>NC_063345.1:21312053-21391170 GCF_021869965.1 Rhincodon typus | reverse complement strand
TGAAGTGCAACCAGAAATTTTAAAAAGGAACCTTTTTAAGAATCTAATCAGGGGCTACAAACGAAAACATTCAACATAAATATGTAATACGGTTTCCACCAGGCCACAAAATCAGCACATGACCTGGCACCCAGTGATCTACTAAGCCTTCTCCCTGGATGGAACTGCCACATGCAGCACATTCCACCCCAAATCCCCAACGGAAAGATGAAGGACCTCCTTATACAGTGTCTTCTACTTCTACCATTACTTTAGACAACACCAATAGTAGTCATAAAATATACACGGGATTCATTAACTTTAGCACCAGATATATCACAATCATACATCTACAGCCAGCAGACAATGACTTGACACACACACCAAGATAACCCCATACCTGCAAGTGTTCTGGCAATTACCAAGAGTTACTGTCTCCAGAAACAACAGGAGGCTTGATACGGAGCTGTGTCATCAGACACTGGAACAGCATCAATGACTAACACACAGGTAGAGGTTGATCACAGTCAGTGACAGGGATGGTCTTATAATCTGTCTGCTTTCCAGGCATATTGCTAAACTGACCCATGGTAAAATGGTGAGTTTGAGCAGCACTTTGAGACAATGATCGACAGCCACTTTATAAAGATCATTTCCATCAAACAGAAATCAGGTGCTGGAATTCTGTGTTACTTGCCCACACCTTAGAGTTTTCTTTTTATTTCATCACTTTCCACACCCGCCCCCCCCCCCCCCCCCCCACCAAATCAGTTCTCTCTCCCTTTCAGCCTTGGCAAACACTGATGATCTGTTCAAACATCTTTAGAGCTTTTCCATGGCCTGCACAAATTTCAGCTTTCCTGTACGAACACTTTGTTTTCGATCAAACTGTTAAAATTCACTCATACTATCCATTACAAGGGCCCAAATCTGCATGCAAAGCATTACAAAACGGTGGTAACTGAACTGATCACAGGAAACGGCACAAAATCCAACAGAAGGTGATTTGGCCCCTGAAGTCTACTATGGCATTCAATAAGGTCATGGTTGATCGGCTACCCTAGCTACATCTACCTATTTCATCCCTATATTCTCCAAATCGCTTGGTATTCAAAAAGTTTATCACTGTTTCATTTTAATTTGAGAAATGTAGTTCCCTGGGATGGCCAATTCTAAACGTTCATTGCCCTCAAGTGAAGACACTCCTCTTCATCTCAGTCTCTTTATCGTGCTTTCCCTTTTATCGTGCTACTGCCAGTTCTAGACTTACCAACCACTGAGACATCCTCCCAGCATCTACCCTTTCAAGTCCTTTCGGAAATCAACATCTTTCAATTAGATTACCTCTAATTCTACTCAGTCTCCCTTTCTAGGAAATTCATCTTAGGAATCAGAGCAGTGAACCCTTCTTGCATATTTTCCAGGGCATATGCATCTTTCCATGGTAAGGGGCCCAAAACTATACACTGTATTCCAGATGTGCCCTTGCAAAGGCCATAAACAACCGCAGTAAGATCACTTAACTCATATGCTCCAATCCCTTTGTAATGAATTTTTTTTGCTTTCCGAATTCCTGGCTAAATCTGAATGTGAATTTTCATGATCAAGGGCACCCAGATCATTCTGAATGCCAACATTTCCCAGGCTCTTGTCATTTAAAAATACTCTGCTGTCATATTTTACATACCAAAGGGATAATTTCATTTTTCTACACATTATGTACACCACTGCCCACTTCCCTGTATATTCACCTAACCTGTCTAAATAATGTTGCCTTCTTTGCACCCTATTCACATTGTTGAAACTTCAAAGTTAGATCAGCAAATAAATCTTGGATACATTTGGTTTTTTACTAATAGGAGGAAATCAAAGAACTGCGGATGCCATAAATCAGAAGCAAAAACAGAAATTGCTGGATATGTTCAGCAGGTCTGGCAGCATCAGTGGAGAGAAATCAGAGTTAATGTTTCAGGTCCCATTCGGAGGAAGGGTCACTAGACCCAAAACATTAACTCTTGATTTCTCTCCACAGATGCTGCCAGACCTGAGCTTTTCCAGCAATTTCTGTTTTTGTTCCCTTCTCTTAGTCATTGATACTGATTCTAAAAAACGGAGGATCAACCACTACTCCTTGCTGCACCTCACTGGTTATAGCCTGTTGACTCAAAAATGACTTATTTATTCCTATTCTCTTCAGGTTAGCTTATTCTCATTCCATGATAATATATATGTACAGCCAAAGTGAAGAGCTAGAATCTTAGATTCAAACAACTTGTGAACTCCTGCCTTCAGTCGTGAAACTCTAGAGAAGGAAACAAAAGAGATGTAATGTTTCTGCCTCTTCACATGCATATTTTCAAAATGTTTATTTTTACTTTACTTTAGATCGTGGATTAAATGGAAAACAACTGCTTTAAAACCAAAGGACTGTGGCAGTAATTGCAATACTTAAAAAAAAGTTACTGGAACTCATCAGGAGTTGTGTTTAACACCGCATTCGAGCAGTGAGGGAGGAGAGAGAAGGTGGCACTGGGGGATGTGTGTGGAGCGAGATTCAGTCGGCAACAGATTGCTTATTGGTTTGTGTAAAACTGTGATCAGTTGTCTATGCCAAAGGCCATCAGCCTGACAACAGCAATCTGACTGGTTTCTGGGCAGCTGAACAGCTAGTGTACAAAGGCAAAAGGTCTCCAAACTGGATAAAGTACAGTCTGTCTTTAACTCTCTGCAGCAAAGTAACTCAAGCCTGGAGACAGTTATTTTTCCTCAGCAGTAACCGAAAGCCGTCACGTTTAACCACAAAGTAACTTTATAACTGGTGTCCCTGTGCAACCTACAAAGTAATAAAAGAATCCAGAGAGGAGATGATCAGAGAGCAGAAGGCCTAAGGAAGCAAAAGCAAAAAGAAAGGGGAATCTCAGAAAAACATATAAAATTCTGACGGGACTGGACAGGCTAGATGGGGGAAGAATGTTCCCGATGTTGGGCAAGTCCAGAACTAGGGGTCACAGTCTAAGAATAAGGGGTAAGCTATTCAGGACTGAGATGAGGAAGACTTTCTTCACTCAGTTGTGAGCCTGTGGAATTTTCATCCACAGAAAGCTGTTGGGGACAGTTCATTAGATATATTCAAGAGGGAGCTGCATGTGGCCCTTGCGGCTAAAGGAATCAAGGGGAATGCAGAGAGAGAGCTGGAGTGGGATACTGAAATTGCATGATCATCCATTTGGTGCATGGTGGTGCAGGCTCAAAAAGGGCCAAGTGGTCTACTCCTGCACCTATCTTCTATGTTTCTCTGTTTCTATGGAACAACTCATCAAATCCTGTCGACTGGTGCCACTGAACTGTGCTTCCAGTGTATTTTTTTCTTCCACCCATAACATCAGTCTTTATTATTGTTTTACTGTGTCAGTCTGCATATTGCACAGAGGTTTTAAAAGGGAATTAGAGTTACACAGTGATAGTTAATAGATTATAGTTTTGCTTACCTGTGGCTAGGACCTACATTTTTGCAATAAACAGTAGTTCCTGTTAAATACAGGAAGCTGGTCAGCTGTTTCTGTTAATGTGTGTCCATCAGGTAATAAAGAGGACTTTGAGTACTTTGATTAAATCAAAGTTTGATTTATTTTCATTAACTTTTGTGGTGACCACAGGAGTAGTAGCACTTGAGAATCAGTGCTCTTTCCCAAGTAGGTTTGTAACAAATGATCATTTTGTCAAAGTACAGCAGCTATCCACTGTAATCAATACAACAGATTGAATGTAGGTTCAGCCAAAGACTGTCATTAAATGTGACAATACAAAAGAAAAGCACAAAGGTATATCCTGACTTTACAGCACACTAAGACCTACACCTTCCTCAAATCTTATGATCCATTATGTGGTTGACTGTGCACCAATCATTTAAATCTCCTGTAACCATATTCTGCATTAAATTCAATTAACTCACAGAAGAAGTCAAGCAAAACTCCAAAAATATTCTTACACCCTCACATCTGGACTGTTTAACCCTGGTTTACTGCCTCCCTCTGGATAATCCATCCCCCACACACTCCACAACAATGATTATTGTTGCATATAATTTGTATGTTGATGTATAATGACTCCCTATCTCTCTAACTTGCATTTCTAATTACAATGTGAAATCAGTTGCTGGCGTTTGATGTTCTACAAATCAGAACTAGAGGGGATGAAATGGAACAACTGCATCAGTTTGTTCTATTAATAACTTAGTTTAAATTAAACACAGCACACAATTATTGGATAAAGGAAATCCCTGAAGCTATATAACAAAAAAGGTGAAATATATTTAAAGTTTGAACATAACAGTTCTCACAGCAGCTACTCCCATGAGTAATGCAGATTCATTTCAGAAGATTGTATCTCAGCGCAGCTTTGCGAATACCCAAGTCCTGCTTACGTTAAAAGAATAAAGAAGTCAAATAAATCAGCATCAGCCTTGAGTGTGTGGGAGCCATTTTAAAATTAAAGTGAATCTCATTATCTAGAGGTCCTCCCGAAGCTTTCAGACGTAGTGCCTTGAACCACACGTGTCAGGAAGACTAGTGTGAAAATTGCTCACCACTGCTTGAGTAACACTTGAAATGTTACCTGAGCCTCTCATGGGCATATGGGAGGAACAAAACTAAAATAAAGGAGCAGAAGCAGGCCATTCGGTCTATTGAGTTTATTGCGCCATTCAATGCATTAATATTTAACCTGCTCTGGTTTTTTTTCCATCCTGTAGCCACAGCAGGGGTTCATCTGGCCCATAACAGTCAAACTGGATTGTGTCCTCATCACACATACAAGCACAAGGTTGGCAGTGGTACCCCCACAGACACCAACCTGCCAACTCAGAGACGAAGATGGTCTATTTGGCTGACACCCTCTGACACTCCCGAAACCATATCCCAGCATGAAATCAGTGCCTCTAGGAAATGGGAGAGGGATAACTTGGGCAGAGAAAGAAATCTGTTCAGAAATAATGACAAACTGTGGCCATTGACATTTTGGCAGGAAGTTGCAAAAAGATTATTGCACACAGTAGCGTCACACGCAAACTGGAGGAACACCTCATATTCCATCTGAGGAGCTTAGAGCCTAATGGTCTCAACACAGACTTCACCAGTTACAAAATCTCCCCACCGCTGGCCTCATTCATGTCCAACCCTCACTCTCATTCCCACCTCCTTGACCTGACACAACCTATTCCCATCTATTCACCTACCCTTCCCACTGACCAATCCCCACTACCCGCTACCTGCATCTACCTATCACCATCCCACTTACCTTCCCCCAGCCCCACAACCCCTCCCTCTATTTATTTCCGAGCTCCCTTCCTTCTCCCCAGTCCTGATGAAGGGCGTGAATCCAAAATGTCGACTTTCCTGCTCCTCTGATGCTGTCTGACCTGCTGTGTTCCTCCAACTCCACACTGTGCTATCTCGGACTCCAGCATCTGCAGTTCTTACTATCTCCGTTTACACATGTAACTTAATTTCTATTACAACATGCAGCCAGTTACAAACTACAACTTGCTGCTTCTTCCAAAATGTATCATATTCAGGTGGTAAATTATCTTAATATTTGTAAGTTGATTTTCCAGCCAGAATGCAGAGCTATGCCTTCGTCATCCAGTCTTAGAGGTTGAATATACAGTAACAGAGAATTTTCACACAAGTGAACACCTCTACATAGTGTCAAACGCATTTTAAATAAAATCTACACATAGGAAATATAATATATATTATAAAATATACACACAAATATAAAACAAAACAGGAAAGTAACAGTACAGATTGGTTTTGCAATTTGGTGAGATACTAGTTCCAACTCCCCCACACACTTTATAAAAACAAGCTTGCAATATGAAAGCAAGCATCACGAAAAGCAGGTTACCAGAGTTTAAAGAGAATTCACGTAAACAATGACTCTTTAAAATGTTAAAGGATTACAATTGGCTTTAAGCTTTTTACATTTCTTGGTATTCTAATAAACTCACTGTTTTCAATAGGAAAGGAAAGATTTACTGAACACAACGTGCAAGGAAGATGCATTAACAAACTGGTAGAATAATGATCATCATGATATCCAAATTTAATTAATTGCTCTCAAATCCATTTCCTCACACTATTAGTCTCAGTACTTCATGATTAGATCACCAACACTACCTAAAAAATATTCCTTTCCCACCCAAAAAAAACGCTGCATAAAGAAAAACAAGTTGATGTTAAAATGAACTGTAATTAAATTTAATTTGAAACTTGTTTAAAAAGAAGAAAACTTAAAAAAAAGCCCAAAAGGTGCTGATTACAAATCTGTCTTGAAATTACCCATGCAACTTTCAGTGCGGGGTCTGGTAAATCTGTACAAACATCAAGCACTGCCTCCCACACAAATGTTCTTTTGAGTTTAATCGCAAAGATGTTCACTATTTAGCTGCTAATAATCCAAGGTTATATAACAGCTTTTTCTTTAGACCGCATCACTGAATAGGGATAGATCACTGAGTAGGACTAATTTGACAGTACTTTCATAGAGCCAGTACAGGGCTGAGTGGGCTTTTTCTTTATGTATCTTCCATGAGGGAGGCTTGGCTTTGTACTAGCACATTCACCTCTGAGACCAAGTGTGTATGATTCAAATCCCACCTCAGTCAATCCAGACTTTTGGAAACTCTGAATTCTTGGTGACATCCAGCAGAGTTCTAGTGACTGGTGCGTGTGGTGCCCTGACATCATCCCATTGTATGTGGTACATACAAAAACAGAGAAAATAGGAGAAGTAGTCCATTCGGGCCTTCAAGCCTGCTCCATCATTCAACATATTCATACTGATTATACAAGTCCCTGTTCTCACTTTCTCCCCGTACACTTTTACCCCTTTAGCACCAAGGAATGTATCTAACTCCTGAAACAAAAACAGAAATTGCTGGAGAAACTCAGCAGGTCTGTGGAGAAAAAGCGAAGTTAACGTTTTGAATACATCTGGTTTCTTTAACCAGATGCTGCCAGGCTTGCTGAGTTTCTCCAGTAATTTCTGCTTTCAGTTTAGATCTATAGCATTCACAGTTCTTTGAATTTTTGCAAGGACGAGTTAAATATAAAGCAGTGCCTTGGCCTCAACTGCTTTGCATGGCAGAGAACTCCACAGGCCACAGGAGTTGAGAGAGTCAAGAAAATTATTCCCCGCTAATGGCCAGCACAAACACAGATACCACCCCACTGCAGCCTGTCAGATTGTTCATCGTACAGAGAATCCTTCTTGGATTCTCTCCAAGTGAAAAGTGTGAAGATAGGGGGAAGAAAAACCACACACGATAGAACTGCAGCTTTAAGTCGCTGGTCCATTTTCTGGCCCACACATACTGAAATAATGGGAAATCCCATAAGTCTTCTCCAGCACCACCCAAAATATTTTGGTTCCATAACGTCAATAAAAAATAAAGAACTGAAAGTTGGAAACAGTATCACTGCCAGTGCTAGCAGCTTTGCCAGGTCTATGAATGAAAGTCCAATTCAACGTGACAAAAACATTCCTTCAATCAGTGAAACCGAGAGATGTATAAGCAAAAAAAGCTGTAGGAAGGATTCTTCCTGTTGCTACACCAGTTCCCGAGCCACACAATTACTGAAACAAGTGTGTTGTAGTCAACTGACCGTGATGCAATCTTTCATTTTCAAAAATGGCATTTATGGAGTTTCAAGCTGGCTTGTTCTGGCTGCAAGTACTTTGCTGTTTATGAGGAAATACATGCTCCAATCCTGCATTCATTTTGGAAGGACAAACTTGAAAGCAGAATACAGGGTTAACGGAAAGATTCTTGGCAGTGTGGAGGAGCAGAGGGATCTTGGGGTTCATGTCCACAGTTCCCTGAAAGTTGCCACCCAGGTGGATAGAGTTGTTAAGCAGGCTTTTGGTGTGTTAGTTTTCACTAATAGAGGGATTGAGTTCAAGAGCCGTGAAGTTATGCTCCAGCTATACAAAAGCCTGGTTCAGCCACACCTGGAGTATTGTGTCCAATTCTGGTCGCCTCATTACAGAAAAGTTGCAGAAGCATTGGAAAAGGTGCAGAGGAGATTTACCAGGATGTTGCCTGGAATGGAGGGAAGGTCTTACGAGGAAAGGTTGACGGCAATAGGGCTTTTCTCTTTAGAACGATGAAGGATGAGAGGTGACTTGATAGAGGTGTACAAAATGATCAGAGGTACAAATGGAGATAGTAGGAACTGCCGATGCTGGAGAATCTGAGATAGCAAGGTGTAGAGCTGGATGAACACAGCAGGCCAAGCAGCATCAGAGGAGCAGGAAGGCTGACGGTTTGGGCCTAGACCCTCCTTCAGAAAATTCTAAAGTGAGTGGAGGTAGATATAGGAGAGACATCAGAGGTAGGTTCTTTACTCAGAGTGGTAGGGGCGTGGAATGCATTGCTGGAGAGGGTAGTGGAGTCGGCCTCATTAGGGGCATTTAAGCAGCTATTAGACAGGCATATGGATGATAGTATAAGGTCGGGATGGAGGTTAGATAGACCTTAGGATTAGGGTAAAAGTTCGGCACAACATTGTGGGCTGAAGGGCCTGTACTGTGCTGTAGTGTTCTATGTTCTATATTGTCCTTTGTTGATGGCAAGATAAGTGCTACATACAAGATTATTTTTTCCTTCTATTTATTCCTTCACGAGATGCAGACATTGCTGGCTGGGCCAGCATTCATTGCCCATCCTAATGGTCACTTGAACCAACTGGCTCGCCAAGGCCACAAGTTGTAAACTTATAATACATCATCATTTGGGAATGTAGGTTCTAACGTGGAGGTGAAGTTTTTATTTTGGTTTTAGTTCTGTAAATAGGTCTAAAAAGGGTCAGAAAGTCATTTTTCCAACAGGAAGCTCAAAATGGTCTTTTGAAAAAAAGGAAGTTTGCAACATAAGAAGTGATAACTAAACTACCTATGGTATTTATGACATACTGGAAGAAAGAGATGGCCAAAGGCCAGCAATGAGGTTTCAGTTGAGAACTTAAAGATTCAAAGAAGCTGAACAGTAGTTAAGTTTGTAGCAGTCACTAACCTATCAGAGACAGAAATAAAGTCTTGAACTGTTTTAGAAGTTTAAGTAGATGGAGCTTTGTTTTAAATTCGGTTGAGAAAAGTGAACTGATTAGGTGATGTCAGGGATCTCAGTGACAGAGAGACCACATATAGAGAATGTGCACAAAGATCAATCAGAGACACTTACAACCTTCTCAGTTGAGTACAAAAGTAAAAAGTTAAGATAGATGTGATGCTTCTTTGGGAATGAGTGACTGTGAAAGGATATTGCTGGGAAAAGGGTTGAATCTCTCCTTTCAAGGGCAGCTTCTTCCCAGCTGCTACTAGACTTCTGAATAGACCTCTCAAATTTCAAATATAAATGTTGACCTCGCTCTTTGTGTGCCTTCTCTGCAGCCGAACATTGTATTCCTTGCTCTGTTCTATTACCCTGATGCACTTTGTATGATTTGATCTGCCTGTACTGCATGCAAAACAAAAAAAAACTTTTCATTGTACCAAGGTACACGTGACAGTAACAAATCAAATCAAAACTTTTGCTGCTTAAAATCTAAAATTTGGAATAATAGACTTTTATGTTTTTTTGTTAAAAGTACATTGGCAGCCTTATATTGATATGTCCAGTGACTGACCAACAGTAATTAAAGAGCAAAAATAAAAACTTAGGGTCTATCAAGCCAGATTTCACTCTGAGATCTGACTTGTCTATTATTACCATCAGCTGTGATCTTAACATTAAACAGCCAAAATTGGAAGATAAAGCATAAAGCTTATGAAGTACTTACTGAAAATAATGGAGGAGAACTAGAAATAGCTGGTCAAGGAGTCCTTTCAAACTGGACAACAGTTGGAGACTTCCAGTTCACTTGTTTTGGATGTGAGGATGGAGGTGTTGTCGGGGGGTGATCTGGCAAGGATTGTTGATCACAATTAAGGGACTGTTACCATGAAGGACATGAAAATCAGATCTGGCCACAGAGCAAGGTTTCGCCACAGTGGCCGTTAACAACATGCCATGCCAGAGTCTGGGCTCACACATGAAAAACAGCCCCTTAGGTGAGACACACTCAGTTGTACTTCAGTAACATTGAACCCAGAGGGCAGCTGCCCAAACACTTTAAACAGAAACTGATGCCGGTGCTGCGATTTGCAGAGCTAGGATTAAGAGTTGACCGACAGGCAGACATGGACAGCTCTTACCAACTGTTGCATCACCAGAGAAGAACTTAACACCATTTATTTTCATCCATATTCCTCGATAGCCAGAATTTGTTCACAAACCAACCAGCCTGCTGATGTGAAATGTGCCCTGCTTAGCGTTTCAAGCATTTTCGCTTTGTACTGCGGACTCCCAAAGACGGCGGTATTTTGCTATTGTTCGTGCAGTGCCATTAGTTAGTGAGAATTCACTGCGTACTGACTTATCAATACCACCTTGCAACCTGTTCTTTATCAGTAACAAGACACATAACCTTTAATGTTGCTATCTTTGAAGCAGCGAAAAATCAAACTTCACTGCCAGACCTGAATATTTCCAGCTTTTTCAATTTTTATTTCTAATGTCCAGCAGCTGCAATATTTTGCTTCTGCAAGCTTAATTCTCCTCCTATGACAGTGTGCACCATTGTTAAGAATGGTTCCTTGGCAAGTTATCAAATAATTTGATTTTCACATAACTAGCACTTCTCAACTTTCTCCACAATGGCCCTTGTTAAACAAAATGCAAAGAGCAAATCATATAAACCGCCAGAGATAGTAGGAACTGCATATGCTGGAGAATCTGAGATAAAAAGGTGTAGAAGGGTCTAGGCCCGAAACGTCAGCCTTCCTGCTCCTCTGATGCTGCTTGGCCTGCTGTGTTCATCCAGCTCTACACCTTGTTACCTCATATAAACTGCCAACCTGGTTTGGGTTTCAGTTATTCAAATTTATGTTTTACAGCTTATTTCCTACAAGCTTTACCATCTCTGGCAGGTCTATAAAAGATAACTTTACAAAGGTGCCACTTAGCAATGAGGCAAAGTTGAAATAAAAACATTCAAATGTAAAATTACCTAATATTTTCAGGAACACAACTTCTGTGGCTTCGGGGGATAGCTATAATCTAAACAAAATCCAGACTATTGATGTTAATTTCTGCAAGTCACCAGCAGATGGCCCCAGCTGACCATCAGTCAGTCAGGTTTATAAATAGGTTAGTGCAGGGTTGTCACCTGCAGGATGGAGCTTGCAACAGTGTCATGGACATTAGACAGTCATACAGCACAAAAACAGACCCTTCAGTCCAATCCATCCACACCAACCTGACCTAGTCCCATTTGCCAGCATTTGGCCCATATCCCTCTCAACCCTTCCCATATATACCCTTCTGGATGCCTTTTAAATTTGTTGCTTTTATGGTTACTGAATAGATGTTTCTTTGTTCTTCTCCATGGTGGGGGGGAAAAGAGTCCAAAACTAGAGGGCGTAAGTTTAAGGTGAGAGCGAAAGATTCAAAACGGAACTCAGTGGCGACTTTTTCATGCAGAGGGTGGTGCATGTATGGAATGAGCTCCCAGAGGAAGTGGTGGAGGCTGGTACAATTATAACACTTAACAGGCATCTCAGTGGGTATATGAATAGGAAGGGTTTAGAGGAACATGGACCAAATGCTGGCAAATGGGACTAGATTAATTAAGGATATCAGGTTGGCATGGATGAGTTGGACCAAAGGGTTTGTTTCCATGCTGTACAGCTCTATGGCTCTAATAGAAGCAGCCTGAATGGGTGTGCTCAAGCTCCCACCCCCAGAGCCAGGGATCTTAGGTTTAGCTTTCAGTAATTGCTGTTTGGGTCTTGATCTCCCAAGGTGGAAAACCAGGCTTTAATACAATGTACTGACCAGTTCCATTCAAATGTTTTTAAAAGAAACTCCATTGAGCAACCCAATATTCCTCCTCTCCTGAATGTACCATTGTTTGCTTGGTCTGCCAACATTTCCAGTATCTTGTCCAAGTTTCGTTCTTTATGACGAAGTCTAACTAATTTGTTAGCTGTAAGAGTCATTATAGAAGAACCAAATTCTGTTCTCATCTGACACCCAGATACACTTTGTCAGATTTGAGTTACTGGCCAGAGATCAGGATCAGAATTCCCTCTTGATTCTCCCTCCCGAGCATGGAGGGAGAGACCGAGTGCATTATTATTTCTTGAGATCATTGAATTCAGCATAAACCAGTGATCAATCATGTTATGTTTCTGGTTTTAGCGTTTGCTTTTCCACTAGGCCAAGCATTTACTCGGTCAACAGCCACTGGCTGAGGCAACGTAGAAAAATGTGTAATTAATCACATACTTACAACTGAGTTTGGCATTTGAAATATTTAAAAATCCAAGAAGCTTACCCCCTTTCTGCAACAGATAGATCGGAACGATGTATAGTGTGATGTGTTGGATGTAGTAGACCTCCATCTCGAAGGGGAGCTGGGAAGATAACATACAAAGTACTTGTGAAATAAACATGCATTCTTTATCTCACCCATTCACTTACACCTTCTACCAGTTATCAGCTAGATTACCAAGAGCTTTGTTAACCACTTGTTTTTGCCATGTCACATATCTGATTGAAATGATTCTGTTTAAAATAAGTATTTAGTAAGCCTGTTACAGAGATAGTAGAAACTGCCGATGCTAGAGAATCTGAGACAGCAAGGTGTAGACCTGGACGAACACAGCAGGCCAAGCAGCATCAGAGGAGCAGGAAAGCTAATGTTTCGGGTCTAGACCCTTCTTCAGAAGAAGGGTCTAGACCCAAAATGTCAGCTTTCCTGCTCCTTTAGTAAGCCTGGCTGTTTTTGAAACATCCAGAGACAAGTCTTCAAGTTTTGATAATTGCACCGTTAACTAGGTGGTCGAACAGACACACTAGTCTTATGAAGGAGATCATCTCATAGAGGATGAGCTTTGTATCATATTGGGCATTGAGGGGAAAATATTGAAGGGAATCCTTATCATTAAATGAATCCACGGCATTTGCACAACGAATGTATGAAAAATTATAGGAGTTAAGCATCTTTCTTAATTTTACTCTAGGACGTTATGTGGTAGAAAGTTTAAAATGACAGGCAGAATTCAACTTGAACTACCGGTGAGAAATGAGCTCCAATGTACACCAACATTTCAGATGCCCCTACAGCTTAAAAGGAACTATTGTTACAGAAAAGAATCTGTGCCATACAATTCCAAGGTGAAGTAGCTAGACAATGGCAGCTTAAATCTGAAACCTTACACCTAAAACACAATAGGGTGACAGCAGGAATCTGGGTGTGCAACAGAGCTTTACTGCGAAATCACTCTCTCCTTTCATTCATCTTATTCTCCAGATCGACTTTCATCTCTCCTTTTTTGAAGTCCATCTAACAATGAAATTTACCTCCTGTTGCGGTAATAGAAGCAGGATTATTTTAGCTACCATTTTAATTGACAAATCACCTCTATTAAATTTAATAGAGATTCCCTATTACAGCTCTAAATATTGGAATAGTCCTGTTTCTGAAACAGACATACATTAAAAAACATGAAGAGAAATATCAGGAATTTCCCATACAGGCAACATCAGTAGTTGAATCTAATGCTCAGGATGGTGCAATGACAGGAGAATTAGTAAACCGTGTACCATGGCAGTCATTCTGAGGTCTTACTTAAACAGCATCTACTCCAAAATATGGGCTTCAGCTTTTAACATCAGCTATTGTCTCTTTGAGAGGCTGAATGGGCTACTCCTGTTCCTACCTTCCTTAAGCCAGATGTCTTTTAAATCACATTACATTACCTTATTCTGCCTGCAACCTTTCTGCAGCCTTCTACATATACTTAATTATGCAGAAAGCAAGAACTCTACACAACACCATCTCTGCTATCACTCTAATTTTACAACAGGATACTTGTGGGGTTGTAGCATGGGTAACTGTCCACAAAACACTTCAGAAAACCACGCAGCAGTTCAGTGATATCTGCAGAGATTATCTGAAACAAGAGCTGAGCACATGGCTAGAATTGTGATGAACTAAGAACATCACATGAGAAGTACATTGACAGCGTTAACATTTAATGTTCCCTGAACTAAAGCGCTACAGATCAAATCCTGTAGGGTTCCAATGTATTCAAATAGATTCACTCGCTGAAGATGCTGAGTGCAATCTACATAGGATTAAAAATTTATACATGAGACTAGAAAAAGCTCATGCAGTCACAGGAAATAAGCAATGCATTTAAAATAACATTCTTAAAAAAAAAAATTGATGGTTTGTGTGCTTTTAAGGGGAAACCTGATTTTATTTTGTTTTTACACAGGGGTGATGGTTCATTTACAGATATCATGAAAGTTGAAAAATAGTAAAGATATTTTGAAGGTTTACAGCCTTTTCTGTGGTTTCTATCACAGTTACTGTGTACTCATTCACAGCTCACCACCACACTCTCAAGGGCAGTCAGGGGTGGGTAATAGATGCTGACCTGCCAGAGATGTTTGCATGCCACTAAAGAATTTTAAAAACACTACTCCCTCTGAATTGTATTCATTAACCGTGGCACAGCAACAGCAGTCTCACTTTAGTTAGAAGGTTACAAGATGAAAGTTCCATCCCAGAGACTGGAACAAATAATCTAGGATTGGATTTCACCACTGTACCTGAAAAAAGGCTGCACTGTCTGAGGTGCTCTCTAATCTGGATGTCAAGATACAAAAGAAAATCACACTGCCATTCATTCTACCAGCTCAATACACAGTGCACTGCCAAAGGAAGCCATTGACTGTGAGGCAGAAACTGGGCTACAATTCACATTGTCGCTGCAATGCCCACACCCAAATCCTCTCAACTATCTTCTCCAACGGCAATCAAACATGGGCAGCAGTGTTAAACGCTTTCAGGCAAGGCTCTACCAGCTCCTACCAAACCCAGGAGAAAGTCCCACCTTAAAAGAGCTGTTTGCCAATCAAATGGCCAGCAACACTGCTGCCCCACCCTGCCCCCAGACCATTCCCACCAGCCGCAACCTGGAATTATGACCACTGCTGAGGGTGTAGCCTGTCTAACCATGACGAGGAGCCCAGGTAAGTCCTGGGTCAAGAGTCTCAGCGAGAACGGTGGGAGACCGGGTTCAAGAGATCAGAGGGAGGGCTAAAATGGTCCTCGGATGGACATGCTGGGGACCTGATCCCATCACAGACACACCCTTGGGCTATACACTTCTCTGCAGCTGATGCTACCAGACCTCCTGTTTAGTGAGAGCCTTCCCCACCATGGTGACCAGTTAAAGGGCCTCAGTATATCCATGGGGTATGGACTGGTTGGCACCCTTTCTGCTCCTTGTAGGATTACAAAAAAGGTGGGGGGCAGCTGGGTAGGCAGCAGGAAGGCCAACCATTGAACGTGTTAAATAAAATGTGCTTCCAGAGCTTAAAGTTCGGTCCACTGCCACAACATGTTAGCAAATGGCCAAAAACCAGCAACGCGACAGTGGCCCAGAGGTTAGCACTGGAGCTGTGAGGCAGCAGGGACCGGGGTTCAATTCCACTTTGAGAGAGTGTCCGTGTGGAATTTGCACATTCCCCCTGTGTCTGCATGGGTTTCCTCTCAGTCCAAAAGATGTGCAGGTTAGGTGGATTGGCTAAATTGCTTGTAGTGTTCAGGGATGTGTAGGTTAGATGGGTTAGCCATGGGAAATGCAGGGTTACAGGGATAGGGAGGGATGTTCTTCGGAAGACCAAATGGCCTGCTTCCACACAGAAGGGATTCTATTATTCTAATTCTTGTCCAAGGCTAATGTGATCAATTTCCAATCAAAAACAACTGGGGTATTTTACCACAAATTAAATTTGCTTGAAAAACTGTGGTCATACTTAGACAAAACAATTATTTCACATGGTGGCAAAGGGAGCATTACAACGAGAGCGGCGATACAAGTGGATTCGCTCCACTCATGTTTCTGATTATGGTTTCACTTGTATTGAGCACTAACAATTTTTAATTTACACTGTCTTTATCTGTTGCTCATCAAAAGCGGTAATAGGATTTAAAGGGGGTGATTAGAAATGTAAAGTTTTACCTTTTAATCAATAGTGTTAGTTATTCTAAATTGGCAATTAGCACCATAAATTTAACATCCAAATTAAATACCTGTACAAGTCCAGTAATTTGCTCAGAGAAATCCAGATTCAATGTTCTATTGTATTGCTTAACTCAAAGTCTGTGGTTCTACTTTTCTACAGTGACAATACTTCAAAAAGTATTTCATTGACAATAAAAAACTTTTGAAGGTCAAGGACGTGAAAAGGTGCCACAGCAATGCAGGTGCATCCATTCGTTTCTTGCAAATGGATTAGAATGTCGGGAACTCAATTTATCCAAAAGTCAGCACCAGTGACAATGTAGCACTCCCTCAATACTGACCTGACATGTCATCCAAGATTATATTACCAAGTGCTGGTGTCAGAATACTTTATTATTACTAATAAAGTAATAAAAACTCCAGTCATATGAAGAACAACTATCGTTTATCACCTTCTTATAAGTGGTTAAGGTCTGGTTTTTAACCTGGGAGTGCCCAAGCACACATTCTCAGCAATTAAAACTCCTCCTTCTGGTTTTTCTGTTAGGTACCAACTGGCATTTAACAACAACAACAACAACCATTATTTTCTGGAAACTAATTAGGGGGAAATAGCAAAAAAAAAAAGAGAGGGGGTGGTGGAATAAAGGAATTGTGTTTCATTCTTGTGGAAAATTTTCTTTTTTTTTAAAATGAAGGAAGCATAATTTTATAACTAATGTTTGAAATTCCCACGACGGTTCAACGATGTAAAAAACAAAACGACCTCGCATTCTAAGTTTGTACCAGTCTGTTCGCTGATCTCAACAATGAATCAAAGCTGGGCACAGCAATCCAGAGGTAGGGATTGCAATATTGGCTACAGTCCTCAGCGCTCAATGCTGCCAACTGGAAAAGCACAGGAAAAGGCTGAACAGCTTGTCCACACAGATGGTCTCGACTTAATATAAAGAACAGTCTCTCGCACTAAGATATTGGGTGAATGCCTGGTGCCAGTTAACCATACCCCACACAAAAAGAGAGAGAGAGAGAGAGAAGTGTGATATAAATAGAGGAAGAGGGGATAAACAAGCTCATAGCAATCCTACGATTGTCAATTCAGACTGTAAAACCTGGCTGTCTTGCACAGAATAGAGACCTTCTGATTTTAATTTGTGAACTAGCGCTCTGGTTTTGAAGTACCAAAGAAACAAGCACACGGACTACAGACACACAAGCAAAAATTCCATGCAAAAAACAAAAACTATGCATTTAATATATTTCTTAACAGGAAGCATTGGGTTTTTTTGCAAAGTTTTATCTGCAGCTACTTCTTTCCTTTTCATAGCACACTGCTGTTTGCTTTCATGCAAAACAGAGCTCAACTTGGAGTGTCATTTTTGCCCACTGCAAAACAGGACAGTAGTCATTAGGTAGTCCAAAACTAGTACGCTGTAAGCCATAAAGACATTGTTGAATCTCTTTATTTTGCACTCGTCAAAATAATCACAAGAAACACTTGTGTAAATTTGATCAACAAGGGAAGCTAGCCATGCTGCTACTATGCAGTAGCAATCCGGTACCGTTCATCATTAATAGAATGTTGCCATCAAGCCAGAAAGATTTCTATCAAAAAAAATGAATGATAGGCCTCAACGAATACAGTTCACCATTACACAGGAACTGCAGATGCTGGAGAATCTGAGATAACATGGTGTAGAGCTGGATGAACACAGCAGGCCAAACAGCATCAGAGGAGCAGGAAAGCTGATGTTTCGGGCCTAGACTCTTCTTCAGAAATGGGGGAGGGGAAGGGGGTTCTGAAATAAATAGGGAGAGAGGGGAGGCGGATAGAAGATGGATAGAGGAGAAGATAGGTGGAGAGGAAACAGACAGGTCGAGGAGGCGGGGATGGAGCCAGTAAAGGTGAGTGTAGGTGGGGAGTTAGGGAGGGGATAGGTCAGTCCAGGGAGGACAGACAGGTCAAGGGGGCGGGATGAGGTTAGTAGGTAGGAGATGGGGGGGGGGCTTGAGGTAGGAGGAGGGGATAGGTGGGAGGAAGGACAGGTTAGGGAGGCGGGGACAAGAGCCACATTACCTTTCCCAGCACCCGCCCACGGAACTGGACCATCCCCAATGGACCACAGCCCATACCCAGGCCCTCCCAACTTGGCCCCAACCGCGAGAATGCCCACACCCAGAACACCGAGATCCCCCAAAAACGTCGCCCCCCGCGACCCCCGAAACACACACCGGCAGCGACGCGCCGGCACCTCCCGGCACCACAATCAAGCCCACCCCAGCCCAGAGCCCCCAGACCCACAAAGGACCCACCCCGTTCCTCATTCCCTGCAGGGCCCCTGTTTTGGGTGGAGGGCACCGGTGGGTTTGCTGTGCTTGCGGTTTTTGGTGTCCGGTGGGGCTGAGTGGAGTTGTGGGTTCGGGTTGTGGATCCTGCGGGGAATGGGGGACGGGGGGGGTTCCTTTGCAGGTCTGGGGGCGGGGGGACGGGGGACGGGGGACGGGGGATCTGGGCTGGGGTGGTCTTGATTGTGGTGCCGGGAGGTGCTGGCGCGTCGCTGCAGGTGTGTGTTTCGGGGGTCGCGGGGGGGGACGTTTTTGGGGGATCTCGGTGTTCTGGGTGTGGGCATTCTCGCGGTTGGGGCCAAGTTGGGAGGGCCTGGGTGTGGGCTGTGGTCCATTGGGGATGGTCCAGTTCAGTGGGCGGGTGCTGGGAAAGGTAATGTGGCTCTTGTCCCCGCCTCCCTAGCCTATCCTTCCTCCCACCTATCCCCTCCTCCCACCTCAAGCTCCACCCCCATCTCCTACCTACTAACCTCATCCCGCCCCCTTGACCTGTCTGTCCTCCCTGGACTGACCTATCCCCTCCCTAACTCCCCACCTACACTCACCTTTACTGGCTCCATCCCCGCCTCTTTGACCTGACTGTCTCCTCTCCATTTATCTACTCCTCTATCCATTTTCTATTCGCCTCCCCCTCTCTCCCTATTTATTTCAGAACCCCCTTTCCCCTCCCCCATTTCTGAAGGGGGGCCTAGGCCCGAAACGTCAGCCTTCCTGCTCCTCTGATGCTGCTTGCCCTGCTGTGTTCATCCAGCTCTACACCTTGTTATCTCACCATTACACCGGCTTTGCTTCACTACCCTTCGCTGCAGTTACAGACATCTGATATGAAATAACACAATTCTTAACTCAGAGCAGTACAGAAGAAGTGCACTTCACAACTCCGTATTCCTGCACACATTCCTGTTCATTCTGCTTGTTTTGGCTGGATACGTTTTTCAAATCTGTTCCCAAGGGCACTTAACACCGCACCCCCTCTCCCCCGCGCACCCCCCACCTCCAAGGCAACAGAACAGCTGTCGGATTTTCCTCAACCTTTTAACTTTCACTGCTGCAGGTGAATTGGTTGAGGATCAACAGCCTCCAGCCTCCAGCCTCCAGATAAGCAACATTATTTATCAGGCCAGAAATATTAAACGATGTTCTTCTTGCATATTTTCAAGTCCAGTTTTGATGTTTATATTAACATTTTGCACTCATAATCCGTACCCGTTTGACCTTCCGGGCTCGTATGAGTTTCCATTAGTGAAGTTTTGTTTAACATGGTGATTTTCAGGAACATACATCTGCATTAATCAATGACTAACTTTGCATGAATTTTAGCACCAGCCAGTGCAATATCAGGTATGCAGACCGTGCATCCCATGCCTGATGGATCATATCCAACATATGCCTTCAAAAGCTTACAAACGCATGGTACTGGATATGCACAACCAGTCTACGTTTGCAAAACTCAACAGTGTAGATGTAATTGAGATTGGACAGAATTTGCTAAATAATTCTGAGTATGCTAAGAATTACACTTATAACTAATGTAAAATAGTCAGTGCAACACTTGCAGACACTGGAAGCTTTAACAGTACACAATGTCCTGGTTCTTTGCAGATAGCATGAACATGTACACACACTGTGCCGGTTTCAGCTCAACAAGATTGCAAGCGATCCTCTGGCTCGTTCTTCAGGACAAGGCCTTGACCAATCACAGTCAAGTTGTCTGGTTTAAATCTGAACAAAACATGGGAGTTAAATGGTCATTCTCCACGATGATGCCTCTACAGTTAGGGCCCATTTGCTAATCAATCAGCACACTTCTCATGCAGTATAAAATACACCCCTTTACATTGGGATTCTTGTGAATGTCCTGCTGGAAGATAAAAAGCTTGAACAAAATGCACGATTTTCCCTTCAGCAATACTTATGAATGTTGAGTCAACAGGGGATAATGCATCACACTGAAGCAGTGACACTGGAGAAATTATAATAGTGGGAAGGAGAATGATTATCAAATAGAAATTTAGTCTTCACTTTCTGATCACGCTGGTTATAAGAGTAATAGAGGCTGCCAAAAATTAGAAAATTGGGTTGAAATTCATAACACTTGATCAATGTCAATATTGTTCCAATTCTCCAATCATATTTTAAAACATGCAGGAGGCACTCAGCAGTTTGGGAGAAACTATCAAATGAATGGATGTATTGGATTTTTCAACATACCTTTTAATTTTGAGCATCATTCCATTGACTAAATCATGCAGACTGGATATCCTGTGTACTTGTGCACCAGCCTGCAAGTTGCAGTGAGCTTTGAAGGATAGATTGAGAAAATAAATTGCATCAGCCATTCGCGGGAGCTTCTCTCTTGATTTGAATCCATTTCCAGAATCTTTTGGCAATGGTTATTGTGCCACTAGCTCCAATCCCATGGCATCCTCCAGAACAGTGCCCTGAGGGAGTCCAGCATGGCTAACATTTGCTCTGGAAATGATCATCATCATGGAGAAGGGGGGAACTCACTATTGTAAGGGAACCAGGAAGAGTCGCTCAAGTAATGAGAAAGGACAGACTAGGTGTTACGTTTATTCAGTGCTTTCACTAGACACACCATTATAATGAGCAAGTATGCCTCCTGTGTGAATTGTGCTGACAATTTTCTATTCCCTCTGCATGTAGGCCTCTTATTTTGTACACTTCTTTCAATATCATCATGTCATATATTGAAGCCTTCTCAGAAACATTGCCAAGGACACCCGCTGAACAGTCATTCCTTTAACCTCCAAACATTGTTTGGAGAGCCTAATTCTGCAAGATGAAACATCACAACAGAGCGTGCACCATGTGACCTCTTAGCCCTAATTCAAGGCTTCATCTGGGCACCAACTCAATCAAAACAACTTCACTGTTGCATGCCAATAAGATCTATATGAAACCAAAATAAAACATAACAAAGAGCTGGAAAGTTCGCGGTCAGCCTATTCCTGCATGTAAATTGGAAGGTGGACAAACATGGGAGGTGATGACAGAGTCATAGAGTCATACATCATAGAAACACACCCTTGGGTCCAACCAGTCCATACCAAACATAATCTCAAACTAAACTAGTCCCACGTGCCTGCTCCCGGCCCGTATCCCTCCAAATCTTTCTTATTCTTGTACTTATCCAAATGTCTTTTAAATGTTGTAATTGTACCCACATCCAACACCTCCTCAGGAAGTTCATTCCGCACTGCTCGTAAACAAAGCTTTTCACTGTATTTCGGTACACTCGACAATAAATCAATCATCAGGCACACTTATGGCACAGATCATCAACCCTGTAAAGACAGGCACAAATGAGTTTTAATTTCCGTACCCAGTGTCAGTTTCCAGGGTACTGTATTAGCTGAGAAATGGTTATTCTCAATCTCATTTTGTGAAGGCACTGTAAAAGAGCACAAAGAACAAGAACAGTACAGCAAAGGAACAGGCCCTTCTGCCCACTGCTTAGCTATTCTAAACTAATCTCATCTGCCTGTACACAGTCCATATCCATTTATTACCTGCCTGTTCATGGGTCTATCCAAATGCCTCAAACATTGCTATCCTATCTGCTTCTACCCCCTCCCCTGGCAGGGTATTTCAAGCATCTACCACCCTCTGCATTAAAACAACTTGCCCCGCACGTTTCCTTTAAACTTTCCACCTCTCACCTTAAGCCTATGCCCAATAGTTTTTTTTCACATTTACACCTTGGGAAAAAGACTCTGACTATCCATGCATCTCCTTATTTTATATATTTCTATCAGTTCATTCTTCAGGCTTCTACACTCTATCAAAAACAATCCATGTTTGTCCAACTTCTCCTTGTTGCTAATACACTCCATTCCTGGCCAACCTCTTCTGCACTCTCTCCAAAGCCTCCACATTCTTCTTATGGTGTAGCAAGCAGATAGGCACACAATACTCCAAATGTCATCTAAAGTTTTACACAGTTGAAATATGACTTGCCAACTTTTATATTCAATGCCCTGACCAATGAAGGCAAACATGGCATACATCTTCTTTACTATCTTATTGACTTGTGTTGCCACTTTCAAGAATCTGTGGACTTACACCCTAACATCCTTCTGTATATCAATGCTCCTAAGGATCCTGCCACTTACTGTACACTTTCCTCTTGCATTTGACCTCCAAAAAAAATGCATCACTTCACACTTGTCTGGATTAAACTCCACCTGCCATTTCTCTACCCAACTTTCCAAGTGATCTCTATCCTGCTGCATGTTGTGACAAGCTTCCTCACAATCCATAATTCCAAAAATTTCTGTGTCATCTGCAAACTTACTAATCAGACTACCTATAATTTCACCCAAATCATTTATACATATTACAAACAATAGAGGTCCCAGCGCTGATCCCTGTGGAATGTCTCAGTCAGAAAAATGCCCCTCGACAACTACCTTTCTATGAACAATCAATTTTGTATCCAACTTACCAAGTCACCGTGGATCCCATATGACTTAATCTTTTGGACAAGCCTACCATGAGGGACCTTGTCAAATGCATGTAGTCAAAACTCTAAAGTTCACGTAGACAACATCCATTGCCCTACCCTCAATATCTTTTCCACTTCCTCAAAAAGCTCAATTACATTTGTGAAGCAAGAGCTCCCCTGACACAAAGCCATGCTGACTATTCCGAATAAGTCCATTCTTTTCAAAACACAAGTAAATCATGTCCCTCAGAATACTCTCCAATAATTTCCCTGCCACTGATGTAAGGCTCACCGGCCTATAATTTCGTGGATTATCCCTGTTGGCCTTCTTAAACAAAGGAACAACATTGGTTATTCTCCAGTCTTCAGGGATCTTATCTGTGGCTAAAGAGGATACAAAGATCCCTGACAAAGCCTTAGCAATCTCCTCCCTTGCATCCTTCAAATTCCTGTGATAGATCCCAGCAAGCCCTCGGGACATATCTACCTTAAATGTTTTCAAGACCCCCAAAGAGTACAGTCATTTAGATACTATGAAATTTCTACTATCTTATTCAGTAGCTATCATTCAGTCATTTCCCTCAAAACAACAGTCAAACTAGCTGCCTAACTACAGGAACAGATGAACGACACAAAACTTACAAATTCTGCACTGACGCAAAATCAATTTTCATCCACTTTTTTGATAGGCTCCATTAACAGGACTAGTCCATTCTGCAGCAAATCAGAAATTGTTGAGAAAACTCTGAGTCTGGCAGCATCGGTGGAGAAACAGAGTTAGCGTCGAGTCCAGCAACCCATCTCTGGAACCGTTCAGAAATTTCTGTTTCAGATTTCCAGCATTCGCCGTTTTTTTTTGTATTATTTTAGCCTATTCTGCACTTTGAGCTTGTTTGCCAAATAGTGGTTATGAGCAAAAACTAATTATGATACATCTCATATCACCCCACCAAAGAGATTAAACTCAGCATAACTGAGTAACTGCTCCTGAGGATGTTCTCTCCTGTAAGATCCAACATTAGGCAACTATGAGTAAATAATTTGGAATTTTACTGGACTCAGCCAAGGTATACAGCAACACACAGGTCACAATGTTGGTCACTTGTCCAATCCATTCTCATAACTGAAATGCCTTATTGCTGGAACCATCCTCATAAACTCTTCTGCAGTCTCTCCAATGTGTTCACATCCTTCCTCCTGAAGTGTGATGTCCAGAACACAATACTCCAGCTGAGGTCTAACCAATGTCCTACATAGGTTGAGAATAACCTCCCTGCTCTCGTCTCTCTATATCTCATAGAATAGAATCCCTACAGTGTGGAAACAGGCCCTTCGGCCCAACAAGTCCACACCAAACATGGATACCAGTGTCAAGTGGCCAACTCCAAAAGGTTGAGAACTGAACAAAGTCACATTTAACTAAAAAGTCAGTGAAAGCCTGCTATATAAATATTACCCAACAAACATTAAAGATTAAATTATTGATTGCAAATAAGCAGTCTCATTAACATATAAAGAGTTATCCTTGATCAAAGAGACTATTTGAAGAAACATAGCAACACGACTGATTACCCAATTTAAGCTCAAGATTATGCAGATGAATAGTAAAATAGGTAAATTGTAAAATGACCTTAAGGGTTCAAATATGAACCGTGAAAATGTTAATAAGTTATTTTGAACATTGTGAAATCAAACGGAATTTTACAGGAGGTAAGAGAAAAGAATAAGTTGCCAGGTCATTCTGTTGAAGTGGACAAGATGCATAATTCCAAACAGAAGCTGTTAGACCAACTTAACATGAAAACTGATTCCTCAGACCTGTGCCAGTTGGCTTGTTCGGTGTAGAGTCAAGAGACACAGGAATAACATGACTTGAGCCATCCATCATCATTCTTTTAATTATAAATACACAAGTATTTAGTGTGACCTGTCATGTCACCTGCTTATCATGAGGTGGAGAAATGTCCTTCCCCACTAAAGCCATCCAAGTTATACTGATGATGAACAGAATGTTGCACAACTGATCCTGCACATTATCTAAATGATTCCTGAAGTTACAGAGAGATCACTAGAATGCTGCAAGTTCTCCCACAGTCACACCATGCAGAAAGAGGCCATTCAGTCCATCAGGCCTGCACTGGCCCTCTGAGCATTTTGATTTGGTGTCAAACTCTGCCATTTCCCTGTTACCCTGCACATCATTTCTACTAAAAAGAACCATCTAATCCTCTCTTGAACGCTGCGTCCGTCACACTTTTAGGCAGGGCATTCCAAATCCTGACCACTCGCTGTCTGAAAATGTTTTTTTTAAAGCTTTTTTGATTTTTCTTTTATGAGCAGAAGCAGTTTCTCTTTATCCACTCTGAACAGACTCCTCATGATTTTGAGAACTTCAGTTAGATCTCCCATTACCCTTCTCCCCTCCAAAGAAACCAGTTCAAACTTGTCCAATCCATTCTCATAACTGAAATGCCTTATTGCTGGAACGATTCTCAAACTCTTCTGCAGTCTCTCCAACGTGTTCACATCCTTCCTCCTGACGTGTGATGTCCAGAACTACACAATACTCCAGCTGAGGTTTAACCAATGTCCTACATAGGTTGGGAATAACCTTCTCTGCTCTTGTCTCTCTATATCTCATAGAATAGAATCCCTACAGTGTGGAAACAGGCCCGTCAGCCCAACAAGTCCACACCGAACCTCAGAGCATCCCGTCCAGACCCATCCCCCTATAGCCCACCTAATCTACACCTCCCTGAACACTATGGGCAATTTTGCATGGCCAATCCACCTAACCCGCGTATCTTTGGACTGTGGGAGGAAACCAGAGCACCCGGAGGAAACCCACGCAGACACAGGGAGAATGTGCAAACTTCACACAGACAGTCACCCAAGGCTGGAATCGAACCCGGGTCCCTGGCGCTGTGAGGCAGCAGTGCTAACCACTGTGCCACCATGCCGCTGATCTGTGCGTGCAAATACAGTCATGGTCTGTTCCCATGGTGTACAGAAACCATAGTGTCTAGTCCACAATATGAATGCTCTGACTGCTGAAAGCAAGCGTACAAAATGCCTTCTTCACTACCCTGTCTACTGTGGTGCCACTATGTACCTGCACCCCTACATTTCGCTGTTTGACAGCACTCCGCAGTGCCCTACCATTAACTGTCTAAGTCCTGCCCTGGTGGACCACCTCGCAGTTATCTAAATTAAACCACATCTGCCATTCCTCAGCCCACTGGCCCAGTTGATCAAGATGCCGTTGTACTCTTAGATAACCTTCTTCACTGTCGACTCTACCACCAATTTTGGTGTCATTCACAAATTGTTTGTGTGTTGTGTGATTCTATGACATCAAGCTTTGAAAATTCTTGAGTCTTTAGTTCCTGAGGGAATAGTCATCACTTTGATGTATATTCAGGAACCAGACCTATGTTGCCAGATTTCTGCATGTGCGATGAGGCAATATTAGAACCACTAAGCAAACATTTCATGCTAAATGTGTCTAGTTTGGTCTTCATCTATCCCCAGCCAAGTCTCCACACAATGTGGGGTAGTTAGAACAATCACATTGTCATCTTTGTTTTAACATTGGACATGTTTAAAAGGCTCGACAACAATAAAGGCCACCTCCCATTCTCCTAAACACAATGCGTACAAGCCCATCTACTCAAATGCTCCTCATAAGACATTCCCTCCATACCCTGAATCAACCTACTGTTCAACTTTCCTTCATTTCTCCATCATCCTTCCACTGAGTTACTTTGTCCAGTTCCCTCAAGCCCACCAGTGTCATACAACCTTTTCCTTAGGTCCCAAAGCTGTGTAAACCTGAACTAGCTGACAGGAAATACAGTTTTAAAGCACTGGAGTGAGGTATCCTCCAAAATTTTCCCACTTGCTAACAAAGGGCTTACATGCACACTGTCCCAAACATAGAGTGACTGACAAAGACAGCCCAATATTTCAGTCAAAATACAACTGCGTCAGCGCATGCTGATGAGCCCAGCTAGCAGAGAAACGTAGGATGTAGGCAATTAATAAATGATTCCCTTGTGGATTTTAACAATGCACTGGCTTCATAAATTACTAATTTGGATTTAATTTTTAAGAAAGCATTAGATATCACCTTACTTGAAGCAGCCATACACACTCCCCATCAGCCATGCTGATAATAATCACTTACAACATGGGATAACAAGGTGTAGAGCTGGATGAACCCTTCTTCGGTCCAGACCCGAAACATCAGCATTCCTGCTCCTCTGATGCTGCTTGGCCTGCTGTGTTCATCCAGCTCTACACCTTGTTATCTCACACTCTCCAGCATCGGCAGTTCCTACTATCTCTGAATCCACTTATAACATGGACTGTGTTACCAAAGGAAATAAAATGTCATTGTGTTCTGCAATGATGCCCAAGTACACAATTAGATACATGGAAAAAAATCTCAAATCCCAAATTTCTCTCCTATCACATTTTAATAAAAATTAGAAATATGGTCCGTGTAGGTTAATACAGGGTATAAAGAAAATATCACCACAGAGCTTTATACCATTCTTGTGCAAGACAGTTTCAGCTCTTGGTTCTCGAACAGCATACAATCTGCAGCATTTCAACAGAAGAATCCTTTCAACAGACAAATCAAGAGCCACCATAATGAGTTTTGTAATTCCATTAATTGCCAAGTGCCACAAGCTTTCATTGTGAACATGATGAAATCATTGCCACTGAATAAAGAAACAAATACAACTGGTGATTTCACTCAGCACATCACTGTGTTTTAGACTCCATTCAGTTGCAAATGGACACTCTTGGAAATATTTGTAATTGAAAGAGACTGTTTTCAGTATTGATATCAACTTGCTGAGCTTAGTGTTAAGAGAATGGTAACACTATCAAAACAACCATTAAAATAATGTATCAACGCACAAACAGAACAAACAACACATCTTACTACAACATTCCCATTTAAACAATACGTATCAAACCACTGCACACTTAATAGAGAGTTCTGGTATTTTAAAAAGTTTTGCAAGGTTTGTTCATTTGATCACACTCGCATCCCTGGATTAAAAAGTAAACTCACGCCCCGTACCCAAGAAATAGTAACTTTAGGCCTGGCCTACCTGTTTGGATTGTTTAAATGAACACTAAAAGATAAAATGTACAGAAGAAGAGCGGGGAAATCCTGGGTCATATCAAAAATTCCCATTTCAATCAAAAATCATAATAAAACATTAGCTAGGCATTCAATTCATCAAGTAGCTTTAACTGCAAGCTGCTACTGAAGAATAATGTCAGTGAGTCAACAGCCTATCATTCTCACGGTCATCATTATTTGAAGTGATTGAGACACTTCATGATGAAGTGCCATATCGAATGTCAGCATCACTGCCTATGCATAAATTTGACTTTGCTTCAACAAGAGTGGTAGCGTGACTGGTAGTGCACTTATAAGGACTATGCATTTGATTATCACCACTAGCCAGCAAGAGTTTCTTGAGAGGCTTAAAGAAAGACTAGGTAGGCCAAGGTTCCAATAACACTGACAACTTGCACCAAGAATGAATGTCAAGTTAAGTTTGAAAGAAAAATCACTACGCTGGTGTGAATTCATATTTCAAAAAAGGCAAGTTCCTAACAAAAAAAAACCCACAAATCTGTAAATTTTAAGAAAGGAGGGGTATTAGAACCAAAAGATTCATCACATTGTGAAGGCATAAAATGGAATACTCACCAGCCTGGTATTAACTACAGGAAACAGCAATGCCAGTAACGCTCCATTCAACATGTGCATCTGCAGCCTGCCAAGACAATTCAACACAATAATTATTTTCTTTTACTGAGTAACAAAACCTGGTTCCAGTAAATTATTTGAATCAATCAGAACAGTGTAAATAGGTTTGGTACTGCTACATGGCGAATTTGTGATGCGCAAAGTTTACTACAGTGATATCTTAATTGCCTTCAGTACTGGAGTTCCTGTTCGAGCAGTATTAGGCTTGGCTTGATGCCTCCATCTCTTTCCTGTTAGAACTCTCTTGCTTGTTAAAAAAAAGGGTACGAATTTGCAAGGAAAAAAAAGAACATTCTGAATTCAGCTGTTACTCAGATTTGCACACAACCTCACCAAAATCAAAAAGGAGTTTAAAAAGGATCTTTGCCATTAGAAAGACCTTCTCAGTGATCGTTCTTTATTTTGGGACAGGGTTGGCTGCTGCTTTTTTGAAAGAAAAATATTTTGCCATTTATTCCTGCCAACATACAGAATGGGAATAAAGAATTGGATCAGACTGTGCCTGCCTTTGGGTGAAAATATGACTAGTCAAGGGCAACTAAAGGAAGGGCAATAAAAAGTGCTGGCCAGCCAGTGACGCCCACATCCCACAAGTGAATAAAATAAAATGATCAAGCATAAGTGATTGTGACCCAATACACCCCGAGAGTGGCATGAAACTTACTCCCAACTATTCAAAATGCCTATTTAAAGGGTATTTTGGTGCCTCAAATATGGAAATTAGGGCCAAATGCTTAATAAAAGCTCAGATTGAAATTCAACGATTGGCTGGGGATTGGCCCCATGCCCTTTTAACCTTTATAAGTTCTTCCTAGAAATCTACACATTTGACCACATTCTTTTGATTACAGATAACAAGTGAGCTAGAGCTGCCAATTGAAGAACATTTTCCCGAGGGCTCAACTGTTTCAACAGTCTAAGAAAAGTCTGGACTCTTCACCAAGAATGCAAAAGCAGTCTTTATTAAAAGCCCTATATCCAGGAGACTAAGAAAACACCCAAGCTCCGAGGAAAAGATTGCTTAATGACAGGTCTGGCTTTCTTAGTTCTGTTGCGAACTGCACAATGTTTATATACACACTGGAGGTTAGGAGGTTTCAAGAGCTTCAGAGATAGCAAGAACTGCAGATGCTGGAGACAGAGTTGATACAGTGTGGAGCTAGAGGAACACGGCAGGTCAGGTAGCAGAGGAGTATGGGTGTCAACGTTTCAGGCCTAGACCCTTCAACAGGACTGGGCTGGGGTGGGGTGGGGTTGCGGTGGTGGGGAAGGGAGCTGGGAAATGGATAGAGGGAAGAGGGGTGGGGCTGGGGGAAGGTAGGTGGGATTGTGATAGGTGGATGTTGGTAGGTGTAGTGGGGATTGATCAGTGGGAAGGGTGGGGCGGATAGATGAGGAAGGAGATGGACAGGTAGTCCATCCGTCTTTCAAAAGGGACTGCTCACTCCGCGACTCCCTTGTCCGCTCCACACTGCCCACCAACCCCACCACACCCGGCACCTTTCCATGCAACTGCAGGAGGTGCTATACCTGCCCCCTCACCTCCAACTGAGGCCCAAGACAAACTTTCCATATCCCACAGGGGTTCACCTATACATCCTCCAACCTGGTCTACTGGTATCCATTGCTCCCAAAGTGGCCTCCTCTAAATCGGTGAGACCAACTGTAGACTCGGTGACAGATTTGCAGAGTATCTGCGCTCTGTATGCTATAAATCAACAACACCTTCGAAGTGCTAACCGTTTTAACACCCCGTCCCACTCCCTTGTGACATGTCCATCCTGGGCCTCCTTCAGTGCCTAAATGATGTCACACACAAACTGGAGGAACAACACCTCATATTTCACCTCGGGAGTCTACAGCCTGATGGGCTAAACATAGAATTCATCAGCTTTAAAATCTCCCCACCCCAGCCTCATCCCATGTCCAAGCTACCTGTCCATCTCCTTTCCCACCTATTCGCCCCACCCTTCCCACTGATCAATCCCCACTAACCCTACCTGCATCCACCTATTGCCAGCCAACCTACCTTCCCCCATCCCCACCACTCCTCCCTCTATTTCCCAGCTGCCTTCCCCCTCCCCAGTCCTGACAAAGGGTCTAGGCCCAAAACATCGACTCTCCTACTCCTCTGATGCTGCCTTACCTGCTGCATTCCTCCAATGGTTTCAAGAGCTTGCACTTTCTTCTATTGATACTTTAAAAGGGACCTAGGTGATTGATTACTTTCAATAAAATTGTCAAAGGTCCATTCTTAAAGGTGGGGATGGATGGATAGATGGACAGGTGGATTATTGTTTTGAAATTTCTTTTTAATTCCATTCCCTACTATCACTCTCAGATTCATTTGTTTTATGCAGTGTGTGTCGGTTAAAGAGCATTAGAACATCATAGCTTGGCATAAGGGTTATGAGGGACTCAAGGGGAAAGAAGGAGGGGTCTAGCTTAGTAACAGGGGACAATAAAGGGGTCAAGTGTGTGTAGGTAGGTTTCCATAGTCTGGTACAGAGACCATGGCCAAGCATAGGGCATGAGGTGGTTTACATAAGTCATGGGGAAATCTGTGGTTGTTGAGAAATAGAATACTTTGTATCATTCATTATAACTGCAACGAGGTTCCATAGCACCAAGGTGGGCTTTTTAAAGCAGGCCCCCTCTACATCCAACAACCACGGTGGTTGCCTTAAACCTCCTACCCAGACCAATGACCTGACTGCAGCATACACCCGCACTTCCTAACAGGGACAAAAACAAAAACTTGCCTTTGTGCGCACATTCTCCTAAGGCAGATATGATTTCCCAATTTCTGATACCAACCTCTGAAAATTAAGGCCCTCATCCCACTGTTATTGAAAAAGACACGAAATTGTTGCATTAGAATAGTGGATGCAAATTAAACTCATTGCTGAAAGAGAGAGCAATGTAAAGTAACACAATGAACCTGTTCAAGGGCCATGTATACTTATTTAAAACAGGCTGGATGAGCTATCAGAGATCCCTCTAAAAAAAACGCAACATGTTAATTATAAAAAAAAATTTATTACAAGAGTTGGGTGGAAATAAAAGCTGCATTACAATAACTGGGGACTTGGAGTTTAAAATAGAGGCAGATGGATTTTGGTCAGTTGTGAGAGGGTAATTTTATTTTTAAAACAAAGGTCAGAAAATCATTTAGATTAGTGACCTAAATACAGAATTTCCAAGAAAGGCATGTGGCCCCAGTCAAGTGCTTGGCTGGACACTAGTGGTATTAATGGATGGAACGTTTATACCGCCAAAAATTTACAAACAGGCTACAGGTCATTAGTCTAGCTTTTGACTTCTGTTCAAAAGAATCAGAAATTTCGTTCAGAAGGGAGAACAATCTTCTCTAAACAGGAAAAAGAATACTTTCCTCACCTTAGCGGAGGTCATTTTAATTTGTAGACAGATTATAGAGAAGTCTTCAAGTTGTTAGAACTAGATAGTTCAGGTCATCAGAATTGTGAAAATAAATTTATGCAAGCAGTCTTGGAAAGAAATTGTAAAATAGTCTCCACGATCGAAAAGAAAGAAACTGGGAGGAGTCAATTAAGTACAAGAGAAATTAAGGAGTTGAGTTAGGATTGATATCTCTCTGGAACAAAGTATCCATAAAAAGGATAGTGTTGAAAATAAGTTGAAACTTTGTTTTACAGTTTGTGTTGAGCTCCGTCTCCATATAAAAAATAAAGTTGCCATAGCCCCAAAGGACGATAGAGCTGCTCCCTCATGTATAAAGTTTATTTCATAATAATTTTCTTTATTAAAAGAACATTTGCAGCCATGTGTATATACTTCAGTGATGACCCACCAGCTGCAAAAGTTACAGCACATGATCTATCAAGTCAGGTTTCATTCTGAGAACTGGTGTCCAGTATAACCATCAACTGGGATCATAACAAGTCAATCCTTCAGTCGTAACTGCTGGACATAAAAATAAAATTGTTTGAGAAATATTTTCTTCGCATATCTCTTTTTTGCCTCTCTTAAGCTTCCTATTTCTGTACTTGATTTGGCATCAAATACACCCACCCTAATTTACACTTCCTTCTCATTTACAAAGCTTCAGAGTTTCAAAATCCCTCAATTTGATTAAGGAGACATACAGGAAGCTTGCCCTGTACGCACAGGTCCCACTTGTCTGGTTTCATTCACTGACAACATTATCAGCTTGCACTTTCGACAACTGCCACATAAATTATCATTGAAACCAAACGTGCAACAGCAAGATCAGGATGGAGACTGTTACATCACCTGCCACTGTAAATTATGGCCCAGTAGGTCTTTGCACTGACTTCCAAGTGCTCCTTATTTGCTTTCCCTAAGAAATTACTACATCACAAATATGTCACTATTTCACAAAGGGCTTAAGTGAAGATCTGCTCAGCGGTACCTGAGCACAATTACTGCAAAATTGTTGCAAAGCATTTAAAATAACCAGCCTTAAAAGTGAAATGCCAAGTCAAACACAGCAGGAACACTTAACGTTCATAAGAGTGCGCAGTCACTGATCCATAGCAAATTTTTACGTTTGTTAAAAGGGTATGAAAATACTCCCAGGCATAATAACACTGGCTGCAGGAATTGCTTTTTCAGTTCTGCATTGGTTTACTATTTAGAGTCACTTTGTTACAAAGTATTGCTGATTGAAGGTCACGTTCGATTTACTAAGAGGCAACATTAAAATTAATTATGTTTTTATCGAAACAAAAACAAATCTGAATTATAAGAAAATAAACAGCTTCCAAATAACAATTCTGCATATGGTTATACAGTTCGGCTAATAATAGTCCAAGATAGCTTCTGATCTGATTGCAAATTTTTAAAGTTTAAGATTACAGAAGTGTTATTAGGCAATAGAGGTCAATTAACCAGGTCATCCATGGTTCTTACTGATCATCACCGTCAAAGTGAGGAGGAAGACAGAATGCTTCCAATAAGCCAAAAGACTCAGCAGCCCCTCTGAACTTTAAGATTCATTTGGACATTATAAAACACACACAAGACACAAACATGCAGGCAAACACAGAGCAGACAGGTCCCAATGCAGCCCAGAATCAATTATGAAAATAAACAGTAAACCATACACCATATCAAGCACAAAGAAAGAGTCAAGGACTTTCACATGTAAATAAAGAATGACTTGGTGACAGAATACCAGCCTCTCTGGAGATATTTCAATCGTAACTTCTGTTTCATACCATCAGCTATAATAAAAGAAAGTCTAACTCAAGTGTGCAAATTGATTAAAGAAATTTTGCCAATTATAGTTTATAAGATGTAGAAGTACATCCTATTGAATTTTATTAAAAATTGCTTCATGGGATGTGGGCATTGCTTGCTATGCCAGCATTTTTGCTCATCCCTAATTGTCCTTAAAGTGGATGCTGATGTATCTTCTTGAACCATGCTGGTCAATGGGACATGGGGGAGTGCTGTTAGGAAGTGACTTTGAACCATAACAGTGAAATAATAAGGTGGTAGTTCCAAACCAGGACAGTCCTATGGCTTGGTAGGAATTTGTAGGTGGTGGTGTTCATTGTATTTCTGAACTTGTAGAAGTCCCAGGGTTGGAAGCTGCTGTGAAATGAGGCTTGCTGAGTTACTGCAGTACATTCTGTAGTCTGCCACTGTACTTTGATGATGAAAGGAGTGAAAACTGAGGGTGGTGAATGGGATGCCAAATGAAACAGGATGCTTTGTCCTGGACGGCATCAAGCTTCTTCATTGTTGAAGCTGCACCTATCTGGGTAAGTGGACAGTATTGCATCACACTCCTGACTGGTACCTTGTAGATGGTGCTTTGGGAAGTTGGGAAGCAATTATTCACCAGAGAATTCCAAGCCTCAGACTTACATTTGGAACCACAATATTTATGGCTGGTCCAGTTCATTTTCTGGTCAGTAGTAACCCCCAAGATATTGATAGTAGTGGGGAAGTGAGGGACAGTAACACTACTGAATGTTAAAGGAGAAATCATTAGCTGATGGGGATGGTCATAGACAGGTTACTTGTGCGTGATGTTACTTGTTACTTGTCACTTGTCAGCCTGGGTTTGTACATTGCCCAGGTATTCTAATGCATGAACACTGACTGCCCCAATATCTGAGCAGTTGTAAATGATGAACATCAGTAAATATTGTCACCTCAAATCTTGCAATACCTGTAGCCTTTGCAGTATCTGGCAACATCAGCTGCTTCTTAATATCTCGCAGAGCAAATGAAATTGACTGAACACTGGCATCTCTAATGCTGGGGGCCTCAGGAGGCCAAGAGGGATCATCCATTTAATACTAGCTGGAGTTGGATAGAAAGACTTCAGCGTTTTGCAGTCATGAGCTAGGCACCATCCCTGGAGGAGGAGGTTCCACAAATATCATCATCCTCAGCGAATTCTTCAAATTATCCAGTTGGGAATGCTGGTGGACTGGCTTAGATCTGATCCATGGACTGTTGGACACTTAGCCATGTTATCATGTACAGCTTCCACTGCTCGCAATGCAAGTTGACCTGTTTTGTAGCTTTGCCAGGTTAACACCTCCTGGCATGGCATGACCTCCTGCACTCTTCATTGAACCAGGACTGATCTCCTAGATGAATGGTATTTGTAAACTGGGGGATATGCCAGGCCATGACGTTTTCAGATTGTGGCAGAATACAATTCTGCTGCTGCTGATGGCCCAGTGCCTCTTGGATGTCCAATTGGAGTTGTGAGATCTGTTTCAAGTTGATTCCATTTAACTCAGCGTGTGTGCCACACAGTAATGGAGGATAACCTCAATTTAATTTGATGTATTTATTTATTGTCATATATACTTAAGTACAGTGAAAAGCTTTGTTTACGAGCAGTACAGGCAGATCACAATAAGTGAGGTCGTACAGACCATAGGATGAAAGAGAAACTTAGACAGAAGCATACAGGTTACGTCGCAGGGTGTGCACTAGGCAAGATCACCATTAGCAAGATCAGCATTATTTGAAGCTAGAGAGTCCATTCGTTAGTGTAATAGCAGCTGGGAAGAAGCCATTCCTGAACCAGCTGGCATGTTCAGGCTTCTCTATCACCTGCCTGATGGAAGAGATTGTAGGAGAGCATTACCAGGATGTGATGTGTCTTTGATAATGTTGGTAGCCTTTTTGCGGCAATGAGCCATGTAAATAGATTCCATGGATGGAAGGTTGGCTTCCGTGATAGTCTGGGCTGTGGAAACAACCTTCTGTAGTTTTTTTACGGTCCTGGGCAGAGCAGTTGCCATACCAGGCTGCTATGTACCTGGACAGTATGCTTTCAATGGTGCATCTGTAGAAATTGCTGAGGGTCCTTGTGGACATGCCAAATTTCCTGAGCCACCTGAGGAAGAAGAGGTGTTGTTGTGCCTTCTTGACCATTGCATCTATGTGGCACATCCAGGACAGACTTCTGTATCACAAGGACGGGATGTTATCCACTCTAACTGATATTGTTATTGACAGATACATATGTGACAGTTAGGCTGGCAAGAACAAGATCAATTTTTTCTTTCTTATTGGTTCACTCACTGCTTGCAGCAGAACCAGGCTAGCAGTTATGTCCTTTAGGACTCACCAGTTCAGTCAGTAGTACTGCTACCAAGCAACTAGTGGAATGGACATTGATGTCCCCCTACCAAGAGTTCGTTTGAGCCCTCACTGTCCTCAGTGATTCCCCCAAAAGGCATTTAACATGAAAGAGCACAGAGTTGTCAAACAAGTGTGGGTGGGTTAGAGTAGGAAAAGAGTTGGTGGCTTCCTGATGCCAGGAGACATTATGGAGTTAGAGTCAATGTTAAGGATTCCCAGGGTAACTCCCTCTTGACTGTCCACTCTGTCACTATCTCTAGAGAGTCTGCCTTGATAGTGGGACAGCAACATTAACAGTTATACTCATGGAATCATACCTTGTAGACAATGTCAGGCTGTTGGACAGCAATTCAAGCTTTGGTGCAATTTTTCTTGTTAGTGAAGAAGACTTTACAGAATGGACAAGGGTGGATTTGCTGTTTGAGTCTCCCGTGCCTGTGTTGTTGCCTACCCAATTCCATTTCTTTCTTTAGATTTGGTAGTGGTTTGAAGCAACGGAGTATAATTTGCTGAGCCATCTCAGAAGGCAATTAAAAGTCAATCATATTGCGGTGGGTCTGGAGTCACACGTAGGCCAGACCAGGTGAGAATGGCAATGTTCCTTCCCTGAAGGGCATCAGTAAACCAGATATGTTTTTCTGACAGAATTGACAATGAAAACACAGTCATTTAATTTCAGATTTTATCCAAATCTAATATTAACTATCTGCGATGGTGGGATTCAAACCCATGTCCCCATGAACTTTGAATCCTCAGTAATGCACCAATTTTAAATACCCAACAACTTTCAGAGACTAAAACGCGTTTAATAAAAAAACGGAAAACACTGACTGGAAAATGGATACCATGTGGGCTAACTTTCATAAAACCAGCATGGATTATATGATAAACAGTCTGTGCTAACATTAGTAATTTCCCCAAGGGCACTGAAACCAGTCAGCCAGTCTCCTATTTGATTTTTTTTATCATTATGAACATGTTCCCTTTTTGGAGATGGAACATCACCTGCAATTATCAATCCTAGAAAATAGAACGTCAGCAGACACAATAGAAAAGTGAGCTGCCGTTTCAAGGAACATTTTTTTGGGCAGACTATCGGAGATGGGATTTAAGAATGAATAACTGAACAAAAGCAGTAAAATGTTTCTCCCTTTCAAGAAAATCACCCAATGGTTTTGGAAAGACACAATCTCATAACATAACTGCAATATTCACTACTCATGACAGGCCAAGAAACCAATGGAACAACCATGGTCTCAGGTTAAAACTCTATCTCAGAGACCCCAAAAGGACGTGTTTGTGTATCCAAATGATCGGAGAAAGGCTGTAAGTTTGACAATGTATCTCTATTGTATTACCTCAAGTTTAGCAGGTAAACAATATGTTCTTTCTTTAATAAAAGGAAATCTCATGAACGCTCCTTATTGTTAACAATAAAAATGATTTAACTCTATTTTCAAATTAAAGATGGATACAGCCTTGCACTAAAAAGAACATAAACAAAGTTATAATTAATTGAGAAGGTTTAAACCAGGGGAGTTGGTTCACCGGTCTACATAGTCATAATACAGGCAGTCGTGATTTCTCTCCACAGACGCTGCCAGACCTGCTGAGATTTTCTAAAATTTTCCGTTTTTGTAGGCAATTGTGAACATGGACTGAAATCATGAAATGATACAGCATTATTGTAATGATACAGCACAGAAGGCAGCTATTGGACTTTGCTATGTCTTTGATAGATGTTTGATAGAGCTGTTCAATTAGACCCCTTTTCCCATAAATACTTGAAGTTGATTTTGAAGAGTTATGTAATGCTGAACTTGTTTCCACTACCGTTTTGGGTTACACATTTCAGGATTAGGATTAGCATCTGCTGGGAATTGGGTTCTCACTCCTCCAAATCCATTGTTCATGGAAATTTTTCAAGCAAAGGTCAATGCTTACCGAGTCGGAGTTGGAGGTAGACTCAAACTGCATTGAGCCAGTTTAATGAGAAACCACACAACTGGGAGAGCCTTGCATACAATCCCTTAATTCAAAGCAATGGTTTCCTCCCAAAGCAAAAGGCAAAATGCTCCTAAAATACAAGATTCTTCCCAGTCCTTTTTCTTATTCATCATGAGTGAACATCATTTTTGCATAAAAACAGTGAGCTAAGAAAATGAAATGGTTCACCCTGCAAGATCTGAGGCTGCAGAGTTATGGCCTGGCAAACTGCCTTTTACAGTTTTTCAACATACAGGTTTAGGGTCCAGTTTGTTCAATAAGTATTCATAGCCAGTAACTAAAGTCATTTTCAACCAGTACACAGCTTAAAAACCAGTTCCACAACGGTCTGGTAGAAGTCCAGCAATTTAACAAGGCACATAATGCCAGGCCAGTTATACTCATAAATCACGTTTTACAGTAGCAGAGAACAGACGGCACAATTAAGAAGATGCGCTATGGGCATGAAATTGGTCTTGGGAATTAGTGCTGACTAGCCAAGAGACATGAGACATTGGCAGCCTATTTTATGTTCTACTTGATAAATATCCATGGCTTCAACTGATGGAGTTTGAAACAAAGTACAAATTTGTCTGCCACCTGTTTTACATTAATGTCCAGGATAAATTACATTCTTTCATAGAACCATACAACACTGAAGGTCCAGGGGGTCTTGTGGTGAAGTGGGTAGTGTCCCTGCCTCTGAGTAGGAAGGTCCAAGTTTAAATCCTACCTGCCACAGACATGTGTCATATCTGGCTATGTTAATTAAAAATATTTACACTGTTCACTTAGCTTTCCAAAGGTAAGGTGGGCTACCTAAATACATTCCACTCCCCTGTTCTTTCCCCACAATTTTCTCTCAGTCATACTTTCAGAGAGAAGTTTCAGACTCTTTAGGATTGACGTAACAGTCTAGACTCAATATTTAATACTAAACATCTGTACTTTTAAAAAGCACAGGAGAACTCAAGGTTAGTACCAAACAGGGCTTTTTTTTTTAAAACAAGAAGAAAACTAGACTTTAAAACAAGGAAGAAAATAAACATGCTCCCTCAAATTAATTTTTTTTTTAAATAGAAAAGCTGTTTTCAGGAATTTAAACTGGTAGCTTTAGGGAAATTTATCACAGCATTTTTCAAAGTTATTACATCTCTTAAAAGGCAAGTAGATCCAAAGTATTGAACTAATTGTAAAGCCTCTCTGTACAGTTTTGCAGCTCTCTAGAGCTTCATAGACATGGTTAAAAACAAATGAAAAACAAAATAAAACAGCAATAACAAAAGCTGACTGGAGTTGGGACAAACCAGCTCTAAGAAATGACATTCCCAAACCTGAAATTAAAAGGTGCAATAACAATTAAAAAGTGGTGTACTGCAAATGCTGGAAAGACCAAAGATGTGCAAGTTAGGTGAATTGGCCATGCTAAATTACCCACAGTGTTCAGGGATGCCTAGTTTAGGTGCATTAGCCATGGTGAATGCAGGGTTACCGGGATAGGGTAGGTGGGTGCATCTGGGTGGGATGCTCCTCAGAGGGTTGGTGTGGACTTTTTAGGCTGAATGGCCTGTTTCCACACTGTAGGGAATCTAAACAAAAAGACTCAGTTGGCACAATGAGTGCTGTGTTTCCCTACATTACAGCAATAACTTCATTTCAAAGAAAACTTAAATAGTCAGAAAGCATTTTATGACCACCTGAAGTTGTAAAATGTGGCACAAATATCAGCCATTCCTTCTATTGCTATTTTTCTTTTCTGCTTCTTGATCTGCATGCTTCTGCAATGGTGTTAGGAAGGCAATTCAAGATTCCTACCAACAACAATAAAAGATGGTGTGGTATTAGAAGCTTAATGTCTTTTCCGTGATATTGCTGCTATTGTTCAATGGGAGGCAGTGGTATAGTCACAGGACTAGTAATCCATAGGCACAGTCTAATGTTCCAGTGACAAGTTCAAATTCCTCGATGGCAAGTGGCGAAATGTGAATTCACATAGCCTACTGGTGACCATGGAACCACTGCCGGCCGTCATAAAAAAAATCCATCCTATCCTCTAATGTTCTTATCAAGTCTGGCCTCCTTGTGACTCCAGAACCACAACAATGTGTTAGATTCTTAACTGCCCTCTGGACAATAAATAATAGTCAATAAGGCCCAGTCAAAGATATCATTCCATAAATGGATAAAAAAAAAGTACTTAGCATTTTGTGCCTTCTACAATCCCAGTTAGAACTGGAAGTGCAGCTCCTCCTGTGGCTTAGCAAAATGGACGTCCACAAGCACAACAGAAAACAGCGAAAACTGAGGCAGAACTTTGGAAGACCACTGAAAACGGAGTATGGCAGACAGGACTAGAAGTTCCCACTGTCAGCCAGGCATCCCAGTTTGCTGGCATGGTCCCAGCTCTGGGAGATTTAGGTGGAAACTGGATTAGGAGGGAGGGAGGGGGAGGTGGGAAGAGAGAGAGAGAGAGAGAGAGAGAGAGATGGAGAGCGATAGAGAGAATGTAAAGAAAGGGAGAGAGAACAAAAAAGAAAGAAAGGGCAAGAAAAGAGGAAAAAAGAGAAAAAGAAAATAAGAGAAAAAGAAAAAAAAAACGACAAAAACAAAAAGAGAAGAAAAAAAGTGCGAGAGCAAGAAGTGGTCAGCCTCACAGCATGTAGTCAACCACTATCTCACAGACCAGGGCTGACACTGGCACATTAACCCCAGCTTGCACATTGTTAATCATTGTTAATCAATTAAACCATGTCTCTCATTCAGAAGTTTATCTTTCCTCCCACATGTTCACAGTCTGAGATAACTTTCTCAGAATTTACACACTTAGTCATTTTTTGGCCATGTGTCTTTCTTTAAAAACGTAATAATTGAAAAATCAACATGTCCACAGGTGATCCACAGTTATAATCCATGGTATGACAGGGAAAAATAAAAAGGGAGAACAACATATCCTCCATTTTTTTAGTGGTCTATGGCAGTTTTTTTTTAAAAACATTTGCAATCCTTATTACAGAAGTGGTAGTGTTGGGGAAGCTAATGGAGCTAAGGATTGAGAAGTCTCCTGGCCCTGATGGAATGCATCCCAGGGTACTAAAAGAGATGGCGGGAGAAATAGCAGGTGCACTGGCAGTAATTTTTCAAAATTCACTGGACTCTGGGGCAGTCCCAGCAGATTGGAAAACAGCAAATGTGACGCCACTGTTTAAAAAGGGAAGTAGACAAAAGATGGGGAATTATAGACCGGTTAGCTTAACCTCTGTAGTGGGGAAGATGCTTGAGTCTATTATCAAGGAAGAAATAGCAAGACATCTTGATAGAAATTGTCCCGTTGGGCAGACGCAGCATGGGTTCATGAAGGGCAGGTCATGCTTGACAAATCTTTTGGAATTCTATGAAGACATTATGAGCGAGGTGGACAATGGGGACCCAGTGGATGTGGTGTACCTAGATTTCCAAAAGGCCTTTGACAAGGTGCCGTACAAGAGGCTACTGCATAAGGTAAGGATGCATGGCATTAAGGATAAAGTATTAGCATGGATAGAGGATTGGTTGACTAACAGGAAGCAAAGAGTGGGGATAAATGAGTGCGATTCTAGCTGGCAGTCAGTGACTAGTGGTGTGCCTCAGGGATCGGTGTTGGGACTGCAATTACTTACAACTTATATAGATGATTTGGAGTTGGGGACCACATGTAGGGTGTTAAAGTTTGCAGATGACACTAAGATGAATGGCAGAGCAAAGTGTGCAGAGGACTGTGAAACTTTGCAGAGGAACATAGATACATTGAGTGAGTGGGCAAAGGTCTGGCAGATGGAATACAATGTAAATAAATGTGAAGTCATACATTTTGATAGGAGTAACAGTAAAAAGGATTATTACTTGAATGGTAAAAAGTTGCAGCATGCTGCTATGCAGAGGGACCTGGGTGTCCTTGTGCATGAATCACAGAAGGTAGGTCTGCAGGTACAACAAGTAATTAGGAAGGCAAATGGAATTTTGTCCTTCATTGCTAAAGGGATTGAAATTAAAAGCAGAGAGGTTATGTTGCAGCTGTACAAGGTGCTGGTGAGGCCACACCTGGAGTACTGTGTGCAGTTTTGGTCTCCTTACTTGAGAAAGGATGTACTGGCATTGGAGGTGGTGCAAAGGAGGTTCACTAGGTTGATTCCGGAGTTGAGGGGGTTGGCTTATGAGGAGAGACTGAGTAGATTGGGATTATATTCATTGGAATTCAGAAGATTGAGGGGGGATCTTATACTTATGAAGGGAATAGATAAGATAGAAGTAGAGAGGATGTTTCCACTGGCAGGTGAAGCTGGGACAAGAGGGCATAGCCTCAAGATTAGAGGGAGCAGATTTAGGACTGAATTGAGAAGGAATTTCTTCACCCAGAGGGTTGTTAATCTATGAAATTCCTTTCCCAGTGAAGTAGTTGACACTACTTCAGTAAACATTTTTTTAAAAAAAGGTAGATTTTTTTTGAACAATAAAGGAATTAAGGGATACGGTGAGAATGCGGGTAAGTGGATCGGAGTCCACGAAAAGATCAGCCATGATCTTATTGAATGGCGGAGCAGGCTCGAAGGGCCAGACGGCCTACTCCTGCTCCTAGTTCTTATGTTCTTATGTTCTTAATCCTTGATTTTTATTTTAAATGCAGGACTGTGAATGCTCAGTCCCTTCGAAGGAAAACAACGTTTGCACAGCCCACACAGGAATTTTGGAGGTTGCTACATGACTATGCAGCTTGGAGGGCACACTGGTGCTAAGAACTCCCAGCTGCCAGCTTTCCTCAAAAATTGTTTTGAGACAGCTAGCTGATTGATTCAGTTGCCGGATCCCTTTGCAACAAATAATTTGCTGTACATTATGAGCCTTGAGACTTAGCGAATCAAAATCATCCAAGTTCCTGCGAAAGTTTTCTCGTCTTCACGCTCAATGCAGTGAATCAGTACGTCAGGCAACGTACAGTCACTGCAAGAGCTTGAAGCTCGTGAGGGGGGATATATTGAGACTTGCCTGTAGGTTAGACAATCGATCATTTTCCCTCGAATCTAATGCTCACTAATTTAGCAATAATAGGCTTAGACTTCCAATGTCTTTCTTATATTAAATTAGAAAAGGGAACAAATCCAATGTTATTTACAGTGCAAGATGGACAGCACACATAGATCCTGCATTTAATGAATGCACAAGCCGGAAGTTAAACATCTGCACAGGAGAAAGCTTTCATCTCCTGCTGAAATTCCCAAGCCAATCATGCATTTCTGCCACAGGCTTTTTCTCCTACTTACTCAGCAAATTTTACCTACAGCTCGAGTCATAGAGTGATACAGCACGGAAATGGACCCTTCAGTTCAACCAGTCCATGTCAAACATAGTCCCAAACTAAACTAGTCCCACTTGCCTGCTCCTGGCCCATATCCTTCAAACCTTCCCTATTCATATATCCATCCAAATGTCTGTTAGATGTTGTAATTGTACCCGTAACCACCACTTCCTCAGGAAGTTCATTCCACACATGAACCACCCTCTGTGTAAAACATTTGCCTCATGACTTTTAATGTGAGGAGATTTTAAAGAAGTGCTCCCTAGTCTTGAAATACCCCATCTTAGGGAAAAGACAACTACTACCAACTCTACCTATATCTCTCATTATTTTATAAACTTCTACCAGGTCACCTCTCAACCTCCTACGCTCCAGTGAAAAAGTCCCAGCCTATCCAGCCTTTCTTTATAACTCAAACCTTCCATACCCAGCAACATTCTGGTAAATCTCTTCTGAACTCTCTCCAGCTTAACATCCTTCCTATAACTGGGTGACCAGAACTGGGCACAGTATTCCATAAGAGGCCTCAACAATGTCCTGTACAACCTCAACATAATGCCCCAACTCCTATACTCAAAGGACTGATCAATGAAGGCAAGCAATTGATTGGTCTTCATTTAAGTAGCGTTTCAGCTTCAAGTGCTAACTCTGTGCTCATTAAACAAAGCATGCAACAGCATAGTTTCAAACTTTGATACTCTAAACTTCAGCAGGTGAGTAGCTGTAACTACCCAATGTAGATCAGCACACAAAACTACGTTTCAGTGTTCAAAAACAGAAATTGCTGGAAAAGCTCAGCAGGTCTGGCAGCATCTGTGAAGAAAAAAAAAATCAGAGTTAAAGTTTCGGGTCCGGTGACCCTTCAACCCGAAACATTAATTCTGAATTTTTCTTCACAGATGCTGCCAGGCCTGCCGAGCTTTTCCAGCAACTTTCTGTTCCTGATTTACAGCATCCGCCATTCTTTCAGTTTTTATGTTTCAGTGTTGTATTTTGTTCCTATCTGGAACAGAGACACAGGAATAGCCCACTTAGCACTTTCAGTCTGAATGGCTAATTTGAATCACAAATACAACTAAGCCCTCCACTTTCTCCACATTGAAGGACACAGAAAATAAGGCGCAGAAGTAAACCATGATCACCCATCAAGCCTGCTTCTGCCATTTAAACCTATCACAACTGATCTGAGGCTTCAACGCTACCTTCCAGGGGAGGTTTAATTGAAAGGTGGTTTAAAAAAAGATCAAAAAAGCAAATGAGAGAGCAGAGGTGTAGGCTATTGAAGAGGTGAACAATAATCAAAATGTGAGCTAAAGGGCAGAAAATATCAGAAAAAAAAAGTGCAGCAGGAACCAGAACCAGAATAAGCAATAGTGATAAAAGTCAAAACTTAAGGCTTTTTTTCAAATGTATGCAGCATTTGTGACGAGATATAGGAGTTGAAGGTACAAATAGAGATAAATGAATATGACTTGACAGCTATTAAAGAGATGTAGTTAAAAGATGGCCAGGACTGGGCACTCAATATTGAAAGGGTATGTGACATTCTGGATAACATTGTTAAATAAAAGGATGCAAATAAGTGCAGTGATGAGTAGCAACAGAGGTGCAATAGATTATAATTTAGAATCCATTTGGTGGAAACAGGGGAGGAAGCCATAAAATGGCAATGTCCTTTAGGGAAGGAAATCTGCCATCCTTACCTGGTCAGGCCTACATTTGACTTCAAACCCAAAGCAAGGTGGTTGACTGTTAACTGCTCACTGGGCAGTTAGGAAGAGGTAATAAATAAATGCGAGCATAGCTAGTGCTATCCATATGCTATGAATGAATTAAGACAAAGTAGTAAGGGAAAAGGGAATCATGGGTAGGCCCCCAATTTCCTCACTGTAAGACAAACATGAGTAGGGACATAATGGAAGCATGTACAAAGGGCATTGCAATTGTCATTGCCAAATTAAATCTGCCTATTGACCAGACAAATTAGATCAGCAAGAGTAATGTGGAAGACTAATTTCTGGAGTGCATCAGGGATTGTTTCTTAGACCAGTACATTGCACAAGCGACTTGGGAACAGGCTACATCTAGGATCGTGTAATGGGATAGGGTTAATAGGAGATCTTGTTGTTAAGGATCCTCAAAAGGTGGTAATGATAGAATTGCAAATGGTAGACTTTCAAATTCACTTTGAGGGAGAACAACTTGGATCTCAAACGAGTGTTCTCAACTTCAAGAAAGGCAACTATGGAGGCACAAGAGGAAACAGGAAGAGCTTTGTAAAGCGGGCTGGGAAAACAGGCTAACTGAAAGGGTGGTAGATGAGCAGATTAAGCAGCCATTTCATAACATTAAGCAAACATTTATTTTTGATTAAATGAAGGACTCAATGAGAGGGATTAGCCACCCATCTTGAACAAAGATGGTCAAGAGAGTTTCTAATCAAAAAGACATACAAAGCAGCAAAAACCTTTGGTAGGCCAGAGGATTGGCGTCTTTTATTTTAGGAACCAGCAGCAGATGCCTAAAGAATAAAAAAAGAGGAACAAAATTTATGATGAAATTAAGTTGGCAAGAAATGTAAAAATAAAAACAGCAAGAGCTTCTACAGATGTATAAAAAGAACGTAGCTACAGCGAATGTGGAATCCTTGGACAGGCATAATGGAGGAATTCATAAATGGGGAATAGAAAAATGGCAGATCATTTAAACCAATATTATGCATCGGTCTTCATGGTGGAGGAAATAATAAACATCCCCAAAGATAACAGATAAGCAAGGTGCTAATGAACAGAAAGGTCCTAATGAACAGAAAGGTCCTGTAACAGTCTCTATCACGAGGGACAAAGGGGAGGCAATGGCATGGTGAGATTATTGTTGAATTTATAAATCAGAGACCCAGATAATGTTCTAGGGACCCTGGTTTGAATCCTGCCATGGTGGAATTTGACTCCAATTAAAAATTAATAATTAATAATTTTCATGAAACCACTGTTGATTGTCAAGAAAAATAAACTCCACCTGGTCCACAAAGGAGCAAGGCAACGATTATCATTAGCTGTTCTACATGTGACTCCAGACTTAAAGCATTGTGGTTGACCCTTAACTGCCCTCTGGACAATCAGAAATGGGCAACAAATGCTGACCCAGCCACATCCCATGAATTAGTAGTAAAAGTAACATCTGCAATCTGATGATGTGAATACACAAAGCAAAAATATTTGAAAGCAAACTACATTATGTGTTACTTCCTTAACTCCCACAAAAGATCTCCAAGGTGACCACTTTTGATATATTTCAGTCACAGTGTAATTGTTTGAAACTCTGCTTCAGTGTTTGAACACCTTGACCTTAGGTTTCCAAGATCAGAAGTGCTAGGAGAGGGGAGAATTCCTAAAGCACCAGTTCTCTACCCAGAAGCGCATTAGTGGCCAGTTTTAAAAAAGTACCTGGGGTGTATCACCTGCCTTAAAAGATGATCCCTAATCTCACAGACAATTAATTCATTATCTTTCTGAATTCCTTCAACATCTCTCCTACTTTCCCCCAAGCCCCAGCCCCACCCTCCCTCCCCAGTCCTGACTGAAACGTTGACTTACCTACTCCGCTTTTCCAGCCTCACACTTCACACCAGTCAGCTGCTGTATTCTGACATTTAAAGGCCCTTTCAGTTGCTGCCAAAGGGTAGGTGTATAAGGCAAGTCTGATGTTAGGGTGCTGGGAGATAGAGTGCGAGCTGGTTAGAGGGTAGAATGTCAGTTAAGTAAAGTACCAGCTGGGGAAGAAAAGGTTGCCAGCTGTCAACAGTGAGTGGGTAGGATGTCAGACGGGTACAGACTGAGTGCCAGGTAAGTAAGGGAGTAACTTAGGGGAGAGCAGAAGAATACCAGCTGGATAAAGGTACCAGTTATGTATAGTGTCAGCAGATAGGATATTAAATGGACACGTGTAGAGTGCCAGCTGAGTAGGATGCCAAGTGGATAGAGTGCCAAGTGAATGATGCAGTGTTTAGGAGAGGTCAGGGTGGGTGGAAGAAATCATTTGTAGCAAGTGGCAGGGAGGGAGGGTGAGAGGAGTCTGGCCCAGACATAGTGGCGTCATGTCAGGTCAGGATGTAAGGGGTCTGGGAATATGTAGTTGGGGGTCAGTTAATTAGTTACTCGGAGTGTAAGCTTATGTAGCGAATAGCCTAGGATTTCCTCATGCCATCTGTAACCATTTTACTAAATTTCATTGGAGCCCTCCAAACTCACCAATTTTAAAAAAAAAGGACACAGAGCAGTTGCCAGGGAATCTTCAACTTCCTGGGCAATTCCTTTTGAAGTCTGCAGAGATGGGGATTGCAAAGGTTCCTCATATACAACTGATGTCTACACTGGGACAATGACTGCTTGGCCATTAGAAAATCCAGGCCAAGATATATTAGTTAGAACATAGAACGGACAGACAATCTTGCTGAAAGAGTTATCTAACTCTCAGGAACTTAGAGAGGGCATTCTTACAGCTGTTTGAAGCTTCAACCTTTAATTTCTCTCAGAGTTCAAGATGGACCCATACAGGAACTGATACAGACACCGAGCAGAAACACCCACACAAGGGGCAATTCTGCTCCCTTTACTAACTTATCACACCAAAGTATGCCAATGGCATCAGACACTGATGTCAGCAAAGGGAGTTTCTATTTTACCAGATTTACAAACAGTGCAGTGGGTACAAGAATTTTCAGGCCCATAATGTAATGTGGTTAACCTTTTCCAATAAAGGGAACATTTCTTTGTTTGGGAGAAAAAAGTACACATTGTTTGTAACCTCATCAAAAGCAGAGCTCTAGCCAGTCTTTTCAGGCTAACATAAACAAACATGTACAGTTTTCCCAGAAACCCCACCAAACCCATCAGTCTACTAAAACATCAAAAACAACTTTAAACTTGTTGATTTTCTCACATGCTGTCGGGTCTCTAAAAGCACTTGGCTTCAAAAAAAAGAGAAAGCGTTCTTCTACAAGGAGGAAACAGCTCCATAAGGGAAATTACTCTTGAATTTCCGACTAGAGATAAATACAAAATACACTTGTAAAATTTTAAGTGTATCCTAATTACATAATGGCTTCATAAAATATAAGGCAATTCTTAAGAAGCTCAGTAAAAGTTAAAGGACATGTAAACTCCTCCTATCATTTAATAAACTGCCACATCTCTCCAATATTCACAGTTCCTCCTGGGGCTTTCCAATTATTATATCATTATATCTAAAATAGTACAGCAGCTTTTTAATCAAAATTTAAATGACTGGCTGTCCCAACAATTCAGTGAATAATTGCACCTGCTGATAATAATGTGGAGCTGCATAGACAAGGTGACACTAGGTTTAACCTGGTTTGAAAATTAAATGGTTGACTGGGCAAGTATGGTGCTACAGCTCAGTAACGTTAAGCTAAAGGAGAAGACAAGTAAAACAGACATTGCAAACAGATTTTAAACGATCTATAGTAGTAGAAAAGCTGTCCTGTCACAACTTTTAGAATGTTACTGTTCTCAAAATGCATTGTATAAGATAAAACTCAAACCTAGAATAATTAAAATGCAGAATGTTTATTAGATAAAAAATGAACTGAATCTCAAGTAAAATGACATATAGAAGAGGGAGTAGCAGAATGATGAACAAAGAACAGATAGCAGGGTTTACTTTGTGTACAAGTTTGTGTTAGGTTTTTATTGTAATACATCAAATGAAAAGTTATTCCTGAGGTTTGAATATTAAAATGCATTGTTGCACAAGCTGAAATCAAACAAGCAATGTCAGTCAGTTCAGGCACATGCAAACCTCTGAATCTGGCAGCAGATTAAAAAGAAAAAAAAACTAAAAGCCTTTTAAAAAGTGAAAGAAAATCCACCCAGCTACTGCAAGCTGTAAAGCAAGTGTATGGTTTTGTCAAGCATCTTGATATAAAAGGAATGGAAACAAACCATAATCTAAATAAATGGTTCTTTTGTGGTTTTCTGGGAAGTCACAGGCAGGAAAGGCTGCACCCATAACCCAAACAATTATTTGTTTCTCTATTTCATCCAGAGGATTTAAAATGTTTCTCTCGTCAATTTTTATCTTAACTCTACTCCAGCAAGGGGATCTCCATTTTGAGGTATACTCGTGGTCTCTAACTTGGTTTAGCAACGAGCAGTCTCACTGGGAGGGGTGGGGAGGTTCTAGAGCTAGCAGGCCTCTTGTTATTTAACAGGACAATGTGCAAGTTGAGATGGGCTGGTTTTAGCAAGTTTATGTCAGTAGTCTCACTGCTGGCACATTCAAGCTCAAATAGCTCCCAGCCCACCTCTAGTTAGTCCCATTATCAGGGTCCTCAAACCCAAGGTAAAATCTAACCCCCATCACTGAACAGCAATGTAACAATTTCAAAAGGTCAATTTTCTTTGATTAGTAGATAAAATTTGAAAGATTACCCAGTTACGGTACAGATGGGTGGCACGGTGGCTCAGCGGTTAGCACTGCTGTCTCAGAGCACCAGGGACCCGGGTTTGATTCCACCCTCAGGTGACTGTCCATGTTGAGTTTGCACGTTCTCCCATGTGTCTGCGTGGGTTTCCTCTGGGTGCTCCGATTTCCTTCCACAGTCCAAAGATGTGCAGGCTACGTGGATTGGCCATGCTAAATTGCCCGCAGTGTTCAGGGATGTGTAGATTAAGTGGGTTATAGGGGGATGGATCTGGGTGGGATGCTCCGAGAGTCGGTGTGGACTTGATGGGCCGAAGGGCCTGTTTCCACACCATAGGGATTCTAAGATCAGATTGTTGCAATTCTCAAAGTATCCTACTGAGCAACAATATACACTTGCTTGTGGTCAAGTTAGATTACAGGTTTTATCTTATCAAGTGGAATTGGGGAAGTGGGGGCAAGTGGAATGAATTGGCATGATTTAACACTGTAGAATTTATTCTGAAGGTAGTTTAGAACAACAGTATTAAAAATACTTACTTCGTCACAGGCTATTAAAAGCACAATGTGATATTTTGTCTTAAAACAACACAACTAGCTATCTTCTGGGACAGAGACACATTGACTTGAAAGTAATTAGAACGTTTGTCTCTATTTAATTACAGTGACAAATCATGTTCATTCATACAGTGCCTAATCCAATTAATCATGGTGCTTATGCCAGTAGCAGAGACTAAGACGCTCTGGGCTGTGCAAGAAATTACATTAGTCCATCTTGAGCATTCCATTTTTGATTTCTCAGCCAGCAGCTGAAATTAAATACTGTTCCCTTGGTTTAAACAAGTTGTTTCTTAATTGTTCAGGCAATGAGCAAATAAATGTATTTTCTACATTCACTTGAGAGAGACCAGAAATGCCTTGATTTAAAGTAAAATCATATTTGAATGCTGCAGGAAATTAAAATCTTAAAACAGGAACAAACAACACTTAATTTGACCTAAAATGTAAAACAAATGGCTACCTGCATTGAATGTGTTCATTGCTAACACGGAGGCCAGACTTTCTCTGCCTGATTCCATATGGAATAGTGGAGAGGTGATGAACCAAGAGATGGAGCTATAAATCCTACAGAGTGCAAGAATGGTAGCTGGCCCTGAATAGTCCTGCTACCATGAACAATTTCATTTGTACTGTGGTGGATTAATTCTCCAGAATAATTATTTATGCACTCTTGGATAGAATCCAATTTTTACTATAAGACTTAAAGGAATCACAAGTGTGACAGCACAGAAAAAGACGATTCAGCCCATTGTATTTACAAAGGCTCTCCAAATGACTTGGGAGTTCATATATTTATGGACTTGGGTGAATAAAAGGGATGGGGGAGTGGAAGATGGAATTAGATGGAAGATGAGAAGAGAAAGATTTAAAAAGGCATGAGGGGTAACTTTTTTTTTAAAAGCACAGAGTGATTCCTGTGTGGAATGAAATTCCAGAGGTAGTGGTGGATGCGGGTACAGTTACAACATTTAAAAGACACTTGGATAAATACGTGAATAAGAAAGGTTTGAAGGGATATGGGCCAAGCGCAGGCAGGTGGGACTTGTTTAGGGGCAATACGACTATGACCTATTCCCTCATAGGTTCCTCAATATTGGCACACTAAACATTGACAAAAATGACTTGAAGCAAAAAAAAAATTGTTCTTTTGTTTCACTAAAATTTCAGAAAGAATTCTTCTTTAAGGGACAAATTTAAATAAAAATGTCAGGCACAGGCCACAGATTGAGATATTCTTAATGCAAAGAGTCAGGTTCCCAACAGCTAAACCAAAGAAGTGTGAATAATGGGGGAAAAAAAACTATGACTATGTGCCAGAGGATGGATGAAAACAGGGTGGGTGGTTAATTTAATGTTAAAACACTTCAGATTTAAATACATTTTGACGCCTTCCCGATACAGCTCAATGTTTGCCCTATAACTTGCAGGCATCTGGCTGACATATTTGGAAACAGAGACAGATCTTTTGCCCAGTCAGCTCCAAAACTGGCCCAACTCCACTCCACCTCAAGTTTGGAGCCCCCAGCTCCAAACCAAAAATGGGGTGGAGGTAAGTGGGGGGAGGTTGGTGGTGGTGGGGATTGCTGAATCATGCTCCCCAGAAGCCTGAAAGCAAAAAGGCAGGAACACAACTCTGGTACTGTCCAGACACCCTGATTCCCCCAGAAAACCTGGGCATCTAATATCGGATGCATTTGGGTGCATCATTGGAGAGGGCCATTTGGCCTGTCATGTTTGTGCTAGTTCTCTCAATTAGTCTCTCACACACACAAAAAAAAAAATCACAGAACTACCCAGTGGAAGAACCAAACATTTTGAGCATTGAAAAACCAAGAATTCTAAACTATACAAATCCTATTGTAACCCATTTAAGTAGACAAACATCAGCCAAGTACATGCCCTCCCTCCATCTAATTCCACCATCCACTTACCCTCTGCCCATCCTCCCTCCTCATCTTCCATTCCCACCTTCTTCACTTGCCCAACACTCCATCCACTATAACCCCATCTCTACCCTCATCCAGTTTATATAAACTCACAAATCATTCAGACAGTCTTGGCAAATACGGTGGGCTGAATGGCCTCGTTCTGTGCTGTCACACTTGTGATTTCTTTAAGTCCAATTGCAAAAATTGGATTCTATCCAAGAGCCCATAAACAATTAATTATTCTGGAGAATAAGCCCACTGCAATGTAAATGAAAGTGTTAACGGGAGAAGGACTATTCAGCTTGACAGATGGACTACATACTTAGCTGACGCTTGGCTAATCAGATGAGGTACAATAGGACCTACATAGTCTTAATTCTTGGTTCCGAATGTTCAAAATAGTTGATTCTTCTATTGTGCACTTCTGTGATTCTGTGTGCGAGATTAGATAAGAGAACTAGTACAGACATGACAGGACCAAATGACCATATCCTATGACGTACCTATTCCCTCATAGGTTCCTCAATATTGGCACACTAAACATTGACAAAAATGACTTGAAGCAAAAAAAAATTGTTCTTTTGTTTCACTAAAATTTCAGAAAGAACTCTTCTTTAAGGGACAAATTTAAATAAAAATGTCAGGCACAGGCCACAGATTGAGATATTCTTAATGCAAAGAGTCAGGTTCCCAACAGCTAAACCAAAGAAGTGTGAATAATGGGGGAAAAGAAAACTATTAACAACCCCGACTGAGCAAGTGATGAAATAAAACAGCAAACAATCGAAAAGGTGATTTTGTTTAGTCGAGGTGTTGTCATGGAGAATGCACCACGGAAGCACTGCCACTATGCAACTGGATAACACTTGCAGAAGTCTTAAGTGTGTGAAGGCTTATACCAACAAGTTAAGTATGTGGCTCATTTGTGCTTGCTAAAAGCTACTTACAGTCATATGCAGGGACCAAAGTTTTGAAAAAGAAACATGTTTGGGTGTTGCACCGTTTTTTGAGTGAAAGAAAAGCAGAGGAACAATTGCTCCCTAATAATGCCTCGAACAATCATGTTGAGCAACAGCTTTTTCCTCATGCAGTATACACTGGTCTTTTCTTTAAAATTTGACTTTCTTGCCTCCGAGGAGTGCAATACAAAATGTCTTGCAGCATCTTTTGTGGTCTATTTTTCTGACCAATAGCTATTATTTTGAGAAAAAAAAGATTAACTGAATTAATTATTGGTCCTAAGTGTATGTAGTTGATGCAGTTGGTTATGTTTTTTTTAAATTCACTCACGGAGCATGGGCGTCTCTGGCTGGACTAGCATTTATTGCCAATCCCCCATTGCCCAGAGGGCAGTTAAGAGTCAACCACATTGCTGTGGGTCTGGAGTCACATGTAGGCCACACCAGGTAAAAGATGACAGATTTCCTTCCTTAAAAGGAAATTAGTGAACCAGTTGGGTTTTTCAGACGATTGACAATGGTTTCATGGCCAACATTAGACCCTTAATTCCAGTTTTTTTTTATTGAATTCAAATTCTACCATCTGTCATAGCAGGATTTGAACACAGGTCCCTAAAACGTTATCAGTTTCTGGATCAATAGTCTAGCAATAATATCACTAGGCCATTGCCTCTCCGCTGTGTATCTATGAATAAATACAGGAAGGTTTCAATTTAAATTCTACACTGCCCAGTCTAAGAGGAGTGAAACTCATTCCATCATAGAGGAAGAATGAACAATGGAGAGAGACTACAGCCAGCAACTGTACAATTATGTTTCTAAAGCTAGCTTTTCCTTAGTAGGCCTTCTGAAATCGTTTCGGTAATGGCTTTGTTGACTACAGGCAATCGTGTCATGTTTCACACCTACAATTTTATTTATGGATACAAAAGAAGCATATACTTAAATGGAGAAATTCTTACCTGAAAACAATCAGGGCAATTCTACAGGGAGGACATGCAAGGAGAAAGATCTGTAATTAAAAGTGAGAAAGAAAAATTAAAGTTCTTCGTTAACTAAATACTCACTGAACATTTTATAAAACCAAAATTTTGAATGTAGAAACCTGAGTGAAATAAGATGGTAGACCTGTAAAGTGTCTGTGGGCTGAGTGAATTTAACTGTCAAGGCTGATTTCAAAGGATTTAGCATCTATCTCCTGTCTGAAAAGGCCTGGAATGATGTTAAGGATAGCAGGAAGAATGCAAACTGGGGCAGGATCCATCCCAATTGTTACAAAATGAGCAAACTACTTCATTCTCTTCTGGCCGCTTTACTGCCATCCACCTTCTCTAATCCCTAAGGCCTGCATTCTCTGGTGAATTTACACTTCAGGCTTTTCTGGATATTGGAGGTAAACTAGCAATATGGTGTTAATAAGCTCTGGCATTTTGATCACAATTAGGCACTCACTTGCCTGGTGGTTTAATTGGTGGCCAGGGAGTGGCATTCAAGTAAGCCGATACTAAGGAATAAATTATTAAAGAAGTTGGAAACTCTTGGAAATATCACTTAAAGTCCTAAATGACATTCACATTATTGCAGTCTTGATACATGCACTATTCATCCAGATTGCTACATGTATCAATTAAACATGTAGGCAGCTGACAAACTGTTAAGTGATCTGCTCACCATTAACTGAGTAACAGCACAAACAAACACTAAAACACAAGAGTGTGTTCAGGCTACTGCAGAGGACTCACATACTCTCAAACTAAACCAGTCTTGCTGCTGATTCTATGTAGGCGTTCCCAACTAGAGAGACAAATAGACATGTTACGCAAGGAGTGAAACTTGACATAAAAATCACATTACTAAGTAACAAAACACATACTTTTTCACATGACTGAAACACATTTTAGAACAGTAGCAAGATCCCTTCTATTATTTGAGATTTTGTGATGTGGATTTGTTGAAATGTCAGCAAGATGCCTAAATGAAATATAACTCTCCAAACAAATTTGAGCAATGAAGTAAAATAATCAATGACAGGCTTAGACACATGGAACAAACAGGAGGCTGGAAGAAGACAGCAAGCCAGGCAGCATCTGAAGGAAAGGAAAAGTCAACATTTCTGGTATTATTTGGGAAGGAGCTGTTCCTGAACCCACTGATGATTATGCCTGACAGCAGAGGCTGTAGGAGAGCAATACCAGGGTGCGATGGATCTTTGATGATGTTGGCAGCCTTTCTGCGGCAACAAGCCTTGTAAATGGAGTCCGCAGATGGAAGGTTGGCTTCCGTGATATTCGGGGCTATGCACACCAGCTTCTGTAATTTCTTACTGTCCTGGACAGAGCAGTTGCCATACCAGACTGTTATGCACCCAGACAGCATACTTTCTGTGGCACATCGGTAAAAGTTGGAGAGGACTCTTTCACATCATCTGGGACAGATAGGCATGGAGCCCAACAGAAAGGAGTGACCACCACTCACTTCAAATTCTAGAGTCATAACCCTGTACAACTGCAGTACTTGCAGATCACTTGAAAACAAACAAATCAGCGTGTCGGAGATCGACATTATTACATTTAATTAATGGGTCTTTCAGTTTCATTGGAATTGATGAGATAAAACAAATGTCACTGGATGTGTCCAATATGAAGTTTCTATTGTGGCCAATCACTGACGTCGATATTAAATTATAAAAGGTGGTGGTGTGGTTAAAGAGTTGAATATGAGGAACACAGCCCCAACTCCTGCCATGCACACCTGCTGCCCTTTTCACATTGACATTTCAGAATCTCTGAGTGGAGACAGGACACACTTAACCCACAATGCATTTAGGAGCCCAATTTAAAGTTTAATGCCTCTGCATAAGCTTCTCAGGGTTGGGCAGCAAAAAAAAAGGCAGTCGGAGCCCCCAACTCCTTAAACTGTAAGCATTCCTTTTTCAGCATTTTGTTAGACATTTTGAGTATTCTCCCCAGGACCCTCAATGAATGATTTGGCCTCCCTTTGCTCTGATTGCCAGTCTCCTTACACTACCACTTATCAAATCGATGTCTCCTTATCCCCTTCCTGAACACATGCTCTCTGCACACATGTATACGATATGTCACTCCTCTCCTCCTCCCCAAATGCTGACTTTCCTTCAATTGCCAGATCCACTCATCTCCTCCTTGGCTTCTTTGCCACCCAGTTAGGCCATTTTCCAGTTCTCCACACTGTTTCCACTCTCCCCTCAGCCCCTAAACATTATGTTTTTCAAATAAAAATTTTGTATTACTTCTGTTAATCTAAATATCGGTTTCTTATCAGATATGTGCAAAGACTATGTTGGAATCACTCTTTCAAAGGCATTCTCATCGAAGTTGACAATTTTTTTTACTTATGAATTCCATCACCTACGGCCAGAAAGGATTTCATTAGATCATTGTGTCTCCTGCCAATAGTATCACATCACACAAGGAACTACTCATGTTCTGGCCAGGTACGACAATACCTTCATTCTAAAAAAGGTATTCAATCATTCCTGCTATCTCAACTAAGAAAAGAAGGGTCAATTCAGAAAGTCTGCACTACGGTCTGCAGCATAGCTAATAACACCAATGAACTTTCCATGGATACCAGATGAGTGCCACTATAACAATACCCATGTTATGTTTGCTTATTTGAGCCAACTGCATTTCTATTGACTTTGCAAATATCTGGCAAAATACACGCAATCCTTCTTTCCAAAAATAACATTCTGATGTGGCCCTATTCCCTTTGGCTGCATTGGCCAGTTAATAATTAGTTTTCTTCCACTGCTGATCACATTGTATCATTGGCTTCACATATATAAATTTAAGACTGTTGTATCAATTCACAGTCACATACAGGTGCTATCAAACACATTGCAGGAATTTAGGGCAAGTTATAAATGCAATAATTGGTTGGATTTTAAATCAAATTCAAAGATCAGAATGAATGAATCTCTCTAAGACAGGACCTATAAAATTATAGAGCAAGATCTTCTTGTGAGCACAAAATGTAATTGCTCTCATGCATATACTGTATCATAGCTAAACAAGAATGACAATCACATTACCCTGATGTTGTAATTTAGACTAATCAAAACAAGAACATTTGATGCTCCTGTCAAAATAGTGGCTGATCACACAGGCACCTAACATTCCATCAGGGAACTCTATTCTCACCTAATTCCCTAGAAGCTGACCTTTTAAGTATCAAGTAGCTGGAAGTCTCACTTCCATAGACTCTGGCTATCAACCGAGTAAGCTGAACAGCTCCTGCTGCTTATTTGTTGTACATATGTCTGCTGTATGTCACAGGGAGGGGATGGCCTAGTGGCATTGTCACTGGACTATTAATCCAGGGACCCAGGTAATATCCTGAGATCCAGATTTGAATCCTGCAATGGCAAATGGTGGAATTTGAATTCAATAATCAGTTTTTAAAAATCTGGAATTGGGGAGATCTAATGATGACCAGGAATCCATTACCAATTGTCAGGAAAAACCCATCTGGTTCACTAATGTCCTTTAGGGAAAGAAACTGCCATCCTTACCCAGTCTGGCCTACATGTGCCTCCAGACCCACAGCAATGTGGTTGACTTTTTATTGCTCTCTGGGCAGTTAGGGATGGCCCTAGTCCCACGATCGAATAATAAAAAAAAATAAATGGAGGTCAATAATTTTAACATTGGTGTTAGATTATTTGGCATTCCTGATGTGATATGTCTCCAAAGTCAGTAAGTGAGAGATTTAACATAGAAACAGGAGCAAGCTATTCATCAACTCAAATCTGGTTCATCATTGAATTAAATCATGGCTGATTGGTATCTGAACTCCACATCCCTTTGTCCTTGCATAAAAATCTATTGAACACAATTTGAATTTGTTCCCACTGACCAACAATCCAAGCCATTTTGTTGTGGGGGTGAGAGAGTGGGGAACAGATGTCAGAACGTCATATTTCTGGCTTTATCTTAATCGCTTTGGGTCACAGGGATGAGCGTGTATTGATGTGAGGCAGTTTAGAAGGCCCTCCCCAGTTATGAGACATTGGATCATTTGTATACAAGGCTATTAGTCCCACTAAGCCTCATTCCTCAATTAGCCATCCCAATAATGCCAATTCCATACTTCCTCATAGCTTCCATATTTCCCTTATCCATTCACCTAGTATTTACAGTGGGCAAACCTCAGGTGCCATATGGAGATAAAATGACCAACAATTTAAGAGAGCTTTCCCTCGCACACTTGATATTGAAGAACTCTTTCACAAAGTTTAAAATCTTCAAATGGGTTTTTAAGTAGTTATAGAGTCACAGTTATAGTGATAGACATAGAGATATACACAGCACAGAAACAGACCCTTTGGTCTAACTCATCCATGTCAACCAGATATCCTAAATTAATCTAGTCCCATTTGCCAGCATTTGGCCCATATCCCTCTAAACCCTTCCTATTCGTATACCCATCCAGATGCCTTTTAAATGTTGTAATCGTACTAGCTTCCACCAGTTCCTCTGGCAGCTCATTCCATACACATACCACCCTCTGCGCGAAAAAGTTGCCCCTTAGGTTCCTTTTAAAATCTTTGCCCCCTCTCACCTTAAACCTACGCCCTCTAGTTTTGGACTCGCCCACCATGGGGAAGAACAAAGAAACATCCATTCAGTAAACATAAAAGCAACCAATCCTTTAATAGCCTCTTAAAATGATCAAATTATGAAGTAATCCACTACGGAGATAAGTGGATTTGGAGCTTTTGAAAACATTCAAGAATTCATAACAAGCTCAGCCATAATAACATCCCTTAGAAAATGTCAACAATAAACTCTGTTGAAAGTGTAGAAACAGACTTTTTCCCCTCTAAGATACACCAAATGGCCAGTAAAATGTAAAATTGTAGCAGATTTCTATATTGATTACAGTTCAAAAGAGCAACTCAATTATTTATTTAGGTGTTTTTTGAAAGTGCCAGGGATTTAAATACTTCTCCTTTAAAAATTTATACTCACCTGAGGCATCTGCCCAGACGAGAAAACCCTGTAATACTGCCTTTAACATTCCACCACACACTCACTCCCCCCAGAAATTCACAAAATCATTTTACTTTCTTTAATACTCTTTACTGCAGATATTGAGGGAGGCAATGGCTTAGTGGTATTATCGCTGGACTGTTACTCCAGAGACCTAGATAACATTCTGGGGACCCAGGTTCGAATCCTGCCATGGCAGATGGTGGAATTTGAATTCAATAAAATATCTGGAATTAAGAATTTAATGATGACCATGAATCCATTGTTGATTGTCAGGGGGAGAAAAAAAAACCCATCCGGTTCACTAATGTCCTTCAGGGAAGGAAACTGCCATCCTTACCTGGTCTGGCCTACATGTGACTCCAGACCCACAGCAATGTGGTTGACTCTGAACTGCCCTCTGGGCAATTAGGGATGGGCAATAAATGCTGCTTAGCCAGCGATACCCTCCTCCCGTTAATGAATAAAGGGAAAAAAAATTGGCATCAGTTCCCATGGAATATTGACGGTTAATTTTTAAGATTAATTCATGCTGAAGGAAGATATTCCTGATTTGTTACAAGGCCAGGAATTCCCAACTGAGCACAAAAATGAGAGAACAAAGCAAAAATACCAGGCACAAGGTGTACCGGGAAAAACATCAGTAATTTTTTAGTTTTGTTGCTTCGGGAAAGTAAACCCAATTGCTATAGCTCAAACTTGTGTTTAGATTTACCTCAATATTTAACTGTGCGTGCTTTCAAAATTCTCTTACAGTTGGTTACTGTTAAAGAATGGTAGGGGGATGAGAGGTGAATTTCATCACTTTGAATTGAGATTAATACAATCAGACACTACAAAAGCTCATGCTGCTCTGAAGTAGCTTTAAATTCAGTCTGAAGCTTAACCCTGTGACAGACTGTAATTGTCAAATTTCACTCAAAAAACATGGCATACTCCAACTGTTACCTGTCTTACTGTCAGATTATGGTGGAGTTCTTGAAAACCCCACTAAGAACTGGCCCACATAAGTGCGAAATGGATAGTAAGTAGATATCAGGTTGTTGAAACGTCAGAACATGATAGCTCTGGACACATATCATCTCAGAGAATCCTCTACCAAATGGCCTTTGGATTATTCAATTGAGAAGTCACTCAAGTCAATTTTTAACATTTTATAAAGTGAATTTGGTCCCACTGAAATTGACAGTGCACTTTAATGAGTTGATCCTTGTGCTGACAGGCAGTCATCTAAACAAACATTCCATAAAATGTTTTGTTTGCTGCAATTGGAGATGATTAAGAAAATAAAAAAATTAAAACAAAAAAATCAGCCTCCATTCTTTTGGTACACCTTCACCCTTTCATAGAAACATGCAACTGGTAAACAGTAAATCCAGGGGGGTGCCATGGGCACTGCATGGGCCCTGAGCTACACCCATCTGTTGGTCGATTATGTCGAACACAGTCCCTCTTCAGTACGTACAGTGGTACTGTTCCCAAACTCTTCCGCTGTTACATCAATGACTGCATTGTGCTGCATCCTACATCAGGCTGAACCAGAGCAGTTCATGAACTTCACTAACAACTTCCACCCCACCCTCAAATTCACTTGGTCTATCTCAGACACCTCCCTCCCCTTTCTTTACCACCCCGTTTGCATTTCTGGTGGCAGCTTATGGACCGACACTTACTATAAACCCACAGACTCCCATAGCTACCTAGACTTCACCTCCTCCCACCCTGTATCCTGCAAGAACACCATTCTCATTTTCCCAATTCTTCTGTTTCTGTTGCACCTGCTCTGACAAGGATACGTTCCACTCCCAAGCATCCCATATGTCAGCCTTTTTCAAACAACACTCTTTGCCCCCCTTCATTCAGACAGCCCTCCACCGGACCTCCTCCATTCCCCGCTCCACAGCTCTTAAACACCACCGTCCCCGCTCCCCAAAACATAACAAAGATAGAGTCCCCGTTGTTCTCACTTTCCACCCCACCAGCCTCCGCATCCAATGTATCATCCTCAAACACTTCCCCAATTCCAATTAGACCCTACCACCTGGAACATCTTCCACTCCCCACCCCTCTCTGCCTTCCGCAAGGACCATTCCCATCACCATTCCTTAATTCATGCCACACTCCCCACCAATAACTCCAACCCGCCCGGTACCTTCTCTTGTAACTGTAGAAGATGCAACACCTGCCCACAGACCACCTCCCTCACCACCATCCAGGACCTAAACAGTCCTTCCAGGTGAGACAGAGCTTCAGATGCATCTCCTCCAACTTAGTCTACTGCACAGAACATAGAACATAGAACAGTACAGGCCCTTCGGCCCACGATGCCGTGCCGAACTTTTACCCTAAACCTAAGGTCTATCTAACCTCCACTGCTACCTTATACTATCATCCATATGCCTATCTAATAGCCGCTTAAATGCCCCTAATGAGGCCGACTCCACTACCCTCTCCGGCAATGCATTCCATGCCCCGACCACTGTCTGAGTAAAGAACCTACCTCTGACATCTCCCCGATATCTACCTCCTTTCCCTTTAAAACTATGCCTCCTTGTAAAAGCTACCTCCACCCTAGGAAAAAGTCTCTGGCTGTCTATTCTATCTATACCTCTGATCATTTTGTACACCTCTATCAAGTCACCTCTCATCCTTCGTCGTTTGAAAGAGAAAAGCCCTAGCTCTCTCAGCCTTTCCTCGTAAGACCTTCCCTCCATTCCAGGCATCCGGTGCTCCTGATGCGGTCTTCTCTACATCGGTGAGACCAAACGTAGACTAGGTGACCATTTCACCGAGCATCTTCACCTGGTGCGTAATGGCCAGCCTAGCCTCCTGGTCACCACCCATTTCAACTTCCCACCACACTCCCCCTCCGACATGTCCGACAAACATCAAAAAAATACAAAAGCTATCATTAAGATAGAAACTCTCAACATAGACATTTTCAGCAGAAGCCCTATCTTATCTATCAGGTTTACCACTTAAATCTGGCATTCAGTGCCTACAGATTTTATTTTTAAATTCATTATCATCAAGTGGTTGGTTCGGAGCTCCACACAGCATACAGTCCTGCCAACTCCTGAATTTCTTCACAATGTGTTAACCCATCTGTCAAACTCCCTTCACCACTCCCCTCCCTGCATCATAAGCCCAGTGTTCACAGTTACTTGTCTGCGAATATCTTGGGGAAGTCAGCATGTTGGGGTCGGAATCGCAGGTGTTAGCCTCTCATCCTTTCTGCCCTTACTTGCCCAGTAAACATTCCTCAGAGCAGTTCAACTGCCTGTCTCAGGAGAGAAATAATGTTCCAGATCCATGCTTTCCCCAAGCTCTGGGGACTAACATGCAAATCCTGCTGTTTGGAACTGAAGTTCACATTTGATTAGCAAACCCAGCCAGGAGTAATGGGGGCCATATTAACATGACAACTACCAATGATCATCGTCAGATCTCAGCTGGGTCAATGTCCTTTCGGGAAGGAGATTGTGCCATGCTTACCAGGTCTAGCCTACATATGACTCCAGGTGAACAGCAATGTGGACTGCCCTGTGAAATGGCCAAGCAACACACACAAGCTCACATGCAGTTTGGGATTGGCACCGATTGTTGCTGGCGAGGTCAACTATCACATCCCATTAAAGGCCAAAGAAATCTGGTTGCAAGGACTCAAATGTCTGCTGCTCACTACTTGCAGTACCACCAGCCAGGTCCCTTAATTTGACAAGAGGAAGAGACCAGTGAATCTGCATGGACTCTTCTCTTGTGGTCCATACTGCCTCCACTATCACCTGAATGAGAGAATCAGATGACAATGGGGCAGGGGACAGCCATCCCATGTCTTCCTGCTATCAAGGTTTGATGCAGCTATTCTGCCCCTTGCTGTCGTGCCTTTAGTGGACAGATGAGAGTTCTCTTCATTCTGTTTTAGGTATTCCATAAGCAGGATGTTAATGTTATGGCCAAACCCACAGCTCAAAGATGTCCTGCCCCTGCCAACATGCAGAGTAGCCACTCCCTATTTATACAATTATAGCAGTATTACCACAGAATTACTTTGATCTAACCTCGCTTTGCAATATTACACAAGTTATCAAACTACCAAACCCTCTGTGTGCTAAAGAAAATCCTAAATACTATGAGCTGAATCATTTTTAAACTAACTACAATTTGCATTGAGTTTCATGGACAGATTCTCACCACAAAGCCCAGCAGGATTTCTCATGTAACTCACAAAACAGGCTTCATTAACTACTTACTACATCCCTAATCAATCCCTCACACCTGATTCCAACTTAATAACTTGCCACTCACCAGAAATCCACCAAAAGACCTACATCCCCTACACATGCACCATCTTTAAAAGGCCACTGTGTACCTAGACAAGTGTTGCCAATTTGGCACTGATCCTCACTGGCAGTGTAATGGCACAGAGCCACACTGTACATCACCAGCAAGGCTGACATTCCCTCACACATACTGTCTCGTTTTCTCCCACAGTTGCTGCTAAACATTCAGGCCACATTGTTTACCTGTCATTAGCTACATCCTCAGTGGTACTCCATCCCCAATGCCCACTGGAGACCTACTGTTTGTCAGTGCCCAGTGAGAGAATAACACATACAGGCAAGCAATCAGACATATATAAACAAGCTTTTTTTATTTATTGCCATCAAAAATAAACACAAACGGAATAGAGGCTGCTGTTTACCCCACACTATCCAGAAAGGAAGGACACACACAGGTTGGTCCAAGCAGCAGACCCACACCTTCAGTAGCCCTACCAGCTGCTGCACCACAGCCCTGATCGAAGCATGGACAGCACTATATCTATGCTCCCCATCAGTTAGGCTTTTGTGCAATGTTGTCATGGATTAGTTACAGTGGGTACCCCTTGTCCACTAATAACCAGCCTTGTAAGGCACCTGGACCCTCAGACGTATCAGCTATACGAGTGCTCCAGGATGTAGGAGTCATGGCAGCTGCCAGGGTAGTGGGTACAGGCAGGGGTACAGTGATCACAGATCACCTGTGCATTAATGGAACAGCTTCCTGTTGCTGAATGCAGTGCTGCGATACAGCCCTCTGAATACCACATGCTGGCAGTTAATGGCACACCGCACCTGTGGGAAGTCAGCAAAGTTGACAAAGCCCACTGTCCAAATTGCAACACTGACCTAGGCATTGGGCAACAAAATGAACCAATGAGGTCTTGCACAGATGGCATCAGTCACTGTCCTGATGTATTTGAGGGTTCACAACTGAGAAATCCCACAAAGATAACCCTCCACTCCCTGGAAGGAGCCAGTTGCAGAACAGTTCAATGTGACTGTCACCTTCACAGCCACTGGGAGAGGATGGCTCCCAGTCCTGCATTCCTCAGGACCCACCCTAGCAGCTGACATAGTTCCATTAGAATGTCCCAGGACATATGAAACCAGCATTGATATCAACCCTCACTCATCCCCAAGAAATGGAGTTGGGTCAAAACTGTCTGCCCCTCCTGCAGACTCCAAATATCCTGAAGGTCCTTGTGGCTGTGAAATCTCCCAGAGCTGGGTGCTTCACGTCCTCCTTGGGCCCTAGCCCTCCTTTTAGAAAGGCAGCCACAGTGAACAGCATTTCCCTAGTGGCAGGGCGCAGGACTGTTGGGGGAAATTACCTACATTCAGAACACAAGGAAAGGAGGATATTCTTAGGTTTCAGAAGAGTCAGTGGTGGCATACATTGCATGGAGAGCAGAGCACACTTCTCTAATCCTCTGTGGCCATTCCCCTTAAACAAATACACTGTTTTGGATACAGTTGGCGGCTGGGGGGGGTGGGGTTTGCCATTCAGGGGAAAGCAGCAGTAGCCATGTCAGTGGCACTATGACTGGCTCTGAGGCACAGCAGGAAAGGGTAAAGGTAAACAGGACCTTAGTGATAGGAGACTCAATAGTTGAGGGAAAAAAAAAGGAGATTCTGTGGCCGACAATGGGAATCCAGGATGGTGTGTTGCTTTCCAAGGGTCCAGGATGTCTCAGAACAGCTGCCGAACGTTCTCAAGGGGGAGGGTGACCAGCCAGAAGTTATTATGCACATTGGCACAAATGGCATAGATAGACATAGGGATGAGTTCCTGCAGAGAGCTAGGAAATAAGGTTTAAAACCAGGACCTCGACTGACTTATTTCTGGATTACTTCCCGTGCCATGTGCTAGTGAGGGTAAGAACAGGAGGATTGGTGCAGGGGACAGGGATTCAGATTCCTGGATCATTGGGATCTTTTCTGGGGCAGAGGTGACCTGTCCGGGGGGACAGGTTACACCCGAACTGCAAGGGGATCAATATCCTGACGGGCAAATTTGCTAGTGCTTCAATGGAGGGTTTAAACTAGATTGACAGGGGGATAGGATCCTCAACAGCAGGAGAGCAACTGCAAGGCTGGTAGGAGATCCAGTATTCAGAAATTACAAGTTGAAGAGGCAGGTCAGGATGGAACAGGACAGGGAGCGAGGAATGCCTGTTGGATTAAATTGCATCTATTTCAATGCAAGAGGGCTGACAGATAAGGCTGATGAACTCAGGGCATGGATAGGTACATGGGGCTGAGATATTTTAGCTATTACAGAAACATGGTTAAGGGAGGGACAGAACTGGCAGCTTCATGTGCCAGGGTCAGGTGCTTTAGGTGGGACAGAGTTGGAGGAAAGAGGTGGTGGGAGGGTTGCATTTTTGATTAAGGGGAGTATCACAGTGGTAGTCAGAGATGAAATAACTAAGGGGTCATCCAGTGAGGCTTTGTGGGTGGAGCTAATAAATAAGAAGGGGATGGCGACGTCATTGGGGTTGTACTGTAGGCCCCCAAATAGTCAACAGGAATTAGAGAAACAAATATTTAGTGAGTTTGGGGAGACTTGTAGGAGAAATAGGGTTGTCATAGTGGGGGATTTTAACTTTCCTAACATAGACTGGGACTGCCATAGTGATGAGGGCTTAGATGGGGTGAAATTTGTGAAATATGTTTAGGAAAAAAAAAAGTTTCCTCAAGCAATTTACAGAGGATCCTACTCTTGGTAAATAGGACAGGACAGGTGACTGAAGTGATAGTGGAGGAGCACTTTGGGACCAGTGACCATACTTCTATTAATTTTAAAATAGTTATGGAGAGGGACAAAACTGGTCCACAGGTTCAAGTCTTAAATTGCGCCAAGGCAAATTTTGATGGAATTAGACAGGAGCTTGCAGGGGTTCATTGGGGTAGTTTGTTGCAGGCAAACGGACCTCTGGCAAGTGGGAGGCCTTTAAAAGTGTGATAGCTAGAGTTCAAGGTCTATATGTTCCTATGAGGGTGAAGGGCAAGGTTGGCAAGAATAGGGAACCCTGGACAATAAGAGATATTGAGACTTTGACCAGAAAAAAGGAGACATGGCTCAGGTACGGGCACCTGGTATCAAGGGAATCCCTTGAGGTATATAGGAGGTACAGGAGTTTACTGAAGGAGAAAATCAAGAGGGAGAAAAGCAGGCATGAGATAGCTTTGGATTCACCCTAATCTTCTCAGCCAAAGAGAAGTTAAAAGGAAAAAGAATAACTAGGGAGAGAATACGATCCCACAAGGACCAAAGTGGACATGTGTGTGAGGAACTGCAGGAGATGGGCGAAGTACTCAAATGAGTATTTCTCCGTGTTTACCATGGAGAAAGACATATAGACTTGGGAACTTGGGGAAAATAGTGGCAATGTCTTGGGGACAGTCCATATCACAGTAGTGGTGGTGCTGGAAGTATTAGAATGTATGAAGTTCAATAAATCTTCTGGTCCTGACCAGATATATCCAAGAACCCTGCAAGAGGCTAGAGAAGGAATTGCAGGGGTGGCCCTAGCTGATATATTTGCATCATCGTTAATCATGGGTGAGATTCCAGAAGACTAGACCCGGAGCGAACATTGTGCCCTTAATCAAGAAAGGCTGGAAAGCAAAACCTGAGACCTACAGACCAGCAAGCCTAAAATCTGTGCTAAGTTACTGGAGAAGATTCCGAGGGATAAGATATACATGCATTTGAAAAGACAGGGTTTGATTAGGAATAGTCAGCATGGCTTCGTGTGTGGGAGATCATGCCTCACAAATTTGTTAGAGTTCTTTCATGAAGTGACCAGGAAGGTTGGTGAAAGTAGGGCAGTGGAATGTAGTCGAAATGGATTTCAGTAAGGCCTTTGATAAAAGTTTCCATATGACTGGCTGCTCTGGAAGGCTAGATCGCACGGAATCCAGGGAGAGCTGCCAAATTGGATACACAATTGGCTTGAAAGGTAGGAAGCAGAGTAATGGTGGAAGGGAGCTTGTCAGACTGGAGGCCCGAGGCTAGTGGTGTGCCTCAGGGGTCAGTGCTGGGCCCAATGCTGTTTGTTATCTATATCAATGATTTGGATGAGAATCTACAAGGCATGATTAGTAATTTTGTGGTTGACACTAAAATAGGCGGTATCGTGGACAGTGAGGAAGGTTATCCGAAACTGCAGCAGGATCTTGCTCAGCTGGGGAAGTGGGCCGAGAAATGGCAAATGGATTTTAATATAGATAAATGTGAGGTGTTGGATTTTATAGTCAAATCCAGATTGGAGTTTCATGGTGAATGATCACGCCTTAAGGTGGAACAGAGGGACCTTTGAGTTCAGGTGCACAGTTCTCTGAAAGTGAAGTCACAGGTAGACAGGGCAGTGAAGAAGGCTTTTAGCACACTGGCCTTCATCAGTCAGGGCACTGAGTATAGAAGTTGGGAAGTAATGTTGCAGTTGTACAGGACATTGTTTCTTTTTAATTCATTCGCGGGAAGAGGGTATCACCAACAAGGCAGCATTTATTGCCCATCCCTAATTGCCCAGAGGGCAGTCCAGAGTCAACCACATTGCTGTGGGTCTGGAGTCACATGTAGGCCAGACCAGGTAAAGATGGCAGTTTCTTTCTCTAAAGGACATTAGTGAACTAGATGGGTTTTTCCAACAATCAACAATGGGTTCATGGTCATCATTAGACTCCTGATTCCAGATTTTTTTTAAAAAATGAATTCAAATTCCACCATTTGCCATGGCGGGATGTGAACCCAGGTCCCCAGAATGTTATCTGGGTCTCTGGATTAACAGTCCAGCAATAATGCCACTAGGCCATCACCTCCGCCATTTGCACTTGGAGTATTGTGTTCAGTTTTTGGCACCTTGCTGTCGGAAGGATGTTATTAAACCAGAAAAAGTGCATAAAAAATTAACAAGGGTACTGCCAAGACTCAAGGGACTGAGTTATAGGGAGAAGGTGGACAAGCTCGGACTTTTTTCTTCAGAGCATAGGAAACGGAGGGCAGATCTTATAGAAGTATATAAGATCATGAAAGGCATGGATAGGGTGAATGCACTCAGTCCTTTTCCCATGGTTGGGGAATCGAGGAATACTGGGCATCAGTTTAAGCTAAGAGGAGAAAGAATACATGGGAACCTGAGAGGCAACTTTTTTTTTAAAAAACACAGAACGCATGGTACACATATGGAATGAGCTGCCAGCAGAAGTGGTTGAGGCAGGTACATTAACAACATTTAAAAGAAATTTAAACACACAAATTAAAAATATACTTCCACACAGAGGTCTCAGTATAGATGGGAAAGGATCAGAAGGATATTGGCCATGTGCAAGGGAGTGGGGTTAGTGTGGATGGACCAGTCTGGGCCACAGAGCCTGTCTCTGTGCATATGGCTCTATGGCTTATTGCAGACATTCGAATATACAGAGATGGACCAGAGAGTTGGCTCACAATGACACATCTTATAAAACGAAGGGAAAACATTTCCAGGAGTGGATAGGTTGAAGACAGCATTGTTCTGCTGACACTTGCAGATAGTCTTATTTTCCTAGCACAAAAGCAACCGAATATTGGACAAGAAAATCATTACCTTTGATGGTATAATTGACCTAGAAAACATGCTGCTTGCAAAAGCTTACCAGTCTCAGCCCAAAATAGATCTGGCTGTGCAAAATCAAGAAGAGTTTTAGTTTTGTGATTACAACATGTATCTAATCGCAGAATTACAAGATTTATTAAACTTTTGCAAAATCAGATAACTATATAAGGTAATTCCTGGCACATTCTAGTAAGTTACTTATTTAAATTATCTGATTATTTGAAATTTTCATAAATCCCATTTTACTCAATGTAAATTATCACTAGACTATTTTCGCATGGAACTGACTTCATATATTAGTAGATAATAAGAATTTAAGCGGGGCAATAATAGAAACGATTTTTTTAAAAATTTTGACTACTGCTTGATCCTGTTCAAGAGTTGAGTCACCAGGCAGTGACATGTACAGCTCTTAACTTGATCCCATAGGTGCAAAGACAAGTCTCAGTTCAGATTATAATTCCAGAATAATTAATTAATAAACCCATCCACTGAAGTGGTTATTAAAAAGATCGCTGAATCACTAACTAGTAAAGACATGGTAACGCTAACACCCCTCAATCTGATTTTTGCATTCATATTAATAAACAGGATCTGACCAAAAGTAAAAGCATTTCCATTCTAAGGAAGGGTCACCGGACCCGAAACGTTAACTCTGATTTTTTTCTCCACATATGTTGCCAGGCCTGCTGAGCTTTTCCTGCAAATTTTGTTTTGGTAAAAGCATGGAAAGTTTATTTTATGTAGTGACCCTGGCTTAGATTCCTTTTGTATCAACTTGCACAGAAATGCAGCAGAGAACAACGGAAAACTAAGGTGTCAAACATTGTTCCTAGTTCCTGCAAAGACACCTGCTAGTTAACCTGGTGTCAGTAATATTCACAAGGAATCTATCAGACTGCTGTGAAAACCCCGTGGTGCACCAATAATCTCTTGGTGACTGAAACCTGCTGCTGTTAACCAGTCTGGTCTTCATATTCAAAGTAGTTGACATTTAATTGCTCTGAAGTGACACCAGCAAGTTGAATCAAATCACTACCACAACTATGGTTCAAGAAGATGGCTCACCTCCGTTATCTCAAGGATAATTTGCATTGGCAGGGAGTGGTGCCTTTATTAGGAGTGCCCATATTGAGCACACAAATTAAAAATATATTTCCACACCAGTGCAAGTTGTAATAGAAGGGATGTTCACTCTTGGTTCTGGGGAAGTTTCCCTCCCACCTGTCCAGGTTAGCACCAATTTTTAGGAATCCCATGTTGAAGATGATAACAAGTTCTATAAAGTGACCTGAAGTTGTCCTGGAGAGAAAAGGGGTCTTATAGTCATCACTTGTCCTTCCTTTCTAGCTTGTAAAGACCAATCTGTGTAGGCAACAGTCTTTAGCAAGGCCTTAGTATGCACCATCTTTGGGGACCTTCTGTTTAAACTCTGTCTCCCATTTTAGTACTTCCAGTATTTGTCAGAGGTTTCATAGGAGAATCAGCTTTGGTGATAGAAATCTTACTGGCAGCCAACCAAATCATTAAATATGGGCCAGTTTTGATGGATAGGCAGACAGATAGGAACTCCATCATTGACTCATTAGGCTACTGCTTTAAAAGGAAGACACATCCCCCAAGTACATTTGGGTGATTAATCTCCCTTTCATACAAAATGTAATTTTATAAACATGCAATTCATTCTTATTCACTGGCAACAGAATAAATCAGTCCATGGTTAGGTCTAGCTAAGCTTGGCTTTTGTTGAAAACTTTTCCACAGTAATGAATTAAAAAGGGACTTACATTAAATCTTGTATGTTAGACCGTAGTGTATTTAGGCCCAATGAAAAGAAAGAAGGGGTCTGAAACAGTGACTAATTAACAAGCTAATGAGCTCATTTTACACGTAACCTTATAAACTGAAAATAAAAAGCAATTTGCTCAGTTCTTTCAATACCTGACAAACATCTCCCATCCACTTCACTGAGCAGTCCTTGGCACACTGTCTGGCAGGTTTTCCTGTTCTGGTTGCAAGCAGCAAAGGGAAAAAGACAGAGCCATGTGGAGCAGGGAGGTGTTGGGAATAGAAATTTAAGAACCAGCAAGGACTAGTGAAAATCAATGAGAGTGATAAAATGTAAGGACAGTTACAAATTGCTTTTGAAAATGCTAGACTTTCCTATGTTATTATCTATTACATTAAGACTGTAGAAGGTCAACTAAGTGAATCTGACAACAATTGTTTATCTTTACATCCCATCAAATGTCACAGTGTTTGGTTCACAAATTTGGTGTTATATTTGACTCAAAGTTGCACTTTCAAATACATTTCCGCATCATTCCTTCTATCTCAATAACATTGTCCAATTCTATCCCCAGTGAGTTCACCTGCTGCTGAAACCTTCATCCATGCTTTTGTTACCTCAAGAATTGACCACTATAATACAAACCTAGCCGCCTCCCATCTTTCTCCTCATAAGCGCTTGAGGTCATACAAAGACAGCTGCCCATCTCCTAACTTGCAGAAAGTCCTATTCACCCATCACCGTGGCTACTGACCTACTGAGAGAAAAGCTTATATTTAAACAATGTCTATACCATAACAAAATATCCCAAGGCACTTCACAGGAATATTATTAAACAAAAGTAAGACGCTACAAGGTATTAGATATTTTCAGTGATCTGACCCAAGAGCCAGGTTTTAAGAAAGGTCTTAGAAAGGAGGAAAGCGAGGATAAAAAGAGAAGGTCAACAGCTTGGGCCCTAGGTAAAATGGTCACCAATCTGACTGCATAATGTATAAGAGGCCAGAATGACAAGAGCACAAATATCTTAGGAGGGTAAGGAACTTGGAGGAGAATTACAGAGATAGGGTGAGGCAAGACCATGAGTGATTTGAAAAGAAAGATGAGAATTTTTAAAAGCAAAACATTGCTTGACCAGGTACCAACATTGTTTGGCAAGTTGAAGAATTAGGGAGATGAGACTTCCTCAGAATCAAGACATGAGCAGACTTTAATTTTATGGAGGATCGGATATGGGCAATCAGCTGTGTGCTAGAATAGTCAAGTTAATGAAGACACGAATGAAAGTTTCACAAGCAGATGAGTCAAGATGGACACAAAGTCAAGTAATGTTACAAAAGGTGGAAGAGGATTGTTTTGAAAATGGCATTAAAGTAAAAAGCTCATGTCAGGATCAGATGTAAACACAGATTACATGCAGACTGCCTTAATTTCAGAATGTTGCTACATTGATAATGCCACATTTATCAAAATTCTCACCCTCCAATCCCTCCATGGTCCTGTTCCTTCCTCTAACCTCCTCCAGCCCTGCAACCAACATTTCCTCTGATCACTTCCATTTACAATGCTTCCTTCCTTTAAGGTGCTCATTAAAATTTTCTTTAACACTCACTTGTACAAATATCTTGTGTGGCTCAATGTCAAATTTTCTGGCAATGCTCCCAACAGACATGTCAGGGAATTTTATTACATTACAAATTGCTCAATGAACGCAAATTGTTGAAGATTTGCCTTCAATAGAATTGAAGGAATCATCCTGCAAAAGACACAAGTATCTGACTTAGGGCACATACAAGGACTAGAGTTGCAGCCCCACATTATGCCATCAGTAAATATAGAGCACAGTGCGCCAACTTGTTGAAAATATTCAGGGACTATTTACTAAAATATCGAATAAAGAATAAACACAGCACAGATGAGCTCTCTTGTGGTCACCTCAATACAACAGGTTAGGCGTTAGCTGATCGAGCGGGCAATTGTACTTTCAGATATTTTTATGGTACGAGGCAGGGATATCACAGTATCACATAGTAAATTGTGTCACTATATAATCTAGTAAAGTACTCATGGGCTGTCTTTGTTAGCCAGAATAAAGAGAACTGTTACTTAAAGTCCATCCATAAAGCTGTCCCAAATTGATGTGCTTTAATCAACTGCCAAGTCCCATTTATTTGAAGGCACCAGAGCTTAGTGCGTCAGTAATACATGGATCTTGTTTTGTTTCCAGATTATGTAGAATGTGCCTGCAGTACTCTTGTTAAATCTAATATTGAGTGCAACCCAACTCCCCATGCCCAGCATTTTCGGATGCCGTTGAGTTGGTTTCCTGCTGCTGTTCATGCTTAACTGAGAACAACATTAGTTAGAGGCCTGGCTTGAGATAAAAGGGGAAGTTTTCCCCCAATGTGCTATGATTCAGAGGGGCAAAACATGCTGCATTTAAAAAAAAATCACCATTACATTTTCCATAGCTCTGCCTATCTAACACTGGAACCAACAGAATGAACTGTTTCCTGATCATTTTGCCTGTAAAAACAAATAAATACAAAAGAACTGTAACTGATTGCCAAAAAAGGATAAGTGCTAAGGACAGTTGTAAATATCAAGTTACGGGTCAATGATGGACATTGTCTTGCATAAAAGAAAACATATTATGGCTTTGTATCACAAACGGTATATGAGAACATGAAGCGTAATTCAAATATGTTGGATGCAAGACTATAAAATAACATATTAAAGTCACTTGCTCCGGGCCTTCATTCCAAGAGCAGTGAAAAGGCCCCAAGCACTAAATACTGTGCAGGGCACATTCAGAACAGAAATTAAGCAAACTAACTGAAAATTACTGCTCCAAGCTTACATCGATATCCCAAAGCTGTGCCTGCATCTATAGCAAGCTCGATAAATGCAAATACTTGCTTTCTTGGGTGTAGGTTTTCCCAAAAGAAAAGTTTGAAAGTTCACGTTCCAACTTGCATTGAATTTTTCTTTTTGGAAAAGCAAGCCCACAAATAACCTTGCAACCTGACTCACTTCCAGATTTTGCATCCAGTCTATCAATCATGGAATCACACTGATGCATTCTCTACAAGTTGGGACAGCATTAACCACTATGCCAAAGATTAGAATACTATTCTATAGATTAGTTTAATCACATTGTGTGGTGTAATTTATAGTGCTGTTATGATTTGCCTGAAAATGACAAAAAAGTCACTTTCATTAAAACCAAAACTTGGTTTTTGGGAAGAAGTAGCAGAACAGGCCATTTGCATCACAGCCCAAAAGATGCAATGGAATATTTTGAACTGATTTGCATTATCACATCAAATACTCACAAATTTGGAACAGACGTGACAGCCACATTGTTATGAAGAGTGCCCATGAAGAATTTTTAAACCATGCTTCACTTGTGCTCACATTCCCTCTACTTTCAGACACAAAACACAGCTTCAACAGTCAATCATTTCAACGTCAATTCCTTAAAGGCAGATTGCTCCTGATAGTCCTGACAGATCTTCATCCGGGAACTGGACCTGACTTTACACAGAACAAATATAATATATCCACCAACTAAAATAAAGGCATATATCAACTAATCATGTCACTGAAGATAATTTCACTGGTGTATTTTGCATTTGTTGTAACTTGTGAATTTGTAATTATTTGAAAAAAAAACTGTAATGCCACAATCCTGTTCCTTAGTGAGACCAAATTAGAAACAGACAATTAGAAATACAAGCTAACTGGTGGAATTTAAATAAGCAGTTTATGAATCCAGAGCATCTCCCATACAGGCAAAAAATAAGTTTTTAAATCCAAACATGGCTTCATTCTTCACTTTCTCTCATCTCCATCATATCCCGCTCCTTCAAGATATCCAACATACAAATCAATCCGAGTTTGTCATGCCATCCTCAAAACATTAATTCTGTTTCTCTCTCCATAAATGCTGCCAGACCTGTTGAGTTTCTCCAGTGTTGTGTGCTGGTTTCAGATTTCCAGCATCTGCAGTATTTTGATTTATAACAATCACTCCACTACTTCTCGCGATACCTTCAAGTGCTCAGGTCTTAAGCTTGGAAATTCCACCACCATCCGCCCCACACAAATAGTTTTATCTCCCAATATTGTTTTCCTCTTTAAATATTCTCCGTAAAAACAGACTCTCTGGTCAAGCTTTTGACTATCTGATCTTTTATCTGCTTATTTGGCTTAGTGAGGTATTTTGTTTTATTAAACCTCCACCTGAATCACCTTGGGAGATTTTTATGATGTTAAAGCCTTGATGTAAGTAGAAGTTATTCCTTCTTTTGCTGCAGCTAAATTACCAACAGCACTCCATCTGCATTTTAAATAATTTTCTTGAACGCTTTTTGTTTAAGTACCTTAATTGTTCATGCTACACAGTGTCCCCTCGGGTCTCTTGCTCACTATTTGTTTTTTTCAAAAGTTATTCCAAAGAGTGTGCGAAGAAAATGTCTTGCGATTTTTTTGGAGTGGGGGTGTGAATGCTTTTTGGTCTTAGGAACAACTTTCCCACTCAACAAATTATAGTAATATAAAACAAAGAACTGCAGATGCTGGGGACTGGAAACAAAAATGGAAATTGCTGGCAAAACTCTCTGAGGGTGAAAGCAAAGTTAATGTTTTGAGTCCAAGTGACTCTTCATCAGAACGGATAGCAGCTAGAAAAAAAAGGTGCTTTTTATGCTAAAGATGGGGTTGGGGCGGAGTGTTATTGGGCAGTGCGTGAGACCAGTGAATACATGGAGACAGAGCCCACGGGGCGAGTCCAAGATACGAAACGGATAGGCAGACAAGGGGATTGTTGATACTAGGCCAGGACAGGAGAGGGAAGCTGACGAAGTGATAGAGAGCCAAGAATAGAACAGAATGGGTAGACTGTCCTGATAGCAACCCACGTCATGTGATAACAGGACTAACAGTGGGTGAGAATGAGTCGGTAACTGGAATATTTTATATGCCACCTTCATCCCAAACAAAAGAATGACCAATAGGGGGCTGTAATATCCAGTCCCTGGGTTGACTCCTGAAGCATTACAGGTAGTTCTGCTATAATGCGTATTTCGTTAATGCGCATTGGTTGCAACATGATTGATGGATAGTGAACGCTGCTTGGATAACGCGAACTTTCTGCTGTACAAGTATAGCGATTTCCCTAATTATCTATAGCATGAGGTCACACAAGAACGCAACTATCACATTATAGGAGAACTACATGTATTTCCAGAAGCTTCTGCATCAGGCACAAAAGCTCCATCTCTCCTGTTCCAAGGGAACCCTACTTCTCTGATCAATTGAAAAAAGCAAATTCAAAAAGAACGATGAAAACTCCTTGGTCGTTGCAGAGACAGGAAGAAAATACAATCAAACGGAATGCATCAAGTGGGTGGATAAATTAAATGAAACAAAATTATTCTGCAGAATCCTTTCTCTCTCAAAGAAAAGCATACAATGTTTACATATGGGAGTCAGACATGTCATGTAAACATCCAGAATACCAGAATTAATTTCAAGCTCTCCTGTGCATACACAGAGACTGGTTTTTAGCACAAATAAACAGTCATGTGGGATGGGGGTGGAAATATCAGATGAGCTTTATGATATGCTGGAGTACTGAGAGCACAGAACAGCTTCAGATATAAAGATTAGGAAAGCCAGATCTCTAATCTGGTTGAGATTCACTAATTTGTTACAATGTCACTGTGGCAGCGCCAAAAGCAGCTTCAGTATTTCTAAATTTGAGTGAGAAAAAGAAATCCCAGACCAGTCTCCCTCTTTTGTTCACTACTCAATCACCCCCTCTGGGCCCATGTAGATGTGCATGTTGGGCTTGGTTTGGCCTTGCCAAACAAGAAGCAAAAACACTCATCTTTAATAATGGAATTATGTTCATTCTTCAGAACAACGCTGGAGATGAAAATGTAGATGGGGATAACAGCAGTTACTTGTTTACATATTACTCATCGCCAAGATGTGGGTGTTGGTCTAATGCCAGTTTTTAAGAGTTTTTTTTTATTCATTCATGGGATGAGGCCATCGCTGACCAGGCAGCATTTATTGCCTATCCCTAATTCCTGGAGGGTTTTTTTTGAGTTAACCACATTGCTGTGGGTCTAGAGTCACATATAGGCCAGACCAGGTAAGGATGGCAGTTTCCTTCCCTAAAGGACGTTAGTGAATCAGATGGGTTTTTCCTGACAACTGACAATGGATTCATGGTCATCATTAGATTCTTAATTCCAGATATTTTATTCAAATTCCACCATCTGCCGTGGTGGGATTTGAAACTGGGTCCCCAGAACGTTTTCTAGGTCTCTGGATTAACAGTCCGGCAATAATACCACTAGGCCGTTGCCTCCCCGTATCCATCAATTGTTTCCTTTGCATCCATTCCAGAATGCAAGGCTGTGATACACAGATTTTTAATCAATGAGGGAATCAAGGGCTATTGGGAAGAGGTAGGAAAGTGGAGTTGAGGATTGTCAAATCAACCATGATCTCATTGAATGGTAGAGCAGACTCAATGAGCTTGAATAGTCTACTTCTGCTCCTATGTCATATTTTATCTTAATTCCATTTATGAGTTTCTCTAATCAGATTCCCACCATATTAGAGTACCAAAACAGCTTTCATCAAAGTCACAAGTCATTTCCTTTGCGATTGAAAGGTAAACTTTCTCTTTTTGACACATCTCTAGCCTTTGCCACAAAGTTGAAGACAGCATGCTTCAACCTCTCCTTCCAGTTCCTTGCAATGACTTATTACTTCCTGCTCCTTTCTATTACCTGTGGCGTCCCCCAAGAATCTTTCTGCAGTCCCCTCCTATTTCTCATCTACATGCTGCCCTTCAGTGTTATCATCTGATAAATACAAAGTTAGTTCCGCATTTAAACTAATAAGATGCGCCACAATCTCTCTCAACTCTTCCTCTATTTCTAAATTATATCAAACACCGTCTGAAATCTAATGTCGGACACATATACCATCACCATTAGTTTAGTGAAAAGCTGAAGCTATTGCTTTCAGTTCCCACTCCAAACTCTGCTCCCTCGGCTACTATCCCATCTACATCCATTGCAACAGTCCAAGATTAAAATTAGTCTGTTTGCAACCTTGGTGACGGATTTAATACCAAGATGAGCCTCCGACCTAATTAACAAATCATTAAGGCTGCCTCTTTCCGTCTCCACATTGTGACCCAATTCTGACCGTGATTTCAGCAGATGAGTGGAGATCCGCATTCGTGTCTTTGGTATCTCTAGTCTTAACCATTCCAATGCACTGGCAAGTCTTTAGTAAACTGGTGAGGTCATCCAAAATAGCATTAAGAATTTCTTAACCCATACCAACACCCATTCAGCTAACACTTGTATTCACTGACCTACAACTCCTGATCAAGCAACGTGTGACATTAAAACTCTCTGTCTTGTTCTCAATTCTCTTCACAGCTTAAGCCTTTCCTACTTCTGTATTCTCTTCCAGCCTCAAAACCATTAGAGATAGGGTGTTAATTGAGTCTAGGATCTTAAGATTCCAGATTTTGACAAAAATCACTCCACCATTGGTCACCACACTTCCAGTTGCCTTCACATGAGGCTCAAGAATACCTTACCTATAATCTTTCTACTCTACTTCCTTAACTAAGCTTTTTATTCCTCCTACCCCCAATTTTTACATAAATTATTTGGACCTTCATTTGAAGCACCAATCTGTATTTTTAGTGATTTAGTAGGTGATGTCATTTATGACTCAAACACAATCGCTGTGTCCATAACCATACATGA
>NC_063345.1:21301375-21311553 GCF_021869965.1 Rhincodon typus | reverse complement strand
AAGGCCAGACCAGATAAAGGTGAGAGGTTTCCCTCCCCAAATATGGTATCAGTGCACCAGTTGAGTTTCAATGACAATTTAAGCTTCATGGGCACCTTACTGGCAAGTTTCATTGAAATGAATTCAAACAGTCGAACTGCCAAGATAGAACTCGAACTCATATGCTGAAGGTTTACTCTGGAGGGAAGAAAAATCTAATCATTATAAAGAACTGGAGCTTTAAAAAAAAAAAACCATAACAATCTCAGTTCATAAAACCTATCTATCTAACAGCTACTTAACAATCTGGAAATTTTCCCAGATATGTTCTGTCCACACAGAGGAAGACACAAACCTCACTAATCAGTCTACCCTCAAAGTGGTGGAAGAGGTCATCAACAGTGCTACTAAACAGCACAGGCAAAGGAATAACCTGCCCAGTGAGGCAGAGTTTGGGTTCCGCCAAGCCCTTCAGCTCCTAACCTCATTACAACTTTGGTTCAAATACGGACAAAACAGCTGAATTCCAGAGGGGAAAGGAGAGTGACAGTCCTTAACATCAAGGCTACATTTGACAGAGTATGGCATCGAGCTGCTCTAGCAAACAGAAACCACGGAAATCAGGGGAAGAAACACTCTACCAGTTAGAATCTTACAAAAGGAAGATAGTTGTATCTCTAACCAAGGATATCGCTGCAGAACTTCCTCAGGGTAGCATCCTAGGCCCAAACATCTTCAGCTGCTTCATCAATGACCTTCCTTCCATCCATCATGTGGTTAGAAAAGGTTTGCTGATTATTGCAAAATGCTCAGCACCATTCATGACTCCCCAAATACTGAAACCATCTGTGTTTCCTAAGAAGCAAGACCTGGTCAAGAACAGATCAGAGGTGAGGAATTCTGTTGCGAGTAATCTGCTTCATGTCTCAGCATTGCATGTCACCATCTACAAGTCACAACTCAGGAATGTGATGCAATGCTCATTACATGGCTGGACATTGGAGCTGCAACAACACACAAACCTTGACATCATCCAGAATAAAGAAATTCACTTCACTGGCACCTCATCTACTACATACAACATGTACTCCCTACATGACTGTCACACAATGATAGTAGTGTTTACCATCTACAAGATACACTGCAATAACTCACCAAACCTCCTTTGACAGCATCTCGGAAACCTGCTACCTCAGCTATCTAGAACAGCAACAGCAACAGATACTGGACATGCAAGTTCCACGCTGAATCACATACCATCCTGACTTGGAAACATATCAATTTCTTCACTGTGGCTGGGTCAAAACCCGGAACTCTCTTCATAACAGCACCTTAGGTGCTCATACACCCCAAGGACTGCAGTGGTTCAAGAAGACAATTTATTGTCACCTTCTCCAGAGCAATTAGGGATGTGTAATAAATGCTGGCAAGTCAATGATACCCACATCCTAGGAACCAAATTATTTTTTATTTAGTTATATATATGCGCTATGTTATTTAAATACCAAGATTAAGTGAAGAGCTAAGTCTTTTATTGGCCATGTGATAGATTGCTCATAACTGCATGAGGGTGAAATTAATTAATAAAGTGATATTCAAAAAATAATATATTTTAGAGCTGATTTTGAACTAGTAGCATGAGAGCTTTGGTATGTGTGCATGAGGGGAAGGCGGGGGTGGGGGGGTGTTGTTTAATGAACAACGTGTCAGGCTTTCTGGAGCCTTGAAAACTGATAGGAGAGACAAGTTTCCTGAAACAAGAATGTAAATTTGCTTGCATTGTCAGAGTTTTACACTCAGACAAAGTCATTGTTGAGGAGCATTTGATAGGTGGAAAGCTTTGGTTTCTGTTCACAGAAGTTTCATTGGATTTAAGAAACAGTTTCACTTGGCAAAAAAAAAAAAAGAGTTAGTTTAGATCAATAAGGAGAAAGTTTACCTCAGGGTAAGTTTGAAAGTTCCAGACCAGAAGTGTTTGGTTAGAACCTTAAAGTCATTATTTGAAGTTGAGAACATCTCAGCTTTAATTATTCACACAACTGAGAAGTGATAATCAAACTCTCAAGGGTGAGAATTGAAAGCAACTGTTAAGTCAAACCTATAAATGTGACAGTGAAGGGTATCTCTGGTGCGTTCAAGTACTGTAAAATGATGGTGTTGGAATATATCAGATTATATTTTTGCTGCATTTCAAATTGTTCAAATTCTGTTATATGTAAATAGCTTAGTTTATTTTATCTTTATCTCTTTTACATTATAAACTGTTTTATTGTTAAAACCAAATCTGCAGCAATTGCGAGCTTATGTTTCAATGAAAGATCATTTCATTAAACTTTTAAAAAATATGATCCATCAAGACAGATCTCAGCCTGGAATTTCATTTGTCCAGTAACAACATCAACAGGGATCATAACATATAACATTCATGTTTCTTTCACATTTAATATGAAAGAGTACATGCAAGTCTATTGTACATGCACGTTGTGAATTGACGATTCAGTATTTATTTAATAGCACTCAGTAGCTATTCCTACAATCCAGTTTCTCCTTCATTCTGTGCATTGCAATAAAACTTAATTCTACATGCTTTCAAAACTTAGTGTTCCAACATTCTATGTGACTCATGTTTAGACAACATTTGCTTAATAATCATCAGTGTGCAAAGAATTACACAGACAACTAATTTAGGATATGATAATGACACTTCTACCACAATATAAAAATGTTTGAAAGATGTAAGGGAGAAAGATCTCAAACTTTTATCCCTGTGTAGACCCTAATGTTCACAAGTGCACATAATGAACCTATTCCCGTTCTGATAGGTGGAGTCTGAAGACGTTGGCCGAGGTAAATCTTCAACTGAAGCATCTTTCCATAACTGCACTGAGATACGTGTGATGTTGAAGCAGACAGGTCAGGGAAAACACAATACACTTAAAACTTGAAAGAGCAAGATGTGCTACCTCTGACCCATCTCCATTATTCAACAAAATCATGAACTTCGACTTCAACACAATTTTCCCAAAAATCTACGAAACACAATCTTAAATATACTCATCAAATGAATAGCCACAGCTTTAAAATTCATAATCTTCAAATGAAGAATTCCTCCTCATCTCAGCGCTAAGTGGCCAATTCCCTATCTGGAGACCATGACCCCATGTTCAGAAACTCTAGTGGCAGAAATAGCTTCCAAATCTCTACCCACCAAGCCCTCGCAATTCTTAATGAGATTACCCTTTATTGTACTAATTTCCAGAAAATATGGGCCCATTTTACTCAATCTCTCCTCAAAGTACAGCTTTCTCATCCTAGAAAACAATCTAATGATCCAGCATCACTGTGGGAATCAGTATTCATTGAACTTATGAACTCAGTAACTCATGCACTTCAGTTTTGGTGATCCCATGTATTCCCAAATAGATCGTGTTGCCATGGGATCAGTGCTCTCACAAACATCTTTGTTGTGCTCCATGAGAAACTTGTTTTCAACAGAATATGACCCGTTCTCCTATTCGTGCACCTAATTCCATTAAGTAGATGATACGTTTACCACATCTGAATCTGCAGTAACGTGCAAGGAAATTCTTTACATGTCTTTACGAGATGCTGAAAGTGCCCAATCTACTTCTAATTATCTTGGAAGGGTAAGGTACATCAAAAGTTTGAGTAACAGGTGAATCTAACTGTCTCACACACGACTACGCAGAACAATACACCTAACAGGGTGCTGGATTAATCAAAAAAGACATCTGCCCAGAATACAAATGAGTAATGTGGCTATTAGTTCAGCATGATGTTGGATACATGGACTGTACTTCAGAAAGACTCGCAGATTATACTGAAAACCAAAGTTCAGGATTCTCAAATTAGCCACGATCTCACTGAATGGCGAAGTAGACTCAATGGGCTGATCGGCTGACATCAGCTCCTACATCTTATGGTCTATCAGCAAATCACTTTGCCTGTTATGTAACAAGCCAGGTGCTGATTGTATCGAACCAATCCGAAGAGGCAAAACTCAAGTGTTCCAACATTAGATGTTATTCCACAATTGCATAATATTGCTAAATAATCCTGAGTGTGCAAATAATTACACTGACAACCAATCATGCTGACCCGGAGAGTGGTGTGCCTATGGAATTCTCTACCACAGGCGCAGTTGAGGTCAAAACATTGAAAAATAGCAAGAACTGCAAGATGCTGGAGTCAGAGTCAATACAGTACGGAGCTGAAGGAACACAGCAGGCCAGGCAACATCAAATGAGCAGGAAATTCTTCAGAAGGGTCCCAACCCGAAACGTTGACTTTCCTGCTCCTCTGGTGCCGCCTGACCTGCTGTGTTCCTCCAGCTTCACACTGTATTGAGGTCAAAACATTGAGTGTTTCAAAGAAGAAGGAGTGAGCTACAGTTTTTAAGCCTAAAGAATGCAAAGGGAATGGGAAGAAAATAGCAGAGTTGGATGATCAACCATAAACATATTGAATGGCAGAGCAGGTTTGGAGGGCCGAATGGCCTATTCCTGCTCCTATTTGCCATGTTTCTGTAATACATCGATCAGTTAGCCTGTTTTCTTTCTTCTTCCATTGATATGATCAGCGTGAAGTTACATTATCTTATCTGGCAGACCAATGCAAGCTTGAATGGTACTTGACTGTGGAGAGTTAGGAGGGGAAGCAGGTTAATGATAAAATTAGAGATTTTTGCTCCTGATAGGAACAGAGAGATGCTGGCACCTGTAACGTCACAGACGGTACTGCTTTCAGTATTATCATTTTGCTTTAAAGTCTATACCTAATTCACAATATACATGTCCAAGAGATATACAGAAATGAGACAGTACTATAATAAAACATTAACTTCTCTTGTATCTTGCTGATTGTCTGCTCAGACATCAACCAGGAATATTAACTCTCTCTCTTTCTCTCCCGTCTTTCCACAAATACCATCCTATTCTGCTCCGAATTTCAAGTTTTTTTTTATTTCAATTATTCCAATGTTCTCCTTAAAAAGAGTTTCTGAATGCCACAAGAAAAACAAACCTGCCACTTGGATTCGACTCCATCATAAGACTGATCACCCTATTACATATATCCTCCCTGAATTTCACCAGCTCCTTCCATGATGACTTTCCACTGTCTTATTCCACAACCTGATGAGAATATTGTTCAAACTCTAACCACCTTTGCCTTCTTCTCTTGTTCCATTGCAGCTAGAGTTGTCTTGGCCTTGTACTCAGAATCCCTACAGTGCACAGGAGCCATTTGGCCCATTGAGCCTGCACCACAGTATCCCACCAAACCCTTGCCTAATCTTGCATTTACCAATCCAACCCAGCTTGCCTGCACATCCCTGGCCAATCTAGATAACCTGCACATCTTTAGAGTGTGGGAGGAAACCAGGGCAACTGACAGAAACCCACGCAGAAACAGGGAGAATGTGCAAACTCCGCACAGACAGACACACAGTCACCCAAGGCTGGAATCGAACCGGGATCACTGGCGCTGTGAGGCAGCAGTGCTAACCAATATTTTTCTCTAAACCCTTTTACCTAGTACACTCTCACTCTCTTCGGACAACTTTAAATCCACACTTGATTACCTATCACATCTATTTCCCTCACCCCCACCCCCGACACATCACTGCTTCATATTAGGTTTTTTTTTCGATCTCTCTGAAGCACATAGGAATCTTTGTGTACAAAAGACATTGTCAAAGAGCAAATACTTACTGCTGGGTCAGTTCTTGCTCCTTCATTAAAAACGACAAATATGTAGCAATTAACAAATCAGACAAGTAGAGCATTTCTGCTGCGATTCATATATTGGTCTAATAGTGGGAGAGCAAGGAACTGTGTTTTAAGAATTTAGCAGATCTCAAAATGGTACCAGATCTAGCACATCAAATCAGTACTGGCAAAAATGATACTCCAGAATAGGCCAAAACTAACTTCTATATTCAGATGCCGTAGATATGCTTTGCTGTCAGGAGACACAGTGCTTGAGGAAATCAAGGCCCCACCTGTTGCGTCAGGCAATGCAAAAACCTCATATCGCTATTTTAAAAGTGACCAGGGGAATTCTTACCAATATCTATCCATCAACCAACATCACCCAAGAGAGGTTATTTGGCTATTATCATGTTTGTGGGATCCTGACGTGACCAAATAGACTCTCTTGTTTTCTACTTTAAAAAAGTAGAGAAGTTAATGAGTGTGGATGAACAAAGATTTAGGGGTCTGAATATAGAAATCTCTAAAAGCCAGGTTTAAAAAAAAAAGGCTGATGAAACATTAACCTTCCTTTCCTGAACAAAGAACAGTACAGCATAGGAACAGCCACTTCGGCCCATCAAGCCGGTTCCAACATGATGCCTTTCTAAACCACACGGCCCACATCCCTATATTGCCTGCCTATTTAGACATCTGTCAAGATGCCTCTCAAATGTTACTATTGCATCTGCCTCCACCACCTGCTCTGGCATCATTTTCCATGCACTTACCAACCTCCTACCGCCAAGTCTGTATACAAATGTCCCAAACATGGCCTAGAATTCTATACAGCTGCAACATCACTGCCAATTTTTATACTAAGCCCCAACAGATGAAGACAAGCATGCCACATGCCTTCTTGACCACCTTATCCACCTGTATTGTTACTTTCAGAGAACTATGGACCTATAGCCCCAGATCCCTCTGCAGTTTCTGCCATTTAGAATACTTCACTCTTGCATTAGACATTCCAAAAGAGTCTGTAGTATCTGGGTTAATAACTACATTCCAATAGCCAGACTGACGTCAGATGATATGAAACGGAGACCTGATGGAAGAAGGTTCCAGTGAAGCCCTGCTATACTCTAGTTTAATAGTTAAGAAACAATGACTAGTTTACAGTAATGTGCTGTCAATGCTGGTTGGTCCCAAGCTCTGAGAAGCTGTTAGCCGCACTTGAACAGGATGGAACTGAAGTTACGGCTTTACTGGGCTCATCACACTTACAGGAAGGCTAACATTAGCATTGGAATGGATACAGCACAGATTTGTCAGGATGCTGGAGGCTAAAACGAAAGGGTTAAATTAGTGTGCCCAGACTGTATTGATTAAGATTATTCAACATCATGGTGCCCAAATGCAGGCATTTACTTCACTGTCTGAGGGTTCATTGTAAATGATTCCTTTGACAATTTCTGCTCCCAATTGGTGGTTTGTCATTGTCCTTGAGAGTGGGAAGCCCAGTGAGGAGGCCGGATCCAAAGCTACTTCAGAGAACAGGAACCAAACCCTGGTGCTATTCTGAACCATAGGCTGGGTACCTAGCCAGGTTAAGTTAGTATTCACTTGTAGATAGAAGATTATATGGATCTAGTTGGAAGTACTTTAAGATAATAAAATTTTGATGGAGGAATAACTGTGTCTTATGGGAAAAATCAAGAACGAGAGAGAAAAACATGACAACTACAGAGGGTCATTATTAAACTGAGGTGATATCAAGAAGCATTCCCTCACACAAAGGGTAGGCCCCAATACCCTCTGCCCACCAAAAAAAAACTGATGAGTCCGGTTTAACTAAAAATGTCACCACTAAAATGGTAGATTCTGTAGGGATTACGAAGGTGAGTCAATGAGTTCAGGTATAGCTCAATCGTGGTTGGTGCAAATGACAGACCCAGCCTCAGTTGAATAGCCCATTCCTTTTGTATTGCCTGCAAAACATTTCAGGGAATCCTGGGGTTGTAACAGGTCCTATATAAATGAAACGCATTCATCCCGTGCCCATGGAATTCAGCCACCACTCGCTACATTGATTGGATGTCTGCACTTGACCAAAACTCCATTCAACAGCAGTTCCAATGTGACTTAATCATGGCGCTAATTTCCTTTAAAAGTCTAACTTGGACCCGAAATACGACTCATCTCCTTATTTTCGATTTGTTTTGATATACAAGTCGATTTTAATGAGTATGGCATAGGGGTGACTTTCACTTCATCCACACACAAAGCAAAACAATCCCTCCACAGGTGAAGGCAGCAATTTACCTGCAGCATGGTGACAACGTGACAGGGGTTCAACAAGTAAATTAAGGTCTTGGTGGCAAATTTGAAGCCAACTTCAATGCCAAAGATGAGGCACAGGGCGACTAAGAGTAGGTTCTTGCCCAGGCTATACTGCTTTTCTTGGCACACACTGCCCAGCTCTTGCTGTCTGATCTTGCGGTATGCCACAGCCATCTCCAGTAAGGAGATAGCCACAAAGACGACAGTCTCAACCCATCGCTGGCGGAGAGGCAGAAACGCCGCGCACTCGGGTCCGCCGTTACCAGCAAATTTGGGATCCACCCCTCCGTACGCCCAGTCCAGCAACATGCACACGTTGTAGCAATACATGCTCCTCTTCACGTCTCGGTCAGAGCAAACAGAAGACGGCGTAAAGACTAAAACATTGGTTTCTTGTCGGAACATGAACTTTGCAGGAGGCCTTTCTGTTTGAAGGTCCACGGAACGGAACAACCGTTCTCAGGTCCCAGATGGAGCTGAATTTCAAACGCCTCCTCTTCTCAATCGAGCTGGCTTCCTCCTTTTCTCCCCCCCTTTACTGTGCAATAAGCAGCATCCCTGCCAATTTCTAGCTCACTGGGTGCTTTGTGACAAAGTTGCTAAAGCGATTTCCCCTACACAGAAACGATAGCGGTGAGACGAGACTAAAACACGATTGGCTGCCACCTACTGAAATCCCACCCATTTAGGACATTGACAGATCACCCTCAGCCAGTCACATTTCAAGAGGCAAAACGTTTCATCCCACCCATCTTCGAGAAACGATTTTATTAGCTCTGACCACTGGGGTTCTGAAACACAAGAGGGACGAGAGGTAGTGATGTTGGTCTGATTGGGGTGTTCCCAGTGTAAAGAAACGTTTTTATGAAGGCTTTATTTTTGTTTAGCACAGAGTAAAGGCGAAGAGAGCAGGAATGAGGTAGGGAAATTAGGGTTATTTTGCTAAATGTCCTCATTTCCTCTTAGGCCAAATATAACTGAACGAGTCACTTAACCAGAACCTGGATGTGGTTTCTATTTGCTGAACTGCCAGCGCATTCCTCCACCCTCCCAGCCCCCTCAAAAGAACTGTTATTTTATACTTAATTTTATTTCAGGTAGACGGACCGTGTAGAATAACGTTAAAGTAGAAAAAATCGGTTTAGATGGAATAATTACGTTTGAACTAGTTTAATGAATCCCATTTTTAAACAAGCTCTCATTAGAGAGTATTATTAATCACCTTACTCATTTGAGAGTATGGGTGGGTTCGACAGCATAATATGCTGCAGAAATAGATGGATTTTTCAATGCTGTAATTTTGCATCAAATACGTACACATGGATAGAGCGAGTCGAGGTTACAATTTGTAGCATTTTAGTTGACGTCTTTCCTTCAAATGCCTTTTCTAATTTACGACGCGTGTTATTCCATTCGCCACACGTCATAACGAGACCATTCAGTTTGGAATAGGCAACTGTTCTGTTTAAAAAAAATCCTGGAAATACACAGTAAGACTGTTCTTGCCCCCAACGCGCCGGGAACATTCAACAGGTCAGTCAGCATCTATGGAGTAAACAGCCTAGTGTGGTAGTGGTTTTGGACTCAGTCCCTTGATCAGAATTAAGGAGGAGTTGGGGTGCAGATAAACAGCATCTAAAAGGATTGAACCGGGAAAGCTTGCTCTGAATGCTCTGAGTCCAGCTCACCAGACTGATGAATTAACATGTCACTGTCAGCAGAGCTCGTGTTCTTACACTTGAGGCAATAGATGAGACCAAGAACGAATTCTAAATAGAACTGAAGCAAGTCATAACCAGAGTTCGAACAGGTGACATACTGATCCTTCTCAGAGATTTCAATGACACGGTTAGGAAGATCACAAATCTCTGAAAGGATGTGATAGGCAAGGAAAGAGTCATAGATGGGAGGCAGGAAAGCAAACTCCTATTTCCTGACGGTCATGGACTTGAGGAAGGGGTATAGTGAATTATTTTTACTGTCCTCTTGTCCATAATAGGAATTTTTAAAAACTTTATTTTCTTGTTTTCTTTTCTCTTAAAAATAAGCAGTGACAAGTTTCTTCAAACCTTGTCTGTGAAGTCCGATTTAAAATGACTCTCAACAAATTCTATCAGATCAAAACAAAGTAGGGTTTCTTAAGAG
>NC_063345.1:21216053-21300875 GCF_021869965.1 Rhincodon typus | reverse complement strand
ATTCTAGGTAGCTGTGGGAGTCGGTGGGCTTGAAATGAATATCGGTTAGGGATGGCAGTTTCCTCCCCTAAGGGGCATTAATGAAACAGATGAGTTTTTCCCAACAATAGACAATGGATTCACAGTCATCATTAGACTCTTAAATCCAGATGTTTATTGAATTCAAATTCCACCACGTGCCCCAGGCCCCACAATGTTATCTGGGCCTCTGATTTAACAGTCCAGCAATAATACCACTAGGTCATCATCTCCCCTTGATTACTTTTGTCTTTTTATTTCTTGTGATATACTCACCTTTGCATGTAATAAATGCAGAGATTCTTTGACAACAAAGACAGAAGTTGCTGGAAAAGCTCAGCAGGTCTGGCAGCATCTGTGAAGAAAAAAAATCAGAGTTAATGTTTCGGGTCAGGTGACCCTTCCTCAGAACTTCCTCAGAGATTCTTTGCCCTGAAACATCTGTCTACTGCCTTCTTCTCTTCACATTCCTAAATTAAGTCCAATGTCAGAACTAGGAATCGAACCACCTAAAAATCAGCAGATTACTGATGGCAAACCAGAATCCCTACAGCACAAATCTGTAATTGACCCACTTACTCAACCCCTCAAATCTACTTGCTGTGCATGTGACACAGTTTGCAGATCATGCAATAGACTTATCAGCCATCTCAGAAACCATTGAAGTAATGGAAGCAGTGAAGTGGAAGAAATTCTTGATCCTGAGGAACTGCTAAAGGATCCCTCAGTATTATACTGAGGTGTCAGCAAGAATGCACACTCAAATATCTGGGGTGGGGTTGAATTCGCTTCCTGTCTCAGGGATGCGACTGCTGCCAACTGAGCCATAACTGTCACTGTGGACATGGCAGCAGTGAGTAGCAGAGACTGTCAGGAATATTGCCAATCTGAAATGCAAATCATAAAATTGTTCAAGTGGAACAGAATTCTGTAAGCAGAAAAGGAAAATCGCCAGACTGCTTTGACAATTCCTTAAGTGGGCATATTGTTAATCATCAATTCTGCTAAGATGCACGAGTGTGATTAGTGACCATTGTGAGTCAAGGTTGCAATATGTAGTGTGATGGATTGTAACTGTGTTTTCCTGTAACGGATGAGTTTCTGTAACGAATCTGCAAATATACAGAACTTGTGTCTATTTACCACTGCTTATGTGGGCTTGGTAAGTTTGTATAAATATACAGAAAACCACAACATGGTAATTGACTGTGGTTTCGCTTAGAAAATGTGAATGAAGCAAAGCAAATGTGAATTTTATAGGAATTTTAGAGATAAAATTCGAAGTGATACAAGCCATGGAAGCAGAATCACAAGACAAGCAACACTTGCTGAATAGTAAGTACAAGATTTGTGGACTAGCTAGAACAATGTTTCCTGACAGCATTGAGTCAGTTTCGCATTGGACTGTAAAAGCTACAGGGCCATCAAGACATCCCCAGGTGTCAATGTGGCACTAAAGGAAAAACTGTGCAAAAAGGAAGTCATGTGTCTCTGCTAAGAGCAGAATAGGGAAGAAAGAAAAGCAATATCTGAACTGTCAGGTCTCTCCTACACATGAACAGCCTCTGTAAAAGACAGAGATTATGAGAAGGTGATTACCAAATTGAATTGGAAATCTGCAGATATCCTGTCTGAATTTAGCTATTTTTAACAGATGTTGGAGCTATGCTTTTTAGATATAACCATTGCCTAACCAGATGAATAAGCAGTGAGAATAAGCAGAAACAACTCTATTCGTATGTTCTGCCAACTGTAAGAATTGAACACCATGAATGCAATTGCATGCTGACTGGCACCCAGAGAGAAAAGCCTCACAATATTCTGTACAAAGCCCGTATAGAGTGACTGGAACGATGTTGCACAGGTCAAACATTTTATAGAATATATTGCACAGAATCAGGCTATTTGGCCCAACTAATCAGTGTTGGTATTTGTAACACTACACAGATCTCTAACTGTAAGGTTTACATTAATGTATATTCAGTATATCTTCTAATATCCTTTCATATCCATTTTTCTTTTTCCAGTTTACTTTTGACATTAGTCTCAAGAACTTCTGTGGTAATGAGTTCCTGATTCTAAACACTCACTGAACAACAACGTTTCTCCTTATTTCTCTTTTGGATATGTTTGTAATGACCTGATATTAATGGCTTTTGGTTCTGGACTCTCATGCAGGTGGAAACATTCTTTCCATATCATTGTCCAAAAGTCCACACTGAATTGGCAACGGATCAACTTGTTTTTTTTTAGTATCCCAAATGATATCAAGTGTCTATTTAAGTGCCAGAGATGAATTAATGTCAAATGTCATTTGGATGAATGAACATTCTAACATAATGATGGCAGCTATTTGAAGCCAGATGGAAGATCATTAACATTAAGGGAAGCCGATAAGTGCAGAATTAAAGGATCCAGGTCATTATTGAGCCATTTCATAGGCAATGTCATAGGGTGGAATCTTATAAAGACCTGAACGATGTGGACTTTGGAAACATTTGAGGTAGAATCACGTGAGGAGTCCAGTCATGCCTACCTCAGTGTCAGGAACAATGTAGCATCTTTTATGCAACTGCCAGGCATTGAGGTGAGATTCTCACCAGGCAACATGTTGCCAAAAAAAAAACAGGATTGTTGCTTGTTAAATGACTAATTAATGGCGCAACTTGCTTCATTAATATTTAGCTTCCCATCTTACCAAACACCTCAAACAAACTAGACAGCTTGAATTGTCAACATTGGAAGTCAGAGCAGGGTACCTGGTGACTTCAGCTCAGTGCTGGCTGTGAGGAGTCTCCATGTTGCTCAACACAAACCAGTATCTCAGGGCATGATCTATAGGCAATAGCTACATGCACCACTCATCCACAGAAATTGGCATTCAACATTTGCCAACTCCTTACAATCTTCATGATACCTTTCTGATCCATTTACAGGATGCTTAGGAAACATAGACAGTGTGCTCTGTTAGTCTCACACTTGCACCATATGCCATGGCGCATACACACACACCACACACACACACACACCGCACGGGTAGCAAACAGGCAGCCATCTCTCAGGAGTTTTCAGTGAAGTTCATGGAGGCCCCTGTCAGCCAGGGAGTCATGAGACAGTCAGTAGGCAAGAATATCCTCCAGTACCTATTTAGGGGATTGGACATGATCAGGTGGCCAGTCGCGGTGCTCACAGTTAGGGGTCTGTGCCTCTTCAGTCCAGGGAGTGGGTCACAGTCAGTCGTGTGGTTCCATGGCGGCCAGTCGAGGGGATTGGGCATCACAGTCAATGAGATGTACACTTGGCGGTCAGGTATCCGTGCATTTCTAATCTGAGGCTATCGGTTAGGCTTCAGTCGAGGGTTGTTCATCTGGTCACAGAAACTCAGGGGAAGGGCAGGTGGAGGTTGGGGGTATGTGAGTGACAAGGTGGAGTGGCACTGCTATGACAGGAACCTATTCATTGCAAGTAGGCACTGCAAGCTTTGAGGATTTGGGGTGAGGGTGTGGAATCGGTGGGATGACGTGGTATGCGTCTTGATCTGTGAAGGATGGGGCTTCCTGGTCCACCAATCTGCGACCCTTTGGAGGGCAGCAACATTACACACAGATCCAGGCACTGTACAGGCTACAGACTTGTGGAGTTCCTAATCCATGCCAATCCTAAGGCATTGGCTCCCTGTACGCTGCACAGCTCCCTACCTCAGACATCACTGACCACTTCATTCATTCCAAGACCATTGGACGCAGAGGCCAGGGAAAGAATTGGATGCTTAAGCCTGAGGGGCAATGGTGTCAGCACAACCCACAACCCTATATACACCTTGTTCATCTTGCACCTACATGTTGCAGCAGATGCTCAACATACACAGATCCATAGTGCATCCTGCATGGTCTTTAGGTTAGGTATCATGCTGGCACATTCAGAGGTACATGGAGAGTCAGACAAACAAATATAGCACAAAACCAATAAAATTTGTATAATCATAAGATTTTATATAGTCTGAGCTTTCACCTGTGCCACCAAAGTGCATTGAAAAGGTATTATTTTCTTTTTTCTCACTCACTATGTCCTATGTTGTCCCAGGCTCTACAGGTGGGGAGAAGGGAGTTTGCTTTGTTGTAGAGACCATTGACCCTGGAGATGATCATTGACCTTCTTGAGGCTCTTCAGGACCGTGGAGACTGGACTGACCTGGGTGGCCACCTCGGACAAGGCTGCCAGGATCTGGTGCTGTAGCTTGTTCTGCTGGTCTTCTGGGAAGTGAGCTACCCCTCTCCTTTGCTCCATTCTGTCTACTAGGGTCTCCACGTTCTTATCAGCAAATCATAGCACCATCTTCCCATTCTCCCCATTGTCACACTGTCTATTCACCATCGAGCAGGGCACCTTCAGAATGCTAGTGGTCTTCTGGTTACACAGTAGCCTTTTGAAGAAGGCATAAGCACCAGGGATGCTGGTCTCTTGGCAGATATCCGCTGAAAGGCGAGTTGTTTTAGGAACAACATGATAGGGGATACAATCAGACAAGAGGAATGCTATGGGATAGGGTAGGTAGTTAATGAGTCATGTTTGGTAAGATAACGGTGAGAAATCTCACTTGGTCTAATGGCAAAATCACTCAATGCAACTGGCACCTTGCCAAAAAAGCATAAGATTCAGCCTATTGTTACTGGATAAGATATGATAAGTCATGTGTTGGGTATGCTGGTTAAGTGTGCACATTAAAGTTAGTTACATTTCAACTGTCCTCACCGTTGCATGAGGCTTTCCTCATACATTAATGGTCATCACCTGTTACTCATAAATTAAATTGTCTTGTGTCAACTGGACATTTGCCACTTTTATGCACTTTACAGTGTGTGGAAACAATTTTCTTCTCTTCCATTTCCAAGTTGATTGCTTGTTGGAGTGCTTCCATTGAGATAAGTCATTCTCCAAAACTCGCACACGTTGCTGTGACTCATGTGTCAGTCTCTACACAGACTGTTTCATCCTTTTCTTTCAGCAGGGTCTGTAGGACAGGAATTGGGAGCACAAGTTTCAAATATTTAATCCTGACATAGTAAAATCAATTGCAGAATTTATCCCATCCCCATTACAACTGATAAGAGCAAACTGTTCGGTATGGTTAAAAGACAGATTCCAAGTTTGGTCAGGCGCTGCAAGTGGGTCCGGGGATTGCGATGCAGTGTTGTGTTTCCAACGCAGGTAACCTGGAAACGACTGGTTCACTCACATGCACTGCTCATGCAGTGTATGCCAGTGCTACTATACATCACAGATTCCCTCTATTTTGGAGTGGAAGGCCACTGAATGCTGCTGGTCTCCATGCACACGAGTGGCCATTACAAACTGTAAAATCCTTCTTTATTTTTTCAAAACTGATTTTGTCCTGTCTGTGGGTCCCAATTCAGTTGAAGAGATAAAAGCCAGCTTAAATGCATTGTACACTTCCTCCTGCCTCCTTGGTCACCAATCCATCAATTCCAGTGGGCTCTTCCCCTATCACCAAGCTTCAAATTGGAGCTGTGAGGGCAGTGATGCCCAATATAACATTCCTACAGCAGTTTAAAAGCCCCAAGACTTTCTGGGCACAGCATTTCACTGACCACTAGCTATTGGTCATCTGACATTGATCTACTTGTCTCTTTGTATGATCCAGGCAGTGCCCAGTTCCCTGGACTGATTTTAAATCCCTGCTTCTGGAAGGCCTGTAAAATACATGCCAATGCTCCACAATGTCCCCCTTAGGTTTTTGAAGCAATTAGTAAGTTTTCTCTATATTGTAAAATTGTACTCCCATGGTGAGATAAGTCTCAAATAAAACAAAGAACCGCAAATACTGAAGATCTGAAGCAAAGAAAAATAGAAATTGCTGGAGAAACTCAGCAGGACTGGCACCATTTGTGAAGTGATAACATAGTTATTGTTTTCTGGGCAGTTACTCATCTTCAAAACTCGAGGCAGCTAAGAAAAAGTGATATTTATGCTGATGATGGGATTGGGGGTTGGGGGGAGGAGAGGGCAGATAGGTGGAAGCAGAGCCCCAAGAGAGAGAAAAATAGGTAGACAGACAAAGAGATTGTGGATAGAAAGCCAGGGAGGAAGAGAAGCTAGCTAGGTGAAAATGGAGATTATGAAATTGGGTTGACTGTGCAAAAAGCTTGAAGTGGCAGTGATGGTTAAATCACTATTGCCTTTGGCCTGAGCCACAGCCTAATGAAACATAGCTGGGCTACTGTGGAACCCGTGCACTAGCATGTCCATGCATACAGTTTATCTTCTATAGTGAATGCAGGACCAGGCTTGGACACAAATTCCAGAAATTGTTTGCGACATCCAGAACTGTAAATATCTGTTTTTTGGGCTCAGTCCATTTACTATTGTGGTGGTGTTGGCCACAACAGGGAATGGCCTGGATCTAGATTTGAAGAGGACTGTCTAATCAATTTTTTTTTCCTTTATTCATTCATGGAATGAGGGTGTCTCTGGCTAGGTAGCATTTATTGCCCATCCCTAATTGCCCAGAGGGCAGTTCAGAGTCAACCACATTGCTGTGGATCTGGAGTCACATATGTAGACCAGACCAGGTAAGGATGGCAGTTTCCTTCCCTAAAGGGCATTAGTGAACCAGATGGGTTTTTACAACAATTGGCAATGGATTCATGGTCATCATTAGATCCTTAATTCCAGATATTTATTGAAATCAAATTCCACCATCTGCCATGGTGGGATTTGAACCCTGGTCCCCAGAACATTATCTGGTCTCTGGATTAACAATCCAGCGATAATACCATTAGGCCATCGCCTCCCCCAGTTGTGAGTTGCTAGGTACAATCCAGCTTCCTAATTGGCTGTGTTGGGTGAATTAGTGGTGTAGATGGTTTCCCTTACCAAGCTCTCAGTTAATCAATCCTTTATTCTAGTCTGAACTGCTAGTTCAACTTTTGCTTTGATGGGAGCAATGGACCGAACCTTTGATGACTATGGCTGTGACTGTATACTGGTTAGCACTGTGTGTTTGGGCCAAAACACTGATCTTTGTACTTCAGTGCATTATCTGAGAATTGAATGCATTGTTGGAAGTGCTATCTTTCAGAAGGAAGGCTAAGTTCTAGCAAATCAAGTATATGCTAATGATCCTTTTGAAAAAGAATGATTTGCTGTCCAAAATACATGACACAACAACACTGCCAAAAACAAAACAATTATCTAATTATTTATCTCATTTTTGGATGATTGCACAATTTGGCTGCAATGTTTATCTAAAATCTTTTTATTATATAAGTCATTGATCCAGTGTGAAGTTCTTTGGCATATTTATGAAAGTTGTGATAAGGTACAATATAATGTCTTTCTTTAGTTATGTGATAGTAGCCCTGGGATTTAAAATTAGAAGGAAATGGAAGACCAGATAGATTTTAACTTTTAGAGAAGGTGGTAAGCAGGTTGCTCAGGGAGTTGATTGGAGGCATACAGAGTTATGAACATTTCTGAGGAAGGGTCACTGGATCCGAAACATTAACTCTGTTTTTTCCTTCACAGATGATGCAAGACCTGCTGAGCTTTTCCGGCAACTTTGTTTCTGCTCCTGATTTACAGCACCCGCAGTTCTTTCAGTTTTTATTTGCCATATACATGTATGCAAGTCAATTTGACCTTAAAATAAAAGCAAAATGTATAGCTTCAATCTTTGTTCCAGCAAAGTCCCTTTTGGATACTCATTCCTATCTCAACTCTTTAAGTTATTCTTTAACTAACACTTTCTGGTTTTCCTTCTTGAACTGTTGAAACAATTTTAAGACTTCTTTCTAGTTAAAATGTCACCTTTCAGTTCTGACAGCCGAAAGACTGATTTGAACTCCCACAACTTGGAGATTCTACAAACTTAACAATTTGCCCTGCTACTTGGATGAACACTGTTCTTTGTAACTGAAGTATCTGATTCTTCTCCTAGGATGAAACTATTCTTCTCTAGCAAGAAACTGAAACCCAATTCTTCTGTACTGAACTCAATCAAAAAAACCAATGGTCCCTGACCTTTTGAATAAGGGCAAAATACTGTGCATGCTGGAAATCTGAAAACATCACAGAGAAAGCTGACAAATAATAGCATCTGTCCAGATAGAAAAAGATTTAATGTTTTGAATCTGGTATGACTCTTCTTCAACTTTAAAGAAGAGTCATTCCAGATTTGAAGCATTAACTCTGTTTCTCTGTCCACAGATGCTGCCACCTACTTTCTTGGAAATAACGTATTTAAGTCACTTTTTGAAATGAGTTTCTGACCTCTTAAAGAAAGCTTCACTGAACTAGAGCCAAAGATCAGCTGCCTCTATTTTAAAAACCCAATTTCCAAAATCACACTCTATTTCAATAAGTGTGAGAGGGAGTGAATAACTGAGGGACTATTTACTGTAGTACCAGATAAATGGCCTGGAGAGTCTTTCCTTACCTTGTGCTTTCCACCTGTACCACATCCTTTGTGCTGGCATTTGTTTCTTTCAGATTAGCATTGCAAATAAAAGATCTGTGGTTTCTGGTCTTTGGATTACAGTTATCGAGTCATCAAGGTCTACATCATGGAAACAGGCCCTTCAGCCCAACTTGCCCATGCTGCCCAGTTTTCACAATTTAAACTAGTCCCATTTACCTGGTTTGGTCCATATCCCTCCATACCTATCCTATCCATGTACCTGTCTAAATGTTTCTTAAATGATGAAATTGTACTCACTTCCACCACTATCCCTGGCAGCTCGTTCCAGACACTCACCACATCCTCTATGTGAAAAAATTGTCCCTCTGGACCCATTTGTATCACTCCCCTCTCATGTTCAACCTATGCCCTCTAGTTTTAGACTCCCCTACCATGGGGAAAAGCTGTCAGCTATCTACCTTATCTATGCCTCTCATGGTTTTGTAGACTTCTATATGATCACTTATGCTCCAGGGAAAAAAAATCCCAGCTTATCCAACCTTTCCTTATAACTCAAACCTTCCAGTCCAGGTAGCATTCCAGTAAATCTTTTCTGCACTCTTTATAGTTTAATAATATCCTTTCTATAGTAGGGATTAATGTTGCAACTCAAAATTCTGTGGTTTGTATCACTGACTAAAGAGTATCACATATCAAACTTTGAGTTACTAGACTTTCACACCTTCAGGTGATCATGCCACTTTATGTTGAAAGCCATGCTGTGTCCGTAAAAACTGAAAAAAAAACTGGATGCTAAAAACACAAGTTGCTGGAAAAGCTCAGCAGGTCTGGCAGCAGACATCTGAGGAAGGGTCACCGGACCCGAAATGTTAACTCTGATTTCTCTTCACAGATACTCATTGCATAAAGATGTTTGTGCTCATGTTACTGATAACTGCTTTGTCAATCATCTTAAATTAGTGCTTCTGGTTCTTGATCCTCCACCTATGGGAATAGCTTATCCCTAACTACTGTGTCCATGATTTTGAATACCTCTGTCCAATTTCCTCTCAGTCTTCCCTAATCTAAGAAATACAGCCCCAGCTTCCTCCATCAGTGTAACGGAACTTCCTCATGCATGCAACAACCTTGTCAATCTTATCTGCACGTTCTTCAATGCCCTTACATCCTTCCTGGAGTGTGATGTCCAGATCTGGACACGCATGTTCCAATTAACGTTGAATCAGCGTTTTATAGAAGTTTATTGTAATTTCTGCCTTGCCAAGTACAAATATGGAATATTTGGAAATTTCAGACAATACTTTTAAAAACTGGATACAGACAAGCTATTACAGACAATCCAGGTGACCTTTGGCAACAGAATTACAGACAGATCAAAGTCTCAAATGAATACCTCATTAAGTATAATGTTTCTCTTTTATGCATAGAATTCACACATACTTTTGTTTAAGGATGGAGCAAGAGAAAAGGACTATTGAATTCAAGATGACCTGTCTACAAGAGTCATTCTGAACTGAAGAGGAGTTTGAAGCACAGTTAGTGGTAAACGGAAGTGAACGGCCCTATCACCATCTTATTATAACAAGAGGAAGGCCTCAAATACTCAAGGTGTTAAATCACAGCACACCATTGGAATCAACATGAATACTATCCCTTATTTGGGAATGGCTTGAACTCTTAAAATGTCACATATTTAGGGAGCCACATAATTGACAGATTTAAAAATCAGGTAAAAGCTGTTTTTACACAGTTCAACATTGTCAGTGATCAGAAATACAGACCATGAACAGTTACAAGCCACCAAGCAGTTAGAGTAGTTAACAGCAATACCTCGTAAAAACAGGGTTTCCCGACAGACATAAGAACTCCCCTGATCTGTTCCAGTTTCAAGTTCACCTGAGGACCAACCTCAGAGAAATCAGGCAACAAGAAATCTCACAAACTGCTAAGAACCATTGGCTTTACAAGATCTTTCTTCAACTTCAAAGCATTGGAAATATCCTAGAAACAGTAGGCCTGCCTCTTGAAGGACTATTAAAAACCAAAATAACCGTGGATGCTGTAAATCAAAAATAAAAACAGAAGTTGCTGGAAAAGCTCAGCAGGTCTGGCAGCATTTGTGAAGGGATTTCAGAATTAACCTTTCAGGTCTGGTGACCCTTCTTCAGAACTGATGGCAGCGAGGAAAATGTTAGGTTATATGCAGAAGATAGGGTGGGGGCAGGGGTTCAGGAATAAATGATAGGTGAGAATAGAGCCCAAAGAGAAAGAAGAACACTTAGACAGACAAAGGAGTTGGTAACGATCTGGCTAGGAGGATGAATAGCTGTTTATGAAGATTGTTAGTGACTAACAATAGATAGTGTGTAATGGCAGACTATGTAATAATAAGGCCTGGTGTGTAGGGTAGGGGACTAGGACATGGGAGAGTTTAGGCCCTAAAATTATTGAACTCGCTATTGAGTCTGGAGGGCTGCAGGGTCCCCAAGCGAAAAATGAGGTGTTGTTCTTCCAGCTAACATTGAGCTTCGCTGGAACACTGCAGCAAGCCTGTGACAAAGATGTTGGCCACGGAACAGGGTGGTGTGTTAAAGTGACAGGCAACAGGTAGTTCAAGGTCTTTTTTGTGGCAGAATGTAGATGTTCTGTGAAGTGGTCACCCAGTCTACTCTTCGTTTCCCCAATGTAGAGGAGACCAAACTGTGTGCAACGAATGCAGTGGACTAGATGCTGGGAAGTGCAGGTGAAGTGTTGCTTCACCTGGAAGGTATGTTTGGGCCCTTGGATACTGGGGAGGGAGGAGGTAAATGGGCAGGTGTTGCACCTTCAACGGTTACAGGGAAAGGGGCCTTAGGGCTGTGGGACAGGGGTGTTGGGGGTGAAGGAAGTGTAGACCAGGGTGTCCCGGAGGGAATGGTCCCCGTGGAAGGCGGACAAGGGAGGGGAGGGGAATATGTGTCTGGTGGTGGCATCTTACTGGAGGTGGCAGAAGTGGCAGCCAATGACCTTCTGGATGTGGATGCTGGTGGGATTGTAGGTCAGGACAAGGGGAACCTACCACTGTTGCGGGAGGGAAGAGAAGGGGTGAGGGCAGAAGTTCGAGAGATGGGTCAGAGCTGGTTGAGGAATGTGTCAACAATGGTGCTGGGGAATCCTCGGTTGAGGAAGAAGGTGGACATTTTGGAGGCTCCCTTGTCGAAGTTGGCCTCATCGGAACATTTGCAACAGAGACAGAGGAACTGAGAGTATGGGATGGAGTCTTTCCAGGCAGCAAGGTGCAAAGATGTATAGTCCAGGTAGCTGTGGGAGTTGGTGGGTTTGTCATGGATATTAATGGCCAGTCTACCCCCAGAATTGGAATCAGAGATGTCGAGGAAGGGAAGGGAGGAGTCAGAGATAAACCAGGTGAAAGTGAGGGTGGGGTGGAAATTGGAAATGAAATCGATGAACTTTTCCAATTCCAGACAATTCCCACCTATCGTTTACTCCTGAATTCTTCCTCCCCCCAACTCTATCTTTTTTCTAGCTACCATCAGTTCTAAGGAAGGGTCACTGGACCCACAATGTTAACTCTGATTTCTCTTCACAGATGCTGCCATACCTACCGAGCTTTTCCAGTGACTTCTGTTTTTGTTTCTTGAAAGACTGTGGTCATTGAAACTGTAAAAGTAAATGATCTAATCTTTCTGTGTACATGTGTGGAACTGTGTGTGTGTGTGTGCATGTGTGTGAGAGTGAGAGAGAGAAATGTCATGTTTAATTTGGGGTACATGTGGAAAATCAATAACATGCTTTATTTTCAACTCGCAAAATGTTGCTGCTGAATTGATTTAATTGGGAAACACAATCCAAGGGTAAGAAATCATGCACGTCTTACACCACAAGTAATACTGTTCATGGGCAGTAAGGGTACCCACATTCTGTCTTTGGCTCTTCCTTGCTTTTGTACTCTGTGCATCTATTTATGAATCATCTGTCCATTTGTATGAAATGGACATCAACACAAAAATTCTGCCATCTCTGGAATCATTCTGTACATCCTGTCAAGAACCCTCAGATCATTCCTAAAATGTTTGTGCCCAGAGCTGAATGCAATACTCCAACTGTAACTGAACCAGTTCTTTATAAATGTTTTATATACGTTACAAAACCAAAATACTGCAAATGCTGATAATCAGAAATTTAAAAAGAAAATGTTGGAAATAATTAACAAATCAAGCAGTGCTTTCTTTTCTCTCTGCAGCTCCTGACTGACCTTGAGTATTTTCAGCATTTTCTACTTTTTATTTTAACATTTCCTTGCTTCCTTGCTTTAGTTTTCAAAATCTCTATTTTGAACCCCAAGACCCTATATTCTTGGCTTACAGTGCCCCCAATAGGTCCTTTCACCTTCAAAGCTCTGTGCACATGAACCCTCAAGACCCCCTGTCCCTGCATATTTTTTACAGCTGTGTCATTAAGTCTATGTTGTCTCTTCCTGTTGCTGCTACCAAAATGCACTATGTCACATCTGTTTGTATTGTTTCATTTGTTACCCATTCTTCCATTGTACTGAACTTATAACATTGTCATTGTTTGACATTCTTCCAAGTCTGGTATCATTGACAAATATTGAAATATTACTTTATGAATTTTGAAATTTAAATGTACATAATGACAAATGTATCTATGGCCCCAGTACTGATCCTGGGGGAACTGCGGTATCAACCAACCTCCAGTCTGAAAAGCAACTATTTACAATGACTTACTGTTTTCAGTCCTTTGGTCAATCTTTCCACTGACCCTCCTATTCCCAAGCTTCAATTTTGTTAATCAGCCTTTTATGTGATACATTGACAAATGCATATTTAAAATGCAAGTAGGCAAGATAAATTGCTTTACCATCATCAACCTTCTCTATTCCAAGTGGCTGTTGATTTGTCTGAATAGATTTTAAAGTAGAGATTGACTAGGACATCCGATCAAGTGCCTTACTCACATGGTTTAGAGTCAGTCACATTGTTGTGTAACTGGAGTCACTCATAGGTCAGATTGGATAAGGATGGCATATTTCCTTCCCTAAAGAATATTAGCAATGCATATATTTGTAAAAAAAAATTAGTTCAGGAGTTTTGTGATCATATTTAATGAAAATAGTATTTCATTCCAGATTGATTAATTAACTTACATATCCCCAGCCACCACACTGGGATTTGAACTCATGTCTCTGGAGGATTCCTCCTGGTCTCAGACATTACTGCTGTGTGACTGCATCCCTAGTCCATTTATCACATTAAAAGTGAGATGTACTACATTGAAAACAGTCAGGCTGTCATAGCAGATGCAAGCCAAGAACAGGAAAGATAATCGGAACACATATACTGTAGGCTAATAAGAAGCTTTTCCATGAGTAAATGATTGATGTAGTGGGATTGCTAAAAGTAAGGGTTCACAGTTGGTGAGAGACATCAGGGAATAGTCTGAAAAAACTTACTGGTGGTTGAAGTCTCAGATGTAGAGAGAGCATAGATGATTGCATGTTTGAAAGGATAGCTGTGGGTATCAGTAGAAGAATTTATGTTCAGAATGGGATCGATTTAGAGGAGGGCTGGCCGGTCAGTGAAAGCTAAAAGAATTAAGGATAATAAAGTGCTAATTATGAAGTTCCACTCCTCTAACTTATTTACAGTGCCATTTTCATTTATTATCATCATACATCAACAATCTACATGCTGAAAGGATGTGTGTATAGCAGGTTGTGAAGTGTCAGCTACCTTTGTTTGTCACTCTGATGCAAATATTGGCCATACTTCTCACCAGTTTCTCAATTCAGGTCCTTCTCTAAGGGGATTTCAATAAAGACATGGAGCAAAGATGGTACCACAGAAGTTAATGTGTGAAGTTCCACTACTCTGCCTCCTCCAGCATTTCTGTAAAGATGTGCCACCCAGTGGCCAAGATGAGAACTAATAAAACTAATCCCAAGTTATTTCAAACTGCAACAACTGCAACTTTACATTTGTATAGCATGTTTCCAGTGCTTCAGAGTGCATAATCAAAAAGTTGTACATTAAACTGAACATTGGCAAAAAGGAAAAAAAAAATGAAAGGTGCTTGATTAATATTATACGTACCATTTTTAGAATTTGTATTTTAAAATAGTGGTATAACAGTTCATCCACTTCACTAACACCTTCCACCCCAACCTTAAGTTCACCTGGACCATCTCCGATACCTCTCTCTCCTTCCTGGACATCTCTATTTCCATCTCTGGTATCCATTTCAAGCCTACCGACTTCCACAGCTACCTAGAATACACCTCCTCCCACCCACCTTCCTGCAAAAAGGCCATCCCCTGTTCCCAATTCCTTCGCCTCCGCCGCATCTGCTCCCAAAATGAGGCATTCCATTCCCAGACTTCTCAGATGTCCTCATTTTTCAAGGACCGCAACTTCCCCTCCACAGTGGTCAAAAACACCCTTGACCGTGTCTCTTGCATTTCCCGCAACTCATCCCTCACACCCCCTCCCCGCAATAACAACCAAAACAGAATCCCCCTCGTCCTCACGTACCACCCCACCAACCTCCGGATCCAACTCATCATCCTCCGGCACTTCTGCCATCTGCAATCCAACCCCACCACCAAAGACATTTTTCCTTCCCCACCGTAATCTGCTTTCTGGAGGGGCCACTCTCTCCGTGACTCCCTTGTCCGCTCCACACTCCCCTCCAGCCCCACCACACCCGACAATTTTCCCTGCAACTGCAGGAAGTGCTACACCTGCCCCTACACCTCCCCGCCTCACCCCCATCACAGGCCCCAAGAAGACTTTCCACATCAAGCAGATGTTCACCTGCGTATCTGCTAATGTGGTATACTGCATCCGCTGTTCCCGTTGTGGCCTCCTCTACATCGGGGAAACCAAGCGGAGGCTTGGGGACTGCTTTGTGGAACACCTACACTCGATTTGCAACAACAACTGCACCTCCCAGTCGCGAACCATTTCAACTCCCCCTCCCACTCCTTGGACGACATGTCCATCCTGGGCCTCCTGCAGTGCCACAACGATGCCACCCGAAGGTTGCAGAAACAGCACTTCATATTTCGCTTGGGAACCCTGTAGCCCAATGGTATCAATGTGGACTTCACGAGCTTCAAAATCTCCCCTCCCCTGACCGCATCCCAAAACCAGCCCGGCTCGTACCCACCTCCCTAACCTGTCCTTCCTCCCACCTATCCCCTCCTCCCACCTCAAGCCCCACCCCCATCTCCTACCTACTAGCCTCATCCCGCCTCCTTGACCTGTCCGTCCTCCCTGGATTGACCTATCCCCTCCGTACCTCCCCACCTACACTCGCCTTTACTGGCTCCAACCCCGCCTCCTTGACCTGTCTGTCCCTCTCCACCTATCTTCTCCTTTATCCATCTTCTGTCCGCTTCCCCCTTTCTCCCTATTTATTTCAGAACCCCCTTCCCCTCCCCCATTTCTGAAGAAGGGTCGAGACCCAAAACATCAGCTTTCCTGCTCCTCTGATGCTGCTTGGCCTGCTGTGTTCATCCAGCTCTCCACCTTGTTATCTCAGATTCTCCAGCATCTGCAGTTCCTACTATCTCGGTATACCAGATTGGTTGCTTTTCTATAGGATTTTAAAAAACTAGGTTAGACAGTGTTTCAGAAACTGTGACTTTTCCCGTATGTGTCAGAGAGCAGAGACCATGGGAGATTGTTTTTGCTTGGAGAGATGAGGTAAACATTGAGAGCCATTAACTTGTTTTTGGTTCAGTATAATCCAGGATTGATTTTAGCTTAACCCATCAAGTAAAGGTTTTGGGATATTCCTGAGATCATAAATAACTATAGTTTCTCTCCCAAAAAGGACTGTAGAACAGTTTGGGGAAAGCACAGTTACCTCAATAGAAATGTTTAGACTTTCAACTTCTGAATCAAGAGTGTTACGTTAGACATCTGGAGGTTATGAAAAGCTAAGAATGTCTAAGCTTGTATCAGAGATAGTAGGAACTGCAGATGCTGGAGAATCTGAGATAACAAGGTGTAGAGCTGGATGAACACAGCAGGCCAAGCAGCATCAGAGGAGCAGGAAGGCTGACGTTTCGGGCCTAGACCCTTCATCAGAAAATGTCTAAGCTTTCCTTCTTGTGAGTGTAAGAAGATGTCATTATGCTCAATAAAGGGCATGGAGAATCCATAATGTTGATCTTAAAGATTTGCTTTAAAGGGGGGGAAGTTTGACTGGATTTGAATTGCTGAAAATGATGGTATTGGGGAATAGATTGGAACTTGGTTTTACTCTGTGTTTTAAGACTAATTTCTAACTGCATTCTATGTCTGCATATCTTTCATTTTTGTTTTGCTTTCATTTTTGAATAAAAAGGTGAAGTGGCCATAATCTTACCAGACCCTAGGGCTGCTCTCTCATCAGAGAGAGATGACTGGTGGTGGTTTAACCTGAGGGATTATGTCTCAGGTGAGGGTAGAGGCATCCTTTAAGTTAATCTCAGTCGGTGTGGGAATTGAACTTGAGCTGTTTGTATCACTCTGCATTGCACTCGGTTGAGTGGATAGCTGGTTTTGTGTAGTAACCTTCTTTTGGTTAACGAAGCTCTGCAACCTCATATGAATGTGATTCAGTGACTGACTACTACATTAACTAAAATTTTATAAAAGATCTAGCAGGCCACATTCATGCTGGCATCTGACTTGTCTGTTAGTACCATCAGCTGAGATCATAACAATATTAAAAGCATGACAAATAGTTTGATCAAACAAATGAATTTTCTGGAAGGCATAAATGTCAAAGAGGCAGAAAAGGGAATTTTGGAGTGAATAATCTAGATAGTTGAAGCATGACCATTAATGGGAGGGTGAAGGGGCATACATGAAATGTCGGAGTCTGTGAAACAGAGTTCAGTGTGGCTAGTACAGCTGGAGAAGTTTACAACTTATTAAGGAACAGAACCATGAACTGATTTAAAGACAAGAATGAGAATTCACAGTTTGGGCAATAGGAACCAATGTAGGTCAGTGAGGACAGGAAGAATGGGTGAATGGAACCAGATATAGCCAGTCGAAATTTGAATGAACTGGCATTTTGAGGTTTGAGCAACAAGGAGAACACTGTAATGGTTCAGAATACAAGCAATGGGTGGGTACTTCAGTAGCAGACAGCCTGAGGTTAATTACAAGGTTGGAGAGTAGTTCACTGGAACAGTTGTGGAAGGAGAGAAACTATCTTGGGAGAAAGTCAGGGTGGATTTGGGGAGGTGATCAACAACAGTTTGCCAGAGCGAACTGGCAGAAAAGAGAAGCTTCATTATCTATAGACAGAGTGTAGGAGCAGAAGCTCATGCCCCTCAATGGAATTGAATGGCAGTCTGTAGCCTTGAAAATTGTCCCTTAGTGTTGACAGCATGTGGAACAATGATTTTACGGTCTCTTTGACCCTCTGTAAGGAAGCTTCTAAAAATAGAAACTTTTATTTTAACCTGGCAAATTCTAAGATGGGTGTCATCATTTTCACCGAGGAGAATAGAATGCCTTTTTTTCTCAGTGTACTGGTGTCCAAAAATCCACCAGATCCCAGAGAGGGTCAGAATCAGGAACTCACAATATAGAAGTTTCTGCTCCCCTCCACATTAATGACCTTGCTTGGGGTGGTTGGAGGATTTGACCTTAAATGTCACTGAAAGCTCTTCTATTTAATCTGCCCTTTGTGTACTGTCTGTGCACTGATGTAGTTTGGATTCTTCTTGCTGAATGCTCCCTGAACTTGTGAAAGGATATATTAGAAGGCTGAGGATTTTCTAACCCTATTTAAAAGTAAAGAAAATGAATTTTATGTTCATTATTGATTCCAACATATGAGGAAATGTATCAAACAAAGCATCAAAATCTACAATGGCCTCATCCAGAAAGTAAATCCTGTGCTTTCAACATTACTCATGAATTTGCATACCTATTTTCCCACTGTTTTATGAGTGAAAGAACATTGGCGATATCTACAGCTTAAACCACAAGTCCTCAATGTATTACGACATCAGACAAACCTAAACAATAATCCCCTTTACTTTATGTGGAACTAAAGAAAATGATTTCAAGTGCAAAGTTCAATATTTTGCATAGTGACATTCAAAACGTTATTTGTTAGTAAAACTAGCAGCATTTACAACAGGGATAGGACATATACTGGCTGAGATAAACTAGTTAGTGTTTCTTTCACAATATCCAAGTGCAGGGCACTCCAAACTTACTCCCTTTAATTTAACTCACCCTTTCTCTCTTCCAGATGGTGCTAAGGCACATTGTGCAAAGCGTTGCTCTGGAACAGTATCTCCCCAGTTGCATCAAATGTTTTATTAGTTACTTTTTTTTTCAAGAAGCCCCCCCTCTAGTTCAATAATCTGAAGTATATTTTGAAAAAAGAGACCCATATTTATTATAATGTGTATTCTATGAGTTTCTTTCCCTTATAAGTAAGAATTATGTTAATTGCTTGGCATAGGGGATCGAGAATTATCCTCCTTCTAGAAAGCAATCTCTTACATTAACAATGACAACGAAACATCACTGAATGCCAACTGGTTCACCATCCCACAGCTGGGAACATTTTGCATGTGGTTCTTTAGTTCTGCTGAGGGTTTCACATAAAGGAAAAGCATATTGTGGGAGAGCTATGTTAAAAGCATCCACTTTTTCATGAATAATACGGTTAAAACTGTGTTAAGGATTCAGCATGCAAATTTTCTAACTTATAAATCCACTTAAACTCACTTTTTTAATCGAATTCACCTTATGTATGTATAATGGATGTATTAAAATGCAATTTGTGTAAAAGTACCATATCTTGATAAATCATGGTGGCTCAGTGGTGAGCACTGCTGACTCACAGCACCACGGACCTGGGTTCAATTCCACCCTCAGGTGACTGTCTGTGTGGAGTTTGCACATTCTCCCCGTGTTTCCGTGGGTTTCCTCCAGGTGCGCTGGTTTCCTCCCACAGTCCAAAGATGTGCAGGCTAGGTGGATTGGCCATGCTAAATTGCCCATAGTGTTCAGGGATGTCTTTGTTAGGTGTGTTAGCCATGGGAAATGCAGGGTTACAGAGAAAAGGTAGGAGATGGGTCTAGATGGGATGCTCTTCGGAGGGTCAGTACGGGCTTGTTGGGTCGAATGGCCTGTTTCCACACTGTAGAGATTCTAAGACTCCTGTGAAGGAAAACGTATTATTATTTATATCACCGAATGTATCAGCTGCCTATTAATGCATATCATGAGTAATCCTTACCAATCTACTCCTTCCACAAGCATAATGAAACTCTAATCGACAAGCTACCAAACTCAGACCCACTTGTGTCAATCAAAGATTAAGTAGTAACTTAATGCAGGAGGTTAGAACTAATAGAATTTTCACCACAGAAGAATGCTGTACGAGTGCTCATTTGATGATAATATCTGCCTTGAAATCCCTGTGCTTCAAATGGAACTGCACCATACTTCAAACCATTACAGTTAACCTCTGCAATATATATTTTTGCATGAAATTTTAGACACGCCAATACATTCTGAATTCAAATTAAAATTATTAGTCATTTCTTAAAAAGAAGAGAAAGGGAGTCAATAATAAAAATTGAACTAATTTTGAGGGAATTAAGCTAGATGGTTTCTCATACCACTTTAGATTTTCTCTCCTTACTAAATAATTACCTCATGGTTTGGCGATGTAATATAAGTTCATAATTACAATTTTGGTAAAAAGCTACAGGTTCAAGACAAGCCAATATATATTAAGTGCATTAGCTATATCAGATGAAATCTGGCCAATGTGAAACTCACAAATATAATTGTGAAAATACTCATTTGGAGGAGTACTAATTTTAGTGAAATTGATAAAAAGAACTGGCCCACATAGGCTAGAATCAAAATTTGTCAGGTAAAGCAGCAAAGGACATAACATGGATACAGACCAGACACCTTACCAGTAGTTCGATAGGAAAGGAATGCAGAGCTGAAGACTCCTAGTTAACAACAGACACAGGATTTAAAATGAAGCAGAACAAGGGGCTTCTGATAAAGTCAGATTCATAGTTCATTACAAGCTGAACAGAAAGTATAAAAGGAAGTGAGAAAGAAGAGAAATAGGAACAAAGAGCATATGTAAGGATTGCTTGAATAGCAGATGAACATAAAATGAAAACTCAAATATCTATAAAACTATGAATAGCAAGAATGAAACCATGCAAAGGTTATGGCCTTTGGAGGCACAGGCCATGATTGAAATAAATGCTTTGTATTGGCCTTCATGAAAGAAGACAGCACTGCCAATACCACAGTAAAGGAAGTGGTAACAGACAAATTAGATATGTTAAAAATAGGTAACGATAAAGTCCTAAAACAGTTAGGAGTGCTCAAGAAGGAAAGGTCACCTGGTCTGAATGGGACACATCCTAAGTTGTTCAGAAAAGTAAAAGTGGAAAGAGTACAAGCTCTGGCCATGAACTTCCATTTTGCTTTGGATACGGGAAAGGTGCAAGAGCATGAGAGAAATTTCAAACATTGCATCCATGCTCAAAAAATGGGAATGGGATAAACCTGACAATTTGAAGCCAGTTAGACTAATGTTGTTGGTGGAGAGACTTTTAGAGAAATACACTAGGACAAACTTAATTTGCATTGGGAAAATATGTTTCAAAAAATGAGAGCTAACACTGATTTCTTAAAGGCAAATCATATTTGACTAAGCTGATTGAGTTCTTTTGGAAAGTAATGGAGAGCACTGATGATAGGAGTGCTGTTGATGTTGTGTATATGCACTTTCAGGAGGCACCCGAGTTCTATAAGATTGAAGGGACAGTGGGTAGATGGATAGGAAATTGAGAAAGGGAGAGAACTTGACAGCAGTGGTGAATGGCTATTTTTCAAACGGAAAAGATGTATCCAGTAGTAAGTCTCAGTTATTGGGACTACTCCTCTTCTGGATCTATACCAAATACCTGTGACTTGGTTCGGCAGAGCATCATTTCAATGTTTAAAGATAATATGAAACTTGGAAATGTAGCAAAATAGTGAGGATGATAGTAAGAAACTTCAGAAGGTCATTGATTGGTAAACTTGCTAATGACATGACAGATAGCATTCAATGCAGAGAAATGTAAAGTGATTCAGTTAGATTGGAAAAATGACAAGAGACAGTATAAATTACATGCTATAATTGTAAATGGGACAGAGAAGTGTGTGTGTGTGTGTGTGTGTGGGTGTGTGTGGGTGTGCACTTGCATGCACATGCACATCTGTGTAGATAAATGAGAGCCCTGGTTGTATAAATAGAGGCTTAGGACACAGAAGCAAAGACTTTATACCGGACCTCTATAACATACTGGGTAGTTCCCAGCTGAAGTATTACATCCATTTCTGGGCACCACAACTTAAAATGGATGCCAAGACCTTAGAGAGGGTCCTGAGGAGATTTATTAGAATTGTTCCAGGAATTAAAGACTTCAAACATGCAGAAAGATTAGGAAAACTGGGGCTGTTCTCCTCACAATGTAGGAAGTTGAGGGGAGATATGATAAATGTGTTGAAACTCATACACAGTTTGATAAATAAATCAGGAGAATTTGTTTACAGAGGCAGAGAGATTGGGAACCAGGAACAGAGATTGTAGACAATCGGAAAAGTTAAAATTAGGCAATAAATTGTTGCATGGAATGCACACCTGAAAGGACTGTGGAAGCATATTCAATAATATCTTTCCAAAGGGAATCAGGGAAATACCTGAAACGGAAAAATTAACAGAGTCTTTGGAAAAGAGCTCTGTCAAACAGCTAACACAGGTACTTGGTCAGATAATCTCCTTCAACAGTCTCTGATTCCATCTATTTGAAAAGTAAAACCGATTAAAATCTTAGTTCTGTGTGCCTAAATATGGCTGAGTGTAGTAAAAATTGTGATTGCTTTGTTCCATGTTGCTTCCACATCATTACAATGTAATAGGACTACAGAGAAAAGTCAAGTGTTATTCACAATAACATGTTCTGATATGATAGGGGGACAGACAGGTGAGGTGGGTCAAGAGTAGTCAGGCCAGAGACTATTCAGCTCTGTTTAGGTGTTGTTGGGAAGTGGTCAGAAAGGATGATTGACTTAGGTTGGGTGATAGTCATGCTTGATCAGGGCTGTGATTAAGTGGGCAGACATTAATGTCGTCTGTAGTTGGAAGGGGTAGTCCTGTTGTGTCTGACAGGCAGTTGTGAGCTATATTGGTGGGGTTAGTTAGGAGGTTATGGAAGGAGTTGGGGGTAAGTGTGAGTGCTTGCAGAGGGGTACTTGTGTAATTCCCCTGGAGTTAGACTAGAATTTCCTGGATAATTATTTATTTAAGTACATCAGAACTGTCTGAAGCCTCCAATATCAACTTAGAGTGGAGACTTTTCCAGAGAGTCCTGGGAAGAAGGGAAATCTCATTGGAATCTCAAACTTCCATGGGAATTCTATTGAACTTGTTATCCATCTTGGAGTGTGTGTGCATTTTCTGACAAGGAGACCAGAATGTTGGTCAATTTTGTTTAACTGTACCTCTAATGAAGTCATAATTTACACAGTGCTGTTCCCTAGGTGACCTCTAGTCTGCACTGCAGCATAAAGTGCATCCGAATGTTGCAGAAGTACAGTCTACAGAATGTATCTGGACAATAATGTCAACTCTACCATTTCATAAATTATGAGCTGGAGCCCTAAAAGTTAAGATGTTCAGTATAACAATCATGTGTTTCTTTGCATTTGTGGGGTTGGCATATGTGTCATTTAGTGTTACCCTATTAATAAGCACAGTCTTTGCTAAAACGCAAACCAATTTAAATTGACAGTTGGTTTATAACTCACTTAAACCACCAGTCGTCACTCTCTAATAAGAGAGCTGTCTTGTGGTCCTCTGGGACTATATTGACTTTATCTTTTATCTTAAGCCTTATTAGTGATTTATGTAATCCCTTACTTTTTACACAAACAATTTCCATGCATCTGAAGTTGCTGTACAAATATCTTTTCAGAAATCCTCTCTCTTGGCCGGATGTTATCATAATGCAACTGGAGTGGAAGTGACAAATGTCACATTCATAGGAACATAAGAACAGGCAAAGGTCATTCAGTCCATCAAGCCTGCTCCACCATTTAATATTTTCATCGCTAATTAAGCACTTAAATTCCCTTTAGCCATACTATTGCCGTAACCCTTTACGCCATTGGTAATCAGAAATCTAATAATCCCTATGTTAACACACTCAAACACTGATTTTGCACAGCCCTTTATGACAGAGAATTCCTAAAGTTGACAATCCTCTTGGTAAAAGAATTTCTCCTCTTCACGGTCCTAAATGGCATACTCCTACTTTTACATTGTGGCCCCTAGTTTCCCTACTTTGAGAATCATCTAATCCACATCTACCCTGTCTTAAGTATTTTGTTGGTTTCAATGAGATCACCTCTCATTCTTTGAAACTCAGGGGAATACAAGCCCAGTTTGCCCAATGTACCTTCATAGGAATGAGGCTGTTGAGCTTTTGTTGCATTCTGTCTGTAGCAATAATATCTTACCTAAGATAAGGAGAACAAAACTGCACACAATATTCCAGGTGCAGTCAAATCAAACTTCTATACAGTTGATGTAAATCTTCTCAACTCCTGGACTCAAGCCCTCACACTCATAGTCTTAAGTTGTCGAGGTCTATGGTACAGAAAAAGGCCATTCAGCCTATCAAGTCTGTGCCAGTGAAAAACAAGTGCCTAAATATTGTAAGCCCATTTTCTTGCACATAGCCCATAGACTTGTATGCTTTGGCATTGCAAACGCACATCTAAATACTTTCTGCCTCTACCACCCTTACAGGCAGTGAGTTCCAGATTCCCACCAGCCTCTGTGTGAAAACAACTTTACTCACATCCTCATTAAATCTCCTGCTCCTTACCTTAAATATAAGCTCCTGATCTGATCCCTCCAAGGGGAAAAATTCCTTTCTGTTTACCCTACATATGCTCTCATAATTTTATCCATCTTAAACATGTCCTCCCTCAGTACTCTCTGCTACAAGGAAAACAACCCCAGTCTGTACAATTTCTCTTCATAATTGAAACCCTCCAGCCCAGACAACATCCTGGTAAATCTCCTCTGCACCCTCTCCAGTGGAAGCACATACCTCTTATAAGGTGGATTCCAGAACTGCTCACAATACTCTAGCTGTGGCCTAATCAATGTTTTTTTACGGTTCCAGTAAAACCTTCCTACTCTTAAACTCTGTGCCTTTAATAATAAATCCCGTATGCCTTCTTAACCACTTTATCTAGGTGTCCTGCAACCTAAGGGATCAGTGGACATGCATACTAATGTCCCTCTGGTCCTTCCTGGTCTTTCCCTAGAGTCCAATCGTTCATCATTGTTTCTCCTGCCCAAGTGCATCACCGCACACTTATCTGGTTAAATTCTACTTGCCACTAATCAGCCCATCTGAGCAGCCAATCTGTGCCCTCCTGAATTCTAAGGCTACCTTTCTCGCTATTAACCACCGCACCAATTCTCATATCACATCCAAACTTATTGATCAACCCTCCTAAATTTAAGTCTAAATAATTTTTACGTATACCACAAACAGCGAGGGCCCAACACTGATCCCTGCGCAACCCTCAGGCTTCCGGACACAAAAATACCTTTCGGTCATCATTCTCTGCTTCCTGCCACTCAACCAATTCTGGATCCAAATGGCCAAATTGCTTTGGATCCCATGGGCTCTTACCTTGGCTATCAGTCTCCCATGTGGGACTTTATCAAGTATCCCAGATGCAATAACAGTTAACATTCCATTAATTTTTCTAAGTGCTTACTGCAGTTGCATGTTAGCTTTTAGTGACTTATTGACAAGAACACTTAGGTCTCTTTGTATCTACACTCTTCAACATCTTACTATTTAAGTAATGCTCTGCATATCTGCTCCTCCTACCAAAGAGGTAACCTCACATTTCTCCACATTATGTTCCATCTGCATATTCTTCCCCCTCACTGAGCCTGTCAAAATCCTCTTGAAGCTGCATCAAATCATTCTCACAACTCACAATCCCACGTATCTTTGCATCATCTGCAAATTTGGAAATATTGCATTTGGTTTCCATATCCAAATCATTGATAGACATTGCAAATAGCTGAGGCTGAAGTATTGATCCATGGGGTACTCCACTAGTCACAATCTGTCAATGTGAAAATGCCCCATTTTATTCCTGCTCTCCGTTTTTTATCTGACAGCCAAGCCTTAATCCATGCCAGCACATTACCTCCTCTCCCACATGCTTTAAATTTGCTAATCAAACTCAATAATTTTGTCACGTATGACTTCCCATTCACAATTCTGTGCATTCTACATTCCAAAATGTTGAAGGAGCTAGTTATAGAGGTATTTGATGCGATCATATTTCAAAATTCTGTGGATTTTGGAAGGATTCCTGCAGGTTTGAAGTCTGTAAAGCTTAACAGCAGCTTTTCACCAACCGATGTATTTACAGTTTTCCTACAATATCCCTCTTTGGTCACGTTCAGCCCAGCTTCCAAGTAGACACAAGTAGATCCAGCTGTCTCCACCTCCCATCCCTACCCTGAGTAGTGAGTGAAGGCCCTTGCCCTTTCACTACATGCTGCCCTGAGTGAATGGTCTATTTTGTCTTCATTCATAGGCTGTTAGCATTGCTGCTGGGCCAGCAATTACTGTCCAGCCCTAGCTGCCCTTGAGAAGCGATAGTAGGAACTGCCGATGCTGGAGTCTGAGATAACAAGGTGTAGAACTGGATAAACACAACAGGCCAGGCAGCATCAGAGGAGCAGGAAAGCTGACATTTTGGGTCTGGACCCTTCTTCAGAAATGGCCTAGAGAAGGTGTTTTTTAAAAAAAAAATTGTACAGCAATTTCAGATGTATGTATATAGTTTGTGTAAAAAGTAAGAGATTAAATAAATCGCTAATAAGGCTTAAGATGAGCTGTCTTCTTGAACTGCTGAAGTTCAAATGCTGTGGGTAAACCCAGGAATTTGAACCACCAAAACTGAACAGCAATATATTTCCAAGTCCAGATGGGGTACAGCTCGGAGAGTAGTTTGAAGCTGGTGGTGTTCCCATGTATTTAGAAGATGCTGTCTAAGGAACCTTAGAGAATTTCTACTCTACATCCTTTGTATGATAACACTCATGCTACTGAGCATCAATGGTGGAGAGAGTGAATGTTGGTTGATGTTAAGCTTCTTGATTGTTGTTGGAGCTGCACTTATCCAGGCAAGAGGGAACTATTCAATCACGTTCTGACTTGTGGCTTGTAGATGGTGGACAGTCTTTGGAGAGCCAGGAGGTGAGTTACACACTGTAGGATACCTAATCTCTGATCTGGTTTTGTAGCTACAGTACTTACATGGTCATTCCAGTTTAGTATCTAAGCAATGGTAACCCTCCAGGATGTTGATAGTGGAGGATTCTGTCATGGTGATGCAATTGAATGTCAAGAATTGATGGTTAGATTCTTTCTTATCAGGGATGGTCATTGCCCGATACTTGTGTGGTGTGAAGGTTATTTGCCACTTTTCAGCCCAAACCTGGATATTGACCAGGTTTCTTGCATTTAGACATGGACTGCTTCAAACTATTTTTGTCTGTGCATTATCATGTTTTTGTGCCTCTGTCAGTAGCAAATAGAACTGTATGAATCTTAATCCTCTAATTATTTCCTGTTTAAATGTGACCTGTGCACTGTCCTATTTTGCCATGTTTTGTTTCCCAGTTATATATAATTTACTTTTTAATCATGTTGAAACTGGCCCCAGTAAAGTACAATTCTCATCGACTGTTCTCTCTCATGTGTAGTTTCTATGTCAAACGAAATTAGGTTCTGGCCATTGTGTTGCTGTACTGCAGAGAAAATTCTTAAATCTGACTCCTTTAAAAGAGATTTGATGCCAATGCCAATCTGATATCCCCACTGCCTTTGACTTTCTTACTGATTAAAAATCTATCTCTCACAGACCTGAACATATTTAAAGACACAGCCTTGACAACACCTCTGCCATAAATAATCCCACGGACTCCACCAGATCATGTTGCCATTGCCACAGAAGACCATAGAGATGCTGTCTCGTTAGAGAAAGAGAGACAACTGGTAGTGAGTTTAACCTGAGGGTCACCACACCTCAGACGAGGGGTGAGATTGAAAAGGCAGGACCTTCATGGTAACCTAAGCCAGTGTAGGAACTCAATTCATACTGTCAACATCCCATACTAGCTGTCCAGCCAACTGAGCTAGCCAACATTTTCCAAGAATTCCAAGATGGCAGCTGTGGCAGGGTAGGCAGCGTTCTGGGGGTCCTGAGCCTGTTTGCTCCACAGCACCAGGTGGGCCATATCGTTCCTTCTCCTTTCCTTTCTTTTTTTTTTCTTTTTCATCTCCATCTTTCTTCTTCTTTTTGGCAGCAATGGCAAAAGAAGGTGGCATCGCCTGTGCCAAGAACAGGACCAGGCAGCCCAGGGCCACTGGTGGAGAGAACAGGAGCAGGTAGCTGAGGGTAGCTGGTGGCAAGAGAGGGAGAAGGCAGCTCGAGACAGCGGCTGGCAGAGGGAGATGGAGAAGGCAGCCTGGGGCAGCAGCTGGCAGAGGGAGAGGGAGAAGGCAGCCTGGGGCAGCAGCTGGCAGAGGGAGAGGGAGAAGGCAGCCTGGGGCAGCGGCTGGCAGAGGGAGCGGGAGAAGGCAGCCTGGGGCAGTGGCTGGCAGAGGGAGAGGGAGAAGGCAGCCTGGGGAAGCGGCTGGCAGAGGGAGAGGGAGAAGGCAGCCTGGGGCAACGGCTGGCAGAGGGAGAGGGAGAAGGCAGCTCGAGACAGCGGCTGGCAGAGGGAGAGGGAGAAGGCAGCATGGGTCGGGGCTGGCAGAGGGAGAGGGAGAGGGAGAAGGCAGCCTGGGGCAGCAGTTGGCAGAGGGAGAGGGAGAAGGCAACCTGGGGCAGCAGCTGGCAGAGGGAGAGGGAGAGGGAGAGGGAGAAGGCAGCCTGGGGCAGCAGGTGGGAGCAGGAACACGCTGCAAGGCAGCAACAGCAGGCAACCCCATGGCGGCAGTGGGGAGGGAGGTCGAGCCCTCATGAGGAGTGTGAGCCCAGCATTGCCAGGCTCTTATGGATTGTGGTATTGAATTGTTAACTGTGTTTCTTTGTTTTTCTATCTTTTAGTAAGTAGGACTGTAATGTTTAACTAGTTAACTTTGTTTCCTTTACTTTTCTGCTTTGTATCTAGGATTCGTTATGTAGGTACCTTTGTATCTAAGATGGCGCTATGAGTGGCGACTTGTAAACTTTTCACTGTACTCATTCCTGTTGAGTACATGTGACAATAAATCTCATTTAATTCAACAGAATAACTACTTTCTAAGAGAAGACATTCCTCCTGACCTCTGTTGTAAATGGGTGACCCCTTCCTCTGAGATATTGCTATTTGGTCCTGGATTCTCCCACAAAGGTTAACAGCTCCACAACTACCCTATCAACCCCCTCATTGTTTCAGTAATGTCTCTTCTCATTCCTCTCATCTCCAACGAGTAGAGGCCTAATCCTCACAATCTCTCCTCATAAGAAAAGCCCTCTAAACCTGGAATGAACTGGATGAACCTTCTCTGATCTTCCTCCAATACCAGTATATCTTAGATAAGGGGACCAGAACTGTTCACAGTATTCCGGTTTGATCTTACTTGTGCCTTGCATAGTTTTTGCAAAGCTTCCCTATTTTCAATACTGCATCTCCTTTGAAATAAAGAGCAATAGTTTGTGTGCCTTCTCCATTACTACTGAACTTGCATGCTAGCTTTGTGTCATTTCTGCACAAGAAACCCAAATCCTTCTGTGTTGCTGTATCTCTCTCTCTTTAAACAATATTCAGCTCTTCATTCCTCCTGCCAAATTATTATTATAACCTCCCACATTACATTCCATCTGCCAAGACTTTGTCCACTCACTTAACCTATATTCCTCTGTAGACTCTTTGTACCATGCTCACTACCTGCCTTTCACCTACTTTTGTGCCGTCCTCAAATTGGCAATAACACATCCACTTCTGTCATCCAAGTCATTAATAAATATGGAAAATAATTGTGGTCCTAGCATTGATCCCAGTGGCACCGTATAGGTTACAGGTTGCCATCCTGGAAATGCCCCCTTTATCACAATTTTCTGCCTTCTATTAGTTAGCCAATCCTCTATTTATGCTAACATGCTACCTCTACCAGTGTATCTTATTAAGTACCCTTATGTGTGGTACCTTATTAAATATTTTTTTCAAAATCCAAATACATTACACCTACTACATCACTTTCATCTATCCTGCTTCCTCAAAGAATTCTAGTAAATTTGTCCGGCACTGTTTCATGAAGCCATGCTGTGTCTACTTAATTATATCATGTATTTCTAAACTCTCTGCTAGCACATCCATAATAATAGACTCTAGCATTTTCTGATGTTAAGCTAATCAGTATATAGTTTCCTGTTTTTTGTCAGGTCTTTTTGAGTAAGGATGTTACACTGGCAATTTTTCAATCCTCTGGGATGTATTCAGAATCAAAGGAGTCTTGGAGAATTACTACCAGTGCATCCATGATGTCTGTAGCTACTTCCTTTAAAATCCTAGGATAGAACCAATCAGGTCCAGGGACATATTGGCCTTTAGCCCCATTCGTTTCCTCGTCACTTTATCTCTAGTGATAGTTATTGTACATATTCTACTTGACCCCACCCTACCTCATTCTAGCCCACTGATTATTCAGTAGCTCTGAAATGTTATTAGTGTCCTCTATTGTGAAGACTGATACAATGTATTTATTCAAATCCTCAGCCATTTTCTGGTCATCCATTATTATTTGAAAAACTTGCTAAAGCATTTTGGATGTGCTTTGATTCAATTCTTTTTGATTTGTGTTGTTTTAATTAGTACAAAATACCCGGGAACTGTTGGTATTTTTTGAAGTGACAGCACAGGACTGTGTGCATGTCAAATGGAGATGATGCAGCATACTATAGACCAGAGCTCAGTGATCCCATAACTGACAAAGTAGCTCACAATTCTGCAGCTAGGAGCATTGTGAATAACGACAGACAAATAGGTAGCTAATAAGAGGATGGCACAGTGGCTCAGTGGTTAGCACTGCTGCCTCAAAGTGCCAGGGACCCAGATTCAATTCCAGCCTTGAGTGACTGTGTGGAGGTTGCATGCTCTCCCTGTATCTGTGTAGGTTTCTTCCAGGTGCTCCAGTTTCCTCCTACAGTCCAAAGATATGCAGGTTAGGTGGATTGGCCATGCTAAATTGCTCATAGAGTCCAGGGATGTGCAGGCCAGGTGATTATCCATGGGAAATGCAGGGTTGGTCTGGCTGGGATATCCGTTGGAGGGTCGGTGCGAACGCATTGGGCTGTATGGCCCACTTCTACACTGTAGGGATTCTATCGTTCTAAAGGACATAGCTCCACAAACATCAACGTCCTCAGTGCTAGTAGAGTACGAAAATATGGCTGGAGCATTTCAACATTGTTTAGCGAGAAATGCCAAGTAGATAACCTCACTCAGCCATCTCCTGCAGACCCACCATCGCAGCTGTCAGTTTTCAGTGTAAAATATCCTTAGATTAGCAAAGGATTGCCTAATGCTTATTTGGTGAGTATGCCCTTGATGAACACCATGTAAGGAAATGCTCTGTCACTTATTAGCTCACATCTATCCTCAGGGGAATTTCTACACTGACAGTAAGGTACACACTGTTTATGCCTTGTTATGGAATGTACAGAAGGCAGCAGGTGGTCACTTATTTCAGGAGGCACTCAAATTGATGGATATGAATTCAATGGCAAGCAGTTAGTTTGTTCCTGAAGAACTAATCTGTAATTAAGTTAAGTTAAATCCTAAAATGTGTATTTGCAAACATTCTCAGAATGAGGCTACACTGCTCCAGTAGTATCAAAGGACTCTTTAAGATTGATCACTTTAGAACCCTGTCATTGTTAAGCTTTGCCAGGTGATATGTTAGTATCTGATTTGGTATGCTATAATTGCTCCCTTACATTTGGATATCTTTACAGCTTTATGGAGTAGTTTCAGAATAAACCCTTTATACATTATACAAGATTTTCTCTGCCTCTTTGCACAAGGCACCAAATCTCAGACAGATTACTCATGTTCTGTAAATTTACTTCATTTGATATCATATTAAGTTTGTTTATCCAAGCAGGAGAGCCACAAACCTGCCCCAGGTGGCCTTTTCACCACCCTCCTGCCTCTTACATGGGGCAGGTGAAATTAATTAAAGGTTATTTCCAGCCCAGCCTCAATTTTGAGGTAGGAAGGAGAAACATAGGAGTGGAAAGAGGCCTGGTCACTTTGCTTAGGCCTCAGGCAGGAAGTGAGGGAAAGGGTTTCATCACCGTCAGGGTCCCCTTTTTACACGTGATGATTTCCCCCACCACTCTTTACGATCTGGTCCCCTGGGTGCTCTCTCCCCACTGGCCTGTCCATCAAGACCTCCATAGCCTTCTCTCCATTCAACTGCCACCTCCTCCCCACAACTCTCTTCATCCTCACCTCGCCTTTCTCTCCACCATGAGATCCTATCATAATTACCTCGTCCTGGATAAAATCTCAGGGCAGCAAAACAACTTTAATGGAATAATCCAGTTTCAATTAGCATATCTATTTAGCATGATAATTTATTATTGCAGAAATCAAGAGGTATTTTGAGTGATTTTCACTTACTATGCCATATGCTTCATTTAAACGTTATAAGGGGGGAAAACACAAGGCATGCTATAATCAGAAAGAAAGAGAAAGCAGAGAAAAGTCCATGATTTTATGCTTAGGTACAGTGCCTGAGGATGTTGTTTAATTTGAAGAAACATTCAAATAGCTCATAGAAGATGCACATAATATTAACTTTCCAAACAGAATTGATGTTGTTTTGGGATCAGCATCATTTTAACTGAGAGAGAAAGCATGGGAATTGCTGCCAGACAATTCATACAGACAGAAGCAGTTGCAGACGAATACCGTGAAGTTCAAGAATTCTGTAGTCTGTTGTAATGATAAGAATCCATGCCACAGTTCTTAATGCCCTACTTATTTTTGTAAGTCATTTTTGCCAACTAGAGTGCCTTGTAGAGTTAGTTGAGTTCGCAAGTAATTAGTGTTCATGCAACAAATTACATAAGTTGCATGGGGACCCTGTGGGATCCCCATCGTAGCAGACTCTGAAAAGATGGCCAAGAAATTGCATTTTCTGTTGTGGTCAGTTTCTCCCCTGGAACCCTCCAGTTGGCTCCTTTTAAATCAGAGAATTCAGAGAATTTTGGTGAAATTAAGCGAAATAGTCACTCAGGAAAAGACTATTAAATAGTTTGTAAAAACTCAGAGTAATTACTAAACTGGCCTCATGTTGACCTCACACACCCCAGCTGCATCTCCCCAGATCCCTAACATCCTGTAGGCCCGACGTGACAACAGCCCTTGCCTCCCCCTCCGCCTGGGATCTGACATCCCTGGGGATCCGATACCCCACCCTGCTCCGTACCCGAGCTCCATCTGTTGCTGCCGGACTCAACCACTGAACTCTCCCGCCACCAGTACCAGACCTGACCCTAGATAGTTATCTGCTGCTGCTAGAACCGACTCCTGAACCCTGCTTGCTGCCTCTGTCACTGCCAGACCTGACCCCCAAAACCAACTGTCTGTCACCACCACCAGACCAGGAGGCAATGGCCTAGTGGTATTATTGCTGCACCGTAAATCCAGGGACCCAGGTAATATTCTGGGAATCTGGGTTTGAATTCTGCCATGGCAGTGGTGGAATTTGAATTCTATAAATATCTGGAATTAAAGAGTCTAATGATAACCATTGTCGATTGTTGGAAAAACCTATCTGGTTCACTAATGACGTTTAGGGATTTACCATCCTCACCTGGTCTGGCTTACAAGTGACTCCAGACCCACAGCAATGTGATTGACTTTTAACTGCCATCTAGCCAATTAGGGATGAGAAATAAATTGGACCCAACATATACACATACTGCATTCCGCCAGACCTGATTTCTTTCGTTCACCCTGACCTACCTAAAACACTGCACCATTACATGGACCTCTTGCCACCTTGCAGTCTAGCACCCTTCCCAGTTGACAACCTACTCAGAGAGTACCCTACCCCCTACCTAGATGACAAATTAATAGCTGTCACTCTATTGGGCTGGGACCTTACACCCTGCCCATCTGACATCATAATACATGGCACACTACCCCTGCCCACTTGGCAGCCTAACCCCTACCCATCTGGCATCCTATTCTCCCAACACCCTGACATCCCGCTGATGTAACTAGCTTTGGACAGCAGCTGGCAAAGTAGCTGTCAGAATACACCAGCTGTGAAAGACGGCACGGTTTTTCTTCCTCTGACGGTAGTATGCTAGAAATGAACTGGCAGAATGGAAGTACAGCTCCTCATTTCTGAGGGGCCAATGAGCAGGATCTCCTGTCATAAATGCAAAGCTTTCTTCTTTCATGAAAAAAAGAGGTGGCAATCCTTGAAAAATCCCGTCCAACATTTCTTAAATTTTTCTCATCGGTCCAAGGTGGTTTTCAACTGCACGGACATGGAACACAAAAATGATGCAACACAAATATGGCGACTCCAATTTGAGAATCACGTTCTGGTCTTCATGGGCACAAAATAAATTCTTGGAATAGAAGCTGCTAAAATACACAGAGGTGTGCTACTGCTTGTCTAAGGTACAGAGGGGAAGCAATGGCCTAGTGGCATTATTGCTGGACTGTTAATCCAGAGATCCAGATAATGTTCTGGGGACCCAGGTTCAAATCCCATCATGGTAGATGGTGAACTTTGAATTCAATAAAAATATCTGGAATTAAGAATCTAATGATGATCATGAATCCATTGTTGATTGTCAGGAAAAACCCATCTTGTTCACTAATGTTCTTTAGGGAAGGAAAACTGCTGTCCTTACCTGGTTTGGCCTACATGTGACTCCAGACCCACAGCAACGTGGTTGACTCTAAACTGCCTTCTGGGCAATTAGGGATGGGTAATAAATGCTTCCTTGCCAATGACACCCTCATCCCATGAATGAATAAAGAGGAAAAAATGCCTGTTATCTACACTGCAGGGTTTGCTGCATGCACCAAAGGCTATGCAATGCCTTCATGAAATGACATTTGTTGTTTAGTTATCCCTTATCTGTACTCCACAGCTGGTGGGACACACATCCCTGAAGAAGCAAAGAGGGTGAATTGAGGGCACATTTGCTATACAATTCCGTTCCTTGGAGGCAGCCTAGACACATTGTGAGATTAGACTTCAGGACTGTGCTAGGATTTTTCCATGGGCTTCAGAATCCTGAGGTCAGGATTCAGTGAGGTGGCTGGGGTGTCCCAAGCCAATCCTTGCCAGCAGCAAGACCAGGGCTGCCAAGGCTCCTGATTCTGCAATGCACATAGTAGGCTATCCCACCATAATATATTCTTATACCACCACTGGTAAAATGAGGGATGTTCAGAGGACGCTGTATTTAGCTGCAGGAATTTCAAGGCGGATTTGGCTCAAGGTGGAGGGGAAACCAGTCTGGTGGAATCATTTAGCTGACTTCTGCCTCAAATTTGAATGCGGAACAGTAATGGAGATTGAAGCACGATAACCCGCCTGGCATTCCCTGCCCTCTCCTGCCAGCCTCAAAATAGTGACTGGGGCAGGAAGCAGGCATTAAATCATCTCTAGTTAACCACTTCAGGGACTCAATGGGAGCGAGAACAAAGGGGTAGCCCTATGACTTACTTGCCCTATGTAAAATTGTGGACAAAAGAGGGATAAGGCCATACATGAAATTTTACGTTCTGTGAGCCCACCAGTGGGTGTCAGTTAACCTCTAGAAATCCTTACCTCAAGTGCTACAACCTGTGAGGTTTAGGACAATGTGCTGGTAAATGGGATTTAGAATGGGCGGCTACTTCTTCAGCTAACACAGACACAATAGCCTGAACAGCCTCTTTCTGTACAGTAACATTTATATATTTGCTATCATGGCCACTCACTCACCTTGCAATCCACACCAGTTTTATTCGCTAGAGGCTCAAAGACAGAATTCAGGTGCATCCCAAAACCTGATGCCTTATTCAATCACCCGCAGGAATTGATGTTTTGTGTTTACACTGCCTCATGAAACCAGGCTTAATTAACGATGCTTAATTGTTTACATTGTATGTGGAAATTTCCCTTCAATTTTTCAGTGCTAATTTCCCAAATGCCCTCTGATTTCTGGATTTTATTGAAGCAAAGTTTACTGATTATGGCTTAATGCTGAGACACAATTTCAATAGGAAAATCCAAGTATAAATGTAATATGCATCAAAATCTTAAATGGAAAATAATTTATCCTTGCATGAATAGTCCTTGTACCACTTCTCTTTTCTAATTTTTTTCCCTTTATTGTATTATTGTGGAAGGAATGTTATTCCAAAATTTAATCTCTTTATTTTTCTAATTTATTACTATGATTTTGTACTTTTGAAGGTCTGTAATACTGGGCTTTTATTTCTTTATTTTTCTAATTCTTTTTCACTAAGAATTTGTATTTAAGAATCTGTACCTAGGTATTTTTGTACCTAAAATGGCATCTAAGTAGTGATATGCAAACTTTTCACTATATTCATGTGTGTATATGTGACAATAAAGCTAATTCTAATTCACTAGAAATGTCATGACAGAGAATGCTGGAAATAGACAGCAACTTTGATTGCTAAAGAGCAAAGAGAAAGCTGGGCTATAATTGCATGTAGATGTGTCTTAGAAATCTATTTCTAGAACTTTTTTTCAGTTTTGTGTCACTTTGCTTAGGCAGGACAATGTGGAAGGGAAAGTGACCACTGAAACTTGATTTCATGCTTGTATTTGCAGAAGTTAAATCACAATCATTTAATAGTTCTGTATTCCGTTTCTGTTGCCTTGTGTTTAGAGGACATACGACAATTGATTGGATACTGTGCTGAACATGACTTTCAATTCTTACCACGACTCATAAATATATTTAAAGAATATCAGATAGAATTCAAACTAAATCTAACATATTACAGTCAGCTACATGCAATGGAATAAAATCGTTGGTGTTTCATAAATTGTTTTGTTTAACATGAATACTATGGATTCTTTTAACATTGCATCGAAGGAGTAGCTGTATTCCAAGCAATGTATCATCCTTTCACTTCACTAAGTGTGATTCTATCATAATCATCCACATATCATATTCTGTCCAAAGCTGAAACACTTATCCTTTGTACACTCCTGACATTTTCCCTAGGAACTCTGAAGTCACATTTGATCTCGAGGTGAACCTTCAATTACATAGCCAATTTATCACTAAGAGTGTCAATTTTCACCTCTGAGGCATTGCCAACTCTACCCCTGCCTCAGTACATCTGTAACTGAAATCCTAATCCACACCCTTCATAGCTCTAAACCTAACTATTATGATGCACTTGTAAGTCGTCTGCCACATTGAAGCCTTTAAAAATTTCAAGTCACCCACTTCCTAACTTCACACCGAATCTCATTCCTCAATCTCTCTGGTACTTACTGACCTACACCAGCTACTAGTTAAGAAACAACTGAGTTTTAAGATTCTAGTCTTCATTTTCAAAACCTTCCTTGGCCTTAACCTTCAGTTAAGCTCTGTAATCTCTAGCCACACAATCCTCTCACCATTCCCAATTTTAAACACGCCATCATTGATAGTCCTCCCTTCAGCTACCAAGGATTGAACCTTTGTAATTCTATCTCCAGAACACAAAACCTCTTCACCTCCCTTTCCTCCTTTACATAAATCCTTGAAACTTTAACCTCCTTGATCAAGTCTTTGGTCGTCTGTTGTAATATCTCATTATGTGGCTTGGTGTCAATTTTCTTTGATAATGTCACTCTGAAACAAGCTTTTATTAATAGTTCTTACATTAAAGGTGCTATATACTTCAGCATGCTTGAGGTGACCATTGACCAGAAGCTTAGCTGGACCAGCCAGACAAATACTGTAGCTGCAAGAGTAGGTCTAAGGAACAAAAGACTTTAGAGCAGAAGTAAGCTATTCATTCCATCAAAACCACCATTTAATAAGATCACAGTTGATTTAGTTTTGGTCTCAACTCCACCTTCCTGTCTGACCACAAAACCCTTGACCTCTGGTTGATCAAAAATCCATCTTACTCTGGCTTGAATGAATTCAAAGACTCAACATTCTCTGTCTTCTGGGTTAAAAAATTCCACTGACTAATGATATTCTGAGAGACAGTAATTCTCATCTCCATATTAAACAGAATCACAGATTTGTTGTGGCCCAGAAGGAGTCTTTCAGACTATAATGCCTGTGCCAGTTCTATTATCTAATGCCAACCCCCTGCCTTTCCTTAAAGGAATCTGATGCTGTGGTCTGCGGTCAGAGGCTATAAATTCTGGGGTAATCCACTTCTTGTCTCACCAAAGCCTGTCCAAAGCTTGCAAGGCACAAGTCAGAAGTGTGATGGAATATTTTCCACTTGCCTGAATGAGTGCAGCTCTAACATCATTTTAGAAGCTTAACACTATCCAGGATGAAGCAGTCCACTTGATCAGCATTGCATTGATCTCCTAAGATATTCATTCCCTCCACCATTGCTGCATAATGGCAGCAGAGTGTGTACCATCTACAAGATGAACTGAAATAATTTGCCAAGTCAACTTTAACAGCACCTTCCAAACCTGTAAACCTTACCAACTGGAGAAAACAAGGACAGCAGACATGTGGGAACACCATCACATGCAAGTTCTGCTCAAATCCACACATCATTCTGACCTTGAACTGTGCCAGTGTTCTTTCACTATAGCTGGGCCAAAATACTGAAATACTTTTCCTTACAGGTCTGTGAGTACACCTACACCACATAGTTCTGTGGTTCAGGAAGGTAGCTCACCACCACATTCTCAAAGGCATTTAGGGAAGGACAATAAAGGCTGGCCTTGTGAGTGACTTTAACATCTCAAGAATAATTTTAAAGATATACCTTTATCCATTTTTGAGATTTACCAAGCCAAATGTGTATTTCTGGTTATGAGAGATGGCAAACATTTAATTCCAGCTGTCTGCATTTAACAGACTGAAGGGAATTCTAAGAAGAAAATTTGTGAAGACTTCCCCGTGGATTTCCCTTTTGTTTCAGATGAACCTTGGTATTTCTAGTTAATAAATCTTGGGGTTTTATGTTATCATCCTCTCAACTAACTGCTCAACTGAGCTTTAGATATATTCAGTGATTCTACACTAAGGGTAAAATCAATGAAATTCAGCAATGTGATCAGACTTGTTGCTGTAACTCATAAGCATATTTTCAAGAATATAGGACACATAATTCAAATTTAATGAAACATATTGGAGCAATGCATGAACATGCTGTTTAATAATGTCACTAGTGTTCAATTCAGAACTTTGGGTTCCGTTCATAAGGCATCAAATGATTAGCTACACTCTAGGCAATATTTAAATTTCTAATGCTTCATAGTAAATGTGATTCCTTCATGATCATTCATGTGACTACCTTACTATTTTTCAGTAATATTTGTTTAAATATAGTAGGATACATCATTGTAGATATCTTATTGTTCTTTGAAGTGAAGCACAATTGCTGAGATATGAAAATCAATAAATATTTAAGGATTAGGAATCTACTTCTAGCCAGCTTCAAGGAAATATATAAAAGCAGTATAAAGATGACAGCCCAAAACTCATAGAGGTTATAGAGGTAACCATTGAAAGGTTCTCCACTTGAAGGAACCTTTACTTTTCTGCTTGAAGAACTGGCAGGGATCAGCATCCTTAGTTTTACCATTCTTTGACACAATATGTGTTGGAATCAGCCTCCTGATGTATATATTTGACTTAACCAAGATGAGGAAAAGAAGCCTACAAGTCATAACAGGGAGTAACTTGGAACATTGGTGCTACACAAAGTTAGTTGAAGAATCAATTACAGAAAATAGAGAGATGGTAAATGATTTGTACAGGTATTTTGCATTCACTTTCATGGTAATGGATACAGGGAACCAGAGCAGTCAGAAAGTCAAGAAATGGAAGACAGAGAGGCAATCAGGGAAATCACAATCACCAAGGAAGTGGTATGGAATAATTGTTGATAAAGACATTTGATAAAGCATGACATCAAAGGTAAAGGGATGTTAAATGAGCCGGCAAAGATGTGTCAACTGGTGTATAATGTGGAAAATGTGAAATTGTCCATATTGGCAAGAGGAATAAAAAATGAAGCATAATAATTAAAGGGTTAGAGATTGCGGAGCTCTGAGATGTAGATCAATCTGGGTGTCCTAGTGTATGAATCACAAAAGCTCAGTATACAGATACAGGAACTAATTAGGGCAGCTGATAGAATGTTCTAATTTATTGTGAGGGAAATTGAATATGAGAATAAATAGATTATGTTTCAGTTATACAGGACACAATGAGATCTGGAATACTGAGCACAGATTTATTCACCTTATTTTAGAAAGGATTATATATGTTGGAAGTAATTCAGTGAAGGTTTACCAAATTAATAGCAAGAAAAAGGGTGTTGTCTTGTGTGGAAAAGGCTATGCTTGTGTTGGTGGAGTTTAGAAGAGTAAGATTTGACTTAATTGAAATATAAAACAGAGATTAGGCAACAAAATTTCAAACAAAAGATAGTTGCATTTCTGAACCCATCCTCCTGAACAGGTGGTGGAAGCAGAGTCTTTGAATATTTTTAAGGCAGAAGTAGGTAGATACTTATTAAGCAAGGGGGTTAAAAGTTATCATGGGTATGTGAGAATGCAAACTTGAGGTTACACTCAGATCAGCCATGATCCTATTGAATGGTGAAATAGGCTAAGAAGCTGAATGGTCTACTCCTGCTCCTTGTTCATAACAAAGACAAAAAGCGACAAATTGATTTCATTAGCATTCATTTTCTGGACACAGTAGGGATCAAAGTGCTGCTAATTTGGGTCCACAAGGCACACACATTTTTGGAGTGAATCATCTGATGCCATGGAGGTGTGGTCATTAGTGTGCATTGTTACAAAATTGAAATATATTGACTATTGGTCTTTAATTCTGTTGACTAATGTAATACTTGGGACTTTGGTTTGAATAGAAACAACTTTAAAAGAGTCAGGACGCTATATTTTAAAATGGCTGCAGAAGGCTCCTTATCCTGCGAGCTGGTCAAACCCCCCACAGAATTACAAAATGGATGCCTAAACAACATTGCTAAAGAACTGATTGGCATTAAGGTAATTGAGGCTAAGGTCTCTCCCTAATGAGAACAGCCCTATCATCCATTCGGATTATGGTGACTTTACCTTTTAATTGAAACTGATGATGGTACAGACACTTTGTTTACATAGCCCTGTGTAAACATTATCACCTTTGAAAAGCTTATATCTTCATGGAGGGTAATTGGGAATTATAGCTGAGATATTAATAATCAATTACCTTTGGCAATCATATTGGCTAACAGAATATTAATGTATTAATTGACCGTCTGTGTTGAAGACCACCATCTACGGATCTTCCAACAACAGGTGAGAGTGAACCCCATTGGGTTATGGGACTATGACTGTGCCGTTTGAAAGCCAGTCATGACAGCAGACATCTTTCTTGCAAATAGAAAAAAAGGAAGTAAAGTGAACTTTAAAAAAAACATAAAGACAGCCATAGTAACAGATGAAGAGCTCCCAAACAAAGATTTGAAAATAAGTACACAAAATTCTCCAATTTACCTGATTTTCAGACTTAAGTTGATAGAAAGCATGGTCCAGGTTTCTAATCTTAACAGAATTACTATTTATAGCAGTATTTAGACTCTAGCTACAGGTAAGCAATTATAATCTGTTACTGTCCTTTACACACATGCACTCACACAAAAGTAGATTTGGAAAAATGTTATGAATAAAGGAAAACTGGGTGGCAAATCAATGGCTTCTATTCATGAGTTGCTGAGATGATCCTTATGATTCTCATGTGGATCATTGCTTTTCAGTTATCTTTCTTCAGATGCTTGATTCTGTGATTCACCTTTCTCTACTCTGTAAATCTCCATTTGGGACCCTATCTCTAACTTGGTGTAATACATCACAAAGATAAGTAATTTAAAAAGAAAAGTAACTTCTAGTGCCAAAGAAACCACTCTGGAAAGGGATGAATTACAGTTAGAGACTATCAGCTGAGGAAAACCAACTCAGAGCTTAACTCTTGGCACAGACCTCCACAGTTACCTGCTTCCATTACCGTTTGAGCATGTTTCAAGATGACCTAACTCTCTGCAGATACAGGATATCTCTCACACTTGCCACCCCCACCATCCAAGCCTTTAGTGCACAGTTCACAAATCTTGGCCATTAACTCTATTCCATGCTCTGTTAATAAATACACTTTCTGCATACTGCCAGCTCCTGCTGCAGCGACACTGCACTTCCCCTTTAAGAGGAGCAGGCTAGAATTAATGAGTGCGGACTAACTTTTGACTAATGTAAAGAAGTTGTAATTTTGAGCCTTGTGCTTTTTTCTGTAGCCTTATGAGCAATGTGATTAGTGCTGGCTGCATACAGAAATCATTTAAATTTTTAGATATGTTGATGCCGGCATCCTGTTTTCATTATATTAAATGGCCACAAGTTAACACACAACTAGGTCACTGTGCTAGTTTCTGCACAGTTCCACTCTACTTCCCAATTTCAGGTTTATAAAGTAAAAGAATTTTGATAATATCTTGTTCATCCATCTGGAGGCATTCTGTGGTATTTTGAACTCATTATCCCTAAATGCAGTCACATGTTTTTCTTTTCCTCTAAATTGCACTAAATATTTTCTGCAAGCCAGATGTATATTTACATAGTTCTAACTGCATACAGAGTATATAAAATTTCCAGACATACTCAAGGTGATGTCTCCCATTAATAGATGTAAACCATTTATATGGTTTATATGATGGCATTTGTGATTAATGTTTCTTTCCTGTTGACCTTCCACTTAAATAAATACATTCTGAATAGTGGTGACAGCCTTGCTTCTCATAAAGTAATGGCTTGCATCAGAATAGTCAACTCTCTGTTAACTGTCACCCGTCATAGTTCAGGAGCTCCATTCTAGGATGGCACTGTTGTGGGTCAAAAACCTAAACCTCTCTCCCAAACATCACCATGGCTATGTCGGCACCAACTGGACTGTCTTATGAGGAAAGGTTGGATAGACTAGGCTGGCATCTGTTGCAGTTCAAAAGAGTATTAGGCAAATTGATTGAAACATACATGATCATTGACTTAAGGTATGCAGAAAGGATGTTTCCACTTGTAAAAGATCATGCTTGAGGGGTAGAGTAGCCAGCCTCCTAGTTTTGTATGGATGTTCAGATGCCCTTCCAAACAGTCAGCCTCCAGAAGTCACATCCTCAGCAATTGTTTCAGTATCCGTCAATGTCGACCATCTTCCTATCTCACCTGCAGCTGCCCTTATAGTGGAGATTTGCGTGAGTAGAGATTTGTGACTCTGTGGCCAATATATAGAACAAAAAAGACTTTGCATAGACAGCTGTCATCCATCTGATATTCATGACTTAGCAATGAGTGGATGCTGTGGGAATTCACAGGGTCCAGGAGCATTGAGTTGGTGACCTTGTCCTGCCAAGACATACTATGGATACATCTGAGACAATGAAGATACAAACTGTTTTGTCTTTTTTTCCTGCTTAGCACTGTATGCTGACGCACAGGTGAGGTTCTCAGTCAGTTTTTGATTGTTCCACACTCTCTTGCTCAGCTTGGACATGATGCTGCAGCTTTTATAATCCACATGTTGTTTTCACCATCAAATGTTGGTGATTGAGGAGCTTAAATATGCAAAGCTATCAACAATCTCCAGTGTCATGTTTTCAATGTGGAAAGATGGTGGTATGGAAACATCCTAAAAGTGAATATCATTAGAAAGAGCATCTGCAATTGTATTTTACCAGACCCTGAATGTTAGTCCCTTTATCTCTGGAAGTATAATAGAGTCAGGTAAAAATCGAAAGAACTGTGGATGCTGTAAATCAGGAGCAAAAACAAGGTTGCTGGAAAAGCTTAGCAGGTCTGGCAGCATCTGTGAGCCGTTCTGAGGAAAGGTCACTGGACCCGAAACGTTAACTCTGTTTTTTCCTTCACAGATGCTGCCAGACCTGCTGAGCTTTTCCAGCAACTTTGTAATAGAGTCAGGTGTTTGACAGGGTGTGACAACCTGCTATAAATCCCACAAGTTTGCACACATATTTCATGTAACACAACCTACTGTTGGGAGCGATGTTCCCTTTAAAATGTGTTGTATGTGATCAATTTCCTCTGTATAGTCCCTCTTTTTGCACGGTTGCGCACACATTCCAAATTTATCAAGCAACAAGGCACGCTATTTATTTTCAACGGTGCTGTTGGCCACACACAATGCCATTATTGGGAGCACTGTTCAATTGCATATAAGCTACTAAATTAGTAAAAATGCCTGCCTCTGGATGATGCAAGGTAATTTACAGCAATGGAACTTCTGGCTTCATTATAAAGGCTGTGGCACTTTTATGTGAAACAGTTTCCCATTTCCCTCTAGCACAGTTAGAGATGTGTTGTTTAGCCATTTCCAAATCCACATTGATCCCAAACATCCCAGTTCACTTCGTCTGATATTTGTACACTGCCTCAATGCGTTACAGATGTCCCCAAGACTCCCTCTCCACAATTTACCTCCATGCCTTTCCTTCATATTCTCCTGCTGCTTAATTTTATGTATTTTCCTGCTGGCCAGGCAATAGTTTTATGAGGGAAACTGACCATGTGTAATCTCTGTGTCTCAGTCTGTCTAGACCAGGACTGTTTGCCACTTGCCTCAATTCCCACTTCACCTGAAAATTTGACCTTAATTACTTGGCTTGAAATTATATTGATGTAAATCAGCACAAAATTAACAAACTTCATGCATGAGATTGAATGGATCTCATTAGAGTTACTGCCTTCTTGCTGGATGGGAAAATGATAGAATGCAGAGGGAATGTTATTTGGGTCAAAGCCAAAAGTCTTGTGTGCTGGAAAGAAATGATGAAGTAGTTTTTGCTTCTCAGAAATCAAGTAAACAAAAAATGTTTGCTCTTTTCTCCCATCAACTAAACATTGCTGGTTGGTGAGGACACAGTGGACAGCAGAATAAACATGAGGATTGTTTCCACCCCCAAAACATGAGCAGCAGGCATGTGGGAACACCTCCAACTCCCTGGTTTTCTGTAGTCGACACCCTGCTAACTTGGAAATAGATCACCATCGCTTCATTGTCGCTGGGTCAAAATGGAAGAGCTCTGCAGAGTTAGTGGAAACTTGGCTGCAGACCAGAGTGACAGTACTTGGCATCAATGAAATTTCACTTAAACAACTTGCATCCTCTTCAGATACAATCAAGCGCATTCAGGTGGAGGGAAAATAAGCATGGCAGAAGTTTGGAACTCTATCCTGCAAATGAGAGTTGATGTTAGATCAGTTGTTAAATTTAAATGCTATATTTTTGTTATGGTGTTGAGGTATTGATGTTGGGCTGGGGCAGGCAAGGTCAGAAGTCTGACGACACCAGGTTATAGTCAGGTGACAAAGGGGCAATGCTCCAAAAGCTTGTGATTTCAAATAAACCTGTTGGACTCTAACCGAGTGTCATCTGACTTCTGATCATATTTTTGTTAACCAAAGCAGTTAAGAGAAATCAGGAAAAGGCAGAAATACAGAGTTACGTCACAGATCAGCCATGAGCTTACTGAATGGCACAGAGGTTTGTTAAGCTAAACAGCTTTCTCTTGTTCCTAGGAAGCACAAATCTTCAAACAAAAGAGAAAATGTTCAGGGTCATGATTCATGTTTACTGCTTCTCTATCCTAGTATCACCCATCACACTGAAAGTCAGAGCCATCTCTTTCCAAATATCTGTCAAACCATTACTTATAATTTATGGGATTTATTTAAAAGCACAAGGCATCAGGGAATATAAATGTCTTTAATTGATGACCATCTTGATATAAAGTACCATATCTTTGGACACTCAGAAACCAATCTGCTGTGTTACTCAGAAAGTCAGAGTTTTGTGGCAACATGCACTTTTCCATGTATGTTGTATCTGGAGTTACAGATAGATTTGGTAGGGACTTCAGCCTTCTTTTCCTCACATCAGTAGGAATCCCCTTACATTTACCAACTGTGCCATTGGCATGCATTGGAAGAATCTGGAGGTTGATAATGTGTATAATCACATTATGAATGTATCTTCTTTGGCCATCAAATCCTGAAGTGGGAATCAAAGCCAGAGCTTCAGGCTCAGGGTCAGGAATACTATTTATTGCACCTCAAGGTCTCCAGATGATCTGGAAGAGAACAGTAATTCTTTTATTATGGAATCAATATGAAGTGCTAGTATTCATTCCCAGGACATTAACCTGCTGAACGGCACGGTGGCTCAGTGGCTAGCACTGCTGCTTCACAGCGCTAGGGACCTGACACTTTTAGAATGTGCCGTGCATCACTTCAATTATATATAATATAAATAGCAACGAGACAATTCAGCTGAGCGATGTATCGGTACAGTGTTGTACTGGAGTGGTTATCCACTTATCCAGCCCAAGCAACCCTTAACCCCATCCAACCAAGCTTGGGCTGGACTGTCCAACCCAAAAGCTGGCAAGATCTGAAATCCAGACAGTCCTGGTCCCGAGGTTGTAGGTTTTGAGACACTACACCTGTCAAGGTATGACATAGAACCTGGTGCAAGCTGGTCCATCAGACTTCTGTTTTCCACACACAGAAAGAAATTTTCTAATGTCTCCACAATGATCCTAACAATTAGGAACTAACGTACACCAAACAGTTCATCCCTCCTGGCCCCACGAACAAATGCCTAAAGAAGATCAATAGATCATTAATTTGAGATGAATAGATTACCATTCCCTTATTCATGCCAACCCTTACAGATAACCAAAACTGCTTCTGGATTCTCTTCTCTTTACCTCTCTCTTTCTCTCTCTCTCTGATAGTCACAAAACTTAAATCAGCAAACACATTCATGGTTATCTCCCTAAATGGCCTGCTGGTTATATAACTGAAATCATGGGACTTCTTGCAAGTGCTGTTTTGAATTCTCTGTTCAAAAATTACTTTCTGAGCTTTAAAATAAGGTTCAATTAAGAACATAGAACTAAGAACTGAACAGCACAGGAATATGCCCTTTTACCCACCATGTCTGTGCCAGCCATGATGCCATTCTAAACTAATCCCATCTGCCTGCACATGATCCATATCCCTCTATTCCCTGCCTATTCATGTGGCTGTCTAAATGCTTCTTGAACATTGCTATTGTATCCACTTCTATCACTTCCTTCACAGCATGTTCCAGGCACCTATCACCCTTTGTATAAAATACTTGCCTCCTTTAAATTTTCCCCCCCTTACCTTAATCTATCCCCCAAACTAGTATTTGACATTTCCACCCTCGGAAAAAGACTCCAACTATCCACCTTATCCATGCTTCTATTTATTTTGGATATTTCTATCAGGTTGCCTCTCATCTTCTGAAGCTCTCGCATAAACAATCCAAGTTTGTCTGACTCTTCTTATAGCTAATATACCCTAATCTGGGCGACATCCCAGGAAACCTCTTCTGCACCCTGTCCAAAGCCTATACATCCTTCCTGTAGTGTGGTGATCGAAATTGCACACACTGCTCCAAATGTGGCCTAACTAAAGTCTTATGCAGCTGCAGTTTGACTCGCCAACTTTTAAACTCAATGCCCCAACCAATGAAGACAAACATACCATATGCTTTTTTACCTCTTTATTCACTTGTGTTGCCACTTTCATGGAGGTAGGGACTTGCAGCCCGAGTTTATCAATGCCCATAAGGGTTCTGCCATTTGCTGTATACTTTCCTCTTGGATTTGACCTTTCAAATGCATCACCTCACATTTGCCCAGATTAAACTCCATCCGCCATTTCTCTGGCCGACTTTCCAATTGATCTACACCCTGCTGTATCTTAGACAATCTTCTCACTGCCTGTAACGCCACCAATTTTCATGTCATCTGCAAACTTACTAATCAGACTGCTTATGTTTTCATCCAATTCATTTAAATACATTATAAATTACAGAGATACCAGAACTGATGCTTGTAGAACACCACTAGTCACAGGCTTCCAGTCAGAAAAACACCCCTCCACAATTACCCTCTGTCTTCTGTGGCGAAGCCAATTTTGTATCGAACTTACCAACTCACTATGGATCCCATGTAACTTAATCTCCTGGACCAGCCTACCATGGGGAACCTTTGTCAAATGGTAATAATGCCCATGAAGACAGCATCCACTGACCTACCCTCATCCATCATCTTCATCACTTCCTCAAAAAACTCATCAAATTTGTGAGACAAGACCTCCCCTGCACAAAGTCATGCTGACTATCCCTAAAAAGCCCAAATTCAGATAAATCCCTTTCCGAAGAATCTTGTCCAATAATTTACCTACCACTAACGTAAGTATCACTGGCCTATAATTTCCTGGATTATCCCTGTTGCCCTTCTTATACAAAGGAACAACGTTGTTTATTCTCCAGACTTCTGGGATCCTGTCTGTGGCTAAGTGGATACAAAGGTTTCTGTCAAGGCCCGAGGAATCTCCGCCCTTGCCTTCCTCAATATCCTTGGATAGATCCCATCAGGATCTAGGAATTTATCTACCTTAATGTTTTTTTCTGGACATGCAACTCCTATTGGGACTATCTATATATTGTTTCAAAATGCCCTCCTGGATACACCTAATAAATTCTGCCTCATCTAAGCCCCTGGCACTAAAGGAGTTCCTGTCAATATTGGTGAAGTTAAAATCACCTATTACAACAACTCTGTTCTTTTTACATATTTCCGTGAACTGCCTACATACCTGTTCCTCTATCTTCCGCTGGCTATGGGAAGCCTATAGCATAACACCGTCATGAGTTCTACCAAATGGCCTTGCTGGATGAGGCCTCCAGGATGTCCTCTCTTATTACAGCTGTGACATTCCCTTAATCAGTAACGCAACTCTCTTTTCCATCCCTCTCTATTTTGCCTGAAACATCGAAACCCTGGAACATTGAGAATGGCTTCAACATTGCAGTTCCATGTACTAATCCAGGCTCTAAGCTCAACTGATATAACACAGTGTTATATCACTCCCTGGGTGACATGTCTATCCTGGGCCTCCTCCAGTGTCACAACGACGCCACCTGCAAACTAAAGGAGCAACTCTGCCTCAGGACCCTACAGCCCAATGGCCTAAATGTGAATTTTACGAGTTTCAAAATCTCCCCACCCCCTGACCTCATCCCATGACCAACCCTCCCTCTCATCTCCACCTCCTTGACCTGACTCAATCTGTCAGTCCTCACTCCCACCTATCCGCTCCTCCCACCTCACTGACCAATTCCTACCACTCCCTACCTGCACTCACCTATCACCATCCCACCTACCTTCCCCAGCCCCACCCCTCCTCTCTACTTATTTCAGAGCTCCCTTCCCCCTCCCCTATTTCTGAAGGAGGGTCCCGAACTGAAAAGTCAACTTTCCTGCTCCTTTGATGCTGCCTGGCCTGCTGTGCTCCTCCAGCCCCACACTGTGTTATCCAGCATCTGCAATTCTTACTATCTCTCAGCTCATCTGCTTTACTTGTAATCCTCCTTGCATAAACATAAATGCACTTCAGACCACCAGTCTCACTGTGTTCATTAACCTGACCCTGCCTGTTCTTCCTATTACTTGCCTTAACCTCACCTTCCACATGCTGACCTACTGCTCCGGTTCCAAACCCTCTGCCACATTTGCTTAATTTGCATAGAACTGAAAAATAAACCTTAATTTTTCCTCCACTGTAGAACCCAAGTTTTCTAATAGCATATTATGAACCTTCATAGTAGTTAAGATTGTAACATAGGATATGTGGCAGCTAATTTTTGCACAGAAAACTGTCATAAACAGCACTGTGATACAAATAGCTAGTCTGTTTTTGTGATTTTGATTGAGGAGAAATTATTAGGGGTGACAATAGTGATAACTGTCCTGCCCTCCTTCAGATAGATTTCTTTTAACATTTATTCATGGGGTATGGGTATGACTATCTAGGCCAGTAATTATTACCTTTCCCTATTGCCCTTGAGAAGGTGCTGCTCAGCCAGCTTCTTAAGTAGCTGCGGTTCATGTGGCGTAGGTGCAACCAAAATGCTGTTTCGAAAGCAGTTCCAGGATTTTGTCTCAGCAATGGTGAACAAACAGCAATATAGTTCAAGACAGTGTGGCATACAGTGATGGCATTCCTATGCATCTGCTATCCTTATCCTTCTTGATGGTAGATTTGAAAGGAGCTATCTAAAGAGTTTTTCTGTAAATTGCTGCAGTACATCTTGTAGCTGGTACACACTGTGTCATGTTGGTGAAAGGGAGTGAACACTGAATGTAGTGGAGGGGTACCAAACAAGTGGGCTGGTTTGTCCACAATAATGTCAAACTTACTGAGTGTTGTTGATACTAAACCATCCAGGTTCAGTGAATGGGAGGTCATGCTTGACAAATCTGTTAGAATTCTTTGAGCAGGTAAAGAGCAAGTTAGACAAAGGAGAGCCAGTGGATGTGATCTATTTGGACTTCCAGAAGGCTTTTGACAAGGTGCCGCACAGAAGACTGCTAAATAAGAGCCCCAGGTGTTAGGAGCAAGGTAATGGTATGGATAAAGGATTGGCTGACTTGCAGAAGGCCAAGCGTGGAGATAAAGGGAACATTTTTTGGGATGGCAGCCAGTGACTGGTAGAGTTCTGCAGAGGTCACTGTTGAGACCACAACTGTTCACGTTATACATTAATGACAAGGACAAACATTTTGTTAAGTTTTCAGATGACACAAAGATAGGCAGAGGGATGGGTAGTGTTGAGGAAACACAGAGGCCACTTGGACTTGGACAGGTGAAGAGAGTGGGCAAAGAAGTGGTAGATGGAATATAATGTGGGGAAGTGTGAGGCTATGCACTTTAGTACAAAGCATAGAGGCATAGACATTTATTTCAATGGGGAAAAGCTTTGGAAATCTGAAGCACAAGTCAGTCCTCATTCAATAACAAAAATAGAAGTTGCTGGAAAAGCTCAGCAGGTCTGGCAGCATCTGTGAAGAAAAAGTCAGAGTTAACATTTTGGGTCCAGTGACCCTTCCTCAGAACTGATGGTAGCTAGGAAAATGTTGGTTTATATGCAGAAAATAGTGAGGGGGAAGGGGTAGGGAGTAAACGACAGGTGGGGATAGAGCCCAAAGAGAGAGAAGAGCAGTTGGACAGTCAAAGGAGTTGATAACAATCTGGCTAGGAGGGTGAATAGTTGTTAATGGAGACTGTTAGTGACTAACAATCGATAGTATGTAATAGCAGACTATGTGATAACAAGGTCTGGTGTGTGAGGTAGGGAAATAGGACATGGGAGAGTTTAGGCCCTAAAATTATTGAACTCAATATTGAGTCCAAGGGCTGCAGGGCCTCCAAGTGGAAAATGAGGTGTTGTTCCTCCAGCTTGTGCTGAGCTTCGCTGGAACATTGCAGCAAGCCTGAGACAGAGATATTGGTCAGGGAACAGGGTGGTGTGTTAAAGTGGCAGGCAACAGGTAGCTCAGGGTCTTTTTTACAGGCAGAACATAGATACTGTTCGAAGCAGTCACCCAGTCTACACTTCGTTTCCCCAGTGTAGAGATAACCACATTGTGAGCAGCGAATGCAATCAACTAGATTTGGGAAGACCAGGTCGTTTCACCTGGAAGGTGTGATTGGGGCCTTGGATACTGGGGAGGGAGGAGGTAAATGGGCAGGTGTTACACCTTCACTGGTTATAGGGGAAGGTGCGGTAGGGCTGTGGGGGGGTGTTGGGAGTGAAGGAAGTCTCCATTCCATTCTCTCAGTTCCTCTGTCTCTGTCGCATATGTTTTGATGAGGCCAACTTCAACAAAGGAGCCTCCAAAATGCCCTTCTTCCTTAACCAAGGCTTCCCCAGCACTATTGTCGACAGGGCTCTCAACCAGGTCAGACTCATTTCCTGCACTTCCGCCCTCATCCTTCTCTTCCGTCCTGCAACACCGATGGGTTCCTCTTGCCTTTACCTACCATCCACCAGCATCCACATCCAGAAGATCATCAGACGCCATTTCTGCCATCTCTAGTAAGATGCCACAACCAGACACATATTTCCCTCCCCTGCTTTGTCCACCTTCCACAGAGATCGTTCCCTCTGGGACACCCCATCCACTTTTCCTTCACCCCCAACATCCCCCTCCCAGCCCCATGGCACCTTCCCCTGCAACCAGTGAAGGTGTAACACCTACCCATTTACCTCCTCCCTCCCCAGTATCCAAGTATCAACTCCTTTGTCTATCCAACTGCTCTTCTCTCTCTTTGGGCTCTATCTCCACTTATCGTTTACTCCCTACCCCTTCTCCCTCACTGTTTTCTGCATATAAATCAACATTTTCCTAGCTACCATCAGTTCTGAGGAAGGGTCACTGGACCTGAAACATAACTCTGATTTTTTCTTCACAGATGCTGCCAGACCTGCTGAGCTTTTCCAGCAACTTCTGTTATTTTTGTTCCTGATTTATCCACAGTTCTTTCAGTTTTCCTAGGTCAGGGTTTTCTTAAGGTTACCATGCAGATTCAGTTAGCAGTTAGGAAGACAAATGCAATATTAGCATTCATTTTGAGAGGGCTAGAATACAAAAGCAGAGACGTACTGCTGAGGCTGTATGAGGCTCTGGTCAGACTGTATTTGAAATAGTGTGCGTAGTTTTGGGCCACGTATCTAAGAAAGGATTTGCTAACCTCGGAGAGGGTCCAAAGGAGATTTATAAGAACGATTCTGGGGTTGAAGGGCTTGACATATGAGGTGTGTTTGCCGATTCTCACCTGTACTGGATGGAATTTAAAAGGATCATAGTGGGTGGGGGGAATCTCATTGAAATTTATCAAATACCGAGAGGCCTGGATAGAGTGGACATGGAGAAGATATTTCTACTACTGGGAGACTATGGACCCAAGGCACAGCCTCAAATTGAAGAGATGACCCTTTAGAACTGAGATGACAGGGAACTTCTTAAGCCAGAGGGTTGTGAATCTGTTGAAATCATTGCCACAGAAGGCTGTGGAGTTAAGTCACTGAGTGTATTTAAGACAGAGATAGATAGGGTCTTGATTAGTAAGCAGATCAAAGGTTATGGGGAGAAGGCAGGAGATTGGGACTGAGAAACATATTAGCTGTTAATCAAATGGTGGAACAGACTTGATAGGCAGAATAACTTAATTCTGTTCTTCTCTCTTATGGTCTAAGTAGAGAGTATTCCAAAACATTCCTAACATGTGCCTTGTGATGGTTGACAGGCCCTGGGAAGACAGGAGGTGAACTACTCACCATAGAATTCCTAGCCTCTAATCTGCTCTTATAGCCTCAGTATTTATAAGGTTGGTTCAGTTCAGGTTTTAGTCAATAGTAAGATGTTGATAATGGGGGACTTAGTGATGGTAATGCCATTGGATGTCAATTGGAGATGGTTAGATGCTTTTTTGTTGGAGATATTGAATGCCAGTCACTTGTAAAATGTAATTGTGATTTGCCAGTTATCAGCCCAAGTCTGACTGTTGCCTGAGTCATGATGCATATAGACATGGACTGGTTCGGTGGTGCGTGCTCTGACCATTTCACATTCACCTAAGATGGTAAGTAGAAGTTCAGTTTAATATTTCAGCAGAAATACAGCACATTTGACAATGCAGAATTCTATCAGTAGCGTGTTAGTGTTAGCTTGATTTTTGTGATCAAGTCCTGGAATGGAAATTAAACAAGAACCTGGTAACTTACAGTACTACCAAATGAGCCATAGCTCAGTATCAGTTTAAAGAAACAAAGATCAATCCATGCAAAATGTTGGTTAGGTCACAGTTACAGTGATGTATATAATAGGAATGATGGGCTGAAGTTTCCCAAAGATTGGCTGTCAATTTTGGGAAGTTTCATTAAGGTTTCTCTTTGTGAGTTGTAGTAAGCTAACTCATGAAATTCCCCACTGTTTGCCTAATTATGTATGCGCCACACTCCAAGGCATCCCATCCAAACTATCATGGACTGTGCAACAGTGCATGTGCTTGCCATTGTCAGGACCTCCCAGGATTCTCAGTATTGGCAGAATATTTAAATTCAGGTGAAGTGCTATTAGCAAGAACTTCCCTTTACACTACATGTAGTGGAAAGAAAGTGAAAAAGAAAAGTTTCTGAGGCATATAGGTGACACTTTGTTATAAATAAAAACTCACATATTTTAGATTTTATAATTGACTGTCATTTTAACTGCAGCTACAAGAATCAAGCTGTGTAGGCTACATATCTTTAATGCCCAACCATCTGAGAATTCGAAGGGAGTACTACACTTTCCCTAATGCCCTGCATAGCTTGATATCCTCTTATCATTCAATCTGGCAGCATCACATGTTGGAAAGTCTTCAAACAGTTGAAAACTTAAGCTTTATTGACAAGCAGCAAAAGAAAAGAAGAAACAAACAAACGAACTGTATGTGTTTTTGGAAACAAACAGTGACTGCTGGCTTTTCAAGCAACAACAAATTTACAGTCAATAAATGGTTACTGCACCCAGCTCACATCTAGTGCAATTGGATGCCAATTAAATCCTTTCTGGCTTGTTGTCCCCTTGCACTGTTCAGTCATGTTGAAGATGATGTTCCTCTTCCAAATGTCCTCATTTTCTTCCTCAAAAGATTGCTGGCACCCTCCCATCTCTTCATTGTCCATCACATCTGCTCTTGGCCTGCTCTAGTTATGTGGGGCACAGTATGCTAGGATTATACAGCATACTCTGTTTGGACTGAACTGTAAAGCTACCCCAGACTGATCTAAATATCAGAAATTCCTCTGCATGAGGCCTATCCTTTGCTTCACAATCGTCCTAGTGGAAGAATAGATTGCAATATATCCACACTCAGCTTCAGTTTGTGTGTGTGTCGGTGGGGGGCGGGGGAAATGTTACATAAACAAATTATCAGCCATGCTTGCAGAAGATAGCCTTGTCTCCTTGTAAGGCATCTTGTAATGAAGCAGAAACTTGAGAGATCACAAGGATATAGGCATCATGGTATGTTGGTGAATTCTTACAGTTCAAGGTGAAAGGAAGGGGGTTCTGAAAGATTTTTGACTTTGTGAATTGTGACCCACAAGTAAGACTTTTAAAGTCATCTGTGATTCCTTCTGCTTCACAGAGATGACAATGATCAACGACGTGGTCATGATTGCTTGCAACAAGGATTTGCACCCCAAAGAGTTGGACATTGCATGCATCTCACATGCAGAATTCTATGACCACAGATGTCTTAAAGCTGTACTGTGAAAAAACTTGATTAATTGAATTGTCCCTTGAAGTGCCTCACATTGTTCATTAGTAAACTTCATGGGCTCAAACAGAACAAATTTTTTAACTCACCCAGTCTGGGTGTGGTCACAGCCATTGTGCATTTATAATTCAGCAGCGTATAGAAGGCAACTCAGGTCATGCACGGCAAAGTGAATCACAGACTCAGCCTGGTAATCAAGGGGGCCTCCCTAAACCTCCATGGTCCGTTGTTGTACTTCCAGTTAGCCCCATCAGTTCTGAGCTTCTACTCATAACAGTCAACTCTTCCATTTATGTCATTATCTCCTAACACGACACCCTGAGCCCCTGGCCTTCAGCCTCACCATGCCAACCACAGTGCTGCACTAACACGATCAAGGCCAGAACAAAAACAAAGTTGCTGGAAAAGCTCAGCAGGTCTGGCAGCATCTGTGAAGGAGAAAACAGAGTTAACGTTTTGGGTCCGGTGACCCTTCCACAAATAAGATACTGTGTAGATTCACCTGTATGATGCCAATAAAGGGGGAACTATGGTTATGAGCACAGGGAAGCTGATGGCCTAGTGGTATTTTCGCTGGACTGTTAATTCAGAGACCCAGAAAATGTTCTGGGAACCCGGGTTTGAATCCTACCATGGCAGATGGTGGAATTTGAATTCAATAAATATCTGGAATTAAAGCATCTAATGATAACTATGAATCCATTGTCGATTGTCAGAAAACCCCAGTTGGTTCACTCATGTCCTTTAAGGAAGGAAACTGCCATCCTTACCTGGTCTGGCCTACATGTGACTCCAAACCCAGGGAAATGTGGTTGACTCTTAACTGCCCTCTGGGAAATTAGGGATGGGCCTGGCCACCAATGCCCTCATCCCATGAGAAAAAAAGAAACTAGAAATACTGAGACAACAAGGTGTAGAGCTGGATGAACACAGCAGGCCAAGCAGCATCAGAGGAGCAGGAAAGCTGACGTTTCAGGTCTAGAGACAACAAGGTGCAGGGCTGGATGAACACAGCAGGCCAAGCAGCATCATAGGAGCAGAGAGGCTGACGTTTCAGGTCTAGACCCTTCTTCAGAAAAAAAATTGACAAAATGACAAAAATCTTGCCTATTTTGCATTTTTAAAACTATTCCATCAAATCCAAGTCAACTGGCCCTGATTAACTCATGTTTTTTCAAATCCTTAGTGTTTTCCCTTATTGAGGATTTTTGTCATTTTGTCATTTTTTTTCTGAAGAAGGGTCTAGACCCGAAACGTCAGCTTTCCTGCTCCTCCGATGCTGCTTGCCTGCTGTGTTCATCCAGCTTTACACCTTGTTGTCTCAGATTCTCCAGCATCGGCAGTTCCTACTATCTCTAGAAATACTGAGATTACTTCTGCTGAAGGAGAGGAGGTCAAAGAGAATCAACAGAATTTCATACAATTATGAAGGATTGTGCTTCAACAAATAGAAAAAGATTACAGAGGTGAGATTGGTTTATACAAACAGCATGAAACAGGCCTGTAATAAATCAGTGGTTGATGTTCTTTCCACTGAAGTTCACAGAACAAAAATTCAAATTCTTAGAGACTTGTTTCTTTATCATTTTCACTTGATTTGAAATTTTAAAATTTGGCAATATTTTCCAAGTCAATAAATACAGGGGCAGAGAGAAAAAGCTACAATCTTGTACAAACTCATTTGGCATTGTTGGGCCAGTCCCTTTATCTGCTGATCACAGAATTAGTGACAAGAGTCTATAAATGAATAAGGAAAGAGGTTAAGCTCAATGGTTTTACACCCAGTCTGGTTGTACAATAGAACACGTCATCACAAGACATGGTTCATGTTGAGATCTTTGCATCTTTTAAGGGAGAAATAAATAAATATTTGAGGCAGGGACAGATACAGAGCTGTCAGGAGAAAGGAAGGCAGTGAAATTAATTTGGTTTGGTCTCTTGAAAGATTGGCACAGTTACAATGGATAGATTGGCTACTTTCTGTGCTCTAAACCCTGAAGTCTGAATCTAATTACACTTGCTGTATATGTGTGTGGATGTATACATAAACCTTTATTTCTTTCCCTGCGAAACTTTAATTTGATACCTCTCATTATGGTTTTCATAGAACAGCCTAAAAATCCATAGCATCCTAACAAAGCATTATGGTTTATAATTTGTTAAGTCACCATTAAGTTACATTCAGTTTTCTCAGCTCCCATCGGTACAGCCTCACTTCTCAAGACTCTACAAAACTGAAACCCCTCAAATCCGAACCTATGTTGTACCTTTCCCATTGCATTAATTTCTTTCCTATATTAAGGAAAGCAAACTGTACAAAATATTCCAACTGTGTTGTAAATACGGTTTTGTATAAGGTCAATATTATTTCTTTGTTCTTTTGTATTGTATACAAAATGAAGGACTCTGTTTGCTTTTTATTGCATAACAGTTTGTTGTTGTGCATCTGCACACTAGAATTGTTCTGCTCCTCTAGCCACTTAAAACCTTATTTAAATGTACTTCTGTTTCCTATTTTGCCTTTTTAAAACTATTCCATCAAATCCAAGTCAACTGGCCTTGATTAACTCATGTATTTTCAAATCCTTAGTGTTTTCCCTTATTGAGGATTTTTGTCATTTTGTAACCGTTGCCTGCAAGTTCCTTTTCTTCCTTCCTGACTTGGACCTACAACACTGTTTCCTGTTGCTGAGCCAAAATCCTGGACTCCTTCCTAATGTCAGGATGGGTGTACCTACACTTCTTGGACTATAATAGAATATGCAGATAATAATGACATAAGTGATAATTCTACTGTGGCTTTAGCAGAGCAGAAGAGAGCAGCAGAGGAAAGCATGTAAAGAGCAAGGCATATTCAGTAACTGTAAACATACTAATTTGGATAAAGAACGTTACAGTACTGAAGAGAGTTGGAGAGCCTTACTCAGCATAAGGATGAACTAGAGATGCAAGCAAGTAAGAACAGTAGTAAACAAGTTTAAAGGGAGCATCCACTCAGAATGTTTGTGTAGATACCCAATGTCCAGAGATATACAGAGGTATGTATGCAGCCATGGAAGCAGCGTATCAAAGAACGGTGAAAACATATTAAAGCATGGTAGGCTTCAAAATAGACAGATTGAAGTCAGATTACGAGATGCAGAAAAAAGAAGGAAGACTCTGAAGGGCAGAACAGAACCTCAGAGAACTTCAAAGACAAAACAGCAGAACAGGAATACTCCACTGAGCAAACACAGATAATCAGATGAATTTGAGAAAATTCAAATACTGTACTTTAACCAGATCGTGGAAGCTGCTCCAGTTGAGATATTTCCAGTGTCACAGCAATTTGAAAATGCTGAGGGCCCACATTGAGGTCAGAAATGGGAGCTCTGGAAGCAGCAGTTCCAGAGGTACTGGACTGTATCAGGGTCGCACACAAAGGAACAGAGACATGTGGTCGGTACATTTATGTATGCTGATTGTGCTGTCACCCTTCCACAAGTCCACCAAAATGCCAAAAGAGCAGAAAACAGCATTACTGTCGATAATAGGCTGGTCTTAAGGTGTGGCTCAAGGCAACGGCACAAGTGTAATGTATGGCCAGCAAGGGGTGCTGATTACTATCAATACTGGACAGTAGAGCATTTTGCAGAGCAGCAGCACCTACATCATGAGGGAAAATGAGGAAAGTAATTTGGAAAAGAAAAAGTCTGAGAAAGTAAGGCCTAGGGATGAAAATCAACAAAGTAAGGCAATTTCCTAGGTGTGATTAAAAACAGCCAGCAGATTTTTGCTTATCATCTTAAAAGCATAAGGATTTGAAATAGATTTTAAACTTGATACATGTTTAATCAACAATATATATTTCAATAATGTCTGACTGCTTAGTATGGTTAAAATCAACACATGCTCAACCTGCAAAGGCCAGGGATATTAGATCCTCAGGAGCGTGGTAATTCACCACCGAACTCAGTCATATAAGGCAAGACATCAGTGACATGCTCTACATATTTGAAGAATCAGCATATTTCAATATGACATAGAAATGTGTGTATTCAGAAAGGTCACCTGGAGAGAGAATAAAGGATCCAAGAGAAAAGTGGAAGAAACTTTGGCTGAAAATAACCAAGGTTATTCAGAGACTTAAGCAAATTGAAGCAGGAGAATCATTTCATTCAGTAAGATGTTAAACCTATCTGCCTAAACATACTTCGCCCACTATAAAACAAGACTCAGTTAGATAGTACGTTTAAAAAGTGGGGTCATTTCGCCAGTGACAGACTTGACACAATGGTATTCAGGACTGTTAACAGTTTCCAAATACAAACTAAGATTGTGCATGGATCTCACTCAACTGAACAAAGGGGTTCAAAGAGATGATAATCCAAATTCATCAGCCAAAGACAGTTTTTGGCTATATTGGCCAGAATCAAATCCTTTACCAAATTAGATGCAAACAGCAGACTCTGGCAGATGGCCCTATGAGTTAAGGTTGCTGACTATGTCCATCAGGCAAATTAGACAATTATATTTCAATCATCTACCTTTCTGAATTTCATATACACCAGAAATCTTCCAGAGAACAACGTTAATGTCTTGACGGAAAATTCAGGTCCATTTTTCACACGGGCAATATTCTAGCACATGGTCAAAAAAAAAGAGTTCAGTGTAGTTTTAATAGCATTCCAAATTGCAGGTTTTGCACTCATTCAGAAACGTCAATTCTCAAAGACAAAAATCACACATTGGGCCTCATCGTACAGGAGCAACACCATGAATCTCACAAAACTCAAACCTCTCAGTGAATTTCCACAACCGAGGGTTATAATCGATGTACAGCTTTTCTTAGGAATGGTGAACCAAGTGGGAACTTTCCTAAATTACCCAGTCTCACTCAACCCATAAGGAAGCTTTCAAAGAAAGACCAACAATAGTACTGAAGGCATGGACAGATCATAGCCTTTCAGAAGATTAAGGAAAAGCTCATTTCCTCAGGCTTACCAGCTCACCATAACCTAGGCTTATTCATCATTATTATTATGATATATAGTCCACTGGACTTGGTACAGTTCTTATTCACATGGAGAATGGGACCAGGAAGTCAGTATATTTTGCATGAACAGCATTGTCAGAAACTGAACAGAGATATGCTGCAGCTGAAAATGTGGCATTGACATTTACATTGGATGTAAGGAGTTTGCAGATTATTACATAGGATTGAGATTCATAGAATCATACAGTAGAAGCCTTTCGGTCCATCTGGTCTGTACCACCAACATACTACTACATGCATGAGTCCCACTTTCCTGCACTGGGCCCATAGCCTTGAATGTTATGATACTTCAACTGCTCATGCAAGTTTTAAAGGTTGTGAGGTTTCCCACGACAACTCCCTCCTTAGCAGTTCATTCCAGACCCTTACAATGATCTAGTGAAAATGGTTTATCTCAAACCCCCTCTAAAGCTCTTGCCTTTCGCCTTAAAATTGTGCTAAAATTTTTCTTAGTTGAAACAGACAATAAGCCAATATCTACGTTACTGGGATCAAAGGAAATGGCAAAAATGCCACCGTGAATACAGATTCAGACGCAGAGTAATGTGATATGACTATGTGATAGTCAATGTCCCAGGCAAAGCACAGATTAGAGCTGACATGCTATCCAGGACAACAGTGGATCAGGCAGAAAAGTAAGACTTAATCCTCATTGAACAGTTGGAATCATATTCTATTGCAGTTACCAGTGCACTAACAACCACTAAGATGAAGCTTGAAAAATTTGCCTGACAAAGTAGACAAGGTGTGTAAAAATGAATTTTGAAAATATCAACTCATGAAATGGGAGCATTGCTAGCTAGGCCAGCATTTATCACCTGTGCCTAAATGCCCAATGAACAGTTAAAAGGCAAATCACTTTGCTGTGGGTCTTCAGTCACATCAGGTAAGGATGGCAGATTTTCATCTATAAGGGTGTTAGTGAACTGGATGTTGTTTTTACAACAGTCAGTAGTCATTATAGAGCCACCACATTTCAAAGTTTTATCAAATTCAAATTTCATGTTTTAATAATGGTTAGATTTGAACCCCTGTCCCCAAGATATTAACCTGGGGTTGCTGAATTAATAGTCCAGTGACATTACCACTATGCTACTACCTCCCCAACACTTCACACTGTGAACACAGGAACAAGTGTAGGCCATTCAGCCTGCAATGATGAGTCAGAAAATGGGAAGGAGATAGAGTGCTTGGTGTCATGATGTAATGATAACGATCTCTCTCTCAATGTCAGCAGAACAAAAGAACTGATCATTGACTTCAAGGAGAAAGGAGGAGGACACGCCCTCATCTACATCAATGGAGCTGAGGTGGAGAGGATCGACAGCATCATGTTCCTAGGAGTGAAAATAACCAACGCTCTGTTTTGGACCTCGATGTAGATGTGACAGTCAAGAAGGCACAAAAACACCTCTTCTTCCTCAGGGAGGCTTAGGAAATTTGGCATGTCCATAAGGACCCTCACCAACGTTTACAGATGCACCATAGAAAGCATTCTATCTGGGTCAATAATGGCTTGGTATGGCAACTACTCTGCCCAGGACCCTAAGAAACTGCAGAGAGTTGTGTACACAGCCGAATCCATCATGAAAGCCAACCTCCCATCCATTGACTCCATCTACACTTCTTGTCGCCGCAGAAAGGCTACCAACATCATCAAAAATCCCTCCCGTCCCAATAACACTCTGTTCCAAAATTTTCTGTCAGGCAGAAGATACAGAAGCTTAAACACAGGTACCAATGGGTTCAAGAACAGCTTCTTCCCTGCTGTTATTAGACTGCTGAATGGACCTCTCCAATTTCAAACCTAATCTTGATCTTGCTTTTATGCACCTACTGTGCAGCCATAAATGTATGCTCTGCCTAAACACCCTATGATCTGTATGTCCTTGTATGTTATAATCTGCCTGGACTGCTAGCTAAACAAAACCTTTCACTGTACTTAGGTACACATGACAACAATAAATCAAAACAAACCCTTGAGCCTGTTCATCTTCCTGCTGGTAGGCCACACATGAACGGCAGACATTTGCTGTATATCTGAACTGTATCTGGTCTGTAATTGGATCTTTGGAAGTGACCAACAAGACCTGCAGATCATTGAGCAAGGAGCCCATTTCACAAATGCATTTGTGACAACTCCCACTGCCGTGTGCCACCTTTCAAGGTGTTAGATTTTAATAGAAAAATAAGCCCACAATCAAAATATCTATCAAGGTGAGACAACTCTGTCAGAAGGGTGGTGGAAGGGTCAAGCAGATCAAAGTTTGAAGAGGTATCATGAACAGAGCAACATTTAACAGTTGTAAAAGACCAATTTGGTGTTTGATCACTAATAATGATGTTGATGAGGCAAGAAATCCTGAAACAACTTCATGGTGGACACTTTGGAATCACAAAATGCAGGGTAGAGCTCAACAGTCATTTTAGTGGCCAGGCATATGGTAGGTAATGGAAAAATTCCTCTTGTGTCAGATGTGTACTATCCACAGTCAGGTATCAACAGGGCCATCAATATCTTCAAAACATCCGGAAAGGCCTTGGGAGAGGCTACCAACAAATTTATTAGATTTCAAAGGAAAGACATATTTACGTCTAGGAGACTAATTTTCAAGGTGAATTGTATTATTACAGTGGACTCCATGATTTGAGCACAGAAAGGGACATAGTTGCAGCACATAGTTGCCCTGTGGAAATAGTTTAGGATAATGGAGCTCAATTGTGAATGAGAATTCTGGAAGTTCATTACAGAGGCAAGCATCAGACCAGGTGACAAGCTCTCCACTTCATCCTCAGTCAAATGGAGAAGCAGAGAGGTTGGTCAAAACTGCGAGGTTGCTAATGTCCAAGAATGAGGATTGGTGGTTAGCATTGCACAGTTGCAGAGCAACACCCATAGACTGTGAATATTCACCAAAAGAACTACTCATGGGAAGTTTGAAAACAGAAATGTCATTGTTAAAGTGTAGTCTCAGGACAATCATAATGTGTCAGGACTATGAGAAGGTCGAGGAGATAGTAAAAGACCACAGATGGAAACAACGTAAGTGGTGTAACTTATGACTCAGGACAAAGACATTTTGACTTTGACACTAGTCAGAAAGTCTGCATAAGGGACAGAAAAGCAAGGCAAAAGCCTAAAGAGGAACAAGGTTTTTGAGATAATTATGTTTGTACATCTGAAGGAACATTAGGAGACACAGGAATGCACTGATCTTACCCAAGCTAAGAAGTGAACATGATTATCACAGGATGTGCGGCACAGCTAACCCTAATACATCAAATACCATACAGAATAGTACAGAAGTTCCAGGAGTAGTAGAGAATCTCCATTGTATGTGAAAATCAAGTGAATTAGAGTCAGTCATATAGTTAGAGTTCCAAATCATCTCAACCTGAGAGGAAGGGGCGATGGTGATAATGATGTCAATGATGATAATAATGTAAAGAATTTAAAACAAATTGCTGCAATTATGTAAACCAGATAAGAAAGAAAATTTCCAGGGAGATGCAGTCATATACAATATGCAAATAATGATGGAAGTGATAGTGCTACTCTGATATGAGCCAAGAAGAGCAGAACAGAGTAGAGTAGAAGAAAAGCCAGAGAGAATTATGTAAAGGCCAGGACTTAGACATCAAATGAGAGAAATGTATTCCGTAACCTGTAAATATGCAAATACAAAATACAATGTTATAGTACTCAAGAAAGGGAGGAAACCTTACTCAGGAAAAGGATAAACAAGAGATGCTAGAGACCAAGAACACTGAAATATAATAGGAAGCGAGAAACCTCTAAGATTGCATGTGTAGACACCCAATGACCTAAGCTGTACAGAAGAGCCATAGAAGCAGTATATCGAACCATGGTGAAAACCTATTCAAATAGTTGAAATCATCAAGAAAAAGTGAAAAACAGCACATTCTCAAGGGCAAATGGGGTTGGACAACAAAAGTTGGTGCATGCCAATGATGCCCATGTCACAAGAACAAATACAGAAATACATGGGGAGGCAATGGCCTAGTGGTATTATTGCTGGACCGTTAATCCAGACACCCAGATACTGTTCTGGAGAACTTGGTTCAAATTCTGCCATGGCAGATAATGGAATTTGAATTCAACAAATATCTGGAAGTAAGAATCTAATGATGATGAATCCATTGCTGATTGTTGAAAAAAACCCATCTGGCTCACTAATGCCCTTTAGGGAAGGAAACTGCCATCCTTACCTGGTTTGGCCTACATGTAACTCCAGACCCACAGCAATGTGGTTGACTCTTAACTGCCCTCTGGACAATTAGGGATGGGCAATAAATGCTGCCTAGCCAACAATGCCCTCATCCTGTGAATGAATAAAAAAGATCCTCCAAGAGGTTTTCTAATGTCCCCAATTTTTTTAATCACTGCCTATTGATATCTGTGCTTTCATCTACCAAGCTATAAATGCAAGATTCCCTTCATTAGTCTCACTAGTTATTTTTCCTGTTTCAAAACGCTCCTTAAAGCCTGCTTCTTTTGGCCTAATATTCATTACATGGGCTGGTGTCAAATATTTTGTTTGATAACATTCCTGCAAAGCACGTTGGAATTTTTTATTGTAGTGAAGTAATACCATATTTCGTACAGGTTATTGTTGTATTCCTGTCATACATTCTGGTGTGTAACAACTTTATAAAATTTTATATATGCATGTTTTCATATAATCTGAACCTAATCTTGTTATACTTTAAAAAAAATTAAAAATGCTCAGGATACCAGGTTTAAGTCCCTAGCTCTTTAAAATAGTGCCATGGGATCAACTCTATCCACTTTGGAGAGCAGGCAGGGCCTCAGATTCACCTGTCATCCAAATGACAGCAGCTCTGACACTGAAATGTCAGCCTCACTTTTTTGTGCTTAAGTCCTGAAGTGAATCTTGAATCTGTGATTCAGACATAAGGATGTCGTCAACTGAACCACAGCTAAGAAAAACAGAAAAGTCTGCAAACACTCAGCAGGTTTGGCAACATCTGTGGAGAGAGTAACAGAGTTAATGTTTCAGGTCATGACCCTTCACCGCAATTGTTGCCACAGTTGCCAGCTGAATCCTCTTATTTCAGATCCCTAACATTTGGATTTGTTTTCTTTTCTTTCCAATTTTCAAAATAATATATCCCCAAATCAACCTTAACCACAAATGTTAAGGCAATAGTTCTCCTGTGGATTGAGTTTTATGCCAAAACACATTTGGGCTGCATGGAAGGTCAATTCACAGTCTGCTCTCAGCAGGCACTGCTTCTGCTAGGGCTAGAAGTAACTTACTACTGTAAGTGTAATTCTCCTTGGCCCATCTCTTGAAAACTTGACAGTACTGGAAATGAAAGGAGAAAATTAGATCACATGTGGCTTGCAACGGCCTCAAAGGATGATGAAAGCCTGCGTCTGTCCAGGAAGCTGGTCTCAGTTGAGCTGTTATCCGCTTTGAGTCATACCCCTTCGCACCCACTACATAAGGCGTAGGCAGTTAACTCAACCACTAACTCTCTTCTTCCCCCATACCCGATTTCTCTGTTGGGGGAGAAGCCCATCAGATTCAGGACTGTGTACATGTAGAATATCCTACTCCTTGTCCCGCAGACAGCTGATCCGCTTTGGTCTCAAGGAAATTTAGAGCCCTGTTATTTCCCAGCAATTGTACACATGAGTACAACATTGGCGACTAGCTAGTGTGGAGGGAATAAGAACAATTTGTATTGTGGTTCTCACTATCATAAAATACCCCACTGCGGTTACGTTACTCCTTCAAGGCTATCTACTTTCTGGAACTGCATGAAATATTCGACCAACTCTGAACACAACGCAGACAGAGAGTGCAGGAGTATTATTGCCTTAGGCAAACCTTCAGCAGGGTTCCCGCCCTACCATTATTCCAGGGTACACGGCAGAATTGATTTCACTAAGAACCAGCAGCAAGGCAACAAGTGTGACAGTGCCCGGAACCCGGGGTGGGGATTGTGTAACGGGTTAACATGAGGATACTCTGCTCCCTCCCTCACACTGGGAAATCTAAACAGTCTGCTGTGTGCATGCACCAAAGCAACCAGTAGGTTCAATCTCTGGTGTTTATCTTCACAGGAATAATGCGAGAACCTTTGCAAAAAAAAAACCTTTAACATCAAATCAAACAAGACCCAAAATCCTCGCTCGTGCCCACTGCAATCAGGTTTATCTAATGAAACAAAGAGCCTGCAAGTGCTGGAGATCTGAAACAAATAAAAAAAAGTTGTTGTATTAACGCAACGTTTATTAATCAGCTGTCGCTGTTCGCTTCAAAGGAAATTCAAAACCCACCAATCTCACTGCAGCTCGCCAACGTCCCAACCACCCTGAGACCTGCTTCGCCTGCTGTGTTCATCCAGCTCTACGTCTTGTTATCTCAGGTTCTCCAGCATCGGCAGTTCCTACTATCCCCGAAACGTCAGCTTTCCTGCTCCTCTGATGCTGCTTGGCCTGCTGTGTTCATCCAGCTCTACACCTTGTTATCTCACCCTGAGACCTTTTCACTTGTTTCCTCAGATTTAAGGAGGTTTGAAATTGATCGGGTGGTGCTACATTTGGTACAATGTCAACCCGCGGCAGTACCTCACCATTATATAAGTTTCTTTTCCCCGTGACCTATGATCAAAAATGGGGCCGATGTGTTTAAAGTGTAAGATTTCAGTTCCTACTTTTTAAAAAAAATCGGCAACTTTTTTTTGCCACTTTTCCAAATCGTTCTGTCTTAGGCGAGTACCTAGTTACTGAGAGGTTGCCCCGGCCCTGAAGGTTACGCCCCCTGACTACAGACCCATTTGCCAGGGGTTTATATGACAGCTGCTGTGACCATGTGAGAGACATGAACAGAATTGGGTCCCGACCCGAAACGTCAACTTTCCTGCTCCTCTACTGCTGCCTGGCCTGTTGTGTTCCTCCAGCTCCACGCTGTGTTATCTCTGACTCCAGCATCGGCAGTTCTTGCTATCTCTGGTTTCTGTAAAATCAGGGCTACCGTGGAGGAAATGGAGAAGTATTTAAGAAGTCATAGAACAAAAAGGTCAAAGTTCAATTTGATAGACATGCTCGGAATCACGAGGGATCTGGACACAGCATATGACCAGGGAGGAACCGTTCTCATTGATGGAAGGATCGAACATCAGAGAATCTAGGTTACAGCAGAAAAAAAACATTGGCTACATTAGGAAAACTCCTTTTTACACGGTGTAATAAAACACAGAACTGTGGAAGAAACTCAGCAGGTCTGGCAGCATCTGTGGGAAGAAAGCAGAGTTAACATTTGGAGTCTGGCGATGAAGGTCTCGTGAAGGGTCATAAGACCCTTTCTGCTTTCTTTCCATAGATGCTGCCAGACCTGCTGAGTTTCTCCAATAATTACTGGTTTTGTGCCTTTTTACACAGCGAATGGTTAGGATTTGAAATGCGTTGTTTGACATTGTGGTGGAACAGGGTGAACTGAGGCCTTCAAATGAGTACTGCATAGTCATTTAAAGAGCAGAAAAAAAGGACTACGTGGAAAGGATAAGGGGAGAAGTGGGACCAGCCGAGTTACTTTTAGAAGGCTCTGAGGAAGGGTCATTGGACCCGAAACGTTAACTGGGATTTTTTTTCTTCATAGCTGCTGCCAGATCTGCTGAGCTTTTCCAGCAACTTCTGTTTTAGCTACTCTTGGAGGGAGCTGACACAGGCACAGCACGAATTGGCCCCCCAATTACCGTGTAATGCAAATTCTAATTAAGCAGACAGTGGGCTTATTTCTGTTCAGTAAGTTTCGCCCAAGATATGTTATTTTAAAAAAAAATTTGCAAACCAAATTCAACCACTGGATCTTTCTCCCTCTGCCTTCCCATTGAACTGCATTGCCGAGAGAACCAGGGCTGCGAGTCCCACCAATGGCCAAGGCGGAGCCAATATGAAGGATCTCCTTGATTGGCTGCAGGGAATCGAATCAGATGACGTGTGCCCCGTGTTTCCGGGGTTTCCCCCCCCTCTGGAGGGGAGAGGTTACTGTCGGTCATTGACACGCTGTCGTTCCGGATTCAGTCTCCCAACAGCTTGTGGAGCGGAGAGACGTGGTAAGTCCGGTCATTGATATTTTTACATCATTAGAGAAGGAGAGAGAATTTTGTTAAATCCGGTCATCAACATTTTTACATCATTAGAGAAGGAGGGAGAATTTATCATGAATTACATCTTATCCTATTCTACTTATATTTTATAAGAACCGAGCATGTTGGCGAAAATTTATTTCACTGGGCTATTTGGGGCCACGACTTTCTCCTAGGGAGCCTCAGAGCCTCTCGATCTAGAACAGAAAATGACTTTTAAGCCTGCTGTCTCACTTTTAATACGTGTATGAATATGTACGTGAAGTTGACCGTTTTAAAAAAGGATAATGATGTGATGTCATTGCGCATTAAGTGCTCATCAGCTCTCCTGATCGTGCATGGCTTGTTCCCGGTGCTTCTGTGAGGAGCTGTTTCTGATCAGTCGGTGAATGTCTGGCTGAACATTTTTTTTCTGTTTCTTTTGCAGACAACAAGCGAGCAGCTCAATGCGGAAGGAACGCTGCTGAGGTGAAATCTGGCGCCACGTTCTAAATTGGAACGCTGATACATTCTCCGCGTAGCTGGATACAAGCAGGTAATATACTTACTCCATGTGCCATTTCCCCATTAGTTCATGGCGCACTCTTGGTCAGATTTACTGAAACCTTTAACATCCATGCGTTTTACAGTGACAGCATGGAGCACGTTTTGGCTCCTGCCGAATTTATTCACGCATTGAGTCATCGTCTGATGAACATGTATTTCTGAGTGTTCATTCTTCTCCCACTTGCATTGTGGTTTCTCAAGGTCGGAGAGGATGACTTTTCGTGTCTAGGCTTACGACTCTATCCGGGGTTAAGACTGGTTGATATGCTAACGAAGCGGGACAAACATCAGCGGAAGTGAGAAGTGGCATATTCTCTTGCCTGCCCTCTCTTGTAGCCTGGTGGCAAGATGAAGCTTAAGTAAAGTTAATGCTTCACGGCAACAACTCTCCCAGACTCCTTCAACAGCATCTTCTGAACCAACAGCCTCTACCCCAGAGGATAAGGATAGCAGATCTGGGGGGATACCACCATTTGTAAGATTTATTCCAAGCCACACAGCCACCTAACTGGAACTAGATCACCAATCCTTCACTGTCCTTGGGTCAAAATGCTGCAAGTCCTTTTCTAACAGAACCATAGGTGTCCCTACACTCTTGAGGACTGCAGAGATTCAATAAAGATTGGCCATTACCTTCTGAAGGCCAGTTTGGGAGGAGCAATAAATGTTGCCCTAACTATCAACACACACACCTTGTAAATGAACAAAATTAACATAAAAAGATAAATTATAAATCTAGCCTCTTTCTGTGGCTTCATACTACCTTCCACCCTTTAAGCCCCAAAAGTTGCTATTTTAAGTTTGCACTTTATTTCTGGCAGTTTTTATACCTCTTTCTGTCCAGGTTGGCTATATATAGGTGGGAATTCTTTGTTGTCTTCTCGTTTTCTCTGATTTTATGATCTATCAGAATTTGCTTTGAATCAGGCTGATTGGATTATTTGAGGAAGTGTCAAATGGATCCTACAGTTGTCAGGAACTGCATAAGATGTTAACAAGACACGTGTTAGCCTTTAAAATCATATAACACAGTAGCATTTGGCTGGCTGTGGTTGTTTGCAGGAACACTCCAGTTTAGCTCAACACCTGAGCTTTGCTCTCTCAACATTGCAAATAAGCAAAGATTTATTCATTGGAGCCTACCACAGCTTCTCTTCCCACTCCTGCATTGTTAATTTCTATCCCTCAAGGCTCTATCCTTGGCACCTGCTCAGCTGCACGTTGCCTCTTGGCAATGTCATCTCACACACGCGTATTGACAAAATCCAGCCATAGCCGACCACCCCTTTTGACCTCTCCTACTGTTGAAACTTTTAGACTATTTGCCTAACGTCCAGCACTGGGTGAACAGGAGAAGAATTGGGAAGACCAAAGCCATTACTTTCAATCTCTGCCACGAAACCTGTACCCCACCCTGATTCCCTTCCACCCTGGTAGTTGTGGCTGAACCACACCCTTTGCAGCCCTGGTGTCATATTTGACCTCATCACCATCACCTGCAACCATCAGTCACCTCCATCCCTACATCAGTTTATCTGCTGCTAAAATCCTTGTTTGTACTTTTATTTTAAACCTCTGAGTAGATTATTCTGAAGTGTTTCTGGCTGGCCTTCCACATCCAACTATCTGTAAACTTAAGTAATCTGAAACTCTACTACCCATTTTATACTCTGTCACCAAGTCCCATTCATACATCAGTTTCCAACTTACATTGGCTCCCAGTTAAGCATTGCCTCGTTTGTTTTATCTTTACGTTCTCAGTCTTATTTTCAAATCCATCCATGGCACTGCTCCCTATCTCTTCCAGTGCCACAACCTTCTGAGATACCTCCACACCATTAATTCTGATCTCTGAAATCCAGGTACTTCTATCGGTCTGCCATTGGTGGCTGTGCTTTCAGCTACTGAGGCCACAAACCTTCATTTGCCTCAATTCAATTTAGAATTGACTCCATCGTTCTTTTTTTTTTGTTTTTGCCCAAGCTTTTGGACATCTGCGATAAACTCCTGTGGCTTGGTGTTCAATTTTGTTGCACAGCATTCCTGTGAAACACACTGAGCATTTTACTACTACATTTGCAAATGGTTGGCTGAAATAACACCTTTTGAGCTGCTGTACATTGTGCTGAGATGTTCCTTGTATAATTTAATTTGCCTTGTGGACAAGTAAAATTCATCATAACCATTCTCACTGATCAAATGCATGTCCAGTAGCTGTAAAGTTCCTGTTGAGTATATTTTTCCCCCATTTGTTCAGGTCATGCTGTCCTGATCTTAACCGACCAGATGAAACAAGCTTCTTGCTAACCGATGATGTCTCATTACAGACTCCTTTGCTAGCGGAAAAGGTTTAGAGAGGGTACAGGTACATTTTGGTACAGTAACAAACTTTGGTGTTCATTGGAATGCGTTCAGTCAGTCAGCAATACAACTGATAGTCAAGGAGCTAGATTTTTAAAGAGCTCCTCAATTTCAGAAATTTGTGAAATTACCTGATATGAAAGAAAACTGAGGGTCTCCATTGCAGGAATGAAGCTTATGGTGTAATGTTTAAAAGGAAGTATTAAAATGATCAATAGCTAGTACAAATTAGACAAAAATCTATTTTCAGTTGTTGAAGAAAGAGAAAAGGGCCATTAATACAACATCAAATGAGAGTTGGAATAAGAGGTCGCTGAATTACTTATGTCCAGAGTTGAGTGTATGGAGTATGCTTCTGTGTTCATTTGGATGTGAGTATGAAAAATGTGGGAGAAATAAGCTGGGTAATTGTGACAGTGATTTACTCATTTAGAGAGTCAGTGTTGACGTGGATGTGTTGGGTTGAATGCCGTGTTTCTGTGTTGCAATCTCAATATTATTTGGTATATTTGCATGCATCTCGAGTGGCACAAACTCAGTAATAGACCAAATGAGATGGCACCTTTTTTAAAAATCAGCCTATTATAAAGTGGATGGTTTGTTTGCTCAAGTTTAATTTTGTTTTTGGTTACCTATTGCCAAGGTGCACTTTATCCATGAATGCGAGCAGTTGTAATCTGAATGAGAATCCAATTTAATTCAAGTTGACTAATCAGCAAATGTGCAGCTTGAGCTTGTGGATCTTGTTCAGCTTCAAGATTCAACACGGGCTTTTTAATCAGCAATTTTGCTGAAAGTGTAGACTTGGCCTGGGGTATGGTGCCAGAGGTGCTGTCCGTTCTCTGCTTCATCTAACACCCAGTTATGGGTGTAAGCAAACACTTAGTTGGCAGGCAGTTTAATGTTTGAGTGCGTCACTGAGTGCCAAGTTGATCTCATCCAACATTCTGTCTCATCCTTTCCAAAGTGCATTAGGAGCATTTTCCAACTCCCAGCTGGTGTTCCACACTGCTTATGTAGATGTTGATCTCCTCAACCACTTGTTTCCCTCCACTGGTTCTCAGTGAAACATATCTCACTCTTGCTGTTTCTATGGTCCGCTAACTTCAATCCCTTGAGCCAAGAAGCACAAATAAGATGATTGCTAATGAATGTGTGGTTTAGTTGTCAAGACCAAGTCTGAATGAGCCACATTGAGTGCAGTTTCTCCGTTCTGCATCAAAGCTGCCCAGTCTTCTACGACTTGCCCTGTGGCAAAGATAGCTGGTTTCTGTTCCTGTACCAAGTAAACTTAAAGTCCTGTTCACTGCCCCCTCCACTCCCTCAAAATCTGAGGAGCTTGTGAACTTCTTTATTGAGGCCAACTGCATAGTTAGTTGCCCATGCCACTCATCCCAGTGGGCAGCAAGTTGAATGTCCCTGTCTGTGCCTAGCCCTGACCACACACCATCCTGTGGCTTCTCTTCATGTTTTCTTGAAGCTTTTTTTTTGCCTACAAGCTCTGCTTCTTGCTTGCTCTGTTTGCATTCCCAGTGAAGTGTTGATCCCTCAGTTTGTTTACCGCGAGAAAACGCGAGTGAGGAAGGAATAGAAAGGGCTGCTGATGGAATTCAATGAAGATAATTGAGAGGAATCCCATGTGGATCAGATTTGTAGGCACAGACTTGTTGTACGGAATGATCTGCTCTGTTTGGTACGTTCTAAGTGAGACTTCAGCTCCAGCATGGATGAAAGTCTCATTTTATACCTTTATATCCTCTGCGTTCTAGTTGGCCTCCCATTCCCCACCCTTTATGGCTAAAGCCCTGCTGCTTAAATCCTATTGTATAACAAATGTTGCTCATTCATTACCTGCCTTCTCAACCTGCACTACCTTCTGCTTCCCTGACACCTCATTTTGTAATTTCATCTTAATTTCCAGTACTTTTCCTATTTCTAAGTAAATTCTTACAGCCCTCCAATCTAAATGCTCCTTTCCTCTGCTTGCTTGTGCAAATTTCCTTTCTGCTGCCACCAAACATTGTCATCAGCTGTCTCGATCTTGCACACAGGATACTGCTGCCTAGCATTTTATCTTTCAAACACTTTTTTTCCGTCATTTGCAGATGGTTTTTTTGACCTCTTCTAGTATCCTTTTTCAGGTCAGTGCCCTTTTGTTTTTAATAGCTATTTGTTCGGCAACTAAGAATGGTTTCTGTGTATGTGAGGCATTATACAAATGCAAGTTAGTCTCAATCCCAGAAATTCAGAGGCAACTTCTTGCACCCTTAATCAAGCTGACTTCACCCTGAGACCATCTCAACCCATGTGACTCCTGTCATTGAGGGTGCCTCCCCAGCCAGAAGGCTAATGTAGAACATTCAGTACAATCCAATTCCAAATCTCAATTATTTTATCCTGCACACAATAAACTAGTCATGTCTGACTCCTCCTGCTTCTTGCTGCTATTGAATTTTAACTTTTTCCACAGTGAATATTACTGAGATAAAACAAAGAACTACAGATGCTGGCAAACTGAAACAAAAGAAAAACAAATTGCTGGGGAAACTCAGGAGGTCTGCCAGCATCAGTGAAGAGAAAACAGAGTGAACATTTTACCTCCAGTAACCATTTTTCAGAAACTTCAACTATTTTCTCTTCACAGATGCTGCCAGGCCTGCTGAGTTTCTTCAGCAGTGAAGAGAAAATAGTAAAAGTATCTGAAAAATGGTTACTGGATGTAAAATGTTTACTGTGTTTTCTCTTCACTGCTGCCAGACCTCCTGAGTTCCCCCAGTTTCTGTTTGGTTTGTGAAAGAGTTATGGTGCACTTAAGTTCCAAACCATTGATACCTTAAAATTGCCCTTGTACAATTGGTGTTTGTCAGTTGCACTTTAACTGCCAACACTAACTAAGCTATCAATATGATGCAAGACACTCTTTGGTCTGTCTGAAACTTGCTGATCTTCCAGTGTAAAGAATGGACCTCCACTGCCTATTACATATAGCCGGATTCCTATGGTTCATCCAGGACTTTATTTTAGTGCTTTGTTCACTCGGGTTTGGGTTTTGCTAGATCAGTAATAATTACTGCTGGAAGCTGGTGGTGAGCCACCTACATGCTGAGGGGACACTAAAGTTCGGGGGAGCTGCTACGGAGGTGCAGTTGGGGATTAGATTGTTCTTCGAGACCTTTTCAGATATGGTGCACCAAGGGGCTGTAAACTGGGCACCCCTCAGGCTGTCTGCCTTGGAAATCATATGCAGATCAAAGATTGTGAAGATCAGGAGCAGTAAAATTGTATTTTGAGTCCTCACAATAGAACATGGTATATAAAGAAAAGTTTTGTTTCCATTGCACTACTTGTGTTTTCCAAACTGAAATATTTTGCTGTCATGCTGTATACTTAGCTGGAAATGTATATTGTAAATATTAAGTTTATTATTGACATTGAGTGGGACATGCTATATAGAAACAAGTCGATTTTATTACACCACAGTGCTGTAATATTCAAGTTGAAATGTTTTCTAATGTATTTTTACAGATTTTACGTATGAAGTGTTTCTGCGGATGAGGAATCAACGGATTTGCTGTAAATGGTGCAACAATTAGATTTATCAATGTTTTATTCAGTGTTGTAGTTTTCTTGTGTCATATTAATTCAATAGCCACTTAAATAGATTAAAGTAATTTGTTTCAGGACTGAAGTTGCCCTGAAGTGTTGGCAGTTTGGAATAATGCATTTGAGGGTCATCTTGACAGCTAGATTTTATCACTTCTTGTGATGATCGTGCGGAAAACTCAAACTTCTTTTACATAGCCAATGTTTAATTAGTGGCCGTTAAAGCTCTTGGCCTTCTGGTTATGTGGCACCAGGTTGAAGTTAGCGTAATGGTGGATGGGTGTAGTTCTTGTCTCATATTTTTGAACCTTATGCCTTTTGAATTGCTTTGTTAACTCTTGATTTGTTTTGAATGAGTTGAACTTTGTTTCTTCCCATGCAGGTTGGTGTTGTGTATTGATTTTGAGTAAACTGAACTATGTACTTGGGTGAGTCACTCATCAGGAATGATTGTTGTGGCATCTAAGACAAACGAATTAAAGGTTAATGATACTTGAGTAATGAGACTTTAATATTAGTGAGCATACTGATGTCCCACAAACAGTGGTATTTTGTTTCTGACATATTAATGCATGAAATTATTTACAAATATTTAATGTATCCCAAGGCTACATGCTGTTCTGTGCATGAAAATGTTTACTGTTACAGGATCCTCCCTTTTTTCCTAGACCTGTCGTGCACCATTTAAAAGCATGTCTACTCATGCAAATTGGCAATGCTTTTTAAAGGCATTTTGACTTGCATCACTCTCCTCCCTTTGTCTGACTTGGCATTCCTCCCCAAGCAAACTATAGACAAACTGTAATGTGAAAGATAGGAGTTTATGAAGCAAAATCCTCATGTTTCAATTTTGATTTTAAAAGAGGGATTTGACTTGGTGTAATATTTACATCTATGGAAATTTCTGCAAATGAGCAGCAATCTAGGTTCGTCAAATAAACATTTGGCTTCAGAGCTTCATACATGTCCACCAGCAGTCACCAAAGTTTTTCTAATAGCTGGAAAGACTAGCTTACTGAGACTCTGCAGTAAATTTAATTGATATTTTATGAGCATTTGACATTCTCACTTCAAACCAATAAATTTTTGGTGTTAACATGATTCAGTCGTTGGCACTTCCTAAATTTTTGACATGCTAGAGTATCAAGGACAAGTGACCAAAACAAAAGTTCGACTGTTCAAGGCTAGGTTAAACTCTAATCTCTTGGTCTGTACCATGAAGTTAGGGTCGGTATGCAAGGCAAAATGCACTATTTGTAATTTTACGCTTCAGTGCAGTAGAATTTAAGCTATTTTTATTAGAAAGACCTGTTAAAAATATGTACAATTGAGAAATTATCTCTGAACATCGTATTTCTAGTGTCTACTTTGGAAAAATTACATGCAGTTACGATTTGTATAGTTAACCCTGAGCAACTTTATCGAACGTACGAACGAGAAGTAGACCATCTGACCTCTCAAACTTGCCCCACCAGTTAGCAAGCTTATGATCGGGCCAGCCATGTTATCAAATCCATGTTACTGCCTACCTCTGATAACCTTTCTTTCCCATGCATATTAAGAAACTATCTACCTCTGCCTTCAAAAATATTCAAGGACTCTCTTCCTGCAGCGGGAGTAAAGATCCAGAAACACTGGACACTCTGAAAACAGATGAGGCAAAATATTTTCTCAATGGGTGAGCCATTATTTTTAAACATGGACTAACTCCCAGTTGTAGATTCTCTCAAGAGGAAACTTTGCTCCTGCACCTTACCCTGTCAAGACCCCTCAGGATTTTAAGTTTCAACCAAGCTGCCTCTTCCAACAGTTACAAGACTAACCTCTTCAGGATTTCCTGCATAAGATGACTTGCCTGTTCTAGCTATTAGTCAAGAAATAATTTGAACTGTCTCCAATGTATTTACCTTCATCTTTAAATAAGATGACCAATACTGTTCACAATACTCCAGGTGTGGTTTCACCAGTGCCATCTATAAACAAAGCACAACCTCCCTATTTTTGTATTCGATGCCCCTTGCAATAAACAACATTCTGTTGCTTTTTTTAGTTACTTGCTGTACCTGCATACTAGCCTTAATTGCAATTTTGCACAAAGACACCCAGCTCCCTCTGCATCTCTGACTCTGCAATCTCTCCCATTTAGAAAGTGTGCTTGTAGCTTTAACGGTTTGGAGAATACACTAAACTAATTATGTAGGAGACTGTTGTAACGATTTTTTTAACTGCAGATATCTGAAAAGAGGATTCATATGGTTAGGTGAAACACTGAAGATTTTTGGTTGCTCCAGCATTTCCTGCTGTGAACTGGATTGTCTGAGTAATACCCCCATTTTTGTTTCACTTTGAGTATCTTCTGTTTAGTTTGGTTACATGTCATATGAGTCAGCTGTTATAATAGATTTTAACTTAAGGCATCTATAGAAAACGGTGGCGGCGTCATATCAGCATTCCTGATCCATGTGTGATATTGTGGATTTGGAAATCTCCTTCCACCTGGTTGTGGGGCAGCTGCTCTCTGCTTGTCCTGCTGGGGGAGATCCAGTTTGAGTGCTGCACTGAGAAGTCACTTGCCCTCTGAATGGGATTAGAAAGTCATGGGTATGTAGTCTTTTCTTCCCCTGATATTATATTTACTCAATGTTTTTTAATCAAATTTCTGTCGTTTTCAATTTTAAAAATTAACAGAAGTGACAATAAAATTCAGCTCTCCTCTGTACAGTATGTTCCACACTTGGGAGCCTCAATGTAGTGTAATAATCTTAAAATTTGCAATATACGCTATGTCAGGCACACAGCATGCAGGCAGCACATTTCAAATTGAAATGTTAAACAATGGAAATTGCAATAGGAATAAAGTTTGCTGCGTTCTCGTGATCCTCAGTGTAATTCCTTCTCAAGCATACAGTCTGTAGGATTGAAAGCTTCCAGCCCCTCAGCATACTGCAGTTGAAGGATTTAGACAGTGACCTGGTGCTACCGCAGAAGCTACCAGAATCTTTAGTGTATCCCTCGGCACTTCATCCTGAGGCATGTGGCAAGCTGCAGCACTCCGTGTAGGACCACACTTTGCACTAACAGCCGTCCAGCTATTATGCAGACCAAAAATCACCTTCAAAGAGTTGAAGGACCCCCAGTCACAGATGACTTTCATCTCTGTGCATTCTTCGGGAAAACAGCTCTGCGCAGCACATTGTCCTGCGTCATGGAGCTGCTTTGGAGGAGCCTCGTCAAAAGCTGCTGAGAGATGGCCAATGGTCAGTTCCATCCTTTGCAACATGTGAGAATTTGCAGAACCTGGAGTGATACCTGGTGTTTGTGTACAGGTGGCCTATACACAGCTTGATCCTTGCCTATTCTCGAGTAGGGTGTGAACAGTTGGGAATATTCCCCTTTCCTTCCAAAAGCATTTCTATTCCGAGTAAGCCTGTCTAATGGATTTATGATTATGGAGGTGCTGATGTTGGACTGGGATGGACAAAGTCAGAAGTCACATGACACAATAAACCTGTTGGACTATAATCTGGTGTCATGTGACTTCTGACTTGATGGATTTATACCATAACGTGCAATTATATAATAAGAAAAAAAATCAATTATGTTCTAAGTTTCTCAAAAATGTAAGCAAATTTTTCCTTCTTTGAAAAGACAGCTGTCCGCTGGAAACTAGCAGAGCTGCAGGCTGAAGTTTATAACCACACCAGCTTGGTAACTTGTCTGTTTCAAGACCTGAATGCATTTTGAAAATTATTCTTGAAAAATAAGGGCTACTTGACTCACTGTTAACACATTGGTTTCCTCAAAGGCTTGAAGTGTAAACACAGTACATGGTGTATAAGCATCTTGTTAAAAGGAGGTACCAGTGAGCTGGTGACTTTATTGGAAGCGTACCCAATATGATTTGGCTTTGAGAGGATTGAAAATTGGAAAATGAAGGCCTGGCCGGAGGATACAGCATTAATCCGTTTAGAATCAATTGAGGTACAAGTTACACAGAAGGAAATCCCACAGAAAAGCTCATCCTTAGAGACTATAAGGTCTCCTAATCCTATATCTTCTGGTTATAAGGCATAGGAATAAAAGTAGACCATTCAGCCCATCAAGTCTGCTCGACCATTCAATGAGATCAATGCTAATAGTTCTCAACTCCACTTTCCTACCTTTTCCTGATAACTTTACTGACTAAAAATCTGTCTGCCTTGTCCTTGAATATACTTAACCCAGCAACAACAGCCCTGTGCTGTAGAAACATGTAGATTTACCACCTCTGAGAGGGGGAAAAAAAACCCTCTTGATCTCTTTCCTAACTGAGTGGCACCTTGGAGATTGTGCCCTCTCGTCTTAGACTCTCCCACAAGAGGAAACAACCTCACTGCATCTAACCTGTCAAGTTCCCTAAAAACTTATTGTCTGAATTGCTCATTATTATTTTTAACTGCTACTCAACCTCTCTTCAAAGACAATCCCTACAAATCTGGTATGAACCGAGTGAGCCTTCCTTAGACTGCCTCCAAGGCCAGTATATCTATCCTTGGATAAGCAGCCAAACTGTTCATGGTCTGACTAGTGCCTTGTTTTGTTTTAGCAAAGCCTCCCTATTTCTATATTTTCTTTTTACAATGAAGGCAACATTCCATTGGTTTTCCGTATTACCTACTGTACTTGACTGTTAGCTTTTTGACTGCTACCAGCCAGATCAGCTGCTTTTTCTGATAGATAAAAGCTTTCCATATGTTTGAGAAACCTCCTGTGGAAAAGTTGCTGTTTGTAATAACTGGCAAATAACTTCCTGAAGCTTCAATAATATTTGGAGCTGGAGAGACACAGCAGGTCAGACAGCATTGGAGGAGCAGGAAAGTCAGCATTTCAGGCCTGGGGAGAGGGAAGTGAGCTCGGAAATAAATAGAGGGAGGGTGGGGCTGGGGGAAGGTAGGTGGGATGGTGATAGGTGTGTGCAGGTAGGGGGTTGTAGAGATTGACCAGTGGGAAGGGTGGGGCGGATAGATGGGAGAGAAGATGGACAGGTTGGGTTAGGCCAAGGAGGCGGGGATGAGAGGGAGGGCTGGACACAGGATGAGGCCGGGGATGGGGAGATTTTGAAACTGGTGAACTCTATGTTGAGGCCATTGGGCTGTAAGCTCCTGAGGAGGAATGGTAGGTGTTGTTTCTCCAGTTTGCGTGTGGCCTCGTTTTGACAGTGGAGGCAGCCCAGGATGGACGAGTCGCCAAGGGAGTGGGAGGGGACGTTGAACTGGCTGGCAACCAGGAGGTGGTGTTGATTGGAGCATACAGAGCGCAGATGCTCCGCAAATCAGTCCCCAAGTCTGCGCTTGGTCTCTCTAATAACCGGAGCAACGGATGCAATAGACCAGGTTAGAAGATGTAGAAGTGAAACACTGCCAGATTTGGAAAGATAGTTTGGGACCTTGGATGGAGTTCCGCCAAGCGAATTAGAGTGTTGGGCCTGTGGGCGAGGAAGAAACGGAGGGCTTTTGGGCCATCCTCATGGTGGATACAGGTGTAGAGAGACTGAATGTCCATGGTGACAATGAGGTGTTGGTTAATTGAAAATCTTGGGGGCGGGGGGGGGAGCGTGTAGGAGTTCCTGGACGAGAGGGGAAAGAATTGAGCCGAGGCGGGAGGAGATGAGTTCAGTGAGGCAGGAGCAGGCAGAGACAATAGGTCAACGGGGAACTGTCAGGTTTATGAATTTTGGGTAGGGGATACAAACGGGAGGTGCGGGGTTAGGGAGCCATGAGGTTGGGAGCTGTGGATGGGAGATCTCCCGAGGTGATGAGGTTACTGATGGTCTGGGAGATGAAGGTTTGGTGATCAGGGTGGGGTCATAATTGGGGTCACTACAACCCATTGGTTTATTAGTGAGGTTGGAGCGGAGGGCTGCACGTTCCGTGGGGGAAAGTTTTGAAGTGAGTGAGAGGGGCGGAGAGATTGAGGCGATTGATGTCGCGACGGCAGTTGGAGATGAAGAGGTTGAGGGAGGGCAAGAGGCTAGGAGGATGGCGTGTGTTGAATCCGGGAGAAGGGGCCTTAAGGGGGTGTGTTGGACTCCCGTTTAAACAAATAAGTGCGGAGGTAGCGGAAAAAGAGTTTGACGTCTAGACAGGTGTGTAATTCATTATGTGGGCGCAGGGGAATAAAGGTGCAGCTTGCTATATCTTGCTGTTTCTGGGCCAGGTCTCATCAAATTAGTTCCTGAAGAATCTGCCTTGCACCATAAAATTTATTCCTAAATACGGCTTTGACTGTCTTGGTGTACGTAAATCTGTCAAACAGCTGCAAATTGAACTTTGAACCAGCTGGAACGGGTTCAGTTGGGCACTCTATAAAGTTCCACAACTCTTTCAGAATGTCTAGCCACACAGCCTCTCTCATCAAGCATTTTCTTCAACATCACCTGTCTCACAATGCAATCTAGACTAACGATATCCCTCCCTTTTTGTGTGACATTTACCCTTCGTAACCGAGGGAAGGTTTTGTCAACAGGTTACTGTTGCGGAGTTTTGATGAGTTGAATATTGCTCTTACCGTGACAATAGGGCCATCCAGACTGGTGAAACCATCCCATTGAAACAGATGTCCTTATCAGACATACCACTATGCCCCTCTGCAGACTTTGCAATATCTGACTAATCCTGTCACTTTCAGCTGGCGTTGTGTCCTGGATGTTATTTTAGTGCTGTTGTCCAGTATAACTTACAATCTGTGCAAGTTGTTCTTAATTTACTGAATAAACCAAGATCTGAAGGATTATCTTTCTCCACTGGTTCAAAATCATGATCTGGTTTTAACTCTGCAGCAACCATCACCCACACCACCTCCATAACCAACGTCTCCCTGATACTTTTTTTTTTGTGTGGCATTAGACCTAAAGTGTTAAATAAACTTTTTTGCTTTGCTGTCAGTTAAATCTGTAGATACTGAGTATCGCCATTCTTTGACTAGCTTGTATTGTGATTTGAACACTTAAGTTGCAGGGCTGTTTAGAATTTTGTAGAGAGGGGGGAAAAACATCTTTTTTTGGTGGAAACCCATATTTTTCTCTTCCAGGTTTGAACTCCATTCTCTTCCACTCTCCCCACCTCCCTCCATCCCCTGACACCTACCCCCCAGCCAATTCATTGTCCATTTCAGCAGTCATTGGAAAACCTGTTATCATTTGGTGTGGTTGGGGATTGTTGGGAATTTTTAACTTGCACCAAATGTTGGTAATCTTTATAACTTACCAGATAAGTAGACACTACAATGTTAAATAAATTTCAATCTTGAAACTTGACGAGCAGCAAAAACAAAATTTAACATCGGTTTAGAATTTGCGTGGCCGATTCAACCTCCTCCATTAATCCTACTTACTTGGAAGTCTTTTTAGTAGCAGGTTCGACTGCTTTGAAATGACAGATATCTTTGACAGGAGTATGTTTTCAACCCATTTGGTGCCATCTCTGAAGCACAGTAACTTTGGCTACTGCTTAATTTATGATCATTGTAGTTCTTAAAGTATACAAGCATTGACTACTGTTCTGGCACATGTCATTACTCTAGACCTGGTTCTTGGAAACAGATCATGTTTAATCCAGTAATGTTGTTTACCTGCAGTTATCACATTACTTTGCCCTTTGTGTGACTAATGTGTGTGAAAGGTGTGCGTGGTTGTTGAATGTGTTTATCTCTGAAAGGTTTTTGGTGTTGAAACTGTGCTGAGATACCAGTGCAAAGGCTGAAGAGGGGTAGGTCTGAAATTGTGGTTTCAACTGTAAGTGCGTGCAAGGACAAGAATAATTAAGATAATGTTCACAGTTATTAGGACGAATGACATTTTTCCTAAAATGTGGTCATTCAATAAAATTTTGGTGGTGGGGAAAGGGAGAGGAGTATGGCTGTTGTCGTCATCCATTGAGTTGCCACCAACAGAGGAGGGAGTAAAAGTGGAAAATTTAATGGGAAAATGAAGATATGTCTGCAAAAATGGATTTTTGAGGTACAAGATTGATAATCAGCTATCGTAAATATTTGGCAATCTTGCCAAAGTTGTTAACAGAAATAGCAAGTACTGCCGATGCTGGAGTCAGACATAAGTGTGGAGCTGGAGGAATATAGCAGGCCAGGCAGCATCAGAGGAGCAGAAAAGTTGACGTTTCGGGTCGGGACCCTTCTTCAGAATTTTTTGCTGGTCGTCACAATTGGAAATTTCAGCGTTAGAGGGGCCATTTGATCCCACTGTTTCTGTACTGGTACATGCTTCAGTTTAGAAGACACTTCTTCAATTTAATTTCTTTGCTCTTTCCCTTTGACCATGAATAAGTTTCTTGGTAAGTGTTTAACGTAAGCTTGAAATAGATCAGGCTGAATTAATAGTTTTGTCAATATATGCTAGATAGATTACTTCCTGGTAATGCTGCACATGTTTCTATCTCTGTTCACCTTTTGCATAGATTAGGCTGTGCTAAAAGCTAAGGGTGGAGTAGTGGAAACAGCCATCCTTAAAAATTATAAATTTCTGGAATATTAAGTGACAAACAGTTTAGTTAAAAAAAAAAGGGCTGGAAACCAAGAGAATCTCTTGGTTAGCTGGAGATTTGCTGTCTTTGTAATTGAGCTATAAATCATTTCATACAATTTGCAATATGAATAATCATATTTATATGATGAATGATGCTCATTGTGACTGCTGCTTTCTTCTTGATGCTTGCTTGTCAGTTGATTTGCTTGAAGGAGGCATCTGCCTTGCATTTTTAACAGCCACTCTCTCCAGGCAATGGCAGGGGGTTATCATTGGTCATTGCCTGTACTGGTGATTCAGACAGGGAGAGCTGCCAGTTTTTGTCTTGTATTTGCTGTGAAAAACGTGTCGTAAAGTAAGTAACTGCACAGTATGAAATATTTGAAAATTATACACAGTATTTGTCTGACATTTTGAGTAGCATGCATGGAATATACTATGATGGAAAGATTAAACAATCCTTTTAGAATTCAGATGACCATTTTATCAGAATTCCAAGGGAAGGGTTGCATGTAGCACCAGGTTTGATACTAATATTATGACATGCATTTTTTTTAAATTTACTGTTGAGAAAATATGTTGTATCGCTCTAAGCTAAACCTGCAAACTTTATACTGGCTTGTGAATCTACAACGTAATTCATACCTTTTTAGATTTTCAGATCGTAAAAGCTGTGATATAAAGAAGTTGACAAACAGTTCAAGTTTGTTTTTGAAATGTACCTTCCATCTCTACTTTGTGGTGATCTATATCAAATGTGTTATTAGCTTTAATAAAAAACAAAAGAACTGTGAATGCTGTAAATCCAGTGTTATTAGCTTTATTCAGTTAGCATTTTCTGCTTTACTGATTTGTAGGCTTTTTTTTTTGAAAGCTTGCTCTAGGAAGTGTGTTATGAAATTGGAGAGAGTTCAGAAAAGATTTACCAGGATGTTGCTGGGACTGGAGGTCTGAGTTCTTTCACGTGTTTGAGGGTGACCTTAGCTTTATAAAATCATGAGGGGTATCGGTAAGGTGAATAGCAAAGCCCTTTTCCCTGGGTTTTTGGAATCAAGACTAGAAGACATATTTTTAAGGTATGAGGAGAAAGATTTAAAAGGGACCTGATGGGTAATGTTCTCACACAGAGGGTGGTTCATATGCAGAATGAATAGCCAAAGGAAATAGATGCAGGTATGGTTACAGCATTTAAAAGACATTTGGACAGGTATATGGATAGGAAAGGTTTGGAGAGATATGGGCCAAATGCAGGCAAGTGGGACGAGATTAATTTGGCAAACTTGATTGTCATGGACGAGTTGGACCAAAGAGTCTGTTTTGGTGCTTTATGACTGTTGAGGCATTTAACCCACAAGCAGCTGAGTTGGAATATTTTGGGATGGAGCTTGTGTCAATGAAGATGAACTGAATGGTCTCCTTCTGTACCACAACAATCCTAAGATTCTGTGAAAAGATTCTAAGAATGTAACAACTTTAAACGCTGAAGATACTAATAAAAGCTTCACAGACGTACCCCCTTAATAGCCATAGTCTGTAAAAGATCTAACAGCAAAACCGTGATCACTGCTTTTCTTCAAGGT
>NC_063345.1:21179754-21215553 GCF_021869965.1 Rhincodon typus | reverse complement strand
TTCACTTGACTCTTTGGGGTGTCATGAAAGAGCCTATGTAAATGAAAATATGCGTGTTCCCCTATTCTGTTTCTCGGTTGCACATAAAATTGATTATTAAAATTCATATGTAATGTCATTTAGTGAAAAAGAAAAGTTTAAACATCAACTGATTGCTTCTTTCAAACCTACTGCACCTCTAATGCTTTCATTTCAGCAGCCTATCTTTCTCCCACCACAGTCCTTAAGCCGCTCCAGCTTTTGTTTAAGGTTGTCCCACCAAAACATCATTTTTCTTTACACAGCAGTTCAACAGCAAAAGCTTAAAAAAAAAAGAACCAACAAAGCATTTCGGGTTTCCTCTCTCTTTGAACTGGCTCTGGGTGTGCGTTGGTGGGGTCATTTCTTTACAGCTCATTATCACTCATTGACATGTTGCAATGAGTCAAAAAAAAATTCCTTTTGGTAATTTTAAGCAACAACATGAAGAAATTGTGGTTATTTGTTTCCTTGAGCCTGTGCAAAGCGTATGGTTATATGACCATAAATTATACATGGTGGTGTAGGAAGTTCATTATCTTGAAGAGATGGCAATGGCCCAATTCTAGAAAGTAAGGAGGAGTCAATCCCTAGGACACTTCAACATTACATAACTTCCAAATATGGTTTTCAGTAGTTGGCAGTTAGGAGTTCCCCCTTCCAGCTCATCTCTGCATATTTGCTGTTTATCCATGAGGGTGTAAAATGTGTCATAGGCTCCTCATGATAAAGTATCTCTATGTGGCTCAACAGCGAGGTGACTAGCTGATAACAGATGAAAGAGGATGGCTATTTTTTCTGGTATTGACAACTTAACTCAACTGTCATTGAATGCCTAACATTGTGCAGCTGTGAGCTAATCACTTGAACATTTGTATGTAGTAAGAGAAGTCATATTTATTTTAGGGATAGGTGATAGCCTAGTGGTATTATTGCTAGACTTTTACTCCAGAAAGTCAGCTAATGTTCCAGGTACCCGGGTGTGAATCCCATCATAGCAGCTTTGAATTCAATAAAAAAAATCTCAAATTAAGAATGATGACCATAAAACCATTGTCGATTGTCAGAAAAACCCATTTGGTTCACTTATGTCCTTCAGAGAAGAAAATCTGCCATCCTCACCTGGTCTGGCCTACATGTGACTCTAGACCCACGGAAATGTGGTTAACTCTCAGTTTGCCCCCTGAAATGGCCTAGCTAGCCATTCAGTTGCACCAATCACTACAAAGTCTCAAAGAAATGAAACTGGACAGATCACCTGGCATCGATCTAGGCAACAGAAAAGATAATGGCAGAAACAGCCCTGCTGACCCTGCAGGGTCCTCCTTCCTAATATCTGGGTGCTAGTGCCAAAATTGGGACAGCTGTCTCATCGGCTAGCCATACTCATGGAATTATACCTTACAGACAATGTCCCAGACACCATTATCACAATCCCTGGATATGTCCTGTCTCAGTGGTACAGTAACTGACACAGTGGTATACAGTTGAGAAGGAGTTTCCCTGGGAGTCCTCAACATTGGTTCCAGACCCCATGAAGTCCCATGGCTTCAAGTTAAACATGGGCAAGGAAACCTCCTGCTGATTACCACATACCGTCCTCCCTCAGCTGATGAATCAGTACTCCTCAATGTTGAAAAACATTTAGAGGAAGCGCTGAGGATGGCAATAGCACAAAATGTACTCTTGGTGGGGGATTTCAATGTCCACCACCAGGAATGACTCAGCAGCAGTACTACTGATTGTGCTGGTCAGGTCCTAAAGTACATAGCTACCAGACTGGGTCTGTGGCAGGTGGTGAGGGAACCAATAAGACAGAAGAAAATACTTGACTTAATCCTTGCTAATCTGCCAGCTGCAGATGCATCTGCACATGATAGTATTGGTAAGGGTGACCATCGCACAGTTCCTTGTGGAGACAAAATCCCGCCTTCATATTGAGAATAGCCTCCATCGTGTTGTGTGGCACTATCACCATGCTAAATGGGACAGACTTCACACAGATCTAGAGATCCAAGACTGGCATCCATGAGGTGCTGTGGGTCACCAATAGCAGAGTTGTAATCCAGCACAATCTGTAACCTCATGGCCCAGCATATCCCCCACTCAACCATTACCATCAAGCCAGGGGATCAATCCTGGTTCAATGAAGAGTGCAGGAGGGCATGCTAGGAGCAGCACCAGGCATACCTGAAGATGAGGTGTCAACCTGGTGAAATCGCCAAACAGGACGACTTGCACACTAAACAACACAAGCAGCAAGTGATAGACAGAGCTAAGCGATCCCACAACCAACGGATGAATGGTGGTGGACAATTAAACAACTCACTGTAGGAGGAGGCTATACAAGTATCTCCATCCTCAATGACGGAAGAGCACAGCACATCAATACAGAAGATAAGGCTGAAGGTTTCTTCAGCCAGAAGTGTCAAGTGGACAATCCATCTCTGCCTTCTCCAGTGGTCCACAGCATCACAGATACCAGTCTTCAGTCAATTCGATTCACTCCACATGATATTAAAAAACAGTAGGAGACACTGGATACTGCAAAGGCTATGGGCCCTGACAGCATTCTGGCAATAGTACTAAAGACTCTTGCTCCAGAACTTGCCACTCCCCTAGCCAAGCTGTTCCAGTACAGTTACAACATTGGTATCTACCCGACAATGTGAAAAATTGCTCAAGTGTGTCCTGTACATAAAAAGCAGGACAAATCCAACCCGGCCGATTACTGCCCCATCAGTCTCCTCTCGATCATCAGTAAAGTGATGGAAGGTGTCATCAACAGTGCTATCAAGCAGCACCTGCTCAGAAATAACCTGCTCAGTGACGCCCAGTTTGGGTTCCGCCAGGGCCACTCAGCTCCTGACCTCATTACAGCCTTGGTTCAAACATGGACAAAAGAGCTGAATTCCAGAGGTGAGGTGAGAGTCACAGCCCTTGTTGCCAAGGCTGCATTTTGACTGAGCGTGGCATCAAGGAGCCTTGGCAAAACTGAAATCAATGGGTATCAGGGGGCAAACTCTCCGGTGGTTGGAGTCATACCTGACACATAGGAAGATGGTTGTGGTTGTTGGAAGTCAGTCATCTCTGTTCCAGGACATATTTGCAGGAGTTCCTCTTGTAATTTTCTTGGCCTAACCCTCTTCAACTGCTTCATCAATGACCTTCCCTCTATCATAAGGTCAGAAGTAGGGATATTTGCTGATGATTGCGCAATGTTCAGCACCAATTGCATCTCCTCAGATACTGAACCAGTCCATTATTAAATGCAACAAGATCTGGACAATAACCAGACTTGGGCTGACATCTAGCAAGCGACATTCATACCACACAAATGCCAGGCTATGACCATCACCAATAAGAGACAATGTAATTACCACCGCTTGGCATTCAATGGTATTACTATCACTGAATCCCCCACTATCAATATTCTAGGGGTTATTGACCAGAAATTCAACTGAACTCACCACATAAACACAGTGGCTACAACAGCTGGTCAGAAGTTAAGAATACCGTGGTGAGTAACTCACCTCCTGACTGCTCAAAGCCTGTCCACCATCTACAAGGCATGAGTCAGGAGTGTGATGGAATACTCCTCACTTGCCTGGATGAGTGCAGCCCCAACAACACTCAAGAAGCTTGACACCATCCGGGGCAAAGCAGTCCAGTTGATTGGCGTTACATCCACAATCATCCAATCCCTCCACCATCGATGCTCAGTAGCAGCAGTGTCTACTATTTACAAGATGCACTGCAGAAATTCACCAAAGATCCTCAGACAGCACCTTCCAAACACACGACCACTTCCATCTAGAAGGACAAGGGCAGCAGATATATGGGAACAGCACGACCTTCAAGTTCCCCTCCAAGCTACTCACCATCCTTACTTGGAAATATATCACTGTTCCTTCACTGTCGCTGTGTCAAAATCCTGGAATTCCCTCCCTAATCGCATTGTGGGTCAACCCACAGCAGGAGGACTGCAGTGGTTCAAGAAAGCAGCTCATCACCAACTTCTCAAGGGCAACGAAGAATGGGTAAGAAATGCTGGTCAGCCAGCAACGCCCACATCTCACAAATGAATTAAGAAAAATGAACCAACTGATCTAGTTAACGGTTACCCTCCTGTTCTGAAGTACTTTGCCTAGAAATTGGATCACACTGCCCCCTTTTTTTCAGACATATACAGCTACTAGCAGGCCTGAATTGTTATCTGGGCTTGGAAAACCCTGTTGCCAGCTCACAAAATGTACACATGGGCCATGTGAGACTTTACCAGAGATTCCACACAAGGGTCGGGTTTGCAGGGCAGGACATGAAGAATGTGGGAACAGAAATGAGCCAGTTAGAAGGCTCGCCTCAGTTCTCTGGCTCAGTGCCACAGCTCTCAACACAGCTAAAAGTACCTGAAACTTCACTCATCATCTGACCACCCAACCCCACCATGCCACCTCACATTCTCCATTGGCAACCTATGCTTCTCTTATTCCAGGGATGACCTTACTTTTATCCATGCTTCCTCATACTCACCAAACCACCTAACTACTATTCACCATCATCCCAAAAATCCCATGTGTCCACCTTAGCCAAGGATGTGTTTTATACAGTTTTCAGAAGCCATGCAATAGCAGTGGAAATTATTTTACAATCATTGGTAAACATTAAACATCTAACATTAAATTCAAACTCACTGACATTGATACTGGACCAAAAGACCCAAGAGAAAGGAAATTTTAATCCTTTAAGTACCTATTAAATCTTTAAGCAAATAAAAAATCCTATCAAAGACATAGTCTGTTATGGACTTGTAAATGTCTTAGTAGTAATTCTTGGATCAATAACACTTCAGGAAGAGCTAAGCTTTTGAAACACAGCCAGGCATTCATAATAGAAGATATATCATAACAGAAACCTCAAGCTCCCTGCTGAAATAGATATCCATTGCCATTTCAAAACAATGTTTCTATCAATTAATGGAGAGGGAAGAGGTGTAAGCCATTTCTTTATCTTTAGAGGCAGTTTTTTTTTTAAACTTTCAGATCTGTGAGCCCAATTAAATCAGGGCACAAAAATGCAACTGCAACAGATGTTTGAAAGCTTTTTTTATGATGCAGTATGGCACTTCTCTATTGGAAAAACATTATAATGGATGTGCACAATTATGTAATACTAATCAATGTCAGGGTCAATTTAAAAGCAAGACACTGCATATGATAGAACCCTGAGTCTTGTTACCTTTGCTCTCGGCAGAGTAGAGTCATTTTCTTACCTTTGCTTTTAACATTTACACCTATTTTACATGTCCATCACTCCTTTGCTACCATTATCACTGCCTTTCTCTTTTTATGTAGGCATGTCCATTGTTTCTTGTTATTTATATAAATGATTTGGATGTGAACATAGGAGGTATGGTTAATAAGTTTACGGATGACACCAAAATTGGAGGTGTGATGGAAGTGAAGAAGTTTGCCTCACAGTACAATGGGGTCTTGACCAGAGGGCCAATGGGCCAAGGAGGGGCAAATGGAGTTTAATTTAGATAAATGTGAGGTGCTGCATTCTGGAAGGGTAAATCAGGGCAGGACTTATACATTTAATGGTAAGGTCCTGGGGAGTGTTGCTGAACAAAGAAACGTTGGAGTGCAGGTTTATAGTTTCTTGAAGGTGGAGTCACAGATAGACAGGATAGTGAAGAAAGCGTTTGGTATGCTTGCCTTTGTTGGACAGTGCATTGATTATAGGAGTTGGGAGGTCATGTTGCGGCTGTACAGGACACTGGTTAGGCCACTTTTGGAATACTGTGTGCAGTTCTGGTCACCCTGCCAAAGGAAAGATGTTGTGAAACTTGGAAGGATTCAGAAAATATTTATAAGGATGTTGCCAGGGTTGGAGGGTTTGAGCTATGGGGAGAGGCTGAATAGGCTGGGGCTATTTTCTCTGGAGCATCGGAGGCTGAGTGTCGATCTTATAGTGTTTTATAAAATCATGAGGGGCATGGATAGGATGAATAGCCAAGGTCTTATCCCTGGGGTGGGGGAGGCCCAAACTAGAGGACATAGGTTTACGTGAAAGGGGAAAGATTAAAAAGGGACCTAAGGGGCAACTTTTTCACACAGAGGGTGGTGCATGTATGGAATGAGCTGCTAGAAGAAGTAGTGGAGGCTGCTACAATTACAATATTTAAAAGGCATCTGGATGGGTTTATGAATAGGGAGGATTTAGAGGGATATGGGCCAAGTGCTGGCAAATGGGACTAGATTGATCTAGAATTTCTGGTTGGCGTGGGCGAGATGGACTGAAGGATCTGTTTCCGTGCTGTACATCTCTATGACTCTATGTGCACAATATGTTCCAACTGTTCCTCCTTTGTCACTAGCATAAAAATGCATAATTATCCAGCTCCTCTCAGTTCTGAAGCAGAATCATATAAGGCTGTAAATAATAACTCTTTTTCTTACTCCACAGATGCTGCCAATTCTGTTGAGTTTCTCTAGTATATTATATTATTTAAGCCATCAATTCACCTTTGCAGGACAGATCACTTTGATGAAACACTTCATTACAAAAAAAATCAATATTACAATACAGGAGCAAACAGTGACATTTGAAAAATTTGCACTTATTTAATGTTCCCAACACCTCAACAGGCTTTCCATTTTTTTCATAAACCTTGTCTATACTTTTAATGGGGTTTCGAAAACCTGCACCATGAGATGAGAATGCTATATGGGAGAAAATTCAATTTTTATCTTCCATTTAAATGGGAAACTTGATCTCAGATATGTTTTACACACTGGGCCGTCCTTCCTGATTCATAAAATGCCAGAAGAAAATGGTGTGGGATGAGAAAAACTGTTGAAAATCGAATTTCTTCCAACAAGTTCAAAGTATGGCTGTTTGCCCTCTGAAATGCACTTGCACACAGATGCAAATTCAATTCAGCCTGTGTGTCTAATGTGATGGGTGACATGCAAAATTAATTTCATGCCAAATGTACATCATAGAATCTCTACAGTGCAGGTAGCAGTCATTCGGCCCATTCAGTCTGTAGTGACGCTCTGAAGAGCATCCCACCCAGACCCACTCCCCCACCCTGTCCCTGTAACTCCACATTAATCATGGCTAATCCACCTAGCCTAAACATCCCTGGACAGTACAGAGCAATTTACTGTGACAAATCACCTAACCCAAACATCTTTGGACCATGGGAGGAAACCAGAGCACCCAGCAGAAACCCACACAGACATGGGAAATATGCAAATTCCACACAGACAGCCGCCCAAGGCTGGAATCAAACTTGGGTCCCAAATGCTATGAGGCAACAGTGTTAACCACTGTGTCAGGGCTGCTCATGACTGAGCAGTACAGAATGGCCAATGGCTATCCATGTCTAATGCAGCTGGCATTTTATGAATCAGGAAGGACGGCCCAGTGTGTAAAACATATCTGAGATCAAGTTTCCCATTTAAATGGAAGATAAAAATTGAACATGGCTGATAGTAGTTAAAGAGCTTGGGAAACTATTTGATTAAGGTAGTCTTCACAAGAAGAATAATAGTAGCTCTGTAGACCCAAGGTAATAGAACTGAGGTAGAATATGCAGCCGCAGTTGTTTATGCATAAGACATAGATAAGAACATGTCACATTACATTTAATTGCTGAATCTGTCTCAAATTATTTAATCAATCCGTTACAATACTAATAGTAGATTTTAGTTAATATCCTTTAAGCAATCATAGATATAGATTTTAAAGTAGTTATAGATTCACCTATATACAAAAAAGAAATCACTAAAACCATTAGGGGAAAAGATTCAAATAAATTTACGAACCAAACCAGTCTTGTACAGTAAAAGCAGCCCACATATCATTACAGGGAGAAATGAATCATAGGTACAGAAACTAGCAGACATTGGAATGTGAGGTGAAAGAACACATTGTAAGACACCCAAGGATAAAGATAGAGGTGCCTAGTAAACACAATAAGAAAGAAACTGCTCACAACTTGTTAGCTAAAGATTTCTAACATTAGGTGTAACCACACAACTTTGATGGAACTGATATTATAACAATTATTAGAAATCAATATTCTTTTGTATTCCTGTAATGAGGTTAATAAGGAATTTAAAAGGTCCTTAAAAATGATAGGCAAGAATCCAAATAATTGGCAGGTAACATGGTGCAGCTTGGGCAGGTATGTATTTGAATGCAGTGTCCATTGTAAAAAGCCCAAGAAAGGAGATAAGAGAGTCTGGGAAATGTCAGGAGACCACGGAGGACCTGAGATAGACCACAAGCCTGTCCATCGCTAGTCGTGCAGTCATTTGATTAGCTTAATTGGAAACGTATGTAATTAATTAATAATATGATTGGTTTGTAAATCTTACAGGTGGGATGAAACAGATGTGTTAAAATGTATCAGAGATAGTAGGAACTGCAGATGCTGGAGAATCCGAGACAACAAGGTGCAGGGCTGGATGAACACAGCAGGCCAAGCAGCATCATAGGAACAGAAAGGCTGACATTTCAGAAAAAGGTTCACACTGAAATGTGCCAGCCATTAAGAACCCTCATGGCAAATCTCCAGTTCACTTACAGGACGTTTCTGCCCTCCAATGCTGTACCTCAGGGCAAAATTTCTCCCACAAGGACATTGTGCACTCAGGGACACACATCCACCTCATGGACTGGACCAGGTTAGATCTCTAGGCCATTTGCTTGCCCTGTTAGCACTCACTTACTCTCAGTGCTTCTTCATTCATAGTTAATCTTTGTTATTTTTATGACATTTAGACTTTGTTAAGTCATGCACAGTCTCTGATACCAGTCTAGGGCCTTAGGTGTGAGCTGTCAGCTGCTCAGGGCAGTCAGAGTCAGGATCCTTCCTCATAAAGGGGAGGAGCTGAACGTTGGGTAGCCCACCAGCTATCTGGGCTGTTTCTGTCCTGTCATAGGCCGTTTTCCTCCTGCAATGGGGGAGAGGCAGATATTAAGGGAGATGAAAGTAGTTGGTACATCTATTACTTATGGCACAGGTGGGGAAGTTTCCCAAGCGAATGTGTAGGTAATGCAGAGGGTGTGCAGGGTTAGTAGTGTGGGGTGCTGGGTGGGTGATGGTGAATGTGGGAAGATATACAAGTGAAAATGATAGAGTCTGAGCCTTGATGGGAGGTGGATGTGATAAAGGAGACAGAAAGTGAAGCATTGGAGGTGGTGGCACTTACACGGTGGTGTGGAGAAAGTCACTGACCTTCTTCCTACAGTACTGAACATTGCTCCAGATTGCCGAGACTTGGGGCTAACTAGACCGGCCTGTTATGGTGTAGTGTCTTGACCTCCTTTGCCAGTCCTGGGAGAAGAAAAGATCCCATTACCAGGTTCCCACCCACAAGGCAGGGCACCAATTTTCCCACATCTACCATGTCTGGAGCAAATGACAGGAACCACACAGGCAGCCCTATTCTGGAGTAACAGTGCTTGTCCAAGTACATCTCTTAAATATGGCACCATGACAAGGGATAACAGTCCCTTCTACTCATGGAGGAATCTCGAACCAATGGACGTAGAATAAGGGGACACTCATTTAAAACTGAGATGCAAAGGAATTTCTCTTCCCAGAGGGTAGTCAATGTTTGCAATTCTCTAGAATGTCCTTGCTGCAGCTTTACAAAGATAGTTGTTTGTGCATTCTAAGGTGCAGCTTTGAAGTGCACAAGGGTCCTATAAGTGGATTTGTAGATGTGTGATGAGGATTATTAGAAGCTAGCATGTGTTGGATAATAATGTCTACAGACATGGAGTGTGTGTGCGGCTGGTGTGCATGCCCTTAGATGTCGGTGCCCAGTTTCTAACATGGAGTTCGCTCAGAACTGAATCAGGTGCTCATTCTGATCTCCTTGTTGAGATTTTCCATTGTCTAGCTTGTTTGCTGAGCTTGGAAAGATGGGAGGCTGAATATTAATAAGGTGAGTTTTGAGCGGGTGTTTAACAATCCATGATCCCTGTCAATTGAGCACTTGCCACTGCCTAGTGACAATTTCACCACACCATTTGTGAAAAGCATAAATGATGAGGCAAGATTATCCTGACGTTGAGATGGGCCTCATATTCTTTGCCACAATAGCCCACATCACTCAAGCCCCAGTAAGATTTTACCAAATGTCTTAGATGTGGATTTATGTTTGTTTATAAATATAATGGGCACTTAACTGATTACAACTTTCACGTGGCATTCCAGTATCAACTATGGTAAGTTTGAATTCAGGGTTTTCTTACACTGCTGAAGGTTTAACGTTTAAGACACTTAAATTAAGTTGCATCTGGGGTTTTGAATACAAAGCATTTTTCAAGAGTTCTCTGTCTCTTTAAACATGATGTCACAATTGCCACACTCAAATACAAAGGTGTGACCTTCATAACGCTCTGAAAATATTGAGTTTTTAACCTTAAAAGCAACTGGAATTTGAAATTAAGAGGTCAAAGGTTTGTGCAATGAATCAGAGCACTGGGCTGCAATATATGATGAGAAGTAGACTCCACCATGTCTGATTCCCATTTTGGGGAGTTTCCATTCATATGACAATGCTATGAACAGACCAGACTTTGCCACAAAAGAAAGGGAAAATTAGAGGAAGGTCCCAGAAATTGGTTAGGGAAGAAAATGTATGCAAAATTTAAGAAAGAAATGGGGATGCATTGATGCCATCCCTCCCAAATAAAAACATGACATTTATGATAAATTTCCAAAACCATGACTCACATGAAGTGTAAATATTGCACAAGGCTAATGGATTTTAATATTGTGGGCTCACCACAGTGTAGGGAGTAAGGAGAAACCTTCCCTGACCTGCCAAACAAGGAACTGAAGCAGGAAGTATGGTATTGCTGGTATTAATACAGTTCTATTTATTTATGTTTTTGTTCTAGAGTCACCGTGGATCTGCTCAATGACAAATTGTTGAAACTATATTTTTTCGGAGCTGCAGGTTAGAATTTTCTATGTTATATTTTGTAGCGAGCAGAGATGGGTAAATTGTTTTCTTTCATTTGGTCATGGATGTAGGCATCACTGGCACGGCCAGCATTTATTGCTCATCCTTAATTGCCCTTGAGAAGATGGTGGTGAATTGCCTTGATGAGCCATCCTAGGGGTACAATTGACAATGCTATCAGAAGGGGAGTTTTAGGATTTTCACCCAGCAACAATGAAGTAAAAGCAATATAGTTCCAAGTCAGGATGGTGCGTGGCTTGGATGAGACTTTCACATGATGATGTTCCCATGAATCAATAAGCAAGATCCCATTTGGTACCTATAAGCAACTCTTGATTTGAGATGAATTGGAGGAACCAATTTACAAGGCAATGTTGTCTTGAAATATAGGTCCCAGATCTCTAGGGATTCTGTAATGTCATCAGATTCTTGATAATGTAGCTGATATCTAGAATTATATCTGTTTCTTTTCAGTTATGTATCTTATTTCCATTTGCTACATAATATAAAGTAAACTTTCTTCAATGAGAGTATTGTTTTCCCTTGGTTAGTGACAATCCCATTCAATATTTGCAAGAGATCCCTGGGCAAACTTTGCAGTGGGCTCCAGGAGTACACTGACATTTCCAAGAAGTTCCTCATCCCTCATCAATTGCTGCACAATTCTGTACTCAATATTTACAAAGAGCACATTTTATCTAATGCAAAAAAAAGACTAGTGTATCAGCTCTACCTCAGTTGGTAGCCCTTTTAAGTTAGAAGTTACTTATTGACTACAGTTCCACCTTCACCACCACAAGCCCAAACAAACTACTCTCTAAACTCCGAGACCTAAGTCTTGGCCTCCCATTCTGTAACTGGATCCTCGACTTCCTGACCCACAGACCACAGTCAGTACAAATAGGCGACAACACTTCCTCCATCATAATCGTCATCATCGGTGCCCCACAAGGCTGCATACTCAGCCCCCTACTATACTTCTTATACGCTCATAACCGTGTGGCCAAATTCTGCCCCAACTCCACTTATGAGTTTGCTGACAATATTACCATTGTAGGTCGGATCTCAAACAACAATGATACAAGATACAGGAAAGACATTGAGTGCTTAGCAACATGGTGTAAAGGCAACAATCTCTCTATCAACGTCAGCAAATTGAAGGAGACGGTCATTGATTTCAGGAAGTGGAGTGGAGGGCACACCCCTGTCTGCATCAATGGTGCTGAGGTGGAAATGGTCAAGAGCATCAAGTTTCTGAGAGTGATGATCAGCAACAATCTGTCCTGGTCGACCCATGCGAATGCGATGGTCAAGAAAGCACATTAACGTGTCTACTTCTTCGGGAGGCTATGGAAATTCGACATGTCCACAAGGATTCTTGCCAATTTTTATAGATGCACTATAGAAAGCATGCTCTTCCCACTGCAACAAGTTATGAAGAGTTGTCACACAGTCCAGTCCATCATGCAAACCAGCCTTCAATCCACTGACTCCACCTATACTTCCCTCTGCCTCGGGAAAGCGACCAACAAAATCAAAAACTTGTCCCATCCTAGTTATACTCTCTTTCACCATCTTTCATCAGGCAGAAAATAAAAACTTTGAATACATGTACAAATAGATTCAAGAACAATTTCTTCCCCACTGTTACCAGACTTTTGAATGGACCTCTCAAATGTTAATTCTGATCTCTGTCTCTCTGCACCTTCTCTGTGGCTGTAACAATGGATTATTCACTCTGTTCTGCTACCCTGATGCATTTTGTATTTTACAATCTCCCTGTATAGCATGTAAAACAATAATTTTCACTGTATCTCAGCACATGTGACAACAATAAATCAGTCAATCAAGTTAGAAAGTTGTGAGTTTAACTCATATTCCAAACACTTAATACACAAAGAGTATAAGATAACATTTCAATGAAAATTTAGTGGAACATGCTACCTGTCAGGTAAGATGTTGCACTGAAGACCCTGTTTGCTCTACCACATGAATGTAAAAAATTCCATGGGCTTAATCTTATTTTCTTTGCCCAAGTGTCATTGTTTTTGAGTTTGATGGAGGGTTTCTCATCCTGAGACCTAGCAAGTTCTCTCACCATATCTTCCCTTACCTTGTTAAGTACTTATCTGGCTGTTATGCCACTCCCCTCATCTGATTTTAACCCCATTCTACCACTTAGCATACCCAGAAGAACTTGCCACTGCCAGGATTTCCAAGAATGGTCCGGCACCGCTAGTGTGTGCCATTGTTAAAAGACCATTGTCCATTTGGACAAGCAATGACCAGAGCTGTCATGCACACTTACTGACATTTGAACCAGTCATGGAAGAGAAGTGAAAATTGGCAACTCACTTTGTAGGCTCGGATCTGGAGACGCCAAGATCAGCCAAGGAAGGTGATGACCCTGGACTATGCCATCTGAGTCAGTGCTGTCTCAGCCATCTGGAGGAAGAAGGTCAATAACCTTCACTTTGCCAAACATTCAATGGAATTTCCATCACTAAATTCCCCACTATCAACATCAAAGGGTTACCGTTAGTCATAACTTGAACTGGACTAGCCATATAAATACCGTGGCAATAAGAGTAGGTTCATGTGTTAGAATCCTGCCGTGAGTATCTCACATCCTGATGCCCCAAAGCCTGTCCACCATCTACAATGCACACATCAGGAATGTGATGCAGTACACTCCATTTGCCTGGACAAGTGCAACGCAAGAAGACAGACAACATACAGGACAAAGCAGCCCAATACATTGGCACTGCATCCACAAAAATTTACTCCATTCACCATTAATGTTCAGTAGCAGCAGAGTGAACCATCTTGCACTGCAGAAATTGTTCAAGGGTCAAACAACAGCATCTTCCAAACCTGCCTAGCTACCATATAGAAATACAAGAGCAGCAGATACATGGGGACACCACCTCCTACAAGTTCCTCTTCAAGCCAGTCTCCATCCTGACTTAGGACTATATCACTGTTGTACACCAAGCATGGCAGCAGTTCATGAAGGCAGCTCGCCAACACTTTTTCAAGGCAACTTGGGATAAGCAATAATTGCTGCTTGAGCCAGTGATCCTTCATCACGTGAATGAATGAAACAATCTGTTGTTTAAATACCAATTGTTCTCTGATCTGTTAACATGAATAATTAACATGTTTATTAAATACTAGGAAAGTAAGTTTTAATTCAAAGCAATGAAGAGGCTGTGTTGCTGTCTGTATTTTGATGCTAGAATATTTCTGAATGTAGTCTTATTCAAACCCAAGAGAGAATAACTGATGTAGCCAACTCCCCTGTCTAAGAAGTTACAATTTATTCTTTCAACCTTTTCCTATACTTTTTGTTATGTTTTGGAAATTCCCTGTCTATCTCAGATTCCCTGCCATATTAGTCCCTTGGTCGCTGATGTTCTCTAAGTGTCTTCTGAGGTTCCACATCTCTTCTAATGCTTCAACTCATTAATTCCCCACTCACATTCCCCATACCCATCCCCTCCCACTTGTTTAGTCTTTTCCTTCATTGTTGTGGTTGATCATTTACTTCCTACTTCCTTGCCAATTCACAAATGTACTTCAGTTTCCAGCAATTGTTCTCAAGTATGTGCAATTTGAAAATAAATCAGGTAATAGATTTATTATAGTAACAATTACTTGCACTTATGTAGCATCTTTGAAATAGTAAAGCACTCCATAGGATGCTATGCAGCAAGATTTGATACCAAAACACATAAGGAAATTTTATAAAAGGGTAGATTATCAAATGCTTTATTGAAGAGTTTGGTTCTAAGTAGTGGATGAAAGAAAGAAAGCAAGGAGAGGTGTACAAGAAAATTCCAAAGCTGAAGGACCACATAGCTAAAGTATGGCTATTAATTGTAGATTGGTTAACATTGGAAATGCTCAAAAGTTGGGAATTTTTTAAGCTCAGATATCTTTGAGGTTTGAGGAGATAATACAGGTAAGAACTGGGCCAGAAGGGATTTAAATAAAGATGAAAATTTTAAAATCAAAGAATTGCCAACGTGGCTCAGTGAGCACAAAGACACAGTGGCAGTAGGACAGGCAACAGAATCAATGGAGGTAGAATCTGGCCGTGGGTAATAGTCAGGTTAAGTAGTAACAAAGGCAAGAATAAGTTAAATGAGCCTGGAATGATGTCAAGTTATGCTACTGAGTTGAAAATAGGCAGTTGGGGGTGGGGGCGAGGTGGGGGGGTAGCGGGGGGCATGTGTTGGAACGGATACATGGTTGAGATTTCATCTTGGGGTCAACTGTGGCATCAAATTTGTGAATAGTCTGGTCCTACCCTAAATAGCAACCAAAGAAAAGGATAGTGTCAATAGTTGGGGAATTTTGTAAAGCGAACCAGAAAATGACTACAATCTGTGTAATATTTAATTGAAAAAAATTGGAGAAGGATTCTACAGTCAACTAAAGCAAAGGCTGATGGCAATTCAAGAAGGGTGAAGAGGGATAATGTACCTTGTTGCAGTCAGATAGGCTGTCATTTGGCACTTCAATAAGTCGTATTTTGGGGCAGGGGCAGGGATGGAAATTTGATTTGAGAAATTGAAATATGGAGTTCTCGGAAAGATGGGTGCATATTTGGGAGGCAGCAGCACATTACTAGGTCTTTTGAGAGGAAAGGGAGTTGAAGATCAGATAGTAGTTTACAAAGATGGTGATGCCAATTATGTTTTTATGTTGGGGGAGGAATAGATGTTAACAGCAGATTTGCAGGAAAGGAACATTTGCAATATCAATAAACCTTAAAGACAGGAAGGCAGGTTAAGTGGTCAGAAATTTAGTGGAGTTAGGAGGAATGGAGCTGGAGGTAGGTCCCATAAACAAAATGAGCTTGGATATGGTTGGTGAGGGAATGTGAATGAAATAGGAAAACAATACAAATTCAAGGCTGGGGCAGGGGAGTATCTTAGAGATAGTTTGGCCCAAACTAGTGTAGTTAGCGTACTAGTGAAAGGATAAAAAATGTGTTAAAGCCTTTGACTTGGAAGCAGTACATTACAGATAAAAATACCTTTCTTTAGAAAGTTCTGTGAAATCTTGAATTATTTTTATGAATATTTATGAAGGACTTGTAATAGATTGCATCAATAATAAGGAGATTGATTGTGATGTTCTTGGATGATAATAAAGACTATTCCTTATGACTTGCTGCCTCTTAACATCGTAGCAGTGTCGACAGGATGGATGCTAATAAAAAGAGGCCATGTGACTGCTGGCACAGAGGAGCCACAGGTGAAGGCACAGATGCAGACACAAAAAGAAAGCAGAGAAAGAGGAAAATACAGAATTTTTATGTGAAGGAGCATATCATAGGTTCATAGAGTCATAGAGATACATAGTACAGAAATAGAACCTTCAGTCCAACTTGTCTGTGCTGACCAGATATCCTAAATTAATCCAGTCACATTTGCCAGCATATGGCCCATATCCTTCTAAACCCTTCCTATTTATATGCCCATCCAGATGCCTTTTAAATGTTGTAATTGTACCAGCCCCCACCACTTTATCTGGCATATCATTGTCAGAAAGAGATTAATTTCTTTGTTGGCTAGAAATGGAACTCTTGACGATAATACACAAATTAGCTGAAAGGTTTTAAGTCTGGTAAGCTGTCTGAATATTTCAGAGGCACTAAAGAAGTGGGTGTTTTCCAAAAACTGGCCTAACATAAAAGAGGGTGTTATTTTTTTAGTCAGTTGAAACACAAGCTACAAACCAGAACTGTCTGGATATGAGGTAGAACAGGTTTATAGGGGTATGCTTTGGTGATGAAAGTCATACTCATGAAATTTGAGGGTGAAAACTGTTGTTACATAGGATTCCTGAACTATCCTGTGTGAATGAAGAACAGCACATTATGGTACTGTGTAGCTGCCACACATGCTGAAGGGAATGTTTATTCTGCATAAGATGTATTTTTGCTGTATTGACTACTTAAAATTAAATTTACCTTTCTATTTGAAGGATTATTTGCTTGTTAATTCATTTTTAATTGGCATTGTTTCATTGTTTCTGATTTATGTTAAAGTAAAAGTTACAAAAAGTCGACCTCATTTATAATTTCTTTATTTAAGAGATAGTTGGTAACTTTGGTTATTTTGATTCATGGTTTCCCCACAAGGATCAGAACAAGTGGAGGAGAGAGCTAATCAGTAGGTCTCAGTTTCAGTGAAAAAGACATCTATGAGCCCCCAGCACATATTGTTTGGAGATGAGGTGTGGAGTAAGCAGGGAAGAGGGGTATAAATGGATAGCTTACAGTAAAGATAAAAAGCCAGGGGTTATCTTTTTATTCCAGTGGAGTAGTTTCTCCAAACTGACAGGTTGAGAAAGGTAAATGCATGATGGAAAGAATTACTGTGTGATCTTGATGATCTGGCAAGAGTTTGATGAATAAAGCTTCACCAATGGTCAATAGGTGATTGGAGACATCTTGATAAGCACTTCAAGTGGCCAGAATGTCAGCTACCTACAGTTGCACTTCCCTACTGCTAGCCTTCAATATGGGGGCAACTTAAGCATTACTACTGTCCGCTCTGTTGAAGGTCCTGGGCAGAGGATTGCACCGCTGCTTGTTTTAATCACAGCTCAAGCTGCAGGAGCAGCAGCACCAGCTGCCTTCTCTTCACCCATATGCCCCTCTAGAGAGGGTGGACATCAAGATCCAGCTGAAAAGAAATAGACGCACAGCGAGGAATCTGGAGGCAGAGAACCAGCCCTCCTGACATGTGTGAGCATCAGTATCTCAGGAGGATCCAACTCTTGAGGTCTCAGTTTATTGCTGGCATCTCCATCCTCTTGAACAAGACTTCCTTACCAACGCACCAAGTGGTCATGCATTACTGACAAGGCCTTTGTTGCAAAAAGTTCACTCCCCCTGCGCTGCCTCCTCCACTCCATACCTCTGTTTCTTATCAGTTTGTGTGCAACTTTGTTTGAGTTGTCATAATGATTGTTGTAGGTCTTATGATTCAGTAGCATCCCTGTCTATGAGACAATAGCTCTAGGTTCAAGTTCCAATCCATTACTTTCTGACCACAGAAGGAGTGTTCAGGATGAGATTCAATGGGTTTAATCAGCTGATCAAGCCTGCCCTGCCACTGAATATGATTGCAGCTGATCAAATACTTAAATGCCTTTTACTCACCTCATCCCCATAACACTGTATGCCATCCGTAATCAAAACTCTACCAGTCACAATTGTAAACACACTCAAAGACTGAACCATCACAGCCCTCTGTGGTAGAGAATTCCAAAGGTTCACAACACATACCTAAATGGCATCCCCTTTATTTTTAAATTGTCCCCCTTGTTCAAGATTCCTCAACAAGGGAAACTTCTACTCTGTCTATCTCTATGTGTATTTTGTAAGTTTCAGAAATTACCTCTCATTCTTTGAAAGTCTGGAGAATAGAGGCACGGTTTGCCTAATCTGTCTTCATATGACATTCCTGCTATCCCGGGAGCAAGCCTGGTGAATATTCTTTTTATTCTCTATAGCAATATTATCCTTGCCACAACAAAGACACCGAAATTGCACACAATATTCCAGGTATGGTCTAATTTACATAATTGATGCAAAACTTCACTATTCCTGTGCTCAAATCCTCTTGTAATAAATTTCATTTGCCTTTCTAATAGCTTGCTGCACCTTCATGTTAATCTGCTGTGACTTGTCGACATGGACACCTAGGTCCTTTTATACATCTACACCTTCCAACTCCTTACCATTGAATAATATGATGCATGGGCTGAAAAGAGCAATAGAATGAGGACCAATGTAAGTGTTGGCTGTTTATATGGCATTCCTGAGAGAGAGGAATGAATTGAGCTCTAAGCTGTGTTGATCTGAGATGAGCTGTGAAGGACACTGTTGGTCACAGTGTGGGTTTGGCATCTGAAATGGTTATGTCACTCTCCTTTCCTGCCACTCTAAGTTCTTAGATTCTCTTAGCGCTCTGTCTCCAGGTTTACGCTCCAGCTGCTCACTTGCTCAGTCACTTCCATCCCTGCTTACTTAGTTGAAGATCTTGTCCTCCTTCTTACTGTGGGATCTTTGCTCTCTTCAGTCCATCAATGGTAAGAATGAGAGACCCAGCGTGGGGAGATCTCCCAGGATTCCTCTCTGTACCTGTGCTTTGCTGCAGCCTCAATAATACAAGGACTGATGGATTTTTTAAAAACATTCTGTGGCCTTTTATACATAAATCCTTCCTGTGACATAGTGGCTGCATTAACCTTCCTGGCTGCCCATTCTAATTGGTCAGGGGCCTGGACAGGGGCTCTCACTGGCTTGGAGCATCTGTAATATTATGAGTAATTCTGGACACTACACTTTAGGAAGGATGTGCTAATCTCAGAGGGACTGCAACATTGGGGTTTACCAGAATTATCAAATAATTTAATTACAAGAAGAAACGGTGCAAACTAGAATCGTACTTAGAAGCTTAAGGGGTGATGTGATCAAACATTTGAGGATATTAGGGTTAACAAATAGCTAGGGAGATGCTATTTCTACTGCTTTAAGAAACTAGGACTAGGCACATGATATAAAGATTGGAGTGAAACCGTTCGGGAGTGAAATGTGTGGAGTCCCTCAGAATGAGATTAAAATTTGCTCATGGCAAGGACCTTCGCATGGAATGCTTTAATTGTGGGGGTGGGGGGAGGGGCTGTGCTGTTGCAATGAAGCCCATTCTGGTTGGTCAGTAAATTTTCTCCTGTTTCCACCTGCCTTAGGCATGATCAGCAGGATTTGCAGATTGTTAATCAATGTGTCTGGCTGTGTTATAACACGCCTTCCATGATAGCCAAGTCCTGAAGTGGATTTGAACCCTGAGATAGGGATGCTACACTGTGCCCCAAAAGCTCCTTACGGAGCGAAATGAGGCAAACGGCTAAACGCAAAGCATGGTCGAACTTTGGAATTCCCTTCTGTAAACAGCAAGTGATGTTAGATACAATAGTTAATTTTAAACTGAGATGGATGGATTTTTGTCAACCAACACTATTAAGGAATGTTAGGTAAAGGACATATAGAATTAAGGCATGGTTCAGTCAAGTTCAGTCAATGGACTGTTCCTGTTCCTTTGTGCATACACAGACAGAAATAGACAACACAGTGTAGGCAGTGGTAGAGAAGAAAACCAGAACCTCAGACTGTTGTTCTGGGCATATTTGTTCGAACCCCACCACAGCAGATGGTGAAATTTGAATTCAATAAAATGTGGAATTAAAACCTAGCCTAATGGCTACCACAGCTGATAATATCTTTCCTGTTGGAAAATGCCATCTGGCTCACGCATGCCCTTTAGGGAAGAAAATCTGCCACCTTTACCTGGTCTGACCTACAGACCAAAGCAGTGTGGTTGACTCTTAACCAATTAGATGCTGGTAATAAGCAATGCCTACAACCCATGAATGAACAAAATAAATGCAAACACACATTAAACATATCTCCACACACAAATTCACACATTCACAAATACACACATACGCACATATAAATACCAAAAACACACACGTAAACGATAAATGTTAAATACTCGGTGAGACTTTCCAACAAATTCCTATTTAAATTCAGTTGACTGATTCCTATGGGTGGAGAATTCTGCGAATCTGTTCTACATTTTATGAGTGCTTCAGACATTACCCCAAAAATATAACCACCTGTGCCCGAGGAAGGAAAAAGCTGATCCCTTGAACACACCAAACTCGTGATGTGTGTGTAGGGGGTTCATTCTATTTCGGACCACTCTCCCACACACAAACAGTGGGTCAAAAATCACGTTGTGCGCAAATGACTTCCAAACTCGTGCAATTTTCCCCGATTACGATAGATCAGGATCTAGGAATATGTTGAACACGCTGTGCAGTCGTGTCATTCTATTGTTGCCTGGGGCGGAGAGATGAATTGTTGGCTGCTCCTGTGGTTTACGGCACTGTCCTGCCTTGGTAAAAGCAGCAGTGATGATACAAGCACCGGGTTCACAGTCTGTCAGAAGGTAGGCATTATAAGCCATCACTCCGTTTGAATTAAATGCATGATATATTTTTTAATAAAATAAAATGTAGTTTAAATTGAAAGGGCACGATTAAGACTGCATATATTTTTCTTTCATTGAAATCAGTCGTTTTTATATACACTTGTATATTTTACTTTTTTATTCGGGGCTATTATTCACTGCAGCCTTTATGAAAGGAATGTAAAGGTGTACGGACGGATTGAAGAATTTTTTTTAGAAAATCAGAACATTTTAATTCATATCTCAGATTGAGAGTGGGAGATGTGATACAGTCACTTTGAACAAAATAGATTAATATATTTGACCGATAGTTTGGACTTTCTTTTCGCTTATTTTGGTTTCTTGGGTCAGGGTAGAAATTTAAGAATTTTCATAGTTCAGAGGTTTGATCTGCGGTTAGACGCCTCCATCAGCGAGAGTCAGTCTGTGCAAGCGGCAGTGTTACTAACAGTTACATAAGGTCAGTTAGAGCGGGTGAACTTGATGGCCTATCTCTTATTATATAGACTCTTGTCATTATGATTTTAAAGTATTGTTATCGTGTTCTTCGTGTGAAAATTTGTGGTGCAGCTTCAAATTAAAAGTGGAGATAGAATTAAATTTGAAATTCTAAGATTTGAATCATACCCGCTATTTTAAAGTAATCAATTTAATATTTTGATCTGTTTGTTTGTCATATTTTCACAGTCTCGCATTGAAGTAATGAGAGGCTTTACAGTCTAATAGACCACTACTCATTCCACAGCCATTAACATCCTTAGAGCAGCAGAATAGCCAATCATATACATGTATAGCAAAGGGACCCCATACCAAATAAGGTGAGCAGAGCCATGCAAATAAATCAAGCCTGAGTGCACTGCGGGATCTCAGGTTTAAGATTCTGAACTCTGGGTTCAACTCACTTGAATTGTCAGGGAGTTTGAGTATTACACTCTGTAACTCAATGGCAGAGATGCTGTCCCTAAACCAAAGGTTCATTTCAAATGAACAGATTTACAACACTATTAAAATCATGGAAGAAGACATTTAATGATTCTAACAATTGTTTGTTAAACTGGATTATCTTATTTGTATCAGTTATGTTATAATAGACTAAAAAGAATTGTCCCCATCATTAAAAATGTAATTATTTTCCACAACATTATAATACCTTTATAGTTTTATAAAAGAGACCTTGGAGTGCAGGTTCATGGTTCCTTGAAAGCGGGGTCCCAGGTAGACAGGATAGTGAAGAAGACGTTTGGTACACTTGCCTTTATTGGTCAGTGCATTGAGTATAGGAGTTGGGAGATCATGTTGCAGCTGTACAATGCATTGGTTAGGCCACTTTTAGAATACTGCATTCAATTCTGGTCTCCCTGCTATAGGAAGGATGTTGTTAAACTTGAAAGGGTTCAGAAAAGATTTATAAGGATATTGCCAGGGTTGGAGGGTTTGAGCTACAGGGAGAGACTGAATAGGCTGGGGCTATTTTTCATGGAGCATCGGAGGCTGAGGGGTGACCTTATAGAGGTTTATGAAATCATGAGGGGCATGGATAGGGTGAATAGCCAAGGTCTTTTCCATGGGGTGGGGGAGGCCAAAACTAGAGGGCATAGATTTATGGTGAGAGGGGAAAGATTTAAAAGGGACCTAAGGGGAAACTTTTTCATGCAGAGGGTGGTGTATGTATGGAATGAGATGCCAAAGGAAGTGGTGGAGGCTGGTACAATTACATTATTTAAAAAGCATCTGGATAGATATATGTATAGGAAGGGTTTAGAGGGATATGGCCCAAATGCTGGCAAATGGGACGAGATTTATATGGAATATCTGGTCAGCATGGACAAGTTGGACTGAAGTGTCTGTTTCCATGCTGTACATCTCTATCACTCAATGACTGTCATTGCAGAAATCACCAATTTGCATTGTTATGATAGATAGAATGATAGAATCCCTACAGTGTGGGAACAGGCCCTTTGGCCCAACGAATCCACACCGACACAGAGAATCCCACCCAGACCCATCCCCCTAAACTACACATCCCCGAACACTATGGGCAATTTAGCATGGCCAATCCACCTACCCTGCACATTTTTAAGGTCCTGGGGAGTGTTGCTGAACAAGGAGACATTGGAGTGCAGGTTCATTGTTACTTGAAAGTGGAGTTGTAGGTAGACAGGATAGTGAAGAATGATTTGGTACGCCAGCCTTTATTGGTCAGTGCATTGAGTATGGGAGTTGGGAGGTCATGTTGCGGCTGTACAGACATTGATTTGCCCGCATCTGAAATTCTGTGTGCAATTCTGGTCTCCCTGCTATAGAAAGATGTTTTGAAACTTGAAAGGATTCAGAAAAGATTTACAAGGATGTTATCAGGGTTGAAGGGGTTGAGCTATAGGGTGGGGCTGAATAAGCTGGGGCTATTTTCCCTGGAGTGTCGGAGGCTGAGGGATGATCTTATACAGGTTTGTAAAATCATGAAGGACTAGATAGAATGAATAACAAAGTCTTTTCCCTGGGTTTGGGGAGTCCAAAACTAGAGGGCATAGGTTTAAGGTGAGAGGAAAAAGATTTAATAGGGATTTAAGGGGCAACTTTTTCATGCAGAGGGTGTGCGTGTATGGACTGAGCTGCCAACGGAATTGTTGGGGGCTGGTACAATTGCAACATTTAAAAGGCATCTGGATGGGTCTATGAATAGGAAGGGTTTAGAGGGATATGGGCCAAATGCTGGCAAATGGGACGAGGTGTATTTAGGATATTGGGTTAGCATGGGCAACTTGGACCGAAGGGTCTGTTTCCATGCTGTACATCTCTATTACACTTTTGGGGAAAAGATGTCAAATCTTCCCCTTTATAACGTATAGAAATATAAGGCATTTACTTACTGCTAGCAATTTGTGAAAATGCTGAAAAATATTAGCTGACTTGTGTATTGTTGTGCAGAATAAACACTGTGGTCTTAAACTGGTATTAAACTGTTTAAACTGCTTGTGAGAGAAAAGGAATATTTATTGCTTTTAATCTTATTTGGCAGAAAGACCATGTTGTGTCCTGTCAATACCAAAACCTTTCCAAAGTGCCTGATCTTCCAATGCTGGAGACTGAAACAATAGATTTATCCCATAATTCAATCAAAGCATTGACAGAAGAATCACTGCTAAATTTCAGTTCACTGCAACACCTCGATGTCTCCTACAATCAACTGAAGACTATAACGTCAGGAGCTCTGGCGCATTTGACTAACCTGAGAATGCTCTTTTTGGCAAACAATCATCTAGGCAGAAGCTTTTCATCCGGTCTTGAAACCTTTAGCCAATTAAAGAAACTCAAAGTGCTAAATCTGTCAGAGAATTTTTGGGACAGTGACACGGTGTCTCAACATCTGAAGAATCTGTCTTCACTGGAAAAAATACATCTGTCAGGGAACCTACTGATGAAGCTGACCCCTGATATGTTCTGTGGGATGCAGCTTTTGAAATATATTTTCCTTGAAAAGAACTATATTACAGAAATAACTGTAGGTTCTTTTGAGTGTTTGGCAAACTTGGTTGAGTTGAACTTGGCCATGAATTCACTTTCTTGCATTTCCAATTTTCATCTTCCTAAGCTCCAAGTCTTGAACCTAAGCAGAAATGGCATTGAATTCTTCATGACAGATGAGAACGAGGACGAACATCATCTTCAAGTGCTTGATCTGAGCCACAACAGGTTGTTTCATTTCCCATTTCTTCCAAAATTACATCAACTAAAACATTTGAATTTGTCGAGTAATTTAATGGCCAGTGTAACACCTGGTCTGCTGAACAACTCCGCTGAATGGGGTGCAAGAAACCGATATAAAGAATTTAGGGTGTTAAATAAGACATCCAAACATAGTGCCCACACAAATTTATCAGAAGTAATATCTTTGGATTTAAGCAACAATGTACTGCTGGATATATCACATGGCTTTCTGAGTAAATTTGATTCTCTCCAACTCTTGAACCTCAGTAGAAATTGTTTTCAGAATTTTAGTATAGAAGATGGTGATGAACTGAATTTCCTGTATTCTCTAGACTTGAGTGGCAATAAACTGGACAATATATCTGTGCTGGGAGATAATCAAAAACTCCTTTCCTTAATGTACCTGTTCCTACAAAATAATTCCATTCAGTTATTGCCCTCTCAGCTTTTTAAAGCCCTGCCTAAAATTGAAAAAATCAATCTTGCTAACAATAATGTAAAAATTTGTAATGTGGCAGACAAAAGCGTAGGATGTGGTGGCCCAATCCACAGGAGCAACAATAATAATAACTGTGTATCTTTTTCTGGACTCCCTACTCTTAAGTACCTCAACCTCAATGGAAATAACATTACACAGCTCGCACCTTACACATTCTATCAGACCCCCCTGGTACACTTGGATGTTTCAAGAAACAAATTTCTAGAAGTGCCAGATCAGGCTTTGACGGGCTTGGAACAATCATTACAATATCTCTCTTTAAGCTGGAATTTGATGCAATACACCAAAGTGACTCTGCCTTGTTTGAGTCACCTTAGAGATTTGGATTTGTCACATAATCAGTTTGAATTTCTCCCTTATGGTGTTGGATGTTCTCCATTGCAAAACCTCGATATTCGGGGCAACAGTTTTTATGCTCTTCAAGACTTAATAACAAGAAACATGTCCCAAACTCTTAAAACACTGTACTTGAGTGGAAATTATTTTAATTGTTGTGCATTGATTTGGCTGGATGTACTGAATAGTGCCAGTGTTGAAATCCCAGATATGGGTGACACCCAATGTTTTTACCCAAACCATAATGATTCTTCAACAGTCCAATTATTAAGTGATCACGAAGGGAAATGTTATACAGAAAGCATCACAAAAGTCAGTCCCCTTGTACTTCTAATATTTGCACTTGCCTTTCTAATAGTTATTGGATCTGTGATAACATTAATTGCTGGAGAGTGCTGTAGGTTGTGCTTGAATACTGGGGATGATGTTTTTGAGGCAGACACTGTTCCAGTGAAAACAAACAGTGAACAGCAGCTGGAAGGGCTGTCTCTAAGTGTCATTAAAATAGAAATGTAAAACAGGAGAATGCATTGCTGAACTGTACCATGGAATAGAAAGACCCCAAAGCTTCAAACCCAACTTCAGCCCTTTGGACTCCTATTGGATAGTTAACTAAATGTCAGCTACAATACCAAGTGAAGCCGAGCTACTGAAACAAAAAGACTTTAATTTTAGGCCGTGCAACCAACCTTTGTTCAGTCTCAAGGCCTAGGCTATTTGATAATAAATAAAGGCTTTCTGATTTTTTTGTTTGGAGATATTTACAATTTGTGGAAATGCATGCCCACCAAATGTATCTTGTGGTGCAGTTCTGAATCACATGCATTGTCAGTGTTGAGTTAACCTATCTCAGCTAAGGTAGCAGATCTGGCTTCCAGGAGCTTGAGACAGGGAATAATTTGGCAGGGATTCTTTCTTTTTAATGGCTAGTCCTGTTGCGCTACTTGAATAGAGGCAAAATATTGCAGTGCTGGAAATCTGAAGCAAAGACCGAGAATGGTGGAGAAACTCAGCAGGTCTGGCAGTAGCTATGGAGAGAGCAATAGTGTTAAAGTTTTGAGTCTGTTATGACTCTTCTTCAGAACTGCTGAGTTTATCCACCATTCTCTGTGCTTGTTCCTGTTGTGCCACTGTCCACTATTCCTGCAATCGAATTGCCCTCCAGTGCTCACTCTCTGTCACAATGGAACAAAGGAACATAGGAGCAGAGATAAGCCAAATAGCTCCTGAGTCTATTCCAGCATTCTGTTATATCAAGGCTGATCTGTTCCACTAACGCAAGTTTACTTAATATCCCATGGTGTCCTTACATTTTAAAAAAATCATCAATCTGAGTTCACCCAAGATTCATAGTCTTGCCAGATTTCCTTTATCTGTTGAATAACAAAGCACTTCTTAATTTTACTCATGAATGGCCTAGGTCTAATATTAAGATAGATAATAAATGGCAGATTGGGGAAGGTACTGGAGAACAATCATATTCAAAAATCCGATCCTATTTGCTGATTAGGAAGCAAAGGAAACATTTGGTGAGGTGGCAGTGGATTATAATTATCGATGGTGCAATAGTTCAGCCACAGTGGAAATGCCAGAACATTTGAACTGTATATTCGTAAAATGTAAGGTCCCTATAATTCTACAGTGTGGTTTAACCTGAGGATCACCACACCTCAGTCAAAGACATTTTGCATATCTTGTCTATGAAAGCAAAACACTATTCATAGCACTACTGAATTAATATTGTGCATTTGATATCATGCGTATAAATAAATGTAAAATAAAAACAATATTATTTAAGAATAGCTATTATTCATTGATCTAAATAAATACGTACAGATTATGACAATTTTTTTCTAATAAGAAATTACTCATTCTGGTGTCATTTCCATAAACAAACTGTTTAAGTAAAACTTGGGTACAAACATTTCTTGTGTTCTGGGAAGATATACATGAATTCTCAAAAGCAGTCCAATCAATTATTGCTATTTTTTTCTTTAAAAATATAATTTAGAATTTATCTTGTATCAGGCAATGTATTGTTTGATTTTAACATTGGAAATTCTATTTTTATTTCAGACTCTCGACATTTATAAATATTTGTTCATATTTATTCAACTTTATTTGATCCATTGAAATAATAAGCAATGTTTTCCTGTTGAATTCTTTTGCAAAATGACATAAAAATGCCTACAGATATGAATGTTTTATCATTTGCTTTATCAATTGCTTAAGTTTCCATAAAGGTCAGGTACTACTTACATACTGCTAAAATCAGATATTTATGTAATAAAAAAAACAAAGAACTGCAGGTGCTGGAGATCAGAATTTGCTGGATAAACTGAGCAGGTCTGGCAGCATCTGTGGAGAGTGGTCCTTCTTCATAATGGCCTTTCGGGTGACTGGATCTGAAACATTAACTCTGCTTTCTCTCCACAGATGCTGCCAGACCAACTGAAATTTTCCAGCAACTTTTGAGTTTATTTACTGTAATAACTGCAGGAATTTCAAAATGGTAATGTTAGTAGAAAAGGGATTCACTGACCTGGGCTAATATATAGTCCTGCAGTGCAAACCATACTAAGGCAGGAAATGTAAATTTAATTGATTAATAAATCAAATGTTATATTATCAGATTGATTTGAAAATGGATCTAGTTCACAAATATCTTTTGAAGCAGGAAATCTGCCACCCTCACCCTGCCTGGGCTACATCGACTCATACAGCCGTAGAGCTGTACAACATGGAAACAGACCCTTTGGTCCAACTCGTCCATGCCGACCAGATATCCTAAATAAATCTAGTCCCATTTGCCAGCATTTGGTCCATATCCCTCTAAACCCTTCCTATTCATTTACTCATCCAGATGCCTTTTAAATGTTGTAATTGTACCAGCCACCACCACTTCCTCTGGCAGCTCATTCCATGCGTGGACCACCCTCTGCATGAAAAAGTTGCCCCTTAAGTCCCTTTTAAATCTTTCCCCTCTCACCGTAAACCTATGCCCTCTAGTTTTGGACCCCCCCACACGGGAAAATGACCTTGTCTATTTACCCTATCCATGCCCCTCATGATTTTATAAACCTCTATAAGGTCACCCCTTAGCCTCAAATGCTGCAGGGAAAACAGCGCCAGCCTATTCAACCTCTGCCTATGGCTCAAACCCTCCAACCCTGGCAACATCATTGTAGATCTTTTCTGAACCAGTTTAAGTTTGACGACATCCTTCCTATAGCAGGGAGAGCAGAACTTTACGCAGTATTCCAGATGTGACCTAACCAATGTCCAGCACAGCCACAATATGAACTCTCAACTTATTTACTCAATGCACTGACCAATAAAGGCAATCATACCAAACGCCTTCTCCACTATCCTGTCTACCTTTGACTCCACTTTCAAGGAACTATGAACCTGCACTCCAAGGTCTCTTTGTTCAGCAACACACCCCAGGACCTTACCATTAAGTGTATACGTCCTGCCCTGATTTGCTTTTCTAAAATGCAGCTCCTCACATTTATCTAAATTAAACTCCATCTGCCACTCCTCGGCCCACTGGCCCATCTGATCAAGATCCCATTATACTCTGAGGTAACCTTCTTCGCTGTCCACTAAACCTCCAATTTTGGTGTCAACTGCAAGCTTACTAACCATACGTCCCATGTTCACATCCAAATCATTTATATTAATTTACATACATGGCCTACAGTCTACAACATGGTATTGATTCTTAATTTGTCAGTGAAATGACCTGGAAAGCTGACTACCTCAAATACTTTCAGAAAGTTTAAATATAACTAAAACTGTATAAATCACTGTGTATCACCTAGACACATGTCCCTACAAGAGCCCAACCTGCCCAGTGACACCTGTAAATGCACAGCTGGGGCCATATGCCGAACTTTGGAAAGCTGTGTCACAGACAGGAAAAGTAACAGTGGGACATAGTTATACTCACCAAAGAATTCATTGCATCCAATGTCCCAAACGTCTCCATATCCCCTCCTGAGTATGTTCTGCCCCACAATCATCGGTTGACTACACAGTGATATAGAATCACTATATGGACATAAGGGTCCTTAACATTGATGCTGGACCTCATACAATCTCATGACATCAACTCAAATATGGACAAGGAAACCTCCTGTTAATTAGTACCACTCTCCCTCAGCTGATAAATCATTATGTCGAGAATCATTTGGAAGGAGGGTACAGCATGCACTCTGAGGGAGGACTTAAGTGTACATTGCCAAGAGTGACTTGGATACAAGGCAGTGGCTCAGTGGTCAGCACTGTCACCTCGCAGCAACAGGGGCCTTGGTATGATTCGAGCCCCCAGCAACTGTCTCTGTGGAGTTTAAACATTCTCCCCGTGTCTGCGTGGGTTTCCTCCAGGTGCTCCAGTTTCCTCCCATAGTCCAAAGATGTGCAGGCTAAGGGGTTGGCCAGGGGAAATGCAGGGTTACAGAGATAGCGTAACGGGTTGGGTCTGGGTTGCCCGCTCTTCGGAGAGTCGGTGTGGACTCAATGGGCTGATTGACCTGCTTCCACACTGAGGTATTCTCATAGAATCCCTACATTGATTGAGCTGGCTGAGTCCTGACTCTAGTATCTGCCAGGCTAGGCCTGTGGCAGGTGATAAGGGAAGTAGCAAGAGAAGAAAATCCTGCTAGATCTTGCCCTCACCATTCTATTAATTGCAAATGTATCTGTCAATTCTAGTATGAGTGACCACTGCACAATCCTTATGTTATTTACAATAAGGATGTTCTCCATCGTGCTGTGTGCTACTTTCTGCATGCTAACCAGGATAGATTCAGAACAGATCTACTAGCTCCAAACTCGGTTACAATATTGCAATGTGGTCTATCAGCAGCCACAGAATTCTAAACAAACATTATCAGTAACCTCCACCTAGAATGTGCCTCACTCTATCGTTACCGTTGATCCAGGGTACCAACTTCACAAAGGCTGGAGAAGAGCAATCCATGGCTAGCAGCAGGAGTACCTAAAAATTAAGTTACAACCTGGTGAAGCTACAATGTAGGACCACATCCATGTTAAACTGCAGAAACAGTATGTTATAAGTGGACCCAACTGATCCCTGAGGTAATGGATCAGAACAAACCTCAGCCATCCTGCCTCATTTAGCCGTGACTGTTGTTGGACAATTAAAAACTAACTACAGAGGGAGTTTCCACAAACATCTCCTGCCTCAATGAAGTGAGAGCTGACATGTCAATGCAAAAGTTAAGGATGACACATCTGCAATCATCTTCAGTCAGAAATGCTGAATGGATGAGCCACCAGGCCCACTCAGCTCCTGACCTCATCTTGCCTTGGCCCAAACATTGACAAAAGAACTGATCTTAAGGAAAAGTGAAGTAGACTGTCCTTGACATCAAGGCAGCATATGACCAAGTGTGGCATTAAGGAGTCCTAGCAAAACTGGAGTCAGTAGCAATCAGAGGGAATGTTCTCTGCTGATTGGAGCCATACCTAGCATAAAAGAAGGTGGTTGTGGCTGTTGGAGGTTAGTCATCTATGCTTCAGGACATTGCTGTAGGAGTTCCTTGGGGTAGTGTTCTCAGGCTAACCCTCCATTATAAGGTCAGATGTGGGGCTGTTTGCTAATGGTTTCACAGTGTTCCATATGATTTGGAACTCCACAGGTGCTGAAGCAGTTCATGTCCCCATGCAGCAAGTCCTGGGTAACATCCAGGTTCAGCCTGATAAGTGTCAAATAACATTGTAATGAAGAATCTGTCTAGCAGATTAAAACCTATTGAAAAACTATGCTCCTTGTTGCCCTCTGAAATTGTATTAGAGGGCCATTGAAGGGCCATTATAGAGGGCCAAAATGTTGAACATTTTGAGTACTGTCTTTCAATTGCTTGTGCACTTGTTTAATGGAAAGGCTTGTGTTACAATGCTAAACCAAATAAAACATCTGAATGTTGATGTTATAAGCTGGTACTTTGAGGCAAATCTGAGCCCAACTTTGTCTTCTCCCAGGAATGGTGGAAATGGATCTCGCTCTAGGAAGCAGGACCTTGGAATCATTTTTACATGAGGCAGTGAGGCCTTATAGTCAAGCTCTGTTGCAGGCTGAGAATCAAAGCCTCCAGCCTGAATGGCTTACATTACATTGATGGCATCTCTACTTCCTAGGGCATCAAGAAGCTATAACAGTTGGAATTCTTAATAGTTTTTAAAGGCCAATATGAACAGTGGAATGCGTTGCCAGAGGAAATGGTAGAAGCGATATGTCAGCAAAGTATTTAAATGCCTCTTAAAGACACATGAACAAGCAGGGAATACAGACCATGCGCAGGCAAAAATGCATTGTTCATACTTGTTAAATTTATTTACTAATTTAAAGTCCTCGCCTTTTTTTTTGCTCACCATATTGCTTTCCTTTTATAAGAAAAAAATGTGGTTAACTACATGGCAGCTTTGATTGTTTCAAGTAATGAGCTAATTTAGGATATTCCCCATCCTCCTTAATTACTGCCATCTAATTTCTTCTTTCATAATAGGATGAAATCACCTAACAGGAACCATTCCTCTTGCTAGACCAAAGTAGTTCATTGAAACTGGCCAATTATCAATTTATGAAGTTAAGAGCAATGACAGACAGGTAAACCACTCAATCTGTCCTGTACTATTACGACACCTGGTCTATTACCAATTATAAACTCTTCACAGAAATGAATGGTGGTGTCTGTAAAGGAGCTGAAATCGCATCATTGCACTCCCCTTCGCTGTCCTGTCACTTGGAGAGATTCCCACTCCTGAATTTTTGACCTTCTGCAAGGGTTGATGGCTGTCCCAACCAGAGGCAAGCTTACCTCTCACCAGAAGGAATTCAATGAGTGACAGCCTGATACAATGGCTGGGAAAGACTGGTATTTGAACCCAGAATCCTATTCACAAGTCCATTGGATGATTCTTGGGAAGGGGGCAGACAAGTAGATTTCTACTTATGCTGTGGACTCCTATCCCCACAGATCCCACCTACTTTTAGAATACCAGTGATGGTGCTTCACTTGACTCTTTGGGGTGTCATGAAAGAGCCTATGTAAATGAAAATATGCGTGTTCCCCTATTCTGTTTCTCGGTTGCACATAAAATTGATTATTAAAATTCATATGTAATGTCATTTAGTGAAAAAGAAAAGTTTAAACATCAACTGATTGCTTCTTTCAAACCTACTGCACCTCTAATGCTTTCATTTCAGCAGCCTATCTTTCTCCCACCACAGTCCTTAAGCCGCTCCAGCTTTTGTTTAAGGTTGTCCCACCAAAACATCATTTTTCTTTACACAGCAGTTCAACAGCAAAAGCTTAAAAAAAAAAGAACCAACAAAGCATTTCGGGTTTCCTCTCTCTTTGAACTGGCTCTGGGTGTGCGTTGGTGGGGTCATTTCTTTACAGCTCATTATCACTCATTGACATGTTGCAATGAGTCAAAAAAAAATTCCTTTTGGTAATTTTAAGCAACAACATGAAGAAATTGTGGTTATTTGTTTCCTTGAGCCTGTGCAAAGCGTATGGTTATATGACCATAAATTATACATGGTGGTGTAGGAAGTTCATTATCTTGAAGAGATGGCAATGGCCCAATTCTAGAAAGTAAGGAGGAGTCAATCCCTAGGACACTTCAACATTACATAACTTCCAAATATGGTTTTCAGTAGTTGGCAGTTAGGAGTTCCCCCTTCCAGCTCATCTCTGCATATTTGCTGTTTATCCATGAGGGTGTAAAATGTGTCATAGGCTCCTCATGATAAAGTATCTCTATGTGGCTCAACAGCGAGGTGACTAGCTGATAACAGATGAAAGAGGATGGCTATTTTTTCTGGTATTGACAACTTAACTCAACTGTCATTGAATGCCTAACATTGTGCAGCTGTGAGCTAATCACTTGAACATTTGTATGTAGTAAGAGAAGTCATATTTATTTTAGGGATAGGTGATAGCCTAGTGGTATTATTGCTAGACTTTTACTCCAGAAAGTCAGCTAATGTTCCAGGTACCCGGGTGTGAATCCCATCATAGCAGCTTTGAATTCAATAAAAAAAATCTCAAATTAAGAATGATGACCATAAAACCATTGTCGATTGTCAGAAAAACCCATTTGGTTCACTTATGTCCTTCAGAGAAGAAAATCTGCCATCCTCACCTGGTCTGGCCTACATGTGACTCTAGACCCACGGAAATGTGGTTAACTCTCAGTTTGCCCCCTGAAATGGCCTAGCTAGCCATTCAGTTGCACCAATCACTACAAAGTCTCAAAGAAATGAAACTGGACAGATCACCTGGCATCGATCTAGGCAACAGAAAAGATAATGGCAGAAACAGCCCTGCTGACCCTGCAGGGTCCTCCTTCCTAATATCTGGGTGCTAGTGCCAAAATTGGGACAGCTGTCTCATCGGCTAGCCATACTCATGGAATTATACCTTACAGACAATGTCCCAGACACCATTATCACAATCCCTGGATATGTCCTGTCTCAGTGGTACAGTAACTGACACAGTGGTATACAGTTGAGAAGGAGTTTCCCTGGGAGTCCTCAACATTGGTTCCAGACCCCATGAAGTCCCATGGCTTCAAGTTAAACATGGGCAAGGAAACCTCCTGCTGATTACCACATACCGTCCTCCCTCAGCTGATGAATCAGTACTCCTCAATGTTGAAAAACATTTAGAGGAAGCGCTGAGGATGGCAATAGCACAAAATGTACTCTTGGTGGGGGATTTCAATGTCCACCACCAGGAATGACTCAGCAGCAGTACTACTGATTGTGCTGGTCAGGTCCTAAAGTACATAGCTACCAGACTGGGTCTGTGGCAGGTGGTGAGGGAACCAATAAGACAGAAGAAAATACTTGACTTAATCCTTGCTAATCTGCCAGCTGCAGATGCATCTGCACATGATAGTATTGGTAAGGGTGACCATCGCACAGTTCCTTGTGGAGACAAAATCCCGCCTTCATATTGAGAATAGCCTCCATCGTGTTGTGTGGCACTATCACCATGCTAAATGGGACAGACTTCACACAGATCTAGAGATCCAAGACTGGCATCCATGAGGTGCTGTGGGTCACCAATAGCAGAGTTGTAATCCAGCACAATCTGTAACCTCATGGCCCAGCATATCCCCCACTCAACCATTACCATCAAGCCAGGGGATCAATCCTGGTTCAATGAAGAGTGCAGGAGGGCATGCTAGGAGCAGCACCAGGCATACCTGAAGATGAGGTGTCAACCTGGTGAAATCGCCAAACAGGACGACTTGCACACTAAACAACACAAGCAGCAAGTGATAGACAGAGCTAAGCGATCCCACAACCAACGGATGAATGGTGGTGGACAATTAAACAACTCACTGTAGGAGGAGGCTATACAAGTATCTCCATCCTCAATGACGGAAGAGCACAGCACATCAATACAGAAGATAAGGCTGAAGGTTTCTTCAGCCAGAAGTGTCAAGTGGACAATCCATCTCTGCCTTCTCCAGTGGTCCACAGCATCACAGATACCAGTCTTCAGTCAATTCGATTCACTCCACATGATATTAAAAAACAGTAGGAGACACTGGATACTGCAAAGGCTATGGGCCCTGACAGCATTCTGGCAATAGTACTAAAGACTCTTGCTCCAGAACTTGCCACTCCCCTAGCCAAGCTGTTCCAGTACAGTTACAACATTGGTATCTACCCGACAATGTGAAAAATTGCTCAAGTGTGTCCTGTACATAAAAAGCAGGACAAATCCAACCCGGCCGATTACTGCCCCATCAGTCTCCTCTCGATCATCAGTAAAGTGATGGAAGGTGTCATCAACAGTGCTATCAAGCAGCACCTGCTCAGAAATAACCTGCTCAGTGACGCCCAGTTTGGGTTCCGCCAGGGCCACTCAGCTCCTGACCTCATTACAGCCTTGGTTCAAACATGGACAAAAGAGCTGAATTCCAGAGGTGAGGTGAGAGTCACAGCCCTTGTTGCCAAGGCTGCATTTTGACTGAGCGTGGCATCAAGGAGCCTTGGCAAAACTGAAATCAATGGGTATCAGGGGGCAAACTCTCCGGTGGTTGGAGTCATACCTGACACATAGGAAGATGGTTGTGGTTGTTGGAAGTCAGTCATCTCTGTTCCAGGACATATTTGCAGGAGTTCCTCTTGTAATTT
>NC_063345.1:21168890-21179254 GCF_021869965.1 Rhincodon typus | reverse complement strand
TTACGTTTATTTATCTCTGATCTTTTTAAAAGCTTTTCAGTGAAGTCAGCAAATGCTGTAGTCCTGCTACATCGCTCTTCCCTCAATTCAAGACTGTTAGGGTGACACTGCAACGATGATAATATTCCAGGGCCAAAGTAGCTAAACTGGTGTTTTAAACATAGCGTCCCTGACAATGCATAGGATGCAACACGAGACATCTGTCATGGAATATTGAGGAGGGCAGAGCTGGGTTGGGTGGGGGGCTGGGGAAGAGAAGATTTAAACATTTGTTTCTGGATGAGCAAACTGCACTGAACTGAATAGCTTCCCTAATCCACAATTATCCTGCGCTATCGCTGAGGAATGTCTTTGATCACTTATTAGAAAAGTTGGTCCGAAACCAAAGCTCTGCAAGCAACAGTGAACAGAGTTCTAATTTTCTTTCTTAATCTGTCTAATGCTGGTTGAAAGCCGGTTCCTGGTTTCGGAGCTCCTGCTCTATATTTCATTTCCTTGCTTTGTGTTGAGGTTATTTCCTCTGCCAACAGTTGAGTGCTGCCTGCCTGGCCAATCAGCAGGCAGTTTAATGCTCACCCCACTGTATACGACACTCGTCTTCCCACCCAGTGCCCACAGGTGCAGATCACAAACGCCATCCTTCCCACGTAACAACAGTGTCCAGCAGCCTGCAAGCAAGTCTAATTCAAATCGATACAATAGCAACAAGCAACTCCACCTCCCCCAGAATATTTTAGGATGTGGTTATGTGTACTATTAGGAGCTATATAGTACATTTAAACCCTTTACTCTCGTCCAGCAAAAGCAATTCTTGTGTCTAAGAAATGCAGTAAATGTTTTACATTTTCTAAAAAATTGAAATTTCAAACAATCCCATTAAAATGGCCTGAGACTTATAACATGTAAAAACTTTGAAGTTTGATCAAGGAAGTAGGTCTGTGGTTTGTAACTGGGCCAATGATTTATTGCCTCTGAAAGCCTCAAAAGTTCAGGGTTTTGCCACAGCCTAGTACTATTCCAAGAATAGCTGACTTCATGTAACCTCTTCTGAAATTAGATATGGCTGTTCGGACTTCAAAATGCAGTCTTTTTAATCTCCACTCTGGTCAGGAAGCAGAATTGCAAAACGTATCGTGGAAACTGAAGGACATACAAATTGGGCAGTTGGAATGCAGTCAGTTCTCAAATTGTAGTATTGGATATAATTAGACTAGTTGCTATGTTGTGGCAATATTCCTCTGTAGGGTTTGACTAACAAAGGAGATTGTGTTAAACAAACAGCATCCGTGTTGTGCTCTTCTCTGACCAGTTATAAATCTGGAAACCTTCGACTGTGTTCTAAATGCCCAGTAAAGCTGATAGCCCAAATATACGAATTGCTCTTCAAGCTAAAGATAACGTTTGCAAACTGCCTCCTCAATATTCTGTATCAGAATATCTCTTGTGTTGCATTCTGTACATTGTCAGGGACACTGCGTGTTTGAAACACAAGTTCAGCTACTCTGCCCCCTGAAATATTATTATCGTAGCAGAAGTATCACCCGTACAATCTTGAATTGTGTGGTGAGTGTGATGCAGCAGGGTTACAGCATTTGCTGACTTTGTTGTAATGTGACTTAAAGATTGGAGATAAAATAAATGCAAACCCCTTGAGCAAAAACATTAATCGCAATTTTACTCTTGCGTCTGTTGTAGGGTGCTTTTGTCATGCTTTTATTCTAAACGTGAACTTTCAAAATTGTTATTTTCTTAGTAACCTTTTACAGAATAGTTATGGCACAGAAGGAGGCCATTTGGTCCATCAAGTCTGTACTTGCCCTCCAACTGAGCAGCCTGAATTAGTGCCATTCTGCTGCAATTTTTCCATGCTCTTGTATGTTGTGGCTATTTAATTGATCATTTGATGCCCTCTTGAGTGTCTCAATTGAATCTGTTTCCATCACTTCCAGGCATTTCCAGACCCGAACAAGCTAATGTGAAAATATTTGTTTTCTTGCATCACGTTTGCTTCTTTTCCAAATACTTTAAAACTCTGCGTTTTTGATCTTGATCCTTTTACAAATGGGTATAGTTTCTTGTTATCCACTCTATCCAGCCCTCGCGTGATTTTGAAAATTTTCGTTTAAATTTCCTCTTGACCATCTTCTCTCCAAGAGGAACAGTCCAACCCCTCAAATCTATCTTCATCACTGAAGTTTCTCATCCCTGGAGCCGTTCTTGTCAATCACTTCTATGCAATTCTCATACTGTACATTCATATCCTTTGTGTGCACACAGACATACAACACACATGCACAAAAAAACCTGATTTCTCTCTGCTGAGGTTTACATTCTCGTAAAGCAACACTTTTTGGCCATGAGGGGCTTTCTTCGATGCAAAAAGGAGTGGGACATAGACTGGGCCGAAGTCTGTCACTATGCTCTTCTTAAGGCGTGAGCTCAAGTCACTGAACATGCGCAATTGTTTCAGGAATCTTGGCAGATATAGCTTGCTTAGGAACTACACTTCTGAGATATTCCTTCAGTCACTCGCCCAGATAAACGTGTAGGTTTCACCTGAACTCTCTCATGATTTCTTTTTAAATTTAGAGATCAGCCGGGCAGTCTTTCCTTAAAATCTCCTTGTTTCCCACCAAAATTCAGATACCAGTAGAAGCAACGAGCCTAATGGTGTTATCACTGGACTCTTAATCCAGAGATAAAAACAGAAATTGCTGGAAAAGCTCAGCAGGTCTGGCAACATCTGTGAAGAAAAAAATCAGAGTTAACTTTTTGGGACCGGTGACCCTTCCTCAGAACTTCCTCAGACCCTTCCTCTCAATCCAGAGACCCTAGTAATCCTACCATGGCAGATAGTGGGGATTTAAAAAATTGAATTTGAATTCAATAAAGATCTGGAATTAGGAATCTAATGATGACCATGAATCCATTGCTAACTGTTGGAAGAATCCATCTGGTTTATGGAAGGAAACTGCCATCCTTACCTGGTCTGACCTATATGTATCTCCAGACCCACAGCAATGTGGTTGACTCTTAACTGCCCTCTGGGCAATTAGGGATGGGCAGTAAATGCTGCCTGGCCAGCGATGCACTCATCCCATGAATGAATTTAGAAAAAGCGCTGTCCATCAACTGCAGCAGGGATGTAAAACAGTTATCATCAATCTTGTTATTTCTAGCAACCTTTTTTTTTATGCAAAGTATGAAGTGACCAACCGAATTGCCTTTTTAAATAAACTGGCCCAGATAATTCCACAAAATTTCAAGCTGGTTTTTCTGCAGTCTTCCAAGAAGTACTGAATGTGTAGCATCTTTGTAACTGCAGCATGTTGCTTCTTGTTCCTAAGTGAATTAAGGTGAAGTACTGCAGATGCTGGAGGTCTGGAGTGAAAGCAGAAAGTGCAGGAGAAAATCCACGTGTCTGGAAGCATTTGTGGACAGAGACTCCAAGAAGAGTTCTGTTGGAATCGAAGCATTATATCTGTTCTCTCTCCACAAAAACTGCTAGATCAATTGAGTTTCTCCAACACTTACTTTTTAATGAGTTGTTTGTCATATGATAGTCATTATTGACCAGAATAGTCCAAGGAAGGCTCTTCCTTTTTGGCAGTTTGAGGGATTTGCTTGCACAGTGATTAATGTGCCTTTGTGGGGATTGTCTGAAACAATTTGAGCTTAATATTTAAAAACAGGAACTAATGTTTTTCAATGTTTTCAAGCAGGTAGGCTCGTTGCAATTTACCGAAACCAAAAAGCTGGCCCTACAGAAGAGAATGTGTTGGGTTTTATTTTTAAAAAGTACGGGTGTTGTGTGATGCTGATGGATAATGATACATTAGGAATAATCATACCTTGGGAGTGCGCATATTTTTAAATTCTTCTGAGCACTTTATTGAAGTAGAGCTCGGTGTAAATTGCAGAATTTATTTTAATTTTTTTAATTGACTTGTTTCAATCATGAGTCCGACCCTAGCATCATGGACACTGATTTCATATGAACAGCTTTTAAATTGTGCAATATACAGGACATGCCTAGGGCTTTGACAACATTTAAAGAGTGTGTGGAATGCTTTAAGGTACAGCTTGACTGAAAAGCTGTGGTAAGTACTACAGTGCATTAGGAGGGGTGATGGTGGAGACAAAGTCCAGTTTCTTCATATTCACAAAATGGGCTAGTTGACTGAATTAAAGGAAGTTAAAATATTGTGAAAGTTGTCTTTCATAATAGCTCTTGATCTGTCAAAGTTTACCCTCGGAACTGACTCAGGCTTTCACAACATCCTCTCTTCCATTTAAGACTCTCTTAATAGCCACCTTTTGAGAAAGCCCCAACTTTTGCTTCCAACAAGTTCTTTTGAGTTGGTGCTCGTTTTCATTTTATGCCTCTCAATCAAACTGAAGTGTTTTTCTACGTTAAAGGAACACTACATAGGCAAGTCATAAAATTCAGCTCCAAAATTCAGAAATGAACCTTAGAAAGTAATTGAATTTATTTTCATTCCTTTTTGAGATGTTTATTTTCTGAGAAAAGTCTTTCTGCCTTTGCAATTGGCTAAACTCAACCACAAGCAAGGAGTTTAATGATGAGTGTTCCTTCTCAAAAAAAGGTCAGTATTATAAATGTGACTTGTTTCAATCATGAGTCAGACCATTTGTGTCCATCAGTAAAATATGGCATTGCGTGAAGTATACAAGCATTATAAAAATCATTTTCTTCCTCTTTAATCATTTCCCTATAAATCTGTTTTTCACAAATTTGCAGTATTGGAAATTTGAGATCAAAACTTGGTAGATTATGCATCTCTTAATAGATATAATTTAAAACTAAGTATGGTTTCTTTGTTCCTGACACCTGACTTCAAGTGAAACTAAATGCTGTAAACTTGCTGTGTACTAAATATTTTATTAAGGAGTTGTGAGCGGTAGTTTGTTTTTTACTTCTAATCCAATTACAGAAAGCAGAAGCCTCTGAAATTTCTTCAACTTAATGTTTTTCAGTTATTAAACAACAACAGTCTGATGTCCACCCTCTCATAACAATTTTATTTTCTGCACCACAGTTTTAACACTTCAGCATTTAACCAGGCTACATTGCCACAGAAGTATAGATATATTGAAACAAGGAGATTGCTGAATTCAGGTTATAGGCCATTATGCATTGGTTTTGTAAACCACGTGCTTAGCGCTACACGCCAAATAATCGTGAAACTGAGAATTTTCACATTGAGTTTATTGGCTAACTCCGCCTGACTTGCACAGTTGGCAAGAAATGCCATAGTTTGTTCCTGATAAATGTTCAATTTGCGTATTTTCATTGTTCCACTGCTAGTGGCTGTTGAGGGTGTAAACTGTAGTGTATTCTCTTAACCCTCTGAGCATTTGGTAATCTGATCAAATATCTCCTTTATGGGGCTAGGTGTCATACTTTGTTGTAAAATGCTTCTTTGCAGCACCTTGGGACGTTAAAGTTACTTTAAATCTGAGGGCAGGGATTGTGAATGAAATCTCACATGACAGCACAGTTCATTAACTTGGTTCACGCCGTGTTCCCCTAGGGAACAAAATGTTTAAAACACTGTGAAATATTTATGAAAGAGCAAACGTTTGAGTTACCTGATTTTTGTCTTTAATTTGAATGGTGCGTTTACACTGGAGAAGAGGTGGGGAAGCTGAAGTAATGACTGGTAGCAGATACTTTTGTGATTTTAGCCAGTCTTTTATTTCCCTTCCCCTTTTCTTGCACCTCCCTTTTGTGATTATATTGTAAACCAGTTTATTTTAAACTGATTCATGTTACTGTTGTGTCTGTGTGAAATGATGCCTCATTAGCCTTTTGCAGTAAATCACTTTTGAAGTGGCTCATGTTAGTTGTGTGGCCCAAATTTGCACTACCACTGATATCGCCAAAAACCTAATTTGTTACATGTGAGATGGAATTATGCAGCAGTGACTGTCAGCTGCCCATGTGAATTCTCTGCCCTGTTCTTGATCCTGAACTAGCCTGGCCAACTAAGTTGAGTACAAACTTAAGGAATCTTGCACGGTACAGGCTGAGAAATGTGTAGAGGACCAAGAAAGATAATTTGAAAAGCTCATAGAATGGGAAGAGGGGATATGATGGTGCAGTAAGGTTTGGTTGAGGTAGTCAATCACTTAAAAGGTAAAGTGACCATAATCCCATTGGACCATAGGGCTGCGCACTCATTAGAGGGAGTCAATTGGTTGTGGTTTGACTTGATTTGACACTCAAATGAGGGGAGAGATTAAGGAGGAAATCCTTCATAATAACCTCAGCCAGTGCAGGAAGTGAATGCACATTGTCAGCATCAGTCTGATCACAAACCAGCTAAGAGTTGACACAAGGAGTATGATTAGGGAAAATGTGAAATTGTTCATTTTGGAAGGGAGAATGAAAGAACAGAATATTATTTAAATGGAGAACGTCCAAAGATGTGCAGGTTACATGGATTCACCATGCTAAATTGCCCATAGTGTTCAGGAATGGGTAGGCTAGGTGGATTAGTCATGGGAGGTGCAGGGATGGGGTGAGTCTGGGTGGGATGCTCTTCAGAGAGTCAATGTAGGTTTTGTTGGGCTGAATGGCCTGACTCCACACTAGAGATTCTACAGATTTAAACGTTTCTATGGAGAAAAACTACAGAAAGCTTCAACACACAGACTTGGTGATGCTTGTACACAAAACACAAAGCTAACACAAGATGCAGCTGGTAATCAGGAAGGCTAATGGAATGAATGGAGTATAAGAGTAGGGAAGTCTGACTGCAACTGCACAAGGTGCTGGTGAGACCACATGTGGAGTACTGAGAGTAATTTTGGTCCCCTTAATTAAGAAAATATATCATTTTCATTGGAGGCAGTTCAGAGAAGGTTCACTAGGATGATCCCTGGCTTACAGGATTGCCTTATGAGCAAAGGCTAAACAGGTTAGGATTCTACTCACTAGAGTAGAATCACTACAGTTAGGACTCTAGAACAATGTGAGGTGATCTCATTGAAGCATATAGGATTCTTAAGGGACTTGACTGGGTAAGTGCTGAGAAGGTGTTTCCCTTCATGGGACAGCCTATGATCAGAGGGCATAGTCTCAAGAGTAAAGGGCCACCAACTTAAGACTGAGATGAGAGGAACTCCTCTCATTGGGTTGGGAGTCTTTGGAACTCATTGCCAAAGAGAGCTGAGGGGGCAGAGTCCTTGCGTGTATTTAAGGCTGAGATAGATTAATCCTTGATTAGTAGGGGAATTGAGGGTTATGGGGAAAGGTCAGGAAAGTGGATGTGAGGAATGTCAGACTATTGAATGATGGAACAGGCTCAAGGGGCTGAATGGAACACTCCTCTTCCTATTTCTTATCATCTTAGTTGAGCTATCCAACCCCTAAAGTCGATCAGCTGTAATGCTATCTAAGCGAGGAGGTGTGGAGGGTGAATTACCTTGTTCTTAATTAAACGTTTTTGACTACTAGCTTAAGTAGGAGGAAGGATACAGAAACCAGCCAATAACTGGGAGAACAAACTGTTTTAAGAGAGAGCCTAACTAAATTTTATTTTTGTGCTAATTGTTACCCAGTACTTTAAATGGAAGGAAGGCAAAAGCTCTGTTTGTGTGCAACTTTACAATCCCAGCAACCTTTAGTTTAAGGTGCTGAGCTTCAGCTATCAGTAACTGCTCTCTACTCCACACTCCAGTCACAATGTACAGTAACGTGGTGGATGCAGCAATGATGGGGGAACGGATCTGTTTGTTTTTAAATTGTACTTTTTATTCTTGGCTTTTCCCCACTCTTCTTTTAGGACGCTGAAAGCAGTGGGGTGGTGCCAACACTGCCAGGCTGGCTCAGATGATCGAGTAGATTTGTTGCTGAGCTTTTACTTGATCAATGCTATTTGTGAAATTTCCTTGCCGAGAGTCAGCAAATTCCAAAGTATAATTAACTGTAAGTGGAGACATGCAGCACAAATCAGGCAGCCACATCTAATAGGAAGATGAGATGCAAGCAAGTCATGCATTGATACCTTCCTGTTTTAATTCAAATATGTTTGCTTGTACTTGAAGATTTTGTTTTGTAAATTTTGTTGTCTATACCTTGTAGAAAATGTCTGGCAAATTATATTTCAGCTGGAAGAATTTGCAAATCTGATTGGGATCCTTGAACTGAATTTTACCAAAAATCACCTCGCCGTGTCACTTTCAAGAGGATTTCCCTCTGTGAGCTCTGCTATGTTTTCTCATGCAAGTGCCCACCACTCTCCTGAGTGGGAGGGGAATGATAAAGAAACATTTGAGGGCCCATACCTGGCACAGTGACACATTATTGCAAGCACCAGCTCCCATTTGTAAATATATTGCTGTTTCACATCAGCGCCTGTCTGATCCACCACCGTTGCGACAGGAGCAACATGAGTCAAGCTGTGCAGGTTCCTCGTCCTCCGTGCCGTACCATCTTCGAATTTTGTCCAATCGAGTGCTGCTGTTTCCTTTAATGCCTGGTGTAGTACAATAGCATTACTCCAATGTGGGAGCACCACATACCGGAAAGCCTTTGAATAGTTAAAAACGTTTACTTCGATTCAATGGCAGCAACAGCTGCCTGTGCTTCTGAGTACAAACAGGGAGGCTGTTGGAGCAACAACAGTTTTTACAGTCAGTGAATGATTTGTAGCATCATGACCATATTCCCCAGTGTGGCTGGCTCCATTGCTCACTGTTCCAATGTCCCTGCATGGGGGATGTCCGAAACAGAACAAGTTCTTCATTTTTGTGAGCAGTTGGCATTCACATCACCGAAATGAAGGTTTGGAATAGACCTCCATACCAGGGGACATGGAGGAGTCCTACAAGGAGCACCACAGAATGCCTTCACATGTACCAAATGATAGGCAATTTAATCCAATGTCTGCATCTCAAACCATGTCATACAAGTAGGGGTTTGAGTGCGGTAGTAATACTGATTAGTTTCTCTTAACCCCCAGAAAAAGAGAGGCAGCATTGCATGCTAGAGCATGTTGATGAATACTTGCAGTTCAAGGTGAGAGGGAATTAGCTTCGTGCTCTGGTGTAGCCTGTGAATTGTGTATTTGTGAATTGTGGTTCGCAGGTCAGACTTCTGTCGTGTGTGGCAAACATTTGCTTCACGGAGATGACGACTGTTATCAGTCCGTAATGGTAAATGACATGGTCAGGAGTCCTTGTGGCCAGCATTTGGCCCCCACGTAGTTGGTCACCACATGCACCTCATGTGCAGGATACAAGGATTTACAGACATCTTCAGCCTGTACTGTGTGACAGTCTGATTAATGCAATTGCCTCTTGAGTCACGCAACGAGAGGCCAAGTACAGTTGCAGCCATTTTTCCATTTCCATTCCACACTCATCATTCACAGGATAGAAAGCAACACTGATTGCACTTGGTGTAGTGATTCTAGTAATGCACCACCCTTCCCCTCTGCCTGCAAGAGCTTCTATGTTCCCTTCTTCCTGACACTGTGCTGAGCTTATCAGCTGAGCCTCTATTACATGTTCCCACACAAGTCTTAAATTTATGTCTTCATCTCCCATCATTACCTACTGATCCCCTGCTGTACAACATAGCCATGCCAGCCATTATGCTGTACTGTTACCCCCTCCGCCCAGCTGCAGGCCGAACCGGGGTGGAGGTGACCGTGTTGCTGATACCCACCGAACCATTTCCGCTGATATACCATAATCACCCACCCTCTGTGTTGAGTCAGACCCGGTTATTGTCCCCTCTGCATCCCTGTATGCTGCCTCCAATCCCCACAGTCTATTTTCCCAATTTGCCCATCGCATCCCTTGACTTCCAGTGAGCTTAAGCCCAGGACTAATCGTGGCCCACCGCCCGAACCAGTTTGGAAGGACAGCACTGATGGAGTTACTGGACCCCGGAATGATTTCTGTGCAGCTCCCAAATGATACCTAACAAATCTCTGGACAGGACCTGCAAGACTGACTGTGACCAACCTCTTGGACTGCACTGAAACAAAACCCCTGAACTTGGCCATTGACTGACTGCATCCGTGCTCCTGCATTGAGATTGGGCACTACCTCTGCATACACCTTCACTCATGACTGTCACCCTTGACTTGACTGAGGACTGCTCCCATTTGCAACATCTCCACCCGCTTGTATCGGCGCCGCCTCGTGCTGCCACGAGGAGCTCGAACAGTTCATACACTTCACTAACACCTTCCACCCCAACCTTAAGTTTACCTGGACCATCTCTAACACCTCTCTCCCCTTCCTGGACCTCTCTGTCTCCATATCGGGCAACCACCTAGAAACCGATATTCATTTCAAGCCCACCGACTCCCACAGCTACCTAGAAT
>NC_063345.1:21100306-21163890 GCF_021869965.1 Rhincodon typus | reverse complement strand
GGCTGATCTGAAAGTGACCTTACCTCCACTTTGCTGCCTGTCCCACAAACCTTAACTTCCTTGTCAGTCAATGATATGTCGAATGACACTAACTTAGATCCATAGATGATGCAAGCATACCATGCAATATGGACTTTGAGTGCACAAACATCCAATGTAAGAATAAAAATCTAAAGTTAAGATCGAGGATAAAAATAACAATGGAAATGTGGAATTTATTTACATTAGCAAAGCTGCCAATTAAGCCCTCCATATAATTCTTTCATAAAGAGTAATCTTGATAGGAATGGGATTAGAAGCTGTGTGATAATTATCAAATACTTCAAAGAACGCAGTGGTTCCTGTGTTGTGGGCAATGAGGGACATTCCAAAGAGAGAAGCCTGACTTGAATAATGGATGAATATTCCGGACTTTCCCGGGGGAAAATGCCTTGGGAGGTGAATTAGTTGGAACCCCTAATGGGGTTTGGTGTCTCCCCATTGCGTGAACAGCCTCAGTGGATTGGTGGCCAACTTTCATTTCACACCTTATTCTGTCTGCAGCAACAGCATGAGAGTTCCATTGGGAGTGCCCCACAGCATGGAATTGATGAGACTGAGAGGATGATGAGTTGGAGGGGATTGAAAGAGTCAGGACTCAGCAACAGTCGTTCGATAAAGGAACAGAGAAGGGAAATCGCTGTATTGGAAGTTTAGAGTGATTGGTCCTAACTCATCCACTTTGGGGAATGCCAAGTTGGAATCTTTGGGAATACCCAGAATAGCTCAGTGAATGAGGATGAGTGAAATAAAGTTGTAGAGAGCACCTTCAGGCAAGCAGTCCACTCTGATGGGAATTAACCATAAAGACTTTTTCTCATTCTCTGTATTTGATGAGACAATTAAGTTGTGGCAATGCAAAATAGTCAGGGTTATGGAATTAGAGTAGAAAGTACAGTTGAAGATTCTTTTTCTTCTATCATGGCTTGTGGGCATTGCTGGCTGGGCCAGTATTTGTTGCCAACCCTGATCGCCCTTGAACTGTGTCTCAGTAGGCAATTTTAGAGGACAGTTAAAAGCCAACCACTTTGCTATTGGTCTGGAGTCACATACAGGCCAGAATGCGTAAACGTTGGGGATTTCCTTCACTCAAGGACAGCAGAGAACCAGTTGGTGTTTCGCATTAAACGATGACGGTTTTGTGGTCATTTTACCGAGACTAGTTTACAAATCCAGGTTCTATTCATTGAATTTAAATTGCACCATTTGCCAGGATGGGATTTGTATCCATGTCCTCATGCTCACCATGGGTCTCTGGATTACTAATCCGGCAACATTACCATGATGCTAACATGTCGCCTAAATTAACACAGACACAAGTTCAGTGAGCCAAATGGATTCTATCTGTGTTGTAATTGCTGGAGCATTTTTATAAAACACTGATGGTCGCTAATTGTTACAGATAGGATAACGCTAGCATGGCAGCATCAGAGGAACAGGAAAGATGGATGTTTCGGGTCGGGACTCTTTTACAGAAAATTTTTTTCTTTCTCTCTGAAGAAGGGTCCTGACCCGAAGTGTCAACTTTCCTGCTCCTCTGATGCTGCCTGGCCTGCTGTGCTGCTCCAGCTCCACACTGTGTTATCTCTAGATCCACCTGCCTGTGTTTGGCACATATCCCTCCAAATCTTTCCTATTCATGTCCTTATCCAAATGTCATTTAAACGTTGTAACTGTACCCACATCCACCACTTTCTCTAGCAGTTCATTCTACACGCTCCATCAGTTTAAAAAAAAAAAAATTGCTCTTCATGTATTTTTTAAATCTTTCTCCTCCCATCTTAAATGTCCCCTGGTCTTGAAATCCCTCACCCTAGGGAAAAGACACCTGCCATTCATCTTATCCATATCCCTCGACTAGTAATCCTGAGACTTGTGCAAATCCCTCATGGCAACTGGTGGAATTTAAATTCAATTGGTAAAGATTTGTAACTGAAACCTAGTGTCAGTAATGGTGCTATGAAATGATCATTGATTGTCATAGTGAGCCAGTTGGTTTTTATCCTTCTGCGAAGGGAATCTGCCATCCTTGCTTGATCTGGTCTACATATGACTCTAGACCCGCAGCCATGCAGTTCAGTCTAGGCTGTCCTCTGGAATGACTAAGGAAATTACTCCATTTATGGGCAGTTGGGGGATGGACAGCAAATAGTGGCAATGTTGGTGATGCAAGCATTCTGTGATAGAAATTTCTAAGAAAAAAGATAACTGGCAGTGAAAGCAATATGGCTTACCTCAGCTCCTTCATCCAACAAAACCCTATGGACCTCTACATTCCATCAAAACAGCTATCTGACAAACAATTCCACCCTTTTTTTTTCATTTCTGTAATTCTACTGGTATGTTCGTTCCGTGTGTTCATCATTCTGTGAAGAAATCCCTAGAATTGCTGGTTTCAGTCTGTTCCCCTTATCCGGCCTTCACTGTTCAGTTTCAGCTTTGTATTCAAGATAAAAATCTGTTGTTTCGATGTGAGTCAAAGATTAATTGTCAGAACAGTACAACATTCTCATCTTTTGATATCCTGAACTGATATCCTTTAGTGATCAGGGCTCTTGAAGACCATATAACTGTGACTAAATGCTGTACATCAGAAGAGCTCTAACCAATATGCTGCCAGTTTGACCATTCCTTCCTTGTCATTATCGTGTTGCAGTTCATTTGCTCTTCCTAGCACTGCTGCTGAGTGAACTCTCTCTTTTTGACTTCACTTGGATGTTAGTTGCCTGTTATTTTTTTCTCCTACACACAGCATTATAAACAAGTAGAAATGAAATTTTAGTTAGTGCTGCCCTCACCTTATTTTAATGGTTTTGTTGGTTACACAGAGCATTGTCAGCCATTGGCTGCCACGACCCCTTAAGTATCCCCACATCTGAATTTGATTGTTTTTGTAGGCCGCACGTGTTTCTAAATGTTTTCATGTTCTGAGCCCAATTGTTCGGTCTGAGTGTTAATTTTTTGATTAAATTCAGGCTTCAGGTTGTCGACATCTTTCTTGAATTTAAAAGGAAACCATTCATAGTAGCACTGACCTCAGTCCATGAATGTATCTCAATCCATTGCAATTGTGTTGTGTGCAGCTTTCTTTGGGAGTGCTGCTTCATTATGTGTGATTGTAGGTAGGGGAAAAAAAAAGAGGTATTTTGTTTTGATTGGGTTAACATTGTTTGGTTTGAGTAGTAGCCTGGAGGAAATCTGTGCTTGAAAACAATTTGTCTATCTTGCCTAATTGGGTTTACAGTCTTCATTGCTGTGGGTAGTCAGATGGGATGTTTAACTCCTGTTGTAAACTATCCCTGACCTGCCAATTTATAAAGTGTGGCTTTTTTTAAAAATTGAGGCTGTTTGGCTTATTTCAATGAGAGCTTTAATCTTTTTAAAGCTAATTTTCAGCTTTCTGGTTACCTTCTGTCTAGTGCAGCAGCCTAACTGGTTAGTTGAGCTGTTAAAGGCTGGGTGTAGATTTCAATCCATAGCAAGAAGCCGCACTGGTGTATTCGCAACAACATGTCAATCCATGTGGTCAGGATTTGAATCACCAAGCCTCAATAACAAGCTTCTGGGCAACTTTCCACCCAATCCCATACAAGATGAGTTTTTAAAGCCTTGCCTTCGTTGACAGACCTTTTCACCTGGAGGGTTTGAGCTGGGAGGTGAAATTATGGTTAAAGCTCAAAGACATTAATCTGGCTCCAATCTATGTATTCAAAGAAGGATCCCACTGTTTCAGTAGGCTGCTGTAGCTGTGTCCAGATGATCGGAACTGGAAATGGCTGAATTTTGAATGATTAAATCACTAGTGCATTTTAATTCCTCTCCCACCTGGTTTTTGCTGACTCAGGCAGGGTTGAAATCCTGCTCTTGGTATTAACTCTCTTGTCTTGAGTTGGTGACTACACAGCATTGGTGTAAAGGGTTCAATAAAATGGTGTACATGGCCCAGCCAAGATTATGAAGCTGCTGTGATCGTGGCCATGTCTTTATCCTGTTCTCTGAAAAGCTTACAATACAAACCAACTTACTGTGCTGAGCCAATCGCCTTGAATGACCTTTCATTTGCATTAATTGAAATAATCAATTACATTTGAATTCAAACTCAGTTGTAGCCTCGTCTTGTATTTGTAACTTACACTTTTTATGAATAAAGCTGTCTTACTTTATGACAGTAGGATTTCCCAAAATGAAGCTGCAGTCACCAGGGTGATGTAGGAAACAGGAAAGCTAATTATGCACAGCAAGCTTCCACAATCAGCGATGAGGTGATCAGCAGGCAGTCTGTTTATTATATTCCTTCTGCGATAATAATTGGCCAAAACTCCAGAGGAAGCTTCCTTGACTTTGGTGCCTTGGGATCATCTACATCCCACTGGTGGGGCCTTGGTTCAGTGTCTCCTCCAAACTGGCCTGTCCCAGCAATGCAGCTGACCCTGAGCACTGTGAGTGATAAAATTTGTGCTCCAGATTTGAGTGGGTTTTGAACCAACAATCTCTGGTTCAATGGTTGGATTGCTCCCAGCTGAGCACAACGGTTCACACATTTAAAAAGACAGATTGAATCCTTTGCTGTCAGTCATGCTGATTTTTGTTTTCTTGCTCTCTGGGATACTGTGTAAAGCATAGAATAACTCCACCAAACTAATTCTCAGCTTTGTCTGACGTAATATGCCTACTAATGGCGTGCTTTTAAGGAAAATGTCTATGCTGACAACATGTACTGATTTAAAATTATGAATCACTTCCTGTTCAAACTTACTGCCGTCATGTAGTAGTAAACTCGTACAGAGGGTTCACTCGAGGGGTGTGTTGTATTTTGCAGATATATAAAAAGAAAGTATTCTGTCTCGATGCTGCATTTCAGACCCCCTCAGCTGGCTGAAAGAGTTGGAGTATAATACTCGTATCCTGCTGGTAAGGTTAATCATTACACTATGAAGTATTTCATATTTTACAAAAATCCAAAAGTGTAATGTGGTGATGTGGCAAATAAACCTTAAGGCGGCATTCTTTTTAAGGTTTTTATTTATTATTATTTTTCTGATTTAAAATAATCAATCCACCTGAAAATTGCTGCTCAATGTGCATGGCTGATCTTTGACTTGTTTGCCACTTGGAAAATCCTGCTTCTGTAATTTTGTATCTGCTTTCGGACATTAGCAGTCTTAGAGCAGCTTGGCCTGTGAGTCTTTGGCAGAGTGCTTTTACCGATATGCACCAGTCTCCATCGACACTGAAATGCTACTGAACCTGTGGGCACTTTTAACCATGCGTGCTTCAACATGAGTGGAGTAAGGAGTTTGTCATGTTGTACTCAAACTCTGCATTTGTGGAATGCCACTAAGAATGGGAGTGGAATGAGCCAGTGATTGACAGCATTTTTTTCAGCTAGCAACCTATAGCAGCCTACTGTGATGAAGGTGGGCCCACTGGGGGGTCACTGGGAAGTGGTCACGGAAAGTTTAGAACATGTGTTATGTGTCTGATTTGTGTCCTAACCTGCGAGAGTCCGATGGAAACGATTTACAACACAGTCTGATTCCAGGAATTTGGTTACAGTGATGAAGTCATGCACTAATTTTCTTGTTGATGTTTCTTTCATGGGGGAGGTATGTTCTGTGCCTCGCTGCATGTTTTATTCTGTATCTGTCGTGCTGGATTAACTGTCTAATACCTGAATACTCTGAAGTTATCTATCTCGCAAATGCTTGTCTGGAATCTATTATAGGAAATGTGTTTACACAAATGGCTTGCATTCTCTCAAGTGTAGATAGTGGAAAAATGCTCATAAAACAATACAGCAAAGAAGGAGGCCTTTCAGCCCTTCCTATCCATGCTGATCATTTGATGGAGCTCTCTAATTAATCCTCCTCTCAGCTGTCTTTTCTTCATGTTTGCCATTTCAGAGCAGGAGGGTGATTTATGTAACACCCCTATGCCTATTCTCCATTCAGTGCAGTGTTAACTCTGTGCCTCAACCTATTTTATTATTTGCCTTTGATCTATGTTGCTTGATAACCTTACCCAACAAAAAAAAGCTATTGAGCTCTGTCTTCTAAAATTTTAAGTGAACCAACATCCACATCTTTAAGGAAGAGTGCCCTAGATTTCCACTGCTCTTTGTATGGAGAACATACTTTCCTGATTTCCCTTTTTAAATGAAGAAGGAAAAGGAGAACTATGAGGAAGATTAGTTGGAGAACTCCATCAAATGATCAGCAAGGATATGATGGGCCGAAAGGCCTCCTTTGCACTATTGTTTTATGATCATTTTTCCACCATTTAAACATGAGTGGACATAAGCTATTAATGAAAACAGGCTTTGTAATTGAGCTCTTTAAGTTCTGGGAATATTCTGATGAATCTGTGCCATCACCCTTCCAAGACCAACCTATTTTTCCTGTTTTAAGGAAACGTCAATGGACTTGGTGTTCACTCTGTTTTCGCTCCACAGGTGCTGCCAGACCAGAGTTTCTCCGGCAATTTCGGTTTTTGTGTGTTTCTGAACTCCAGCATGCGCCAGTTTTTTTTTTTTTTTTTGCTTTGTTGTATTTTTCTTGTGGCTTGATTCACAAATTGAACCTGATACTCCAGTGTAATGAAAAGCAGATGCTGGAAACCCAAAACAAAATCGAAGCACTGGAGAAATTCTGACACTGTCTGTGGCGAAAGATACTGGGTTATTGTTTTAAGTCCCATTTGGAGCTGGTACTAACCATAGTTCTGTCCAATTGCAATGTCACTTTACTCTCGCGACCTCCTTGAGGTAAAGACCAACATTTCATTTGCCATTCTGATTATTTTTGGGAGTAAGCTTGTATGATAATTGTAAATGCTGATACAAATTCCATCACTCCTCCATAGCTTCTGGTCTGTCACTATGGAGAAAATACTTTTAATTTGCTGAATTCAAGGTGTATTGCCTCCTTTCACCCCACTGTCTCTGTTTTCCCCTCTTGATCTATGGCTGTTTATAATTTCCTGTTCCCATTCACACAATACTTCATCTGTTCCAAAGTACACTTGCCCTAGTCTGATTTTCTTCTGTTTTGTAGCTTATTTCCTTTAATACTTGCTTGGTTTTTGTCGTGGATGGTTAAGGGGTTTTCCCGATTTCTCTTCAGCAATTTACAACTGTCTGTTGTCTGCTTCGGGTGGATTTGGTTATTTTGTTGTTTGTGAGGTATAAACTTCATGTGAAGCAAGTGATTAGTCATTTATTCTTCTATCGTCCTAATTTCCTAAACAACAATCAATGCATTCTTGTGACCTGATGTTATTCAGGCCTCTTTTGGAACTGTAGGCTATAGTTTAACTTCCACAGTACCTGATTGCACAATGACGATAACTTCTCTGAACAGGTTGGTTTTAAGGGCTTGATTGGACATGCTTTGCAGACTGGGGTTTGAGAGCTTTTATTTGCAAATGAAACACACAACCTGTACTTTCTGCTGCTAACAAAAGTCAAATCGTGTAGAAAATAACGCTGTAAGATTTTATTGAGAAAAGGAAGGATAATATTTAGTTAGCCTGCCATAGCTGAAGGTGATGGGAATCTGGAATTTTAGATGTGCAAGAAATATTACTATATGTAGGGTTAGGACCATGTCCTTTTTTATTTTAGCATTTTTAGAATCTGTGGACTAAAATGATTCGAGTTTTAAGTGTTTGGAAGCATATCTGCAGTATTGAAAGCAAGTAACTTGTTCATAATACCTGCCACGGATATAAGCTGTTTGAACAAGCAGGAATTGAAGTTCAGATAGCTGACAGCATGGAGCTAAGTGTGTGTAACGATCCAGCTCTTGTTCAGTCAATCAGTAAGATGTTGTTTGGACTGTGAACCCGTGATGGTTATCAGTGGCAGAGCCTTTTTTGCTTGCCGGCAGCTGTGTGGTTGGTTCTTGACTGGTTGAGCAACATGGAGCTGGAAGCAAGTTACAGAGAGAGAGAGAGAGGAAGAGAGCTGTGCAGACGTTCTCCCAGCCCAGAAGCTACCTGCTCTCTACTGTCTGAAACTCACTTTAAACTTGAAGAAAACAATTACTTTTCCTTCAGTAGTTGCTATAGATTGTGACTTCTAAGTTGATAAATCAAACAGTTTCTGAGTGAAGCAGCCACTTCTGCTTCTTACAAACCAGTGGAAGCTTCCAGAGAGAGGCATCTAACCACCTGGCGATCTGGCCAGCTAAAGAAGAAGCATCTCAACTTTGGAATCGGGAAACAAAAACCACTGAACTGGCTTTCCAGTTTTTCTGCCCCCAGCAGTGATCTATTCTCGCTATTTGGTTGTCTGTGTTGGGGGGAGCTTATAAGGGATTAGAATTTTATTTACTGTTAAACGCCAGTGGTTTCTATTTGTTGCTTGTGGCTGTAGTCTAGTTACTTCTACTGAAGTAGAATAAGCATTCAATACAGGAACTTGGTCCATCCTTTCTATCAACCTCGGTCTGAAAATCTGATAAATTGGGGTACTGTGTGTACTTTCAAAACAAAACTTTAACATTTGATATGACTCCAGGGATAACAGAGCTTGATTTATGGCATGCTATCCTAGTGCATTGTAACAGTGGTTTGTGGCTTTTGCTGGGAGTAGGTGACTGTATTACCGCTAGGCTATTAATCCAGAGACCTCAGTAATGTTCTGGGGACCTGGGTTTGAATCCTGCTATGGCAGATGGTAGAATTTGAATGCAATAATGATCTGGAAATAGGAGTTTAACGATGACTATGAAACTGATTGTCAGGAAAAACCCATCTGGTTCACCAATGTCCTTTTGTAAGGAAGGAAATCTGCCAACTTTACCTGGTCTGACCTACATGTGACTCCAGGCCCACAGCAATTTGGTTGATTCTTAATTGCCCTCTGGGCAATCGTAATGGGCAATATATGCTGGGCCAGCCAGTGACTCCCACATCCCATGAATAAATTTTTTAAAAGGCATGAAATTTAACTCTCTGCTCAGGAGGAGAGTATTACCTTTTTCTCTATCTAAAGCTTGTATCTTGCCTGGAGATTTAAAGTCAAGTTTTTTTTTTCGTCTGAGATTGCAAAAGCCACCTTACAATATTTTTATTTATCACTCAAACTCAGATGAATTTTACCACAAATGTATTCAGACTCTGATTGATAGATGTCGAGAAACATCCAAGCAATGACAATCTGAAATAACCAACTTCCCATGGCACTCGTTAGCAGCACCACCACCATTGAATTCCCCCACCATCATCACAGCTCCCAGAACAAGTCAGAGCCTGGGTGTTGTTCTGAAAGTGGCTCACCTCCTGACTTACCCAAAGCTGCTCTCCATTTGAAGATTACATGTCAGAAACATGATGGAGAGTTATTTGGGTGGGTCCAACTACAACAACACAATAAAATTGACACCAATCCAGAAAGCACCCTGCCTGATTGATACCCCATCCCATCTCTAATGTTAATTTCCTCCATGAATGGTGTATGGTGAGTGCAGAGCGTACAGGAGATAAGAAACACATCAGCATCTTCTAAACCCACAGTCGCCATTCAAGATGTACAAGATTCGTTAAAGTGATGCACTTTGGGAGAAACAATATGAAGAATCCCTACAGTCTCTCAAATTTTGGACAGCAACTGGTGATTCTACTGCGGCATTATACACCACCTGGACCTTTATTTTATCTCTTTAACATCTGTTTTGTTTTTGCCTTGAATTCTTACCCCTTTTGTCATTTTGTCTTTCTTACCTTCCAACCTATCTCAGATTTGATTTTGTATACGCATGCTTTTGGCTGCCACACTTAAATTGTATTTCATTGCTATATGCTCCTGTTTCTGCCATAGATACTGCCCAACCCGAATGCCTGCAGCATTGCCTGTGTTTATTTCGGAGCGACTCTAGTGTGCTCAGTGCCCATGTTTAGTACAGTATAGCCTTTTGAGGATTAAAATACTTTAGTTGTTTTGACCCTGTTGGGCTGAAGGGCCTTTTTTTGTGTTGTAGACTTCTGTGACTCTGACAGGAGTGGCAGTGATTGGGTGCACACTTGCACATTCTTGAAGGACTTGATCCCAGGCAAGCATATGAAAGATTTGGCTTTCCAAACTGTGATATTGAAAGCAAAACCGGGAAATCATGCTAAACATTTCTAGGTAACCGGTTAGGCTTCACTTGGAAGTGTTGTGTTCTGTTCTAATGTCCTTTAGGGAAGGAAACTGCTGTGCTTACATGTGCCTCCGGACCCACAACAATGTGGTTGACTCTTAAATACCCTCTGGGCAATTAGACAATAAATGCTGGCCTAGCCAGTGACCCCCATATTCTGCGAATGAATAAAAAAAAACCAAGTTCTGTGTCCTATAATTTAGGAAGGAAACTGAGATCTTGAGGTTTACCACGAATAGAGGAATTTCAATCATATAGAAAGATAGGGGAAGCCAGGGTTGTCCTTCAAACAGAAAATGTCAAAAAGAGAAAGCTGAGGGCTTTTAACACATCAGAAAAGATTTACAAGGATGTTGCTAGGATTGGGGAGTTTGAACGCAGAGAGAGGCTGAAAAGGCTGGGGCTTCTTTCCCTGGAGCGTTGGAGGTTGAGGGGTGACCTTTACAGAGGTTGATAAAATCATGAGGGCCATGGGTAGGGCAAATAGTCAAGGTCTTTTTCCCAGGGTGGGAGAGTCCAAAACTAGAGGGCATAGGTTTAAGGTGAGAGGGGAAAGATTTAACAAGGACCTAAGGGGTAACTTTTTCATGCGGGGTGGTGTATGTATGGAATGAGCTGCTAGAGGAGGTGGTGGAGGCTGGTACAATTACAGCATTCAAAAGGCATATGAATAGGAAGGGTTTGAAGGATATGGGCCAAATTCTGGCAAATAGGACTAGATTAATTTAGATTATCTGATCGGCGTGGACAACTTGGACTGAAAGATCTGTTTCCATGCTGTACATCTCTATGACTATAACCTGCTTCCTTAGGCAAATGGGCTTGGAATCCGAAGGATTGGCAAAAGAACTTGAAAGGAATAAGGGGCAATATTTCTTCTCGTAGGGTGTTAAGATCTGGAGTGCACTCCCTTATGGTAGCGGTAAAATTGGGAATCGTGGAAACTTTTAAAACCTAATTGATCACGTACCTGAGGAGGATTCATTTGCATTATGTGGAAAAGGCTGAGGCATGAGTCAGGGCATTGTTTTTCAAGCCTCAGCATGGATATGACAGGCTGAATTGTTCTTCTGCTTTCCTTGTAAAATGTTATGATTTTCCACCAAGTTGCAAATTGTACTGTCTTGAATTTACCTTGGTTAAAATGCTGAATTTCCTACTTAAGAGCACTTTGAGGGTATTTGCAAGGATTGCAGCATTTCAAGTGTCTCAGGGAAGTGGGGCTGGGCATGCCAGTCATACCCACTTCCTGAGTATAATTTATTTTAATGTTTGGAATAAATGTTTGTGGTATAGAAACTCCCATTTTATTTTTAAATAAGTCAATGCTGGGTGGCCAGCATAAATGGACCTCCATAATTGGTGTCTCCAGCAAAGTAGTGATTAAATTAGCAAATCATCTGGTTGATATTATTTCTCTAAAATATTTTTGTGGAAATAATGCTTCAAAGCAATAAATGGGAAGCGAAATGCATTCACATTTAGGTTGGGGATTGAGCTGCCTCTTATGGGTCATTTTGTAAACAGGTGGTGTGAAAGGATGAATGGAACTTGCAAATGTAGTTAAATTGGACCATCAGCTGCTAGGTTATTGCTTCTTTCTGTAATCTTCTTCAAATTCTAAGGTCAGCAAATTCTTCAGATCCAAAACTGCTTTCTCCGCAAGCTTGCAGCTTCCACCTATTAAATGGGCTTGCGTTAAATTGTGCTTGAATTCAACTCTGCTTGGGTTTGAGTGGAATGTGCTACAGTGCTTTTGAGAGACTGAAGAATCTAAAAGTAAAATGAAGACAGTTGGGACTTTATTCAAAATATGTTTTATTAGAATCTTCCTTTATGTTCAGTGATGTAATGCTTGGCATTGGGTTTGTGGATCCACATATAAATTAAACTTCACTCTGAGATTACTGTCATGTAGAACCTCTTATAAAATAATGTATCCAATACAAGCTGTTTCTCTCCATTCGATCACCAACACCCTAATTCCATTTTCTTCGATTGCAAACTAAAATAGCATTTTATTGATTTATTGTTCTATTGACTGCTTGACAATGTAATGTGAGCTTGGTTCAATTGGTAGCCCTCAGTCAAAAAATAGTTGAATCCAACCTGTACATAAGAACTCGAACCTTCATGGAACTGGTCCCATATTTTGGAGGAGATGCACGAGAGGGGCTGAGGCTGTCAATTCAAATGGATATATAAGGCACCATGACATTATTTAGAAAAGAATGAGTATCCTGACCAATGTTCCTGCCTCACTCAGAACCACCAGCAACAGATATATGGAACATAGAACATTACAGTGCAGTACACACCCTTCGGCCCTCGATGTTGCGCCGACCTGTGAAACCAATCTGAAGCCCATCTAACCTAAACTATTCCATTATCATCCATATGTTTATCCAATGACCATTTAAATGCCCTTTAAAGTGGGCGAATCTACTACTTTTGCAGGCAGGGCATTCCATGCCCTTACTACTCTCTACTACTCTCTGAGTAAAGAAATTGCAAATGTATGCTGTTTTGCTCTTCGAAGGGGTCTTATTTCTATGACCTGGATTCAGAAATGCCCATTTGAATTGCCCAGATTTGTAGATAATGATAAACCAAACTGGGAGGCACAGTGGAGTGAAGGAAGCATTCTGAAAATTGCAGAGGTGGGGAAGATGTCACACATAATGGGAAATAAAACAGCCAATGACGTGAATGGTATCCAGATCATCGAGACTGATTATTGATAACTCGGAAGACCCAACAAGCTCAATGAACAGAGTGGGACTGAATTAAAATAGTAGGCTGTTGAACTAAATCATCAAATTCTGTTCAATTCTGAACATGCATCCAGTCCTGGTCAGCAGGAAGATTTGGAGCACTGGAGAAACAGCACAGTTTTTTTTTTGCTTCTTACATTACAGCAGAAGTACTTAATTGGCTTTTGAGCATGTTGGAATGTCCTAAGGTTGCAAAGGGTGTTATGTGAATGTATGCCTTTTAAGCTGATTTTCAGTGACCAGCGTCTAAATTATGAGGAAAGATTGAAGAGTCTCGGGCTTTTTATATAACCTGCAGAAGAGGGATTTGAGAGGTCTCTTTGTAAGATGGTAGGGGAAAAAGGTTGATCTGAAAAACAGTAAACTAAACTATGGCAGAAGGAGAGAAGAATTCAAACTAGCATAAGACCATTCTTAAGACTGACTAAAACGGGTGGTTCTTCATAGAGTCAGAGTGGAAAGGTTCAATGTGGGATGCTGGATAGATGAATTGAAATGGAACAAATGACTTTCATCTTTAAGTGTCTTTGTAATCATGGACATCCCAGTCCATTTTTCATCTAGCACTTCGCTTTGTCCTTCAGAGAAAACAAACTCAAATTAAGTTAGACACAAAAACAGGAGTTGCAGGTCTGGCAGCATCTGTGGGTAGACAACAAAATTAATGGTTTCTGCCTTCCCCTGACAGGATGCTGCTAGGTCAGCTGCATTTTTTAGCAATTTTTGGTTTCTGTTTCAGATCTCTGGCATCCCTAGTTCTTTGTTTTATTTTGTACTAAATTAAGTTAATTCTCATCTGAATCTCCTTTTAAAGTGGTTTGATCTAATAAAGGACTGTTCTGGAATCTACTAAATTATTCGAAAGACTAATTGGATTGGTAGTAACAGGTATCTTGTTTTCTAAACTTCTTCCTATTGATAGGTGCTGTGCTAAACATCCTGCGGCTGCACAAATACAGTGCATATATGATTTGCTATTAATAATGTTCCTACATCTATAATTCGATGAAAAAGAAGATGCATTGTGGTAACGTTACTGTCCTAGTAACCCAGAAGTAGTAAAGTTCTTGCGACGTGGTTTTAATAATACCAGGGTACCTGGTGTTTGAGTTCTGTTAATTAAATGATCTGGAATTGAAAACTGGCTTCAGTAATAGTGACGATAAGAATATCACCAATCTGTTACAAACACCCGTCTAGTCCATTAATGCTCTTTAGAAAAATAAATTTACCACCTTCACTTGGTTTTGCCTGTATGTGACTCCAGATGTAGGAAAGGGATTGCCTGCCCCACAAGTAATGGCCTAAAAAACCACTCCATTAAAGGGCAATTAGAGACTGGCAAGGCCAGTGTTTGTCTATGATACCATTTTTTTTAAAAAAAGATCTTTAAAATGGCAACTGGAGAAGTGATACGTCGAGCTCAAACTATCAAAAACTCAAGTCAAATTGAAATACCTGATTACTAGATTGTATTGGCATAAATCCACACTGCATGAATTTAACTGGTTATGGCAGCCAACCCATTATAAACTTAGAATTTTACGCTGATGCACACCAATGTATATAGTGCTTGTTGTGATAAGTAGCTCAGTACATACACCCTAGCAGCATAGATCAATGGCACCTGGCTCTTTGGCTTGTAAAAATTGCATCATGCAGCAAAGATTAAACTTATCAATTACATCAAGACCCTTGAAGCTATCTGCAGTGTCACTGGAAAAAAAATGTAGATTTACAGATTGGTGTTCTTGGAAGTTGACTTATTTTTTTAAAAAGCAGCATCTGACCTTGTCAACAAGATTGAAATTACTGTGAGGGCAGCAAATCTCTGAAAATCATCAACCTCTTGGTGTATGTAAAATACATGGAACCATCATCTACTGTGCACTTATTCTGTATGTGTTTTGAAATACTGGTGTCATCACTAACTTTCAATGCCTTCACACAAGTGTGCTGGTTACAAGAACACAAATCAAATGTTTTAACCAGGTTGCAGTGGTCTGGCAGTGTGACCCTCGTCCCTTTTTAGGGGTGAGCACAAGAATGTGTCAGGTATCCATTGTGATCTCTGATTTAACTCACTGCAGTTGAGAAACTCTAAAATTATCCCACTGTCACAGCACACTCCGAGGTACAGATATCAGTTTATGGGCTGCTTGTTGTCTGTCTATAAAAACTGTCTTTGACTGTAAGCAGGTTGATGTTGAGACGAAGTCTGAATCTCTCTAATGGGAGGTGGGAGAGGAGGAGTTGCTGGTTGTGATGGCAGACTTGCTGCTTGACGGTCTGTGCCATGCCTCATGATTTGAATACCATGCTTTTTCATTGTCATATCATCAGTTGGAGCTCCAGGAGCTTTTTGCAATGATTTTAGTTATGATCGTTAATTGCAAATGCAGCATTGGATTTTGAAGGAGCACCAAAACCGAGATTTGATGTGACTCCTAAGCCTGCGCTTATCCTTCAGTTGCTGTACAGTGTCATATTACATGAAACACATGCATTACTCAGCAACTGAGTATGTTCTCCTTTGGGCTATAAAATCCATTTGCATCTTCATTCAATCACTAATTGCTGTCCATCCAGGATATCAGACCTTGGCTTTATTTATGACGCTGCAGTTAGAAACCCCTCGATTATTGTGACTTGGGTATGTTCTGTTCCTGAGTAATGAGTACTTTTGGAAACTTGGATAGGGCAGGAATTTTGTTTTAAACATGTCGTATTGAGACAATCTGTCCATATCTTGTATTCTGCAAGCTCAGGTTGTAACTTGCTATCTTCTCTTACGAGAGTTTGTTTGCAAACTGTGTGTAGCAGTGAAAGCTCTCGTGATGAAATGCAATATTTCACTATGGAACAAAACACAAAGTCTAATTTTGATTTTTAAAAACTGTTTCGCTCTTATCACTAACTTTAACTTTTTTTTTAATAACCGAAATATTTTATCACCAATTGGAATAGAGTTGAAATCCAGCCTAGATCAAGCACTGTTTCTTTAGCTTAGCTGTGTGTGTAGTTCAGCATGAAGTTAGAAATATTGGCTGTGGACCTGAGGTTTGAACTGGCCAAAGTCTAGCATGTATTGTTTGAAATGGCAGTGAAAACTTTCCTGTGCATCTCTTGACAATGCACTAGCTGCTGAAACTGATTTCCCATTGGCCAGGGGAGATTGTTAACACAGACCTCAAGATTAATTATTCTTCAGACTCTGCTGCACACCTCGTAGAGTAGAAAATCTGTTTGTGAGCAGTTTATGGTAGGCACACTATTTGCATCCTAGTTATACAATGTATTGGTGCTGACTGCTTTTTATCCTACATTATCCAGGTACTAAACTGAGTTGGAATTCAACACTGACTGATTCCTCATTTCTTTTAGCAAAGTGCAATAGTGGAAATGTTCACACTTCTCTTGTTAAAATAATCGGTGTGCAGGTATAAATGTTCTTCTAAATGTGGGCAGTTGGGAGAATGCATCTTGAACTGATTACTCTGAGATAAAGTTTTGATGGTAATTGAGTTGGAGATAATTTCAGATGATGGTGTCAAGAATTTTGCAGTGCAGAAGAGGGGAATTCAGCATGTCACCTATACTAGCCCTTGACATACACATTCTACATTCATTGTATGCATTTTCCAAGACAGCAGTTACTTTTTCTTCTTATAGACTGTCTCAGATGTCCTTACATTATATGAGTATGTTTTATGTGTAACCTATCACTACAGTTAAACTAAAAAGAAACCAGTGTTTTGATTTAAAGTTTAAAATAAAGAAAGATGTGCCATTTAGCATTCACTCTTGAGTAAAAAAAGAGAATTGATTGACCTGTCAGACTGCTTGAGAGAACATTTTGGATGATCCAAAAGACATTTTTTTTTACAAAGAAAGCCACATGTGGAATTCAAAACACAAACTGATCAGCCATGCTGTTATTGATTGGCAGATCTCCAGGACAAAGGGGATTAGTGGCTTGTTTCTGTGACTGGAAGTCTGTGATCAATGGTGTTCCACAAAGATCAGTGCTGGGACCCCTGTTTGTAATTTATATAAATGACTTCGATGAGAATGTAGGTGATCTGAATACTAATTTGCAGACCACACAAAAATTGGTGAAGTTGTGGATAGTGAGAAAGGTTGTCAAAGGAAATGGATCAGTCGGAAATTTGGGTGGAGAGATGGCAGTTGGAGTTTAATCTAGACAAGTGTGAGGTGATACATTTTGGGAGGTCAAGTGCAAGAGGAAAGTACACGGTAAATGGCAGGACCCTTTTAAAAGCATTAATGTACAGAGAGATCTCTCAGTGAAAGCCCATAGCTCCCTGAAAGTGGATTGTTGGAGGCTGAGGGGCTATAGAACTATATAAAATGAGGCATGGATAGTCAAAGTCTTTTTCCCAGGGTGGAAATGTCAAATACGGGGGTGGGGGGGGGTGGCATAGATTTAAGGTGAGGGAGATATGTGAGGGAATTATTTTTACAGAGTGGTGGATCCTGGAATGTGCTGCCAAGGGAGGTGGTATGTTTGACAAGTATTTATACAGGCACACAAGTAGGGACTAGAGTGGTATGGACATGTGAAGACAGATTTGGATTAGTTTAGAAATGTATCCTCGTCAGCATAGACATGGTGGGCTGAAGGATCTGTTCCTCTGCTGTGCTGTTCGCATGAAAATATCAGTTTGTTAAATAAGTTGAGAGCATGACTGCACTAGAGTAGTTGGATTTATTTTACCCTTCCAGGGACATGTATAGTGATGCAGATTCTCTGTTTTGCTGATTCCACAGGCCAATGTAGTTTGTTTTACAACTATAATTGTATCATGGCAGCATTGATCAAACAGGTCACATTGTCCTTCTGAAGGCTGCTGTTAGCCTACCTAAAAGTAGGCCTGGGAGATGGGCTTAAATATATGTCTGAGCCATGGAGCTGAAACCATTAATGTAGTGATTGGGCAGCAAGGTCCTTCCAGCTCGCACCACCCAGGCAATATATCCAGTATTTTATCCGAGACCAGAACCGTTGGTCAATTATCTTTGAGAAGTCAGAATATCCCACTTTCTTTTCAACTTTTTCTATCATCCCTGTTACTTGGGACAAATGTGGTTAGGCCTGGGTGACATATTGGCTGGCACCTCTAAATCCTGAGTAACAATTCAAATAGGCAACACAGCCCTCACTTTATATATAATCTTTCACGTCCTCATAGTAGCACTTCATGGCTAACTGTGAAGTGTGGTTTAAATGCTGGCAAATATGGTGAGCAGTTTGCACCCAGCAAGGTTCTACAAGTGAGAATATTTTGTTAAGTCCAGTGAAGAGGTCAGTATTTTTTTTCCTAGGGTGGAGGTAGCTTTTATGAGGGGGCATAGTTTTAAAGTGAGTGGAGGTAGATATAGGGGAGACGTCAGAGGTAGGTTCAGTGGTAGGGGCGTGGAATGCATTGCCGGAAAGGGTAGTGGAGTCGGCCTCATTAGGGGCACTTAAGCGGCTATTAGATAGGCATATGGATGAAAGTATAAGGTAGGGGTGGAGGTTAGATAGAACTTAGGTTTAGGCTAAAAGTTCGGCACAACATCGTGGGCCGAAGGGCCTGTACTGTTCTATGTTCTATATTCTATTGGTCCAGACACTGAGAGAGTTCCTCTGCTCTTCAAATTGTGACATGGGTTTAGCATCTCACTGATTAGGTGGCAACTTTAGACAGTATGTCACTGATTTGATTTATTGTCACGTGTACCTAAGTACGGTGAAAAGCTTTGTTTGCGAGCAGTACAGGCAGATCGTAGTAAGCAAGGACATACAGATCATAGGGTGCTTGGACAGAGCGGGGCATGCAGGTTACACTGCACAGCGTAGCAAAATCAAGGGGGCGCGTTGGGCTATGTGCTGGTTCAGATTTGCTGAAACCTCTGCAGTGAGGCTTTATCCATACTACCATAACTCTGAGCCAAACGTATCACTTTTTTTAGCTAAAGTTGGCATCTTTTTCATTTAGCAAGAATGTACTGAGCAAAACGTAAATACAAAATAGACTTTATTGTCACAATTATTTTGTTTTGCTTCAGATTGAAATCCGTCCAGAAGGAAAGGAATTCCAAAAGCTCTTCAAGTCTTTCTGAAGCTGGACCTGCTGTAAGTAGTCACTAGCTGTTGCTAAAGCAGTAACTAGAAATGGTGCCTAATGTTCTGTGTACCTACATATCTCACTTACAGCCGGATTGTTAGTACTTGGTGAGGTCAATATGTTTAATCTCCTCCAATAAATATTTTGTGACATAATGCTGAAGAAGCATGTGATTCAAATGAAGGAGCTGTTCTAGTAAATAGTGGAAGTAAACTATTTTAAATGTCAGTGGGGGAAGTGATTCATCTCACAGATTTATGCAAGATCACTAATTTCACGGCCTTTGAGACACTTAAAATTTTTCAGTGGTAGTGCAGTAACTAGACACAGCAGTATAGAATCTGGTTTCTTATGCACATTCAATGGTGACATTTTTTATTAAGTTGTTGTGTAAATGGGAGGTTATGGTGGTCCTGGTCTTATTCTGGATTATTTGCTTTCTTTCCAGCTTAATCGAGTAGTTATTTTATCTCTGTAGTGAATTTCAAAGTATGCCATGACATTTTAAGGAGGTTGTGCTTTGCCTTTCTATTCTGTATCCACATGAGGTTGAGTAAGACAAGAGAAGTGACACCACCGTAGCGGAGCTAACTATTTATTCTGTGCCTTGTTATCTGTCCCTGTGGTCTGCATTTTCTTTGAAACCCAAAGATATCAGAATTGCAATTGTTTTGTGGCAAATTGACCCCCTGCTTATGCTGCTAGCATCGAGGTTATAATAAGTGTTAAACTTAATTGTTGATGCAAGAGAACTCTGAACCAATTTTAAAAATAAAAGTTACTCTGGATGGTAAATTGCCTCTCTTCCTATACTTTATTTTCCCTTACCTGCAGTACATTTGGGGTTTAGCTGATTTTTGTGCCAAGACATGTGCATAAAGAAAAGCCACTGATTAGCAAAACCAACATTGGCAACTTAATTTGGTATTTCGAGTAAATTTTACAATATTGTTGCAAGCTGATATACCCTAAGTAACTGTCTTCTTTGAGCTATATTCTGCCTGCCCACAGTGCCGATGGTATGTTTTCCACATAACCATCATCTCTAGTTTCTTAACTGGTAGATTCTGTGTTATGTTACAATAAACCTTTTCACTGATAAATGTGTTGCTTTTACGTGTAGTGAGTATGCTAACCATGTACTAATGTGTCCAATTTTTCTCTTCTCTCTCCCATGCTCAAATTGCTGTGACCTGACCGGTGTCTGCCGTTGGCTCTTAAAGCATCGGTGTAGACTTTAACTGTACCTTTTTCCTCTCTGTCTGTCAAACTCGTCCCTCTCCAACACTGCTCTAACCAAACTGCAGCTCCTTTGCCACTTTCTGGGAACCAAGCCACACTCATCAACACCCAAATAGTCAGTTGAGAGTGAGAGAGAACGCCAAGCAGATCCTAGAAAGTACCTTGCCTTTGGTGTTTCCAGTATCTAAAGAGGGGGGGACAAAAGTCCAAACAATGAAGCTTAAACAAGAAGTGCATTGCATTTTCTTGCTTCCTATCTACCTATTGATGTGGCTTTACACAACCCTCACCTTTATCCCATGGTATTTCCTCTCTGACGCAAAGACGAAAAAGGCAATGGCAAAACGAATCAAGGCCAAACCCACGTCCGAGAAACCAGGCAGCCCATTCCGTTCCGTGGACCACTTTGACTCCCTTGCCAAAATGGACTTCCCTGGGCTGGACACACTCGACAAACTGTTTGAAGTGGCTGTGAAGAAGTTTCAGAAGCAGAACTGCTTGGGCACAAGAGAGTTGCTGAGCGAAGAAAATGAGGTGCAGGCTAATGGAAAAATCTTTAAAAAGGTGAGCAATATGTTGCGATGCTGAATACTTGCTGGTAAAATATATCCATCACGTGAGAGAGGAGGTTTGTTTCTGCTGTAGCTATATTTTGTGTGTGTGTGTGTACCTAGCCTGAGATGGGATTTTGTGTTAGCTAACTGGAGCTCTATCTCTACACAACTTGGTCAATTAAGTTCTTCCTGTCCAACCTCCACACATTGTTTGAACGCATCTAATTATTGGAGCACGTGTAAGAGGCAGGGTCACAAAAGATTACTTCTGCCTAAATACTTGATGCTGATTCATCCCCATTGACTCCATCCCAATTTCCTACAGGGTTAAAAGTTAAAAGCAGTAGATTGTACATGCTCTTGCCATAGACTTCCATCTGAGGCTTCTTAAGGGTACTTCATGGGCCAGGAATGGTTACGTTAAACATAGGGTTTCTGGTTGGTGTCAAAAGGATCTTGTACTTTCCCCTTTGGGGGTTAATGTCAAGTGTTGGTTCTTTATTAACCATTTCCCATCGAGGCTTCATCGGATGTTACTCAGCATGGTGACGAAACGTCTGAACGAAAACAAGCCAGCTCGTCAACAACGAGCAAGTCAACAACCTCGCACTCGGCCTGAGCTACAAACCTTTGCGAAAACCTTAAATTTCCCATCCCCCTTCTACAAAATAATCTTTATGCCAAGTGTAGTTTGGCCTTGCTCTTACAAGAGAAGAGGACAATAGAGATTTCCTTTCAGCGCCATGATTATTGCCATCTGTGAAATATCTCTTGCCTTGTTTTGCCCATTTCTTTCTTTCTCCCTTTTTTTATAAACTTCAAATCCTTCCATGAAGGAAGCTGAAGACCCATGCCTGGTCCTCCCCAGTTCAACTCTGGATGGGGGGGGGGGGCAGCGACAATGTCACTCAAAAGAATTGAAAGGGAAGAGGTTGAAATACTGCTGGTCTAGCAGATCCTTATTCGGTATGTGGTCAGGGAGAAGTTTCAGTATTTGGAACTTCCTTGCTTTGTTAGGGTGTGTACAAGAGTGCTGTTTCATCAGTAGTTATTTTTCACTCCCATGAATTTATCAGCTGCTTAAAGTTATATCTAACGGCTTGCCTGTATGTTTGAAGAAGGGATGTATACCAAATTTGCCAAGTATTGTCCATATAGATTGCACAAGTTTTAAGTGAGATCACATTTTCAATGCACCCCGAAAATAAGGCCAAGAGGATGTATGTTTGTTGGCATATCCTTGCTTGATTGACAGATGAATGTATTTTGACTTAATCTGCAGCTAATCCTGGGGGAATATAAATGGCTAAGCTACGAAGAGGTAAATCAGCGTGTAAACTGCTTTGGCAGTGGCCTGTCTGCCTTGGGACTGAAGGCAAAGGATATGATTGGCATCTTCTGTGAAACCAGGGCTGAGTGGATGATTGTAGCACAGGCCTGCTTCAAGTACAATTTTCCACGTAAGTATTTTCACAATTACCTTACACTGTGAGAGAACTGTGTTTGGTGGAATCCAGCCAATGATGCTACTCACCGGGATGACCTGGGCACTGTGAAGAGGTCATTTACTCCTGTCAAATCTAGTTTGACGTCAAGTTTTCCAGAAAATGAAGCAAAGGGCAGATACTGAGTTTTTAAAAGGTTCGCAAGTATTATGCGAAGTCATTCTTGAAAGAGGGGACATGCAGCACGTAAGAATTAAAAAAAGAAGATAATGGAAATACTGCACTGATCTGGTAGTATCTGTGGACAGGATAAACAGAGTTAATGTTTGAGGCTGTGACCTTTTTAATCAGAACTGGGAGGAAAAAAAGCCATACGTAAAAAGTTGAAGCCACTGGAAAGTGGGGAAAAAGAGCAAATGGGCAGGTCGGTGATGGGGTGGAAATTTAGAGGGATTAAGTGCCAAAAGATTTTGGTGCAGGGCCAAAAGGAAGTGCAAAGAAACATGAGATGTGTCTCAGGAATGTGTGAGTGACAGAATGATGAACTGCTGCTGTCTGAAAGCAAAAGTATGAAAAATGAGTAAAACCTGTCAAGCGAAATGAAGATAAGTAGGAACAGAGGTTCGAGTCTGAAATTGTTGAACTCGTTGTTGAGTCCGGAGGCTATCAAGTGCCTAATGAGAAGATGAGATACTGACATTGGAATGTCATTGAAATACTGCAGGAGGCTGAGGACAGAGCAGTCACCATGCAAACAAGGGGTATTGAGGGATTGTCAGCAGATGTTGACATTGCTGGTGATGCTTGCATCCTTTGAACAGATGATGCAAAAAAAATCCACACACTTCAGTCTCTGAGATGTGCTGCTGTTGTGGCAACATACAGGACAAAATCTGGCAGTTTGTTGTGTGGAGGAATAACGAGACCTGTCACCTTGAGCTGCATTTGGAGTTCTGACCTGGGTTCAGGGTTAGCCTTGGAACTAACTAAAGTGGGGGAGAGAAATTATTTGGATGGGCATTCACCTCCATAGGGAAGGCAATCTTGTACATGCATCCTCAAAGGAAATACAAGTGAAAGAGTTAACGCTGGATGATGAGTTGAAGGGAATGTTGAGTTTGGATTATCAAAGTTCTCATAAAACATTATGAAGAAAGAGCATTAGCATTTGCTATTTGTGACCTCAGTGCCCCCAAGTGCTTTACAGCCGTGAAGAGTAATTGAGAATGAAGTTTGCAATAGGAAATATTGTATCAACATTGGTTAAGCCATGACTGTGAGCATAATGGATATGAAAGGATTAATAAACTGTGCCTGCAGAGTGAAGATCACTAGCCTAAGATATGAGCTCAGAAAGTGCTACAATTCCGTGTTAACTGTCTGATACTTAGACTCGAACATGTTCCAGTTGTTAACATATGATTTTTGTTCAGTTAATTCCGTTTATTCGCTAATGTGTAAAGCTGCATAGCAGATTTTTTTAAAAAGAAGCGCACGACTTTTTCCATAACCACTTTGTCCAGTGGATATTGTTGGCAGGATCTAACTTGTTAGAAGCCAAAGAATACTTGAGATTTCCCAAAAGAGATCCCAACAGTAATGCTTGTCTTTCCAGAATTGACCGTCATGTTGTTTGGAAATGAGCACATGCTTTCTGTGCGTCTTAGGAAGCTGAGTAATGAGTATGGGTGACTCATATCAACCATGGGAAGTGCATACTCATTTGCCAAGTGGATCAGATGTCACTGGAACATGTAGCAATTGTTCTTCCATTTGTTTTTATAAGTACAACTTGCAACATTTCCTTTAACCGTCAGTTTAAAGGTTGAGACGAGGGAAGGGTAGTGAAGTTGGTTTTAGTACCTTTTTGAGTACCCCCCCCACTTCCCCAGCAACTAGTTCCTCTAATTTCCATGTCTTCCCTGCCAGACGTTCTCAGAATTACAGCATGTTTACGGAGGATGGATTGCGAGGAACCCAGGCTCATCATGTTCCCTCACTGCACAAAATAACCTTGTGATACTTCCTACTGATCCTTGGGCATAGATGATGTGTTAAGTTAGATTGTACGAGTCATCAAAACCTCACCAACGCAATTATGATCCGATTGTGGAGTTCTAACCTTTTTTGAAAAGGGTAGAAATCAACAAAACAGGAAAACATTTGGAAGTGAATGACATTTTCAGATTTAAATATTTTTCCAGCTGATGTCACCACTTTAACAAGAAACTCAATCGTGCATTTTGGTCCTGCCCATCCCTCAAGTAACAATGCATGCAGAATGTTTACTACTTCTTTCTGCTTTATATATGCTTGTCAGTCCCTGATTTGCAGATCCAAGTGTTTAAATGGTCTTCTGCACAGTCATTCACCTTGTAATTTTTTTTTTTGTTGTTGTAGTAACTATGTTAACACGTTTTTTTTTAAAAGAAAGCTGGTATTTTTAGAGGAAAAAAAAAAATCTCTGTCCACGGCTGAAACTCCACACCAATTCTGCTTTTACTTGATAAAAACCGAAAGTATTGCGGATGCTGTAAGTCGGGAACAAAAACGGAAGTTGCTGGAAAAGCTCAGCAGGTCTGGCAGCATCTGTGAAGAAAAAAAATCAGTTAACATTTCTGGTCCGGTGACCCTTCCTCAGAATTGATGGTAGCTGGGAAAACATTGGTTTATGTGCAGAAGATAGGGAGAGGGATGGGATAGGGAGTTAGAGATAGGACAAAGTATAGAGCCCAAAGAGACAGAAGAGCAGTTGGATAGATGAAGGATAGACAATCTGGCTAGGATGGTGAGGAAGCTGTTAATGGGGACTGTTAGTGACTAACAATAGGTAGTGTGTAATGGCAGGCCATGTAATAACAAGGCTTGGTGTGTGGGGTGGGGGGCTGGGACATGGGAGAGTTTAGGCCCTAAAATTATTGAACTCTGAGTGCGGAGTAACCTTTTAACACACCACCCTGTTCCCTGGCCAACATCTCTGTCTTTGGTTTGCTGCAGTGTTCCAACAAAGCTCAGCACAGGCTGGAAGAACAACGCCTCGTTTTCCATTTGGGGGCCCTGCAGCCCCCTGGACTCTATGTCAAGTTCAATAATTTTAGGACCTAAACTCACCCATGTCCTAGTCCCCTACCCCACACACCAGGCCTTGTTCTCACATAGCCTGCCATTATAGGCTACCTATTGTTAACAGCTATTCACCCTCCTAGCCAGATCATTATCAACTCCTTTGTCTATCCAACTGCTCTTCTCTTTCTTTGGGCTCTATCCTTTGTCTTATCTCTCACTCCCTACCCCATCTTCCTCCTTATCCTCTGCGCACAAACCAACATTTTCCTGAAGGATCTAGGCCCGAAACGTCAGCCTCTCTGCTCCTATGATGCTGCTTGGCCTGCTGTGTTCATCCAGCCCTGCATCTTGTTGTCTCGGATTCTCCAGCATCTGCAGTTCCTACTATCTCTGATTCAATTTTCCTAGCTACCATCAGTTCTGAGGAAGGGTCACCAGGCCAGAAACATTAACTCTGACTTTTTTTTTCTCTTCTTCACAAATGCTGTCAGACCTGCTGAGCTTTTCCAGCAACTTCTGTTTTTGTTCCTGCTTTTGCTTGATCCCACTCCATGGCCAGGAGTGCACTTAATTCAGCATTTAGAGACTGGTGTTGGTGAAAAGAGGCAGGTTGTTCAGATCAGTAATTTGACTAGAAAAATATAAGTTTCATGTTTAAAAAGAATTCTGGGGTTAAATTAAAACTTAAAATTTCAGATCTTCTTCACTTTCCTCTAGCACCCTCTGAAAATACAGGAATGGACCATACAGATGAGAATTATAGCAAGCCAGTCATCTATATAAGATGATGGGAATACATCATATGGAAACAAATGGGGCTGCAGTTTACTTTATGTAGTTCTCTTTAGCTGATGCCTGAAGAGATCAGAGCATGGTTCTGCCACCAGTGTCATGTATGAAGTAGCTAACAGGTGTCATTTGTAGAATATGTTATATGTTGAAAACTTCTGTCAAGTCACTATAGCCAAGGACCATCGTAGTGGTGTATAATCCGCCCACAAGTGGAGTCACCATTTCCCTCTTGTCAGCTGGCTGTGAAAATTAACAGTTAGGGCCTTTGTGCCACAATTGGAAGCAGAGCTTTGGTCATCCTGATCTGCAGGCTCAGGCAACCTCCCTATATTGAACATCTTTGAGTATTCGACCATCTCCTATCCTGCAAACATGCCTGAGCTCGCCAAGTTGCCTCCCCCCGATGAGTACCAACGTACCTGGGGAAATTTGCCGTCGTGAGCACTATCACGTTCATGGTTTTGCCCGTGAAATGCCTGAAATACTCTGCATGCAGGAATGTTTCGATGTAAGATCTCGTGTAACATTACTCTCTCTCAACAGGAATAGGTGTGGCCACGAATAACAGTGACCATTTGAAAATATGGTCCAAATAAACTCATTAATTGAGTTAAAATTCAGCTCTCCACTGGTGCATTTTAAAAGTTTGAGTGTCTGTTGAGTTAGTTAGTTAGTTACTCTTAGCTGGAATGACTGGTGAGCCACTCGATTGACCATCAATGAGACTAAGATCCAGCTTGGTTATTATACATATTTCATTCTGTAGCCCATTTTAGTGGCTCTTCCCTACTACTTATAGCAACGTGACCATATCCTTTTAGATGGAGACTAAATAATACTTTACATTGGGATGGAATAACTTCAGTTGATATACCATCCAATCCTCATTTTATCTTCTTATGAAAAATCCGTTCACTGTCTCCAGATGCTGTCACAATGTCTTGGAAGATCAATTTTTCTAAAATTCCTAAGTTCCTTTCCTGATCGAGCCTCTGGTCCCAGCTTCTATTAATCCAATAATTTTGCCTGTCCTTCATTCCTCAGTGTATGGCTTAAGGGTGAATTACCACAATGCCCTGGATCGTAATGTGTGTCTCTATGCAATAGAATTGAGATGTGTGCCATTATTTGGCAATGGCTGAACTAAGTGTTTTAAAATTGTAAATCTGATGTCTGACATCTGCTTCTGATTAAGTGAAAAGCAATTCCTGTTTAAGATTCTTTCCCTTGGTGTTTAGATTGACTTCAAATTAATCACCAGAAATAAACAATGAATCCTGGCCTTTATCTCCAGAAAGAGGCTACAGTTCATTTGAAAGAATGCAATTGGGCTCAGTAGGTATTCATTCTTTCAGTTTGAGCATGTTTTGAATTTACCTCTTTCACTCTTCATTACTGATTCTTCTGAGCAATGTCTTAATATTCCATGTTCACCTTTCAGAATTCCTGCTTTCCCAGCACTCCTAAATTAGGACAGAATGGACTTAAATTTATACAGCACCTTTTGTATCCTATAGGCACTTGATTTACTTTTGACGTTTACATAGAACCAATTTGCATACATCTTGGAGGCTAGGTAAATGATCAGTTGACCTGTTTTGATTGCAAGATCAGCACTACCCACGATACCATAGATAAAGAAATTTGCTTGCTGCTCTTCAAATAAAGGAATTAGATCTTTTGGTAACTCAAAGGCATACAGACTTAATGCCAAATCTGAAAGGTGATGCCCTGATTAATGCAATGCAGTAGAATCCATATTGATCATGTGCTTAAGCCCTGAAATGGAGCTTGAACCAATGGTGCTTTGAAATAATTCCTCAAAATGGGCTAAAATAAATAATCAAAAACATGACATACTTATGTATTTAACTTCCGGTTTTTAGCTGCTTGTTTTGGAAACTTTCTATTTTGCCGTTTACGGAGTAATGCCAAATTTTAAGTTAACTTTGATCGTACTACATGCTATGGAGATTGCATCCATTCCAGTGCAAGTGTAACTTGATTATTTTCTTTCCCTCCTCTCAGTTGTAACAATTTATGCCACCCTTGGAGAAGATGCTGTAGCTTATGGGCTAAATGAATCGGAGGTAACACATCTCATTACTAGTGTGGAACTCCTTGATACCAAGTTGAAGGTGAGCTTTGAAAAATCTGCGTGCCACATTATCCTTAAGTAAAGATTTTGGATGTGTGGAAATATGAGAGACTTTGAAAATTAGGAATCCACTGTGCACTCAATTCAGCCTTGTTCTTTTGTGGTGTGCCAAGTTGGAAATTTTTGAGCAATACATCCTCCCCATTGCTAATTTCTTCACCTAACCTTTCACAAGTAAAGAAAAGCCTTTTTTATCCTGCATTTCTACTGAATGTTAGTGTGAGGAATATTGTGAAACTTGCCTGGAAAAGCAGTGTTCTATTACAGCAGCATTTAGTGTTTCTATGTAAATAGATATGAGCTTGTTTTCGATCCTAATATTCAGGTTCTTTTATAGATGACGATAACACATTCTAAATTTGAATTCCAGATTTGACTGATAATGTTATCAAGGTTGTAAAAACTAATTTTCATTTCCAGTCAAATCGACATATTCATATGATTATGTCAATCCTGAGAAGAGCTTACAAGTTTAATAATAGTGAAAAGTTGTGTGATAGTCCAGTCAGTAACATGCAAATCTACTTGCAACCTATTTCTGCCAAGCTGATCTGGGTTAAAGATGATTTTTAAAGCAAGGTTTGTTGTAAAAGTTTCAAACACTTCAAAAACTTGTCAACGGTTTCACTTTCCTATGCAAAGTGTAGAAGGAGATTGTTTGTTTGACCACACAATCTCATGAAGAACATGTACACTGCATTGTGCTACCAAGGAGGAGAGAAATAATTGAAAGGGTTAAAAATGAAATTGAAAGGAAATGATCACATCCTGAAAGGAATGGAGGCTTTCATAAGCACACAAAGAACGGGAAAAAAAACGCTCATGGATGAAGTGGGGAGTCTTATTGTGGAAATTCAATTACATTAAAGGCATATTTTGCATTTTTTTTTTGCCAGTAATGGTGGGCATGAGAGATTTGAAGTTGTAGAGGTGACACTGGTAAAGTCACCATACTATCCCCAGACCATATGGACGCTCTCTCATTTAGAGAGTGATGACTGGCAATAGTTTAACCTGAGGGTTACCACACCTCAGCGAAGGGAGCGGTTAAGGAGAATCCTTCATTGTAACGTTGGCCAACGCAGGAACTGAATCTATGTTGCTGACATCACTGTGCATCACAAGCCAGCTATCCAGCCAACAAGCTAAACCAACTCTCCATTTATCTATAAGAGAAGGAATTGGTTTTGAAATCTAAGTAGGGTTTTAGGTGGAACTGACCTAGCTCTGGTAATCTCTAGTCTGTGGAAAGAAGTCCAGGAGGATTGCAGAGGTTTGAGTTTCTTCAGTGCTTGAGTTTCTCCTAAGCAGCATGAATTGAGCTATGGGACCGGAGAGTAATCAGTGAAGTGCCTCCATTTAAGTTGGGTGGAGTATGATAAACTGATTCACTGTAGAAAAGTTAGTATGGTGACACTTGTGAATAAGCTTGTAGAATCTGTACAAAAACAAAGTTGCTGGAAAAGCTCAGCAGGTCTGGCAGCATTTGTGAAGGAAAAAGAGTTAAGGTTTCAGGTCCGGTGACCGAACACATGTTCTGAGGAAGGGTCACCAGACCTGAAATGTTAACTCTGTTTTTTTCCTTCACAGATGCTGCCAGATCTGCTGAGCTTTTCCAGCAACTTTGTTTTTGTTCCTGATTTACAGCATCCGCAGTTCTTCCAGTTTTTATTTTGTGGAATCTGTAGTTTGGGACATCTCAGCAATGAGAAATTAAGAAATTCTCTTCTCTTTAATCAAGGGCAACCAATACTTTTGTTTAAAATCTATTTGAGTTTGAAAAATAGTTTTTTGGAGAAGTGAATGTTTGGCTCGTTACAGAAGGCACTTGTTGCGCATTTGGATTTTTCTGAAGGCAGTCATTAAGATTGCTCAAGATTTGTGATGTTAAATGAAGTGCAGCAATAAAATAGAAAATGGATGGATGGCTGAGCACAATAAACAGGGTTGAAATAATCGGCTTTTGCTTAGACTAGGCTTGAATTGGAATCTCTAAGTTTTGCTGACTTCAGAGTAGTTTGCCAAAGTGTGAGAAGCACTAGAAAAGATTTGAAAACCTAGATTGGAAGAGTAAGTAAACAGGTAGCCAATGCAGTTTTGAGAGGCAATGACCGTGATAATGTTGCTGGACTAGAAACTCGGAGGCTTGGGTATGTGGTGGAATTTGAGTTGAATGAAAACAAGTCTGGAATTAAGACTACTGATGGCCATGAAATAATTGTCAATGATACCATTATCGATTGTTGTAAAAACACAGCTGGTTGACTAATGCCTAATTAAAAATGCAATCCTTCCCTCACCAATATGTGACTCCAGACCCATGCTGATATGGTTGACTTGTAACTCAAATGGTTGACTCTGAAGTAGCCTGGCAAAGCAGTCAATTTAAGGGCAACTGGGGATGAGCAGCAAATGCTGCCCGAACCAGCAATGCCCATATCCCATCAATGAATGAATAAAAAACACAAGCTTGAGATGATGTATTTTGGGATGTGGTAGGTTGAAACAAGGGAGTAAGGAATGGATGCGTGATAGACATAGAAAGGTATGGATAAATGGAAATCGGCAAGTGTCAAATTGTAGCCTCAAGTAAGTCACAGTTTAAATACAGCGTTGATTCATTAGAATAATACCAAAGTGGGTAAATACAGTTACAAGTAGAAATGGAAAATTCTAGGATTGAGAAGGTTTTGATTTCATTGACAAGGGAAAAGACCATTTTTCTCGTATGGGAGTAGTTAGTATCAAGCTCGATTTAAAATCCTTAATGTTGAGGAAAGTCAGGTACTTCGCTACATGAGGTGGCTAAGGCATTTTTTAATGGGCAAATTGGACGTGTAATTGAAGGGGAGGATGGTGCGAGGCTGTGTTAGAGAGAACAGTAAAAGGTTTAGTTTTGAATTGCTCAAATCAAGAATTGACAAAGCATTACTGATCAAATGACCACTTTGTGTGCTGTAAACATTATGGTTACATATGGAAAAAGAAAAATAACTGCGGATGCTGGAAATTCAAAACAAAAACAGAACACGGTAATGTGGGATCTGAAGAAGGGTCACTGGACCCGAAATGTTGACTCTGCTTTCTCTCCACAGATGCTGCCGGACCTGTTGAGTTTCTCCAGCTATGATTGTACATGATTTGATGTCAATGTGTAAAACTACAGCCTTGAAATCCTATCCTATTTTGCACATTAGTAATCCTTCTAATCATGGTTTTAAACTTTATTTTTTCAGAAAGTGCTGCCAAAGCTTCAAAAGTTGAAGCATATCATTTATGTGGACAAGAAAGCCATCAGTTCTTCAGAATATTCACAAGTTCTTCAAATCCACAGTATGGCTTCTGTGGAAGAACTTGGAGCCAAACCTGTGAACTGTACGTATGTAGGCAATTTCTCTTGCTGTCTCTGCATGTGACAATTCTTTACAAGTAACTAATTGTTACTCATTTTTCACTATTACCAATCTTAAAATTCCCAATCTTAAAATTCTCAATCTTGTTTTTAAATTCCTCGGTGTCTGTCTGTTCTGTAATATCATCTTCTGTAATACCTGCCAGCTGGACTCTTGACTATTCCCAGTTTTATTTGCCTTGTCATTGGCAGCCAGGCCTGCAGCAAGATAAAACCTCAATTCCATCCCGAAGCCTCTGCACATCTCTACCATTTCTTTTTGTCCTTTGAAACATGTCTTTAAACCTATACCTTTGACCAAGCCTTTGTTCACCTGTTCCAAAAAACCCCTCTGTAAATCACCTCAGCTTTACTTGAAAGAACTTGTGAAGCACCTTGGGATGTTTATATGAATGCAGTTTTGGTGGCAGTATTGTGAACGAAATAATCTTTAGTTTCTCTATTCTAGCAACTTCAGAGTCTGCTTTGATCTGTTCTGAAAGTGTTGGCATTTGGGAAAAATTGGAGTTACCCATATATAATCCCTACAGTGTGGAAGAAGGCCATTTGGCCCATCAACTCCACACCAACTCTCTGAAGAGCATTCCACCCAGACACATTCCTCCACCCTATCTCTGTAACCCTGCATTTTCCATAGCTAACCCACCTAGCCTGCACATCCCAGGACAAAATGGGCAATTTAGCACGGCCAATCTACCAAATCTGCACATCTTTGGACTGTGGGTTGAAACCAGAGCCCCCAGGAGAAACCCATGCAGACACAGGGAGAATGACTGTGTGGAGTTTGTACTGAGGGTGGAATTGAACTCTGGTCCCTGGCGTTGTGAGGCAGCAGTGCTAACCACTGAGCTACTGTGGTGCCCAGTTGAACAAACCTATCCTTAGTGCAACAAGTTGAGCAACTGTTCAAGAATTTTTGTATTAGATACATGTTTACACTATTTAATTGGCCGGTGTGGATTTGTCCTGCTTGTTGTATACCAGATGTACCTGGGTAATTTCCCTGTCCTTCTCCCTCCCCATTCTTTTCCCATTGCTTTCACATTCTAGACAACCCTATCCACACAAGATTATTCAAACCAGACTCTCTCCCCCACTGCAGCAATACTTTACGTAGCTACCCGAGACATGCAGCTTCTTCTGGATCATGGTCTTAAACTAAATTCAGTGTAGGGCCAAGAAGGCCTCAAATAGTCAGGCTGCTGCTTTAGTTTCCTTAGACTATGTTATTGAAGTTCCAGCTCCTCATAAATGTATTTCTAATGCTCCCATTATATGTCAATCAGTGTCACTAATTGAAATCACTCAGTCGTGCATTCTGAGGCATTAAACAGTCTATCCTTTAAACTTGTATGTACATTTAAAACTGAGCAATATAATCATGTGGAGGTTATTTCATCTTGGTATGAAAATTCTATTATGTAACACTGATGGTGTCTCTCTCCTGCACAGCAAACATAACTCCATCCAGGCCTGTTCCATCAGACTTGGCTGTGGTGATGTATACAAGTGGTTCTACAGGTCATCCAAAAGGAGTGATGATGGTACACAGTAACCTGATAGCGGGTATGACTGGCCAGTGTCAGAGGATACCCGAGCTGGGGTAAGTGATAAGCTTCCTGTACAGGGTTTCACTGAATTTTCAGAGATATCCAACTTGTTGAGTGAAGAACGGTCAGTCTCTCCTCACAAGCTGGTACTATTTAAATAGGCAATGTCGAACTTTCTTCTTTTCAGTTCTTAAAAAAAAAAACTTAAGCCCGAAGTTACTCTTCAGTGATAGGTACTTGGAAAGGGCACGTAGGTTTGAATGTTAAGAACAAAAACGAAGTTGCTGGAAAAGCTCAGCAGGTCTGGCAGCGTCTGTGAAGGAAAGTTCTGAGGAAGGGTCACCAGACCAGAAATGTTAAGTCTGTTTTTACTTTCATAGATGCTGACAGACCTGCTGAGCTTTTCCAGCAACTTTGTTTTTGTTCTTGATTTACAGCATCTGCAGTTCTTTTGGTTTTTATTTAGGTTTGAATGTTTACTGAAAGCGACAAATACTGGAGATCAGTGGGTCAGACAGCATCCATGGAGAGAGAGCAAGCTAATGTTTCGAGTCTAGATGACTCTTCTTCAGAGTTCTGATGAAGGGTCATCAGGACTCGAAACGTTAGCTTGCTGTCTGTCAACGACTGCCACTGGACCTGTTGTGATCTCCAGCATTTGTTTTCAGAACAGATTCTAGCATCGGCAGTAATTTGCTCCTATCTAGGTTTGAATGTCAGTCCCTGCTGAAATAGACAATATTTTACCTTCTCCTAAAGCAGTGATCATTTGACTGTGGGAACTTGCTGCATACAAATACTTTGCAACAGAAAGCTGAAACAACTTGGCTTCAATTATGTGCCTTTCCTTTGGTTTAGTTAAAGTCATGAGCGTGCAGCTGTCATAACTGAAAGATACATTGTTTAACACCGATACACCACAGCCCTGGTTATTAAACTTTGCCATCTTCCATTTAGTTAGATTAAAGTTGGAGAAGTTTTGTCATTATTTTTGCAGGCTATGCATGTGGGTTTCTGCCTTTTCACAAGAAAATCTGCTTGGAAAGTTGGTTCCAGATTTCACATTTACTTTCGCTTATCATCCAAACATCTGTTGGTTTATCTGAATGTTGTGGCGTCAAATATAAAACATAACTCATAATTATTGCTGGAACTCATTATATAAACTCCATGCTTGGCTGTAGCTCACTAGTAATGCCCTTCCTTCAGAATCAGAAGGTTGTGGTTCAAGTTCCACTCCAAAGCGCACAATTGAGACTAACGCTCCAGCACAGTACTGTGGAAGTGCTATGTTGTCAGAGGTGCTATATTTTGGGTGGAATATAAACTGAGGTCTCACCTGACCTGAAGTGGACAGGAATAATGTAGTGGCAATTATTTGAAGAAAAACATGAGTGCTCTCTACCAGAATCCTGGGCAGTATTGGCCCTCAACTTAAAGCAGTGATCATTATCTCATGACTGTGTTTCTGGAAGCTTACTGTGTACAAATACATTCCAACAGGACAATATTTTGAAGGTATTTAATTGGCTGTGAATACTTAAGAAGCAATTCCGAGGTTGTAAGAGGCATTCTAGGTATGAGCGATTCAGGACAAGGTGTGCCAAGTATTCAGAAGTTAGAGGTGCTTTTTTTTTATTGCTGTCATCTCTACTGTATTTGGTTTGGTGATTTTTCTGTTTTAAACCTCTCCTTTGTGTTTTGAAGATGGATTGTTTATATACTTTGTATCCATATTTCCTGTCAGAGTACGTAGGAAAGATCTGATCTCTGCTTGCTTTTAATAAGTTGCTTCCTTTCCAAACTCTCAAGTTTCGTGAAGACGTCCTTTATTTTAATAAAAGGGTACAACTTAAAATGTTGAAACATAAATTCCAGCCTTTTAGAAATTTCATGAGTTATTCCTTAAATCTTGCAATGTTAAATATGGAATTGTTCAGAATTAAGACCCTATTTTTGAGCATAAGAAATTAGTGTTTCTGCAACAGTCCCTTGTAGAGCTTACTAAACATAACCTATTCGGTTTTATTTTCTAGGCCCAAAGATATATATATCGGATATCTACCGTTGGCTCATGTGCTGGAGCTTACTGCAGAAATTTCCTGTGTTGCTTATGGCTGTCGAATTGGTTATTCCTCTCCCCAAACTCTATCTGACCAGGTGAGCAATGTCTCAGCCTGTGCAAAGGTCATGACCATTCTGAAGGGTTTTTGGTAATGCTGCAGTGAAATTCCTGGCAGACAACGATAGAGCTGCAGACCACTACAAGCTGGAGCGGGTTAAGAAGAGATTTACCAGGATGTTGCTGGGAATGGAGGGTTTGAGTTATGGGAGAGGCTGGATAAACTCGGACATTTTTTTGAGCGTAGGAGGTTGAGGTTGAACCTTTAGAGATTTATAAAATGAGGGGCATAGATAAAGTGAGTGTCTGGTGTCTTTTCCTGAGGGTGGGGAATTTTAAGACTAGGGATACGTTTTTAGGATGAGAAGAGAGATTTGAAAAAGGCATGAGGGGCAACTTTAAGTCAGTGGTTCGTGTGGAATTAACTTCTAGAGGAAGTGGTGGATGTGGGTACAGTTAGTGTTTAAAGTACATTTTAGATAAGTACATGAATAAGAAATGTTTGGAGGGATATGGGCCAAGCACAGGCAGGTGGAAGTAGTTTAGTTTGGGATTATGGTTGACATGAACTGGTTAGCCTGAAGGGTCTGTTTCCTTGTTGTATGACTCTAAGGAAAATGAACAACATTTCCTGGTGCACAGATTATAATTCCCATCAAACCTATCCCAAGTGTAAATGAACATTTTATTTAAAATGGGATCACGGTGCTCACTTTGCCCTTACTCTGCACTGTTTTCTGGACTTTACTACACTGATTTAGTTTGCTAACTGCTTCAACTTTTACATCAGTTGAATGTAGAGTTGAACAAGTGTGTGTTGTCAGTGTACTAATCTTGTTATGTTCTTGTACTATTTCACAGTCAACTAAAATCAAAAAAGGCAGTAAAGGTGATTGTTCTATCCTGAAGCCAACACTGATGGCAGCAGTTCCAGTGAGTAAATCTCAACTTTCAATGTTCTTTCAGCCTTTACGTATCTCCTACTCAAATTGCATTTATGCATGAAGAACGCTCCAAGCTGAGGAAATTGGGTGGTTTAGATTCAAAACGTTTAGTTTACTTTTAATTTGGCTCTAATATATCCATTTGGTGCGTAAATATGTAATGCAATGGAAGACATTGAAAAATGTTCACTTTGTTTCTCAATATGGTGATAATTGATCCAGCATTACAGTCACAAATGGATTGTGGCCCAGTTGGTTAGATAACTGCTTTTCAACGCAGAGTGACGCCAACGTTGGGGGTTCAGTTCCTGCACCAAATGAGCTTACCATGAAAGACACTCTGTCTCAATCTCTCCCCTCACCTGCGGCTTGGTTAAACTACCACCAGGTCACGTCCCTCTAATGAGAGAGCAGCCTTTTAGTTTGTTAGAACTATGGTGAATTCACAGCTGGACTGTGACATTTCGATCACTTCAATAACTCTATTCTTACCTTTCAGGAAATCATGGACCGAATCTATAAAAACGTCATGAGCAAGGTGCAGGAAATGAACTATTTACAGAGGACTTTATTTAAATTAGGTTATGATTATAAATTGGAACAAATCAAGAAAGGTTATGACGCACCCCTCTGCAGCATGTAAGCAAACTGTGGCATTTCACATAAATTTCATTTCCATTCATTAATTGCTTTGAGTAGGTTAAATATCACGAAAACAAGAGCATCTTCTGCTGTACTTTTAAAAATTTCTACCTACATCACATAGTCTGCACAAGGCCACCAGCACTTTGTTAAAGGCAATTAGGGATTGGTAATGAATAATGCTGGTTTTGTCAATAATACTCACTCCTCAGTGATTTTTTTTTTAAATTATAGCTGATTTGGATTTTTTGTCAGTTTACTGAGATCTCAGTACTCTGGCATTGCCATTATTTAATTTATGCAGCAATTTACATTTAAATAGTCTGTTTATATGATAAAGTATCTCAAAATTGTTACAGGACATTTGACAAATAATTTGACAGAATGACAAAAAGAGATGGGGTGAAAATCTTGGTCAAGGACAGGCTTAAAGGAACATCACAACAGAGAGATAGAAAGACAGGTGTTTAGGGAGAAAATTCTGGAATTTGGAACCGAAACCTCTGAAGCCGTGGCCCTTTTTGGTGGATCACTTACGAATCAGGGCTGTGCAATAGGCCAGAATTAGAAGTGCTGATATTTCGGAAGGTTATGGGGCTGGACAAAGTTGTAGAGAGGGGAAGGAGCAAGGCTGTGGAGAGAATTGAAACCCAGAGTGACTGTTTTAAAAATTGAGTGTTTGTTTTTGTACTGGGTGACAATATGTGCCATCAGACATCAGGGTGATGAGAATGGACAAGTTAGGATGTAGGCAGAGATATGGATGAACTCAACTTTACAGAGAATGTCAACTGGGTTTCTAGCTAGAGGAGAATCTTAACATGTCATCAGTTTATTCCAAATGCACAAGTCACTAGTTTGCCCAAAATACCAAGTTGTTTTTTCTAAAGTACATCTGGGAACTCTTACTAACAAAATATGACAGTGTTTTATGGCTTCTTGTCCTGTTCCAGCACCGTTGCCTCTGGTGTTCACCAAGGATCTGTCTGAGTTACTCTTTCTCATCTGCCTACAGCATTCTGGCAATATAATTTGAAGAGACAGCATTGATTTTTCACACGTACACCGACAATACCCAGCTTTATTTTATTACCACCTCTCCCTATCTCTACCATTACTAAACGATCAGATGGTTTATTCTAGTGTCCACACTGGAATGAATAGAAATTTTCTCCGATTAAATATTTCAAAAACTGAAGCCATTTGTTTTTGGCCCCGATTCCATATTCTATTCCCTAACTTCAAAAACATCACTGTTTAGAAAGAATCGGAGTCTAACCAGTCAATAATCTTTTTTATTTTTGACCCAGTAATGAGCTTTTAACTGCATGTTTGTGTCATCACTAAAAATTAAGGTGACTTATTTCTTCCTCGCTAAATTCACCACTGTCTCAGCTTATCTGCCACTGAAAACCTCCTTTCACACCTTTGTTATCTAAGAAAAGATACCTGGTATTGGAGGCAGTCCAGAGAAGGTTCACTTGGTTAATCCTGGGTGTGGGGCGATTTCCTTATGAGGAGAAGTTGAGTAATTGTTGGGCTTGTACTCATTGGAGTTTAGAAGAATGAGAGGAGACCTTATTGAACATAAGATTTTTAGGGGACTTGAGAGGGTAGATGTGGAAACATTGTTTCACCTGGTAGAAGAACCTAGAACTGGTGGGCATCATCCCTCTGTAAGGAGTTTATAATTTAAGTTACGTCTAAGACAGAGATGAGGAGGAAATTTCTCCTCCTGAGGGTAGTGAATGTGTGGAATTCTTTACTGCAGGGGACTGTCTAGGCTGGATCATTGAGTATATTCCAGGCCAAGAGCAATTTGTAATCGGGAAGGAAATCTGGTGTTTATGGGATTAAGGCAGGAAAGTGGAGTTGAGGGATATCAGGTGAGCCAGGATCTCAGTGAATGGTGGAATTGAGTTGGTGGGGCAACGTTCACTTTAAGCTGTGCATGTGCCCAGCTGCTCTGATCTTCTACACATGGAGATCAGTGTCAACGTGCCAATCTTGTCAATCTTGTATTGACTTCAACTTCCAGAAGTAGCGGCTGCTCACTGCCTCAGAGATCTGTAGTCAGTAAATTTAGAGGGAACTCTTGCCGTTGGGTGAAATGACCAACATCTGCTCTTACACTTTGTCGTCTTGTTACCTCTAAGCTCGAATATTTTGACATATTCTTGATTGCTTTCCCACATTCTACCTTTTCTGAAATATTGAGTTCATCCAAACGTTTGTCTGAGTTTAACTGACAGTGAGGTTTGTTTCCTTATGTTTGCTGATCTATGTAGACTGCCAGTCAAACAGTAGTTTGCTTTTAGAATTCTGGTACTTATTTTAAAACCTGTGGCCTCACATTTCTCTACCTCTGTAATCTCTTCAGCCACACAAGCCACTATGATATCTATACTGATCCTTGATTTTAATCACTGCACCATTGATGGCCAGGCCTTCAATTGTTTAGGTGCTAAGTTTTCTCTCCTACCTTCCCTACACCTCTCTACCTCAATTTCCTCCCTTGACAATCTCCTTAAACCTACCTCTTGACCAAGCTTTTGGTAATCTGACCTAATATTTCCTATGTGGCTCACTTTTTTTTTGGTTCCACAATATTCCTGTGAAATATCTCGAGACATGTTTATGTTAAGGCTGCTGCATAAATACAATTTTGTTTTGTGCATTATGGGGACACAGATTTGTACACACTTGAGAAGTCTAAGTGTTGTCGTTTTTGGTGTTTGGAACCTCAATACTAAATATCGCTTCTGACTCTCATTTCAATTTTTTGCTGTCTTGTAATAGGATATTATTTAAAAGAGTGAAAGCCCTGTTGGGAGGAAATATTCGAATGATGCTGTCTGGAGGGGCTCCCCTTTCTCCGCAAACACAAAGGTTTATGAATGTGTGTTTCTGCTGTCCAATAGGCCAAGGTTATGGCCTGACTGAGACATGTGGGGCTGGAACCATCACTGAAGGTGAGAAGGATGTGATAAAGTGGTGCTCCTTCACAAGTGAAAAATGCATCTGAGAGACCAAAACTAAAATCTGAAAAGCCAATTGTGGACTTTTTAAATATACTTAATAGAAGAAAGTGGAACTGTTGAAAAATGGCAGAATCTACACTATTAGCCTGATTAATTTGAGTGATAATTTTCTAATTTTTTATTTTGTTCAAATAGTTTCCAAAATTCTCGTACATGTATTAAAAGTAATTCACCATAGTGCCAGAGGAGCTTACTGGGGGTCAGTTAGCTCAGTTGGCTGGTGCCCGAGTTGTGATAGTTCACTTCCTGAACCAGCTAAGCTTACCACAAAAGTCTTGACTCCTCAACCTTGCCCTCTGACTGAAACGTCATCACCCTCGACTCCGTACTGGTCAGCTCTGAGGGAGCAGCCTATGATCCTAAACTATGACCTATTTTCATTCTTTGACTGTGTTTGTGCTTTTAGTTTTAAGAAATGGAATTCTGTGCTCTAATTGCTTGCTCACTGAAGCCAATGAGAGAGCTGCCAATGAGAGAAGATCTTTGTCTTGTTTCATGTGCTCATGTATTAATGTTTTCAATGTTTTAGGTAGAGGAGCTTTCAGCATTTAAATAGAGGAAGTATGGGGAGATGGTCAGTCAACATATGAAAAGAGTACAGCCTAAAACTTTGATTAATTCACTCTGAGCTGGTCATTGCTCATGGCTGCTCCTGCTTTGGTGCAATATTTCAGGGTTTTGAATGACTATGTTGGTGTTCAGAGTGTCTACCATGAGTAACACTTAGCTATATTTATGAATATTATTAGCACAGACTGTTCAAAGTTCATTGATACGTCTGGGAAAGACAACTAAAAATGCAACTTCTCTCCCTTTTCCATGCCTTCTGTCAGTTGTGAGAGTCAGTTAGTTCAGTTAGCCGGATGGCTGGTTTGCAATACAGTGTGATGCTAACACTGCCTGAATCAGCTGAGGTTACCATCGAAGGATTCTCCTCAACCTTCCCCTAACCTGAGGCGTGGTGAACGTCTCATGAAAGAGTAGTGCTATGGTCTGGTAAGACTATGGTAACTTTACCTCTACCTTATCTACTAAGTGACATGGACAATGAACGTAGAACATTACGGCGCAGTACAGGCCCTTCGGCCCTCGATGTTGCGCCGACCTGTGAAACCAATCTGAAGCCCATCTAACCTAAACTATTCCATTATCATCCATATGTTTATCCAATGACCATTTAAATGCCCTTAAAGTTGGTGAGTTTACTACTTTTGCAGGCAGGGCAACTTACTACTCTGAGTAAAGAACCTACCACTGACATCTGTCCTATATCTATCACCCCTCAATTTAAAGCTATGTCCCCTCGTGCTAGCCATCACCATCCGAGGAAAAAGGCTCCCACTGTCCACCCTATCTAATCCTCTGATCATCTTGTATGTCTCTATTAAGTCACCTCTTAACCTTCTCTCTAACGAAAACAGCCTCAAGTCCCTCAGCCTTTCCTCATAAGACCTTCCCTCCATACTAGGCAACATCCTGGTAAATCTCCTCTGCACCCCTTCCAATGCTTCCACATCCTTCCTATAATGCGGTGACCAGAACTGTACGCAATACTCCAAGTGCGGCTGCACCAGAGTTTTGTACAGCTGCAAGATGACCTCACGGCTCCGAAACGCAATCCCTCTACCAATAAAACCTAACATACCGCACGCCTTCTTAACAACGCTATCAACCTGGGTGGCAACTTTCAGTGATCTATGCACATGGACACCGAGATCTCTCTGCTCATCCACACTACCAAGAATCTTACCATTAGCCCAGTACTCTGTATTCCTGTTACTCCTTCCAAAGTGAATTACCTCACACTTTTCCACATTAAACTCCATTTCCCACCTCTCGGCCCAGCTCTGCAGCTTATCTATGTCCCTCTGTAACCTGCAACATCCTTCCGCACTATCCACAACTCCACTGACTTTGGTGTCATCTGCAAATTTACTAATCCATCCTTCTACGCCCTCATCCAGGTCATTTATAAAAATGACAAACAGCAGTGGCCCCAAAACAGATCCTTGAGGTACACCAGTAACTGAACTCCAGGATGAACATTTCCCATCAACCACCACCCTCTGTCTTCTTACAGCTAGCCAATTTCTGATCCAAACCGCTAAATCACCCTCAATCCCATGCCTCCATATTTTCTGCAATAGCCTACTATGGGGAACCTTATCAAACGCTTTACTGAAATCCATATACACCACATCAACCGTTTTACCCTCATCCACCTGTTTGGTCACCTTCTCAAAGAACTCAATAAGGTTTGTGAGGCACAACCTACCCTTCACAAAACCATGTTGACTATCCCTAATCAAATTATTCCTTCCTAGATGATTAAAAATCCTGTCTCTTATAATCCTTTCCAACACTTTACCCACAACCGAAGTAAGGCTCACTGGTCTATAATTACCAGGGTTGTCTCTACTCCCCTTCTTGAACAAGGGGACAACATTTGCTATCCTCCAGTCTTCTGAAAATGAAAGCATCTGAAAATGAAGCCATTAAACTGAGCTTCAGTAACATGGTTTGAAGTTGTTTTAAAATATTTAGTCTTTTTACACCGAAGTATTGTTTAAACTCAATTGTCATCAGTGATTAAATTGCAGTAATCCATTGACCCTCTGCCGCACTATATGTATTGCTGCTCATGCTGTTACTTGTATGAATTCACCCTTTCCCAGGTATTAATGATGTTTGTCTAATGTTGCACTGTGTGCTGTGATGGATATGTTATCATTCAGAAGTCCTTACCTGAAGAGGAATGTATTGTTAAATACCAATCTTTCAAGTGGAAAGAAGTTGTTGATCTTGATGGGTCTAATGCATGTTTCAACACAGGAACCTGATGGTATGCAGGCATGCATAAAAATTTCATTTTATCTGCAATACTGGCCCCACAATAAGGTGCAAATGTATGTAGCTTAACGTACCGTCTATTTAAATTATTACTGGTACGCCTGGAAGGATTCTAAATTCTAACTCTCTGGTGTTTTGTAATTTTAGTACAGGACTACAGCACAGGCAGAGTTGGAGCCCCGCTGATCTGTTGTGAAATCAAGCTGAGAGATTGGGAAGAAGGTACTTGTTACAGTGTTCTAGATATCAGCTCCCCTTGGGCTAACTCTGGAATTCTCCTTTCTGTAGACTTCAGGGTCTTGGCACTGTAGCATTATATGCAAGAATTAAAACCCTTTGACATTACACCACGAACCTTGTACTTTTCTAGACCAGATGCAAAATGAAGTGATCAAATTGAGCCTTAGTAACACAGTTTGAAGTTGTTTCATAAAATATCTAATCTTTTGACACCAAAGTATTGTTTAAACTCAATTGTCATCAGTGAGTAGATTGCAGTAACACATTGTCCCTATGCTGCATTACAAATCTGTCAAGGGAACGATACAGAGACATTGTGGCCAGTGGCACAGGAGCACTGCCTCAAGGTTAGAGTCAACTTCCATCGTCAATCATGCTGGCTTTTTAAAAATACGGTGGTGTTCTCTTTTCAAGTGGACAGTAAGATTTCATAAGAGTTGCAATCTTTCTACTTTACCCAAGTCATTGCATCAGCAGAAATACCTGGGACAGAGCCAGGGAATTAAACCAAATGGATCATTCTTTCAAAGAGCTAACATGGGCGTGATGGGTCATTTATTACTGTGTAACTATGACAATACAGCTGAGTCGAAATTTTTGTGACATGATCCTGCTGTTTTCAAGTTCTGCTGTTTCTGACAGGGTCATTGGCCAATGGTGAGGTATAGAAACTTGCTTTGTCTTTCTTTTGCCATGGACCTTCAAATCCTCTGTACCCATACCACTACCAGCTTAAAGTGGTACAGACCAGGTTTTAATTTGGCTGGTACACAGCTATTCTAGTTTACTGTGCATTTCCCAAAGGAGTCGAGCAGAATTTTTTTTAGATAAACAAGTAACAAAATTGATTACAGTGCTAACTTGTCATTTATAATCTGAATTAAACTATCATTTGAGAAATTTAAGGGCAGCATGGTGGCTCGGTGGTTAGCACTGCCGCCTCACAGTGCCAGTGACCTGGGTTCAGTTCCACCCTCGTGTGACTGTCTGTGTGGAGTTTGCACATTCTCCATGTCTGTGTGGGTTTCCTCCCACAGTCCAAAGATGTGCAAGTTGTGGATTGGCCATGCTAAAGTACCCATAGTGCACAGGGATGTGTAGGTTAGCCATGGGAACTGCGAGGTTACAGGGATGGGTGGGGTGGGCGTTGAGAGGATGGATCTGGGTGGAATGCTGTTTAGGGAGTCGGTGTGGACTCAATGGGCCGAGCAGCTCCTTTCCACCCTGCTAGAGATTCTATGATTCTACAATTTGAGTGTTAGGGAATAACCAAGATGTTTTGTTAAATGAATAACAAGTTTCTGAAAGCTCAAGGGAGTTGAGCTATAGGCTTAATACTCATTGATCCTCATTGTCACATTGAAGGAGGATACACTACTCGTGATCAGCCCAATCCAAGAGGAGAGATTCTGATTGGTGGACCAAATGTGGCTATGGGGTACTTCAAAAATAATAAATCCAGCGATGATTTTTTTGAGGATGACAGTGGTCAGCGTTGGTTTTGCACAGGAGATGTTGGTGAATTCCACCCAGATGGCTGCTTACAGATAATTGGTAAGTGACAATGAGAAGGTGTAACCTGAGTGGAAGGACAGAGTTTGATGTTGGCAAGGGAAATCCCAAGACTAAACATGAACACGCATTTTTCTTTAAATTCTGGTAAATATCTTCTTTTTGCTGTTCTCTTTGCTGTCCTATGCTGAATCTACAAATGATTAATAGTGTAACGTTAAGACTTGATCCCTATGCAAGTGAGCTAATTTTCTCTGGATGACAGTGAGCAGCTGCAATTGATCTATCTGACAGGGAGGTTAGCAATACATTGCAGCTGCTGATCACTACCTCATGCTCAGTGTTCCTGGACTTTAGATGAGTATACAGTCTGGATAGGTTCCTCTTGTGGCGTAGTGGTAGTGTCCTGATCCCTAGACCGGGAAGCCTGGGTTCAAGTCCCATCTACTCTCAATGTGTCATAACATCTCTGAACAGGTTGACTTTTTTAAAATTTGACTTTATTTTTTTAAAAAATTATACAGTCTGGGTTAGCAGTAATACCATCCCTGTTTACAAGCATTGTTGAGTTATTATCTGGGCTTGCTGATGAACAGTGATTTTGAATCTCTGGGTTGATACTCACCTTCAGTCAGCTGCTTTGGAAGAAGAAAATGCGAAGAATGTTGTTTCAGTGACGACACTTGTTTGTTTTTATCTTCTTTTCAGAGAGAGTTTTGTAAATTCCTTTATACTTGGTGCGTAAGAATTTTTCAGTTTCTGTGGAAAAGCAGAATTTGATTTCTAGTTTTGTCCTTACTGAGAGCTATTTAGAAGTCGGTTTTCCAAGTCTCTAAACACTGCCCAGGTTTGGCCATTGTGATTTGATATCAGCTTGAACACCAGGAGAAGGTGTATTTTTTTTTTTCAAATTTTTTCAAATTCAGTACTTGAGGCATTCTATAAATCACTTATCTATCAATCTCTGTCTTTTTTTTTCAGAAATTTGAATTCATGTAGTAATATTATAACTGTTTGCTCTATAGATCGCAAGAAAGATTTAGTGAAACTACAAGCTGGAGAATATGTCTCTTTGGGCAAAGTTGAATCTGCTTTAAAGAGCTGTTCCCTCATTGATAATATCTGTGCATATGCAAACAGGTAAGATTAAATATCTGTCACTGTCTGGTAATTATACTGTGCAATTAATTGTAACACTTTTTTTTAAATTTGGTTTTTGTTTTTGTTTTTGTTTCAATGTATCAGATAGCCAAAGGGGATTCATAAATATTTTTTCTCTTTCAAAAATGGGTCAGTTGAAGGCAAATATAAATAAGGGCCATAGATCTGACATTTCTTATTAAGAACAAGGGGTTAATTGGAAGTCATACGCTGTTCTGATCAGGGAAGAAGTTAGAGGTTCAATGTAGTGAAAAGACAAATAAAATTATTTTGTGCCAGTAATTACCCCTCCTGTGGAGTGCTTTGTGCCATATTGTTCACCATTAAACCACATGCGTGTGCGAATATGTTAGGCTACTTAATAAGTTGAGAGCCCATGGTGTTGGAGGTAGTATGGATACAGGATTGGCTAACTAAGAGTTGCGATAAGGGAGGCATTTTTAGGATGGCAACTTGTGACACACCATTAGTTAACAAGAATCAATGCTGGGGCCATAATTCTTTAAAATATATGTTAATGGCTTGGATCAAGAAAGTGAAGGCAATGGCCTAGTGGTACTATCGCTGGTCTGTTAATCCAGAGACCCAGCTAATGTTTCAAGGACCGAAGTTCGAATCCTGCCACGGCAGATGGTGGAATTTGAATTCAATAAAAATACCTGGAATTAAGAATCTAACAATGACCGTGAATCCATTGTCGATTGTCGGAAAAACCCGTCTTGCTCACTAATGTCCTTTTAGAGAAGGAAACTGCCATCCTTACCTGGTCTGGCCTACATGTGACTCTAGACCCACAGCAATGTGGTTGACTCTAAGCTGCCCTCTGGGCAATTAGGGATGGGCAGTAAATGATGCCTGGTCAGCAATGCCCTCATCCCTTGAATGAATAAAGGAAAAAAAAACTTACCACCATGTTTGCAGATGCCACAAAATTAGGTGCGAAGGCAAGTGGTGAGGATGACCTAGTCTACAGGAGAATATAGACAGGTTAAGTGTGTGGGCAATATCTTGGCAGATGGAATATAATGTGAGGAATTGTGAGGTTATGGACTTTTTCAGGAAGAATAGAAAAGCTGAATAATACTTAAATGAAGAGAGGCTGGAGAACATCACAGAGGGATTTGAGAGTCCTTGGTAATGAATCACAAAAAAACACTAGCATCCAGTTCAACAGCTAATAGGAAAGGCAAAGGGAATGTTGGCCATTATTTCAAATGGAATAGGGAAGTCTTGTAACAACTACACAAGGCATTAGTCAGACCACAGCTGAAATACAGTGGACAGTTTTGGTCCCTTATCAAAGGAAAAATATTCTGGCATTAGAGGCAGTCCAAAGAGGTTCATTTAGACCAGTAGGTTTGGAGGATCTGTCTTAGAGTTCAGTTGGTTGGGCCTTTACTCATTGGAGTTTAGAAGAATGAGAGGCAACCTTATTGAAACACAGAAGATTCTTAGGGGGCTTGAAAGATTAAATGCAGAAAAGTTGTTTCCCCTTGTGGGAGAGTCTACGATCAGAGGGCATGATTTTAAGACTGGGACAAGGAGGGATTTCTTCTGAGACAAGTGAATCTGGAGTTCACTGCCACAGAAGGTTGTAGAGGCTGGGTCGCTAAGTATATTCAAGGCTGAGATAGACAGATTCTTCAACAGCAAGGGAATCAAGGATTATAGGGAAAAGGCAAGGAAGTGAAGTTGAAGATTATCAGATCAACCGTTATCCCACTGAATGGCAGCACAGACTCTGGGCTGAATCACCAGCTTCTGCTCCTTTGTTTCATAACAAAGGAAAAATGATATTGTCTGTGACGATGTGCAGATTTAACCAGGGCGAATACCTGGTCTCGGGAATCTTAATTTGAAGAAAGACTAAAGAAATTGAGATTGGAGGTGATAGGGAGGGAAGTGAGACTGCTGGCTAAGAGGCATTGTAAAAATTAGAGATGTTTGATTTAAAGTAAACATGAAATGTCGGTAGTGCTGCTAAGATGAAGTAAGTTAGCAGAGAAGACTACTGAAACAGAAACAACTTGGATTTATATTGTGCCTCAAACATTGTAAAGCCCCTGGGATATTTTAGTTAGTGGAAAAGCTCAGCAGGTCTGGCAGTGTCTGTGAAGAAAAAATCGGAGTTAACGAGTTCTGAAGAAGGGTCACCGGACCCGAAACGTTAATTGATTTTTTTTTCTTCACAGATGCTGCCAGTCCTGCTGAGCTTTTCCAGCAATTTCTGTTTTTGTTCCTGATTTACAGCATCCGCAGTTCTTTCAGTTAGTGTTGTCAAATAAAATCTGATGCAAAGCAACATAAGCAATTATTAGGATAGATGATGAAATATATAGAATTTAGTGAGTGTCTTTAACAGAGACAGAGAAACTTAGAGGGAATTCCTGACTTTAGGATGTAGATAGCTGAAGACATGCCACCATTAATGAATTGATTAAAATAAAGCATGTACAAGAGGCCAAAATTGGAAGATGCAGAAATCGCGAATATTGTAGGGATGGAGCACAGTGCAGAAATAAGTCAGCATGATGTTATGGAGAACTTTATAAACATGTTGCACAACAACAAGAGACAGACCTGCTTGTGGGAGAAAAGGGTTGGGCAGAGGTGGTGTGAAGGTGAGGTCCAGGGCCAGTAAAGATGGCAGCCTTGTGAGCCAAATAGCATTTTCTTTTTCCCCTGTATATTGTGTTGTGACTCAAGTGCAAGGTTTACACTCATTTGACAATAAGTAGAGAATGTACTTACTATTTGTTTTAATTAAAGTCATTACGGCTTTGAAACTTAGAATCACCCATGCCAAGTGACTCCAGTAGTTGCCTTTAATGGGAGATTTGTGAACTTTAGGATGTTTCTTTAAAGTTTGACAGTAATAAATCTGGATAGGCTTTACAGAATGAAGAACAAAATACAGCATAGAAACAGACGCTTTGGCTCTCCGAGCCTGCACCAGCACGTTTTGCCCTTCAATACTGTCTTCACTTAGAGGATCCGTATCCCTCTATTCCCTTCCTATTCATGTATTCGTCCAGGTGTTTCTTGAATGCTGCTATTGTGTCTGCTTCCACCACCTCCTCTGGCAGCACGTTCCAGGCACTCACCACCCTTTGTGAAAAGCTTGCCTCATACATCTCTCTTTGAACCCCACCACTACCATACCCTAAACCCCCACCCCCCACACAAAGACATGCAGACATGAGCTTTGACCCCTCCACCCTGGGGAAAAAGCCTCATACTTTCCACTCTATCCATAACAATCACAATCTTTTAAACTTCTATCAGGTCACCCCTCAACCTTCTGCATTCCAGTGTAAACAAGCCCAGTCTATCCAATCTTTCTACATAGCTAAAATCCCCCATACCGGGCAACATCCTAGTAAACCTTTTCTGTACCCTCTCCAAAGCATCCACTTCCTTCTGGTAGTGTCGTGACCAGAACTGTACGCAATACTCCGTGTGGCCTAACTAATATTCTACAAAGCTGCAGCATAACTTGCCTATCCTTATACTCAATGCCCCTTCTAATGAAGGTAAGCATGCTATAGGCCTGTTTTACAACCTTATCTACCTGCACTGCCACTTGCAGTGATCTGTGGACCTGCACACCCAGATCCCTCTGCATATCAATACTGCAAAGTGTTCTGCCATTCACTGTATAAACTTACACCAGTACCTATCCTTCCAAATGTATCACCTCACATTTGTCCAGGTTAAATGCCTTTTTTTTTTTTTTTTTTTTGTTTTGGCCCATGCCTCCAACTGATCTATATCCTGCTGTATCATCTGACAATCCTCTTCACTATCCGCAACTCCACTAAGTTTTACATCGTCTGCAAATCCACAGATTTGAACACTTAGAATACTTTTATGTAGCTATATACAATGTTGGGTTTCAAGGGTTTTCCACATTTCCATTTGTTTTATCCTTGCCCCTATTATGATGCAAGGCACTGGAGTTCAGGTAAAGATGCTGTCCACTTATTGCAATGATGGACTTGTTGATCTATAGCTAAACAAGGCGGCACAGTGGCTCAGTGGGTTAGCACTGCTGCCTCACGGCGCCAGGGACCCAGGTTCGATTCCATCCTCGGGCGATTGCCTGTGTGGAGTTTGCACATTCTCCCCGTATCTGCGTGGGTTTCTTCCTACAGTCCAAAAACATGCAGGTTAAGTGGATTGGCCGTGCTGAATTGCCCATAGTGCTCAGGGATGTGTAGATTAGGTGGGTTATGCAGAGTTACAGGGAAAGGGTAGGGGATTGGATCTGGGTGGGATGCTTTTCGAAGGGTCGGTGTGGACTTGTTGGGGCGATTGGCCTGTTTCCACACTGTGGGGATTCTATGATTCTGAATGTAGGGAATAGAGAATATTGTACTCGTTCACATTCTAACTGCTTAATTTTTTTGGCATCTTGCTGCAAATCTACTTGCTGATGGTTTGATACTGAGAAATGCTTTGAAGCCTGGCAATGTCCAATCACCAGAACACGGAGGAAGTCGAATATTTAATAGTTGCACAATTTTAATCACAGGAAGCAAGGCAGATATTTCATGTGAATTGGTAGAAATATTTCCAGCTTACCAGTCCCTGGTTGAGGAAATTACAAAGCATCGATAGGGGGGACAAAATTAATGCGTGTAACAGGAAACTAAATCAAGAGTCGAATCTTACCCTCTGGCATATACCTTGTGGTTGAACCTAAATCCACATTTTTTGTTTCCTTCGCAGTGAACAATCTTACGTGATTAGTTTTGTGGTACCCAATCAGAAGAAGTTGACTGCCCTTGCGGAGCAGAAACAAGTTCAGGGAACGTGGGAGGAAATTTGTAACGATAGCAAGATGGAAGCTGAAGTACTGCGGGAGATCAAAGAAGCATCAGCATCCAGTGAGTACACTTCACCCATTAGCCTCCCCTTGGCACTCAATCAGCACTTTAGGAACAGACCATCTGATGCGACTGTGTGGATCTTTGTTTTTTTTTTGTTCGTTCATGGGATGTGGGGAACACTGGCTGGGCCCATCACCAACCCCTTGAGTAGCCAGTGGTGGGCTGCCATCTTGAATCATGTGCAGATGGGCAAAAGGTATATCCACAGAGCTGTTGAAGTTACATGATTTTTGATTCAACAACAGTGGGGAAAAAGTGGTGATTATAGTTACAAATTGTGGACTGTAGGAGAACTTTTTAAGCAGGTATTTTCTGCGCTCATCCTTCATGGTAGAAGTCGTGAGTTTGAAGGGTGCTGTTGAAGGAGAGTTTTAATTGGAACACATGACCAACACTAAAATATATACATCTGGGTGAAATATTTGTAACAAAAGTAAAAAATTACTAGAGAAACTCGGCAGGTCTGGCAGCATCTATGGAGACAAAGCAGAGTTAAAGTTTAGAGTCCAGTGACCCTTTCAGAATTCAGATGTTGCCAGACCTGCTGAGTTTCTCTGGCAATTTCTGTTTTCTGTTTCAGATCTTCAGGATCCGTAGTTCTTTTATTTTTAGGTGAAGTATTTATTCACTATCTTTAATCATCAGTTTCTGCTCTTTAAAATGCATATGGCGCAACCAAAGTCACATGTTCTGACTTTAGTCTGACAAAAATCGGATTCAATTAGTGTGTGTAATATCTCAAAATTAAGAAGAAAAATGTTGGTGGCTTCATTGCACAGCAGGTTACAGAGTTAGTGCTTCGCCATGATATTAATCAGTTGAGAAAGATGTGATGTTACAGACATGATTTCTGATGTTACTGAGTTTCATGAGTCATCTCAAAGTTAGAGAAAGCAAGGCTGTGACATGATTTTAAAGGGAGGGCTTAATGGGGAGAGATACTGTTGAAAGTCTACAGGTTTTAATTACAAGTTGCATCTGTCATTTTATCTCAGGTAAACTAGAGAAGTTTGAAGTCCCTGTGAAGGTTCGTTTGAGCCCAGAGCCTTGGACTCCTGAGACTGGATTGGTAACAGACGCCTTCAAGCTTAAGAGGAAAGAACTAAAGAACCACTACCTCAATGACATTGAGAGGATGTATGGAGGGAAATAGATTCTTCAAACCCCTGGATAATATATTTATGGTGCATACAGAAAGGTAGTGCATCTATAAATTGAAAGGACAGTGATTAATTCTAAACAGAAATTAATGAACCCAAATGGGCAGTGTTCCACCAAAAGGTTTTTTTCTCCAATGTATTCACTCTTACTTGAACATTTAAAAAAAAACAAGCAATTGGAAATTTTCTTGAAGGTTGTAAGGTTCCACATGTACCTACCTGCGACTGATGACCATTGTCCTCTTGCATGTTTGTTTTTTTTTGATCTGTTTTTTACCTTTTTGGTTTTGTTTTATTTTCCTTTGTGTGGGGACCACCAGCTGGTTATACAGGAAATGCTGGGGAGCAAGAACTGAAGTTGTTAATGTAAATGAGCTTTTTTAAAAAAAAAAGTGACCGTTTTCTTTCCTATATTCTTTCTTTCTTTCTTTCTTTATTTAACAAAGAAAACAAAACGAGGTTTCTCAGTGCAGCTTAAACCTCTCAAATCCCCAATCAGGTGGTGGCACCAGTTTTTGATGTGATGTTTGCACTAGAACTATTTCATGTTTGTATAAAATGTTGCTGAAAGTATTTTGGTTCTTAGAAATGCATAGAACATTTTTTCCTATTTACACCACAGTTGTTTAACTGTCATGATTGCAGATTGATATTGTTTTTTTAAACTTGAACCTGCTGAAAATTGATATGACTGGGCAACTTTTAATTGTCTTTGTGATAATAAATAGTGGCTGTGTAGTTTGTCAGTACCACAGTAGTAAAGTGCTCACTGGCCTTTTCCTGGAGGGACTCGGCTAACTCAATGTGTCTTCATGGTGTGATATCAACTTAACCTGTAAAAGAACAATCCTTCTGGTCCCCAGAATACCCTGTGATGAACGTTTATGGACAATGATGGTTAGAGTGGCTTCATAGATAAGTAATCTATCCACTACGTGTAAATGCCATCTCTGGAGTTCATTGCTTTGGTAAAAGCCCAAGTCTTTTTTTTCCAAAGGTGTCTCCATACACCCTCGATATTTTTGTGTTGTAAACAAGCATTGCATGAACCAAGAGAGACTAGGCTTTGGAGCTGCTGTTACTTGATCACTTTGGAGAGACTCCTGTAGACGATACACCAGTGTGGATGTTCATTGAAGAGAGAATTTGCCTTCTACGTGATGATTGTGAATGCATGTGCACAGATGTCAACAGCTTGTCTAATCCTTTCACTCAAAAGAATCATTTGACAAACTTACTGGAGAGAGGCAACTGATATTCTGTGCAGCTTTATTCAGGGCTGAGTCAGGAGCCTTTTGAGGAGAAGGGAAAAGTACCTTGTATGATAGCTAGACTATATTTAATTATCCACTTCGGGTAACCTAGCGGTAGTCAGTATCTTGTAAAATTATCCATTGGGCAAGCACCTTTTGGGTTGTTAAAATACATCTTTAATTATGCATTTGGCTGGTTCCTTTGACATTTTTGGAAGCAAGGTACTTCATTACCAAGTTTTTTGTTTTTTTTGTTCTTACCCACTTAGAAAGCTGTAATGAATCTTGCTACTCCATTCCCCTCCCTGAACACACTTACGCTATTAGCATGCCATTAGCTAAGAGTATTGAGATGCTATGGGTGGCCAATAATTGGGCAAAATGAAAATCTGACAGAAAAGCAGCTGGTTTTCCAATGATTATCCTTTTTTAAAAGAAGGATGTGCCTAAGAGGGAAAAGGGACTGAAACCCTTGATAAGTGGTTTGCTTACTGTGAGTTACCTTGTCTTTTGTATATGTAAAAGCTGTCTGCTTTACATTTGTGTGATATACCATCTTATGTTTGGCACAGCCTTTCTGAAACAATCCTGGTACTGTCAAGTTTTGTACTGGGTTAGGTCATAGCAGTCATTCATGTATGTATCATCTATCTGAGTCAGGTTTAAAGCTAATTCACAAACAAGAGATTTTCATTTAAGGCTGTGACTCGAACAGTTCATGCTGAAAAACAGGATATTTAAAATCCAGTTAGTAATCCGTTATGGAGTCATTTGTATCAAGACCTTGTATCAAATTTCAACAACTGGAATATAAATTGAATGCTTTAAGACTCCACCCAGGCCTCTGTGCTCGTTAAAGATCTTTTCCTTAACTCAATTTAATTCAATGATTGTGTCCCCTTTAAGAAAGTAAAAACAAGTAGCTGATGTAAAATGCTGAGTGAAATTTAAATGCTGTACATTTTTTAAAATGTCTGATTTGGAATGAAACGGGTCAGGGCTTAATACAAACGATTGTTTATTTGAGTTTTAAATTAGTGTTTTTATATATCTATCAGCTTTCTGAAAGCTGGTCCTTCAGAGAAACATTCTAAACATCAGTACAGTCTATATCAAAAGTGCTTATGTGGGGAATCACGTGACTGTAATTTCTGTACTTGACTGTCAATTGTCTTGTATATATTTAATGTGTAAATGGGAGGAGCAAACACAAGTTAAAGTTTCATTATTTTGAGTGTTTTGAGGTTTCCCATTTTAAATTGCTCTTTTTCCTTTGGAGCAGTATGAGAGTGTGATTTGTGTTCCACTTCCAAATGGGCCATTATGTTATATAAGTACTTTTGCAAGGTTTCAGAAAATTCAATGTCTAAAAAGCACTTAAGTCAGTCCTGATGGTCTCATGGATAAAAGTACTGCTGGTGTGGTACTGAGCTGCAGTCATCACAAACAAGATTTGTTTCCTAAACCTTGCTAATTATTGATTTAGGGTGATGGCCAAGTAACCACATTTTGGGTTAACAAGTGAAAAAGGACAAAAAAACCTCCCCATGAACCATGGTTCATGCTCTTGATTACTATCCAGTGATCTTTTGGGAGGCCTGTTGTTGGATGTTGGGCAAGAGCAGTACCCTCACCAACAATACGTCCAGCTCTCCCCTTCAAGGCGCTCCTAGAGAATAACTGTTTTGGGTGAGTGTGTGTGTGTTGCTAGCAGCCCCCATGGCACCAGTATCAGCTGAAGAAATGGGGTGAGAGTGCGTCATAAGAAGGTTCACAAATACCCCAAAAAGTACAGAAAGAACATTCTGTAGTATCCATTATGCCATCTCTTGGCATCAAGTACTCCATCTACTGGTAAGTCATTGTAATGGCTTTGGGTTTCCAGAAGCCCTTTTTTACCTCTCTAGTTTTCACCTCTGTTTACAGTAGACATCCTTCTATTGTGTTGAATGCACTATCTCTATATTCCTAATGAATGTGTGCAACCAGTGATCCCAACAATGGGCACTGCCGCCTCCAATGGACCTGTTGGTGGAGGTGGAGTTTCTCTTTTCTGTAGTGACATGGCTTTTGACAGTGAGCCTTATTTAAATGACATTTCTCCTTTCTACATATCATTGAACTGGCTCTGTTATCTCAGGCAATTTCCTGCTCCTCAGGGTCCCAAAATGTAACTGTTTGATTGTACAGGTAGGAAGGTGATCTTGGAGGAAATCTGTGTGAAGAAACTTATTGACCATTTTTAGCCATGGGTGGTGAAGAAGCGTCTACTTAGAAAAGCAAATGTCATATAAACATGCTCTTTCAGATGTGACCCACTTCCTTTTCTTAAGGGTACCCTGGTATCAGCAATGAGATACAGTCAATGACAAGAGGCTGTGTTGCCAAAGATTTTGAGGGTTCATAAATATAGCCTTCGTTCCATCCATAATTCCATCAACATCAGGATCATGCCTGAATATTTCTATTCATTTTAATGATTTTCCCCTTCTCACTTCTGCCAGCAGAGTGCGATTATCTTTGGGCTGATTTGAAAACACCATTGCTCAATATTGATGACTTATTTTGATGTCTTTTGGCTATTGAATATTTGTATAACAACATCAGGCATAATTAAAACTCAGTTATTTATCATTCATGCATTTGAATTGCTCATGGCTGTTTTCTTGATTTTATTTTAAGCCTGCATTATGACAGCCAAATATGTAAAATAAATGTTTCTGTGGAATTTTAGAGTGTGAACCATATCCGCCTCACAGATTTATATAAATAAAAAACAGTTTCTTGGCACAATCAATGGTAGTTGCTGTTCTGTTTTATTTGGAGATTCTTCATAAAAGTGCTTATTGTGTATTTTGTGCTCATTGTGGGATGCTTCTTTATGTCAGAGCTTCAGTCGCAGTAGCTGTATTGGGAAAGACCCTGTATGACTGACCTGAGGATACTGTGTTCGGTGCCTGATCTGTTTCATTAGCTGATCTTTACTAGATCAATTGGTTGAAGCACCACCCTGCTAAGGAAGGGGATAAGTTAACCACCAGTCCCACTTCTGATTCCGTCTCTAATCTGCAGAGAGCAATGAGCTTGGTGTTATTAAGGGTAGTCCTGGAGTGACTACCTTTTATTGCCCGTTTCTAGTTCTTAATGGTTAAATGACTTTCTAGACAACATCAGAGTCTTGAGAGTCATCATCACTCGGACTGGGTAGGAGTCTTATGCTTGTTTTGCCTGAAGAGAATTAGTAAACCAGTTGTAAATATGGTGTAGATCCAGAGAAACTGTTTCCCATGGGGAGATAAACTTGAAATAAGAGCTGGGGCATTTGAGTAAAATCATATAGTGGAAACCTGGAGTTCTACTTCAAAATAAATTTAAGACCCAGGTTGACATGCTTGATTTGAAAGAAAATCTATCCAGAGAAATGAAACAAAGACGGGTAGATGAAATTACGGTTCAAATTGACCAAGATTGACAAGACAAGCTTGTAGATCTAAATGGCCTGTTCTTGTCCTATGTTCCAGTAGGTATAATACTTATGAATATAGAAATTAGAAATGTGTGGCCCCTTGAGACTGTTGTGCCATTCAAATAAGATCATAGCTGATCTGATCACTCCACACTCCTGCCTGCCCCAATAACCTTACCTATCATGAACTTCTGTACCTCTGCCTTAAGGATATTAAAGGACTGTCTCTTGAAAAGGTGATGAAAGCAGTTCCATAGGCTTAATGCCCTCAGAAAACATTTCTCCTCATCTCCATCTTAGGCTGAACACTTGTATTTTTAAACAGTAACTTCCAGTTGTTAATTATCCCTTGGAAGATGTTGTTCTTTCCACATCTACCCTATTGAGTCTCTTCAGGATTTTGCATATTTCAATCAAGTTGCCTCTTATTCCTCTCACCTCCAGTGGATACGAGCCTAATCTATCCAACCTTTCCTGATAAGACAATCTGCCCATTCTAGTAAACTCCAAACTGCTTCTAATATATTTACACCATCTTTAGATAAGGAGATCAATATTGTATGCGGTTCTCCAGATATGGTCTCACCGATACCTTGTATATCTGTTGCTTTTCTATTCAATTTGCTTTGCAATAAATGACAACATGCTACTTGCTTTTTTTGCTGGACCTGCATGACAACAGTGTTCAAATCATATACTAGGACAGCCAGTCCTTTACCATTTAAATAATTTTTATTCTTTGTACCACAATGGACCATTTATATATATCCCATCTGCGAAGTTGTTGCCCACTTACTTATCCTATCAATATTGTTTTGTAGTCCAATATCCTTTTCACAAGTTATTTTCTTACCTACTTTGTGTCAGCAGCAAATCTAGAAGCCTCACCCTAAGTCTCTTAGTCATACAGCACGGAAACAAACCACACAGTCCAACTCGTCATGGGGACCCAGTTTCCCGAACTGAATTTGGCTCATATCCCTCTAAACCTTTCCTCTTCATGTACCTGTCCAAATGTCTTTTAAATGCTGCAACTGTACCTGCCTCTGCTTCTGGCAGTTCATTCCATATATGCACCACACTCTGTGACGGAAAAAATTGCCTCTCAAGTCCATTTTAAATCATTTCCCCTCTCACCATAAACCTCTGCTTTCTAGTTTTTTGACTCCTCTCCCTTGGGGAAAAGACCTTGGCTATTCAACTTTTCTATGCCCCTCATGATCAGAGAAACCTCTATAAGGTCACCCTTCAACGTCCAACACTCCAGGGAAAAAAAAGTCCTAGCCTCTCCTTCTAACTTGAACCCTCCAGTCCTGGTGATATCCTTGTAAGTCTTTGCTGCACCCTTTCCATATAGTAACATCCTTCCTACAGCAGGGCAACCAGAACTGTACACTGTAATCCAAAAGCAACTTCACCAAAGTGCAGTTCAAGGACAATTAGGGATAGGCAATAAATGCCTGGCCATCCAGTGATGCACACATAAAAATCCCATTGTAATACTTTTACATTGAACTATTCAATTGAATAAATAGTTGATTAATTTTTTTTCTTCACAAATTAATGTTTCCGGTCCGGTGACCCTTCCTCATTTCTGAGGAAGAGTCATTGGACCTGAAACATTAACTCTTTTTCACAGATGCTGCCAGACCTGCTGAGCTTTTCCAGCAATTTTGTTTTTGTTCCTGATTCACAGCATCTGAAGTTCTTTTGGTTTTTAGTTGATTAATTTGTTAATTATACCTATTAGTGTTTCCAGCTGTCCCAAATTTTTATTCAGCCAACAACTTTATTTAAAGGCCGGCCAATTCTAGTTTCTGATGAGTATTTGAGCTCATGTGATCATGTCCCTTGGACACTGAATGAGGCCATTTGAGGATGTATTAGATGCAATTCTGGCCCCCTTGCAGCAGGAAGGATGCACTCACCATAGGGGGAATGCAGCAGAGGTTCCCCAGACTGATTTCTGAAAATGACAGGATTGTCTAATGAGGAGAGACTGGGACTGTATTTTCTAGAATTTTGAAGAATTAGTGATGTTTATGAATTTTGTAAGAAGATAGACGGTAGATGCAGAAAGGATTTCTCTTGGTTGAGATGGCCAGAACCAGGCAACCACAGTCTCAGAATAAAAGGCAAGCCATTTAACATTGAGGTAGGTAGGAACATCTTCACTATATTGGGTGGATTTTCCTCCTAGAGGCAAGTAGCAACAGTTGGGAAATTTCCTGGCTTGACATACCTAGAAAGGTGAAGTTTTCATTCCGAGAGGGGGAAGCATTTTGGTGACAGCCACAGGCACTGCTCAGTGTCAAGGCAGGATGGTTAAAAAAACCTTTGTGCTCTGGAGCTTTGTACCAATTGTTTTGTTTAATAGTAAGCCTTCTAGCCCTCCCCACTCATCACTTTGTTATTCTGCTCTCTCCCCCACCATACCAACTCATGTCCCTCTACTCATCCCTTTATCTTTCTTGTCCTTCATTGACCCCCAAAGGCCCTCATAGAATCCATGCCAATTTTATACCTATTTATCGTATCCAGTATTTAAAACCAATTATCCCTGTTGTAACAATAACTTATTAGAGCTTTTTGACATAGGCCATTCATTTTGCATGAAGACATGTTGAGTTGTTTCTGTAGTTTCTGCTATTGGTACTTTAAAACCTGAGAGATTAATACTTTCATAGTATTGCATTATCTCTACAGCATCCACTAGTTCTGTGTCAAGTGTATACTGGGCAATTAAGCATTGACATGCTATAGTTGGACATGGACCATATAAGTAGACATGGAAGTAAAGTGGAGGGGCATAGGTTAGCATAGAATGTATGAGAGGACATTTGGGGTGAGTGAAGTAGCATGGGTGTATGGGTAAAAATTTTGAACTTACCTATCAAAACGTTTCCTTCTTCAGACTATGGCTCATGACACTTCTGAGGTGCACCGAACCACATGTCCCTGAAAAGCTGACCCAACTCCACAAAAATTGCAGGGAACAAAGTGATGCTCATCTCTCCAGTGGAGCTGGTATCCTGCCTACCATTATGAAAGGATGTCACTGTCTTCCTTACTCTGAAAATCCAGCCTATTCTGTTTTTCCTTCCCTGGCCATATGGTGCTGACAGTGATTTGTAGAATCTTCACCACTATCTGAGCATTTCTCCCTCTTAAAGAGGAAGAGCTGAATTTTGAACCTCCCTTCACTCACTCACTGGTTGGACTTTTCTCTTAGCACTTTATATTTATCTATGGACACTGATTTAGTGGAGTAGTTCCAATGATGTTCAGTTTCAATTTTGATATTGGAACATCCAAAGCCTGCAATATTGATTTATGCTGTTAACGGAACATCAGTTTCAGATTGTGTTAATTGGTCTGTGTACATAAACTCTTCTAGTACTTTTAAACTTAAAGTTTTAAAACTGCCAAGAATTTTCTAAAGATTATTATTGGCCCAGTTGCATTTATACTGTAAGTCATTTGAAGCCATAGCGCTCTCATATCTGTCTGATCTTCCATTGATTTATGGCCCCAGTTCAAGAATAGTTCTGCAACATTTGCTTTGTTGTCTTACAAAAATTATGTTGCATGTAAGTACATGAAATAGGGCAATAATGTATGTTTCACCTACATATTGTGTTTGGCTGTAAAACAGCTTCAAAGAAGTAGAACCCTATCACTATTAGGTGATCTCTTGTCATCCATTCCTCAGTGTACTGCCACTCCTATTTGTTTATTTACAATGATTTTGATGTTTCATGTGTCAAGTTTAAAAGACCATTTACATTATAGAACCATCAAATATTCTTAGCAATGCTAAACCTGCTGGTAACTTCTGTCTCAAAGATAACCAATGGACAAAACACTTTTTGGATCATCTAATAGCTTTTTATTTAATTATGATGAAACTAAAGTGATAACTGTTCAATCAAGCACATATTTCATGGTCTAAAGCAAGTTAGAAGTGAAGGGAATTTGGGATTTATGGTAAGCGAATGAATCCCTGAAATGTTTAGAGAGTTTAGGTGATGGGAGCATATAGTCCATATCAGAGTTTTCAGTAGGAATCCTAAAACTCCTTCAGTACATGATCAGCCCCCAAGCTTGAGAAGTCACTACAATTATTTCTACTTTATTAAAAGTTTTAAATAATTCAAGTCAGTTTCTGTATTTCATTAAATACAATGAACTTACCTGTAAAATTCCATAATTGAATGTCCACCTGTATTTTTAAAGCTTCTTTAATATAAGTGCTCAGGGTGCTTCACAGGACTGTTAACCAAGTTTAGGAAGGGAATGCCTGAACTTGATGCCTGGGTAACTGAATGCACAGCTGCCAGTGGTGGAGAAATTAAAATCAGCAAATATGCAAGAGGCCAGAATAAGAGGAGAGTAGATATATTGGAGGGCGTAAGGTTAAACGATGTTACGGAGATGGATATGCAGCAAAGTTTACAAATACAAATAAAGAGTTGAAAATAGCAAATATTTCTAAATTAGAAATTCCAAAACCACTAAACTACCCAAATGGAACTTAGAAACAGATGGACTTCTGAGATTTTTTTAAAACAAAAGCTTGTGATTTAATCGATGGCCTTGTGGTAAAAGTGGGAAGACGATATATAGATATCCAGCTTAAATGTTAAATGGAAACAATACATGTACTGCTAAGCAAACATGTTGGAATTTGTCACTTTTCATTAAATGAAGGATTGATATGGAATTTGAATGTAGTGCATTACGTTTTATTTCACAAAGCTGTTTTTGACATCTTGATTTCTCCAAGTATGACTGCATTGAGTATTGATGCTTGCAATGATAAATTTGCAGTTCCTTAAGACCATCCAATATTAAAGCAATTAGACTGTAATATTAGGGGTTTACATGGAACAATTAAGAAATACAATAATTCAGTCTAGACTAAAACTCCGAGGTCATTGGTTCATATCTTCTCATGTATCTGGATAATAAATCTAGAACTAAAAGCTGGTTTCAATGGTGGTGACTGTGAGTTGTCATTTAGAAAGAAACCCATTCAGTTCACTAATGACCTTTATGGAAGGGAACCTCCTGTCTTTACTTGGTCTGGTTTCGATGTGACTTCAGACCTACATCAATGTGGATGCCTCTTAACCGACCTCTGAAATGGCTTAGTAAGCCATTCAGTTCAAGGACAACTGGGGATGAGCCAGTGACATTCACATCCCATGAAACATTAAGGCAAACAAAATTACTCCAGTCATCTTTAGTTTTAAAATGTAGCCCATTTGAGCCTCATCTTACCTAATCACATACATTTATACACCTGTGTGAGGGCTGCCTTGCACCTTCCAAAATGACCCAAGTCACCTCGAATATAGTAAAAAAAACCATGAGCTTTGACAAAATTCATCCAAATATGGACACAGTAGATCTTGCATTCAGGCACAGGCTTTGGACTTCCTTTACCTTATCACTTTTTTCTTTTATTCTATTTTTGTAGCTGTTAACACAAACTTTAAGTCAAGCAATTTAATGAAATAAGCTTGCTTATGTTAGAATTTATTTCTCCTTAATAATTCCAATAACAGAGAAATAAACCTGCATATTTGAGAACAATATTAATCTGCAATGTAGCAAAGATGATTATAGAACAATAATATAATGCAATATACTTAATTATAACGTCAAAAGTTCTCACAGGTAATCCTTGAACAAGAAAAGAAATTTCCCAGAAGTCAATGAGCAGTCAAAAATCTGTATCCATTTTGCATAATGGAATCTTTAAAAAAAACGTTTAGAGTAATTTAATGCTTCTGATCCCAGTTTATGGTATTTCTAGAAAAGTGTGAACACAAAATGAAACTAGACTCTAAGTTTAATCTTAATTTTTGTTTACCATGCTGATCACTGGACATATTCAGAAGAGGCTGCCAATGTACTTTTAACAAAAGAATGTAAGTGTGTATTACATGCAAGAAAACACCAAACATTTTACACCAAATAGAAAATAATTAAACAATCTTACCATAAGTATCAGGAAAGATTCAACACTTTTACTCCAACAACAACTACCTTATAAACACCCAAATCTCAGGGAGGGGCAGGCAGCATAGCTGTAACTGATTCCTCTAAGTGAATTTCTGTAATCACTTGATACAATTTTCTTTAGTCAAAGTTACTTATGCAAACTTCTAACTCAGTCAACTTACAACCAGATATGCCTTAAATTCAAGTCTTCAACAGTCCTGAGAGCTTCAATAATCTCTCTTCTCTGAAACCTCATAGACATCTGCTTCTGAAGCATTTCTCTTATTAACTTCTAAAGCACTCAGTCTTTCTTTTCCGCTGAGACCTTTTGAGACTGTTAATAACAAAATTTCTGCTGATAGGTATTCCTGCTTTCTGAATGAACCTACATACTGTTTGACTTTTTGTGAATTGTTCTGACTTTGTCCTAATGGTCTCCAGTCATTAGGAAACAGTTTTTTCCTCTCTTTTACCCTTTTTCTAAGTCCGAAGTCACACAACACCAGGTTATAGTCCAATGGATTTATTTGAAATCACAAGATTTTAGAGCACTGCTCCTTCATCACCTGACAAAGGACCAGCAGTCCAAAAGCTTGTGATTTCAAATAAATCTGTTGGACTATAACCCAGTGTCATGTGACTTCTGACTTTGTCTGCCCCAGTCCAACAGGCACATCCACATCATGCTGCCCCTTTTTCTCATGCACTGAACTGTTCTCCTCAAGGTTTAAGGACTAAATTCAAATGTAAGAAATCAGAACTAATCTCCAGGCACATTGTCACCACTCAAAATAAATCTAAGGTAAAACTAAAAACAAAAGCCTTCACCTTCAGGAATGAAAAATCAAAATATTACCTTAATGAGAAATGAAATCAGAGGAGCAAAGGTAATTGGAGACAACAAGGTGCAGAGCTGGATGAACACAGCAGGCCAAGCAGCATCATAGGAGCAGAAAGGCTGACGTTTCGGGCCTAGACCCTTCATCA
>NC_063345.1:21078714-21099906 GCF_021869965.1 Rhincodon typus | reverse complement strand
AGACCCTTCATCATTTTTCTGATGAAGGGTCTAGGCCCGAAACGTCAGCCTTTCTGCTCCTATGATGCTGCTTGGCCTGCTGTGTTCATCCAGCTCTGCACCTTGTTGTCTCAGATTCTCCAGCATCTGCAGTTCCTATTATCTCTGAGCAAAGGTAATTGATTGTTTATGTGCACAAATTACTAAAAACATTTTTTAAAATGTTTGTTCATGGAATGTGGTGTGTCACTGGTGAGGTCAGCAGTTCTTGCTCATCTTTAATTATCGAGGGGCCAGTTTAGACTCAGCCAAATTGCTGTGGGTCTAGAGTCACATGTTGACTAGCCCAGATAAAGATAGCAGATTTCCTTCCCTAAAGGGCATTGATAAATTAGATTTCTTTTAAAAATTGGAATTGACAGGATAGATGGCTGACATTCGAATAGTTTTTAATTGCAGATTTTTATTGAATTTAAACTTCACCAACTGCCATGATCCAGAATATTAGCCTGAGGCTCTAGATTATAGGAAAAAAATCGGAACGTTTCGGGTCCGGTGACAGTTCTGAGGATGGGTCACCGAACCTGAAACGTTAACTCTGTTTCCTTCCTTCACAGATGCTGCCAGACCTATTGAGCTTTTCCAGCAACTTATGTTTTTGTTCCTATGCATATCATTGTTTAAAGAAAGCTAAGGAGGGAGTGCCAGACAAATTCACCACAAAAACACCAGGTCTGAAAGGTTATGCTGTGACATAGGGTTGCATAAACGTGGCTTGTACTCTCTTGGTTTTAAAAGGTTGAGGGAACACTGGTTGATGGATCTCTCGAAATGTTAGGCAGAGGAGTGCAAATTAGTGCGATGTTCTAATGGGAGGAAAGTGACAGAATGCTGTCCTATAATAAGACAAAGAACTGCGGCTGCTGGAGATCTGAAACAAGAACAGAGAAATTGTTGGACAAACTCAACAGGTCTGTGGAGGGAGAGCTGAGTTAATGTTTCAAATTCAATGATCGACTTCAAAACTGTTAACTCTCTGTTCGAAATGTTAACTCTGTTCCTTTCTCCACAGGTGCTGACTTTCTCCGGCAATTCCTGTTCTGTTTCCAGTCATGTCCTGCATTTTGATTGTCTCAGTTAAGATCTTTTTCAACTTGCTGTCATCAAACTTGAATGTTCACTGCAGAGCTCCGTGACTCGGGGTCCAGGTTTGAGTTTACTCGGTGAGCCTGGCGGGGCTATATTGAGCTATTGGAACAGATGCGGTGCGAGGGGGATTATTTCCAGCTGCTGTAACAGCGGCGCTGTTCCTCTGATCTCGCAGCCCACACGAGCAGCGCTGGAAAACGGAGCCTCCTAAGTATTTCTCTCTGATGAGTGCGGAGCTGTAGTTTGGGGTAGTTATACCGTCTACTCTGTTTAATGCCGTGCTGTCTTCTATTTTTGTTCACCAGCCCAGTATTCAGTTGTGTCGAAATGCTGTGACAATGAACTGCTTACACTATAAAAGACTTGTGTCTCTCTTACAAGGACTTCTGACTGAGTTGAACAGGACATCCACATATCTGGGAAATCAGAGCTGCACAGAGAAACTGCCCAGTGGGAACACCAGTAACGCTGCCTATCTCTACATCCTGCTGGTCATGGCTTTTTACGCCTTTCTAACTGGGGGTTGATTCTCGCCTATACCCGCTCCCACAGAGTGAAATCTGAGGAAGAGCCGATCTCCAGCCGGGACTGCTCCGTCCGCAAAGCGAAACCTGGCGAGAAAGGCAACAGGGAGAGAGACACTGTCAGCTTGGAGACCGAGCAATGAACACCTTCCTTCTCAAAATCATTCGCTGGGAATCTCCCGCTCCTCTCTGCGCCTCATTTCAAACGGGATTTGTACATGACCCTCCAGGAACGGTCTACTTTTGTATCTTTTCAATTCCAGTCCAGCCTGGCACACAGGAGCGGTTAGTGTGGAGCCCAATAATCCCTTGAAACGACCCTGCGTCTGGATGCAGAAAGGATGGTGAGTTGCTGTGGTGACATTCATCATCTCATGTCACGTCAGATTGTACCCTTGTCAGATAAAGATTTTGTCTCTATCACTGAACGAGAATGGTGATGAACGGGAAGCTCAGCAGAAACCTACAGGACCGTAGAGTTGCTCTCTCATCGAAGAGACACAGAGGTGACTGATGGTGATTTTACCCTGAGGACCACTGTGGGAGCGTACCCCCCTGACAGGGGACAAAGACTCAGTAGGCACGCGGGATTCAGGCAAGTGGAAGACTCATCACCTCAGGAGATCTCCCACCCACAGCCTCCAACCTCACCATTCCCCAACCCTGCACCACCCATTTCTATCTCGTTTCCAAAATCCATAAACCTGACTGCCCCGCTCAACCCATTGTCTCTGCCTGTTCCTGCCCCACTGAACTCATCTTCACTTACCTGGACTCTGTCTTTTTCCCCCTTGTCCAGGAACTCCCCACCTACATCCAGGACACTACCCACTACCCACCTCCTTCAGAACTTCCAATTCTCTGGCCCCCAACACCTCATCTTCACTATGGACATCCAATCCCTGTACACTTGTATCCTTCACGCAGATGGCCTAAAAGTCCTCCGCTTCTTCCTCTCCCACAGGCTCAACCAGTCCCCCTCCACTGACACCCTCATCCATTTAACAAAACTTGTCCTTACCCTCAACAACTTTTCCTTTAACTCCTCCCACTTCCTACAAAATAAAGGGGTGGCTATGGGCACCCGTATGGATCCAAGCTACACCTGCCTCTTCTTACATAGTCTCTCTTCCGCTGTTACACTGACACCATCCCTCACCTCTTCCTCCATTACATTTGATGACTGCATTGGCACTGCCTTGTGTTGCCATGAAGAGCTTGAACAGGTCATCAACTTTACCACCACCTTTCACCCCAACCTCAAATTCACTCTTTGACCTCTGCTGTTTATGATTTTTATAAATGACTTGGATGAAGAAGTGGAAGGGTGTATTAGTAAATTTGGTGGAGTTGTGGATAGCGTGGAGGACTGTTGTAGGTTGCAATGGGACATTGACAGAATGCAGAGTTGGGCAAAGAAGTGGCAGATGGAATTCAACCCAGAAAAGTGTGAAGTGATTCATTTTGGAAGGTTGAATTTGAATGCAGTTAATGGCAGGATTCTTGGCAGTGTGGATGAACAGAGGGATCTTGGGGTCCACATCCATAGTTCCCTCAAAGTTGCTACCCAAGTTGATAGGGTTGTAAAGAAGGCGTATGGTGTGTTGGCTTTCATTGGCAGGGGAATTGAGTTTAAGAGCCACGAGGTTATGCTACAGCTCTATAAAACTTTGGTTAGCCCACACTTAGAATATTGTGTCCAGTTTTGGTCACCTCATTATAGGAAAGATGTGGAAGCTTTACAAAGGGTGCAGAGGAGATTTACCAGGCTGCTGCCTGGACTGGAGGGCAGGTCTTATGAGGAAAGGTTGAGGGAGCTAGGGCATTTTTAGTTGGAGCGAAGAAGGATAAGAGGTGACTTGACAGAGATGTACAAGATGATGAGAGGCATAGATAGAGTGGATAGCCAGAAACTTTTTCCCAGGGCGGAAATGACTATTACGAGGGGGCATAATTTTAAGGTGATAGGAGGAAGGTATAGGGGAGATATCAGAGGTAGGTTCTTTACACACAGAGTGGTGGGCGTGTGGAATGTGCTGCCAGCAGTGGTAGTGGAGTCAGATACTTTAGAGACTTAGAGATAGGCACATGGAAGATAGTATAATGTAAGGTATGCAGGGTAATTTGATTTTAGTAGGATAATAGGTTGGCACAACATCATGGGCCAAAGAGCCTGTACTGTGCTGTACTGTTCTGTGTTCTATTTTCTATGTTTTATGTTCACCTGGACCATCTCTGATACCTCCCTCCCCTTCCTGGACCTCTCTGTCTCCATATTCGGTAACTGTCTCAGCACCGACATCTATTTCAAACACACCGACTCCCATAGCTAGCTTGACTACACATCCTCTCAACCACCCTCCTGCAAGAATGTGATCCCTTACTCCCAATTCCTCTGTCCCCTCCACAAGTGCTCCCAAGATGGAGCATTCCACTCCTGGACATCCCAGATGTCCTCCTACTTCAAGGACTGTAACTTCCCCCCTCCGTTGAACCAAAATGCCCTCAACTGCATCTCTTGCATTTCCCGCACTTCTGCCCTCAAACACCCACCCTCCAACAAAAATAAAGACAGAGATGCCTGGTCCTCACATACCACCCCACCAATCTCTGTATCCAGTGTGTCTCCTTCTGCCACCTCCAATCTGACCCCACCACCAAAGAGATATTTCCCTCCCTGCTCCAATCCACCTTTCACAGGGACCACTCTCTCTGCGACTCCCTCATCCCACTTCACACTTCCCATCAACCCCACCACCCCCCGGCAACTTTTCCTGCAACCATGGGAAGTGCTACACCTGGCCCTACACCTCCATCATCGGCCCCAGACAAACTTTCCATATCTGACAGGGGTTTGCCTGTACATTCTCCATTTTAGTCTACAGTATCTGTTGTTCCCAACGTGGCCTCTTCTATATCGGTGAGACCAAACGTAGACTTGGTGACCGATTTGCACAGCACTAGCGCTCTGCATGCTATAATTAGCAACAGCTTCTGATCGCTGACCATTTTAACTCCCCCTCCCACTCTCTGGGTGACATATCCATCCTGGTCCTCCTCCAGTGCCACAATGACACCACCCACAAACTGAAGGATCAACATCTCATATTCCGCCTCGGAAGCCTACAGCCTGAACATAGAATTCACCAGTTTTAAAGTCTCCCCACCCCTGGCCTCATCCCATGTCCAACCCTCCCTCTTATCCCCACTTCCTTTGACCTGACACTACCTGTCCATCTTCGCGCACTCCCCCCATCCACCCCACCCTTCCCACTGACCAATCCCCACCACTCCCTACCTGCATCCACTATTGCCATCCCACCTACCTTCCCCCAGACCCATCCCTCCTCCCTCTATTTATTTCCCAGCTCCCTTCCCCCTCCCCAGTCCTGAAGAAGGGTCTCAACTTGAATCTCCTGCTCCTCTGATGCTGTATGACCTGCTGTGTTCCTCCAGCTCCACACTGTGTTGACTCTGACTCCAGCATCTGCAGTTCTTGGTATCTCCAAGTGGGAAACTTTTATTGAAGCAAAAACTGGTTGATGCTGGGAGAGAGCCAAAAGATCTTTCCCGAATCTGGCCTCAACATGGAATGCAATTTTTCCCTTAATCTTTGGCTCAGATCAGAAGAGAGATCAATGACACACTCTGAAATTTACAGTGAAATACAGCATTTTATACTTTGTGTTACAATGATCAAATACAGCGTGGACACTGTCTTTCCCCCTGAATCCACACACCCAATTCCATGGGACACCTAATCAATGATGGGTATTCTGATGGACAGCCCCAAGTTCCCACAATTTTGTGATGTTTACCAGACATTGTACACCCTAGGCCTTGGAATCCTTCTATGTATCCAGTTCATTCGCATTCTAAAGTTACTGCCTCTACTCCTCCGGATCTGTCTCAGGCTTGCTAATCTCTAAGGACAGCTTGAATTGTATTTCATGTACTTATCTTTATCAAATTCAGTTATTCCTTTTACATTTCTGACTGTCTCAATTATATATGTAAAAGTATAAAAGACAGTTTTAACTAATTGCTTTAAGGTTAATTTCTGTTATAAAGTGTAAAAGTATACAGCTACTTCTACTGTTAGCACTTTGTAATGAATGGACTGTGAACAATCTATTTTGTTCAGGGTGTAAAAGAAGGTTTTTCCTAAGACTAATTAACTTTCTCATCCAGGTTTAAGTGTTTTTTTTCCCCAATGCTTGTATTATACTTTGGTTATATGTGTGCCTATCCTTTATGTTGAAAACTACATCGGAGTATCTGAAGAATCTTTAATTAGAACCTATTTCTTAATATTGAGTAACTTCAAAGAAACAACAATTTACTACAAAATAACTTTAGCTGTTGTGATTGCAGCTGCTTAGGGAGTTAATCTGGCTGGTTCACAGGCTGAGACTCATTCATTTACTGAGGCGATCATCCTTTCACTAATTAAGCTGTTATCCATTGCTGGTCTATCCTTAGGCATCCTCTCATCAGAACTGTCTCAGGTGGTTACTTGCAGGACCCCTTTGCTGACCTTGGAGTAGTCCTGTTCAAAGGTGCCATTATGTTTCACTGTGAGCAGGCTGTTTAGTTTTGCTTAGTTTCTGTTTGGCATTTTGTAAGTAGGCATGGGCCGCTTAGTATGGACAGGTACAGGTCATCCCCACACTGGTCCATAGCCAGATCAACATAAATTTGGCAGTCTGGTCTGGGATCGTAACATAGCTACAGCAATGCATACCTGGCTAGGTGCTATTATACATAAAGGGTAATGAGGCAAATTACAGATTAAACCAGGTTTTCATTAATGCAACAATAAAAGGCAGTCTATAAATTGTTATTCAGTACAATGTCATCTCATTTTTTTTAGTTACATCATTGATCAGTCCTTATAATTGGTCAATTATATTGGATTAGGCTTGGATTAATAATCCAGATAGTGTAAATTCAGATATCACTGCATCAGTTTAAGAATTTTTGAAATCAGAGCCTGGTAATTAAAAAACTGATATCAATAGAACCTGGAAAAAAATCCAAGTAATTCACTAATCCCTTGGTATGGAAGGAAACCTACCATTTACCGGTCTCGCTTATATTCAACTTCAGTCCACATCAAACACCTCAATAAAGCAGTCTCCTAAGTAGAATATGAATTGGTCCATTAAGCCTCTTTTTTTTAAGGATGGTAATTAATGTCAACCTTATCAATGGTACCAACAAATAAACAAAAAAAAAAATCGTAGCCACTCTGTATATTTAATTGTAAGTGGAAGGCACTTTTGTACTGCTACTTATAAAATGGCACCTTTTACATCGTCATCACAGTGAAATTGCAATTAGTCTAACAATCCAGTTGTAGCAAAATTGTCAGACATTCCCCCTGCAGAATAGAAAATCCAATGAAAAGTTGCCCATGACAAACAGAAGTGGCGACTGGTAATTCCAGATTAGCCAAACTCCTGGACACTTTTCACATGACTGCATCAACCAACCAGCTCAGTTAAGCTATTCTACAGCACAAAACCAAAGGCAAGCCTGTAGCAATGGCTGCAAAAAGATTTTGCCCACATTCTAAATGAGTATACATCAAGAGACATTTGTAACACAGATGTAATCAGATTGTTTTACCATCGTTTACCAGATTGCTCTTTAATATTTAAAGTTGAAACATGTACTGGTGATAAACAAAGCAAAAAACACGTCACCTTTATGTCTTATGCCAACACGGATGGCACTGAAAAGTGGTTGTTCTTATGATTGGAAAGCCCAAGAAACTACATTGCTTTGAGAGTCTCAAGGCACTATTCATGCAATAGGAGGCTAACAAACACGCCTGCAAGACCTCCAGCATTTTTGAGGTCTGAATCAGGAAATTGGACAAAATGTAACAACAGAAGAAAGATTATCAACCTGATGGCACCAAAGAATCTGGTGAATGCCTGCTGCTCATCAGCCTGTTTTCCCAGCTGAAGCTGCAAAATCTGTAGAGATTTCACAATACAGCTGAAAAATAGAAAAAATGCTCGACTGTACTGTAAACATGATGCAACTCAGCCCCCTCTTGAGGTCCTCAGCATCGCAGCTGCTATGATATCATATGATAAGAAATGGCTGGAGGTCATAGATATTGCAAAGGATGTGGGCTTTGACAACAGGTAGAACCTTCATATTAGATAAAATAGGAAAACTAGTCCCAGATTAATTATTACACAGTACAAGAAACACAGTAAACATAATTCCATCAGGTGGGGGATACCAAGTATACCACCAAACTGAACATCCATGCATGCAGGCTGATAATTTTGTGTTCCAGTACAAATATTATTTTATATTTGTAATGCATCGATATTGTTTTTAAATTTTGCCTCAATAATTGAGGAAACAAGCTATATGAAAGGTGTGTGTTGTTTTTTTTTGGCTTTGATGTGTTATATTTTATTCAGCTAGAAGACTAGCCACACTCACTTTCTGTACAGATACAGGGATGTCCATTGGAACATGATGCCAAGGGTGACCAGCATTAATACAACCACAAGCAGGGCAGGCTCAAGTTGCTAAATAGCCTGGTCATATGTCCCAGCAAACACAGGGAAAATCTGGAACAATGCATTAAGCATAAATACAGAACCTAAAACATGAGCAATACAAGATCAGGAACGAATTAGTTTATTTACTGAAGTCTGTTTCAAACAGCATGGTATATAAAGCAAGTGAAAACAGTGATAATAAGTGTCAGATTTCAGAGTAAAATCACAAACTATAGACCTCAGAGTGTGCTGTTGTCAAATACCATCTACAAAACACTGAATATCAGTATCAGATGCAGCGGCCATAAGCTTCTCTATGAGAGGATGATCCAGGTGTCCATTCTCCCTTTTTGTTATTTTGGTCACAATGCTTCTCAGTTCTTGTACTTGTTATTCCTTAGCCTTTTCCACCATTTACTTCCAAATTAAATCCAAAGCAGTGTCAATTCATCACATTCCTATTTAAAATTATGAGTTAACTGGCCCAGTCCTGGAAGCGGAAACAATCACTTGCGATTTTCCACACTGTATTTTGTGGGGTTACTTGTGCTGTAAGCAAGAAATTTTGATTGAAGTATCGTTGTTTATTTCCTTCAAATTTCACTGTTCCACAGGTGACCACAAGTACAGTGGTCTGCCCTTGAGTAGCTTGTTCTAGGGAGAAAAAAAAAGCTTCACTACAACACGGCAAATCAGGAAATCACAAAATAACCTTCAAGCTGAACAAAGCTGACAGTTACTCAATCGTTAGATACACAATTTTGCTAAGAGATGATGTGTATCTCTTTTTAACACAATAGCATTGAACACTACAGAAATTTTACAGTGGAAATCTTTCCTTCAAAATGCTTTGCTTTCACATTTTTCTTGACTTTAAATTGGTTTTTACTCTTTGGTCATAATGCAGATTGAAACTCTTGGAAGTACAATGCTTGTTGCCTGGTCTTTAATACACAAGTAATTTTTGACAGGTTAGAACAGCACAATGCAAAAATCAAGAAAACCAATCATTTAGCTGCCATCCCACTATGCCTTACAGAACATAATGGAAAAAAAATCATTTGAACTGAAATTATTCAGGTCAGTGTGCAGAGATGGAGAAGAGAAAAATACAATGAACCCCATTCATCTTTACAGCCGATCTCAAAAACAGGGAAAAGTGCAGTCATTTGTAAAAGTAAAGATCAAGATGTTGGACATGACAACTATTGTTCCCTTTGTACAAACATGATAAACTGCCTTGAACATCTTATCTTGATAACACAACACCTTCAAAAGTGTACATTTTGCAAACACCCGAGAAATTTGTTGGAGAGCTAAATGATCTGTAATCGTCCTGCTACAAGCAAAAATATTAGTAAAATATATATGCATTGCTCATTTATACTATTTCACCGCTGGAATGCAAACGAACTAGCCCACTGGTAGGCCACTTGCCTTCTGCTCTTAGAGACAAGGTAACAAACACAAAAGTATCCCATGAACTCGTCAAAGAATAGTTTTTCTGGTATTAATTGAATCCAGGAGCAGAGACAAAATAAGCAAGTATTTTTATAAATAGGAAAAAATAATAAAGGGAAACTAAATTAAACAACAAAACCAGACCATGGACACAATGAAGAAAGCTGGTTTGTTCTTTCCAGTTACAGTTTGTTTTTCCAGAGGCAATCCAATCTTTATTGCTTTTTTGCTGAGGACGAAGGGGGATGGGGATGGTGACATAGTGGTAATGTCACTGGACTTCAAACCAGGAGCACAGGTTATAACTCTGAGGAACATGGCTTCAAATTCCAGTACTGCAGCTAATGGAATGTGAATTCAAATCATGTATTTAAATATCACAGTGAACATTAAACCACTATCAGGGAGGCAATGGCCTCGTGGAATTATTGCTAGACTGTTAATCCAGAGACCCAGATAACATTCTGGGGACCTGAGTTTGAATCCCGCCATGGAAGATGGTGAAATTTGAAGTCAATAAAAATATCGAGAATTAAGAATCTTGTGATGACCATGAATCCATTGCTGACTGTCAGAAAAACTCACCTGGTTCACTAATGTCCTTTAGGGAAGGAAACTGCCACCCTTACCTGGTGTGGCCTACATGTGACTCCAGAACCACAGCAACGTGGTTGACTCTGAAATACCCTCTGGGCAATTAGGGATGGACAATAAATGCTGCCTAGCCAGCAATGCCCTCATCCCATTAATGAATAAAGGACTGACTGCCATTAAACCACAACCTATACCATGTGCTGACTCCCGACTTCCTTCTGGAAAGGCCTACCAAGCCACTTAGTTGCACAGAATGGAATTTGAAATATCGCCTGGTATCAATCAACATGGAAACAACAGAATACTCAACCCCACTGATGCTGGAAAATCTTCCCTTCTAACATCTGGGCTGGTGCCAAAATCGGGAGAGCTGCCTCACAAACTAATCAAGCAACAGCGTGACGTAACCATACCGTACAACGTCCCAGACTCTGTCACTACCATACCTTGGTTTGTCTTGCCTCACCAGTGGATCAGGCCCACCAGAGGCGATGGCAGTAGTATATAGTCGGGAGGGAGGTGCCCTAAGAAACCTCAACATTTGGATCCCACGAAGTCTCAAATATGGTCAAACATATGCCAGGGAATCATCTGATCAGTATTCTTCCCATGTTGAATACACCTGGAGGGTGAATACACAGAGGGTGCAAAGGGGATCAGGTGTAGTCTGGGTGAGGGAGTGGCTCATCAACACCAGTTCTACCCAATTCCTAAAAGACAGGGCTATTAGACTGAGTCTGTGGCAGGTAATAAGGGAACCAATGAAGATAAAAACTTACTTAACCTCATTCTCACCAACATAACTGTCATAGATACATGTGCACATAAAAGTATTGGCAGGAGTGACCACCCATACAGCCATTGCTTAGGCCAAATCCGGTCTTCACACAGAGGATACCTCCATCATGTTGTGGCACTTAACTCGCGCCACTTATAGTGCTTCGACCAGCACAAGTAACACAAAACTGGGCACTCATGAGGCACTACGGACATTCAGTAAAACTTTATTCAACCACAATCCATGACCTCATGTCAAAACACATTTAGTGTTTACAATTTACAAATACCATCAAACTAGGAGATCAACCCTGGCTCAATGAAAAGTGCAGGAAAGCAAGTCAGGAGCAGCATACCTAAAAATGAGACTTCACCTGGTGAAGCTACAATGTAGGTCTAATTGCATGCCAAACAGCAAAAGCCACATCTCATAGACAGATCTAAGCAATCCAAGATCAGATTTAAGCTTGGCAGTCCTGCCATATCTAGTCCTGAACAGTCAGAGATAATGAAACAACTGGAAGGAGAGGTTCCACAAATGTCCCAATTCTCACTAATGGGGAAGTCTAGCACAGAAGATAAGACTGAAGCATTTGTGATCTTTTTCAGCAAGAAACGCTAAGTGAATGATCTACGACAGCTTCCTTCCCAAGTCCTCAGTGTCACAGATGCCAGTCTTCAGCCAACTTGATTCCCGTCATATGATATCAACAAGCGAGTGAACGCACTGGATACTGCAAAGGCTCCGACAAGAAGTTCAGGACAGCTACAACATTGGCACCTACTCAAAATTTGGAAAATTGTTGTTGGGCAATTATGGATTATCAATAAATGCTGGCTGAGCCAGTAATGCCCACATCCTGTAAATGAGTGAACAAAGAAAGCAGTAAAGATGAAAATTCATGGGCAATCCACACATCTATTTTTCTTGTTATTAAAGGTATCAACAACTTCCAACTTAAAAAATATTCAGGACTGCTGAATCACGGCTAAGGTCACTGGTATAGATGCTATCATTATTGAATCTAGCAATTCATAACATTTATACTTGATTCAGTTCTCATCAGGAGTAAATGCAGCATACCATGAACAGGTTGACAATCCAGCATGTTTACTTGAAATTCACTAGAAGGCAACATTTCAAAAAATTCAGCGAGTGCTTGATGGCCTGATATTGCATTCCCATTCCACACTAAGTTTGCTGTATCCAGATATAATTTTGTTAAGACCTAGGAAGAATAAAATCAAATGTAAAAACTGAAGACAAAGACAATGCAATGTGATAAATGCCAATTTTTAATAGAAGGCAAACATTTGGGAAATGTTGACCATATATATGAAACAGTTTAGCAACTTTTATTCCCTTGAGGTAACTAATGAAAGAACTCATTGGGTTGTGACATTTACAAAGCTGAGTTCTAGATAACATTTTAGAAGGAAGGCAGGATGAAACTAAATGCATGAACCATGTGTAAAAACAAAACCACCATCAACTTTCAACTACTTAAGTGCCTATTTTTCAGATGAATCTCAGCTTCAGAGTGGATAATGGGATGTTGGAAAAGACAGTGAAAACAAGCAAGCAAATAACGAACTCTGGAAAAATTATAATAACCTAAAAGATAACTTGAAGTTAGGAAAAACTAAACGGAAAACAGGGCACAAGAGTGAATAGAAGGAACAAAATCGGAGAGAAAAAAAAGGACAAAACTTCTTTAACAAGTGCACTTTTAATTAAACAAAGGTCAACACTGGCAAAATTACTCCCTGGGCTGCAGTTAACGCTTATAACATACTGGATGGAAATTTCAGATGCTACACAGATCAAATATTAACAATTGGTAGCTCAGGGATCGTAGAAATCCTTGGAACTGCGAGACAAGACATGCCTGGAGAGACCATTTGCATGTTAAATAATATCAAGCAACCTCCATTACATAATTATATTTATTGCACCAATAATTGGGGCAGCACAGTGGCTCAGTGGTTAGCACTGCTACCTCACAGTGCCAGGGACCCGGGTTTGATTCCACTGTCTGTGTGGAGTCTGCACATTCTCCCCGTGTCTGCGTGGGTTTCCTCCGGGTGCTCCGGTTTCCTCCCACAGTCCAAAGATGTGCATGCTAGGTGGATTGGCCACGCTAAATTGCCCGTAGTGTTCAGGGATATGTAGATTAGGTGGGTTATAGCAGGGTGGGTCTGGATGGGATGCTTTGAGGTTCGGTATGGACTGGTTGGGCCGAAGGGCCTGTTTCCACACTGTAGGGATTCTATGATTCAATACTAAATATGTAGGGAGTAATCCCTGGATTACTGTAAATAAGACAATAGGTATAGGCAGATGGAGTACATGAATTCATGGCTAAAGAGTTTGTACTACAAGGAAGCATTTAGGTTCCTGTTATACTTAGAAACAGAAGATAGGAACAAGAGTAAACCTCTGAACATGCTCCACCATTCAGTATGGCCACCTCACATTATACTTTACCTTCCATGTATGTGCTCACTCACTTTTTGCCAGTTAATATTGGGGAAGTTGAAATCCCTATTTTTTACACTCTTGATATTTGTCTACATATCTGCCCTTCTATTACTTCCCTGACTGTTTGAGGGTCTACAGTGCATCCCCAATGACATTATCCAAAGATGTACAGATTAAATGGATTGGCCATGTTAAATTGTCCATAGTGACCAGGGATGTGCAGGTTAGGTGGGTTAGCCATGGTAAATGTAGGGTTACAGGGATAGGGTAGAGGTTGGCTCTGGATGGGATGCTCTTCGGAGGGTTGGTGTGGACTAGTGGGCTGAATGCCCTGTTTCTGCACTGTAGGGATTCTATGGCTCTATGATTCTATAATTCTATAATCAATTTTGATTTTAAGTTCAACGCATATGGCCTCAATTAAGGAACCTTCTAAGAAAATCCTTCCTTATTGCATAATGGACTTTTCAATTAATATTGCAACACCACCATTTCTTTACAAGCCCTCCCCTGTTTTGAAGATTCTATGCCCTAGAATGAGCTGCCAATCCTGCCCCACCTTCAACTACAGAAATAATATATCCCCTTTTGTTAATCAGCACCTTCAACTCATCTGCCTTACTTGCAAAAATACTTGCATTAAAATAAATGACATCAATCCTTGCCATGCTCCATTGTGTTTTAATGTGTGTAGATATCCTCTATCTTTCGCACTGATTTGATTTTCATTCCAATTTTGTCTGTGTATCACCTGTTTCATCTCTACACCATATCCCACCCTTTTGCCAAATTAGTTTAAATCCCCCCCAACATAACTAGAAAACCAGTCCACAAGGATAGTCATCCCATAACAATTCATGTATAATCAGTCTGATTTGTACAGGACCCACCTTCACTAGAAACATAGCCAATGAAACAGCGAATGGGGACATGCACGGAAGATGAAGTGTGATGTGGATAAATGTGAGGTTATCCACTTTGGCTGCAAAAACAGGAAGGCAAATTAATACTAATGGCAGTAGATTGGGAAATGAGGAAGTGCAACAAGATCTGGATGTCCTTGCATGCCAGTTGCTGAACGTAAACAGGCAAGTACATCACGCCGTGAAGGTGGCAAATGGTATGTTGGCTTTCATAGCGAAAGGAACAGATACAGGAACATTTTGATGAAATTTCACAGGGCCTTGGTGAGACTACACCTAGAGTACCGAATGCAGTTTTGGTCTCCTTATCTGAGTAAGTTCTGACTATGGAGAGTGTGCAACAAAAATTTACCAGATGGAGTCCTGGGATGGCAGGACAGATGTATGGAGAGAATAGATTGGCTAGGATTGTTTTCACTGAAGTTTAGAAGAACTGGAGGGGGGAGAATCTCATAGAAACCTATACAGTTGTAACAGGACGAGACAAGGTAAATGCAGGAAAGATGTTCCTCAGAGAGTGGTGAGCCTGTGGAATTCTCTGCCACCGAAAGCAGTTGAGGCCAAAACACTGAATGGTTTCAAAAGGAGATAGACATAGTTCTTGGGGCTAAAGAGTTTAAAGGTATGGGGCAAAAGCAGGAAAACGTACTGAGTTAGCTGATTATCCATAATCATATTGAATGGCGGAGCAGGTTCAAAAGGTCAACTGGCCTATTCCTGTTCCCATTTTCTATGGATGACTTGGAGGGGCAGAATTATTGAAATGTATAGAGGACAGCATTTTAAGACATCATATAGAAACCCCTACAAGAGAGGGGATGCTGCTGGACCTAATTTTGGGGAACATAGCCGGGCAAGTGGCAAATCTGTCAGTCTGGGAACATTCCAGGGAGAGTGACCATAACTCTAAGATTTAGGGTAGTAATGGAAAAGGAAGTCTTTTCAAAAATGGTGAACAGGATATTTTTTGGCTGTGAGAACTACTCTTGGTTTTGAGGTTTCTTCAGTGCTCAGCTGGATTTTACTCACTTCCTTGGGACAATAATTGCTATGTTTCTTTCGCAAGTTGAGCATTGTTTTTGGAGCTTTATGAGAAAAGATCAAAAACAAAGATACTTTAAATGGGTCGAAGCTGAGTGTTTTGGGAGAGCGACCATGCGGCAAGGTTGGAAACTGAAGAACTGTACAATGCTCAGAGATTGGCTTTTCATGAAGCAGCTAACAAGTGTAGTTTCACAGATATAGAACTAAGAAATTGCACAATGGCTCTGGAGATCAGGTTTCACTGAAATAACAAACAAGCATTGCAGCTTCACAGATGACGTGGGAGGTCTAATATCCAGTTTCATGTTCAGCTGTAGAGGCATCAGTAATTTAAACAAAAAATCACTGTCTGAAACTAAAGACAATGACGACATTTGGTTCTTCAGCCTGATCAGCTAAGTGTTTGATTTTAAGACATATAAAACTTCCAACTCTTAATCAGTTTTTTCTTTGTAAATCTATACTAGTGAGTAAGGGGAGGCTTTCCTTAAAAATTATGTTTATACTGAGATCTGCCTCTTGATTGACTTTTAATATTAAGGATTGGAAGTTATTCCAGAGCAGAATTTTGAGTTGTAAGACTGTGCTAACACTGTTTTTGAACAAAGTGTGTTGTGTTTGTTGTTAGGTAATTTCTGGGTCTGACGTAGTCCCGTTTGTCAGCATCAGGCCTGTATCCCTCTAAACCCTGCCTATTCGTATACCCATCCAGATGCTTTTTAAATGTTGTAATTCTACCAGCCTCCACCACTTCATCTGGCAGCTTGTTCCATTCATGCACCAGCCTTTGCATGAAAACGTTATCCCTCAGGTCCTTTCTAAATCTTTCCCCTCTCACCTTAAACTTATGCCCTCTAGTTTTCACATGCTCATGATTTTGTAAACCTCATCCCTCAGCCTCTGAGGCTCCAGGGAAAATAGCCCGAGCCTATTCCACCTCTCCATTTTACTCAAAACCTCCAAGTCCCTGCAACATCTTTGTAAACCTTTTCCACACCCTCACAAATTTAACAACATCCTTCCTATCGAAGGGTGACCAGAATTGTATGCGGTATTCTAAAAGTGGCCTCACCAATGTCCTGTACAGCCTCAACACCTAAGAGATTTTATCAGCAAGTTTGCTGATGACAAATTGTTGGTGTGATAAATAGCAAGAAGGAAAACTTCAGACTTCGGGAAGACAGACAGGTTGGATGGAACAGTGGCACATAGATTTTAATCCTGAAATGTCTGAGTGATGCATTTTCAGCGGACTAACCAGGCAAGGGAGTGCATATTGAATGCTCGGACTCTGGGTAGTACTGAGGATCAATGACATCTTGGTGTACATGTACAAAGATCCTTGAAGTCAGCAGGACAAGTAGATAGGTTGGTTAAAGCGACACATACAATACTCGCCTTTATTAGATGTGGCACAGAATACAAGAGCAGAAGGTTTTGAAGAAGCTGTATAGGACATAGGTTAAGCCACAGCTGGAGTGCTCTGTGCAGTTCTGGTTGCTAAAAAGTCATGATTGTATTGGAGAGGGTGAAGAGATTTACCAGGATGTTGCATGGCTGGAGTGCTTCAGCTTTGAAGAGAGGTGACATGGTATGGGGCTGTTTTCATTAGAACAGAGAAGGCTGATGATGGGACCCATCTGAGGTCTACAAAATTATGAGGGGCACAGATAGGGTCCATATAAATAAACCTTTTCCCTCAGTAGAGGGGTCAATAACCAGAGGACATAGAGTTATGGTAAGGAGGTGATTTAAAAGGGATTTTCTGGCCCAGACGGTAGTGGGTATCTGGAATTCTCTGTCTAAAAGTGTGGAAGCAGCAGGAACTATCACAACATTTTAGTATTTAGATAAACTGATGAAACATAATAACATAGAAGTCTACAAGCCAAATGCTGGGAAATAGGATTAGATAGACATGTGCTTGATGAGTGACAGGGACAAAAGTGGCTGAAGGGCATTTTTCCACACTGTAATACTCCAATAACTATGAACACATGCCCATAAAAACCGGAACTTTTTTTTGGCCACGTGTGCTATGTAACTAACAAAACCTGTTTTTCTTTTCTTTGGTTCTGCTCTGCTGTCTCTCCTCAGTCAAAACAAATTGAATAGTAACATTAGCATGGAAAAGAAAACAATGTATTGTCCAGAGTGTACTTACTCTCCTCCTCTTGTCCATGGTGTCATAATAAATATTGACAAATTCATCTGCTGCTCTGCATGCCTGGTCCGCATGGGTTTTGAAGTCCTGAAAATTATAATTTTTATGTAGAATGTAAAGAAGATAAAATATTAATTTACAAAATGCAAACTTCACTCTGAAACCATATGACTGGTTATCTACAGCACAAAGTTATGCCTAATGTAGATGAATCACAATGGGGACCGCAGGTTCTTTCTATTTTTTCCAATCAACCTGTTCAGAAATGATATCACACACCTCTGGAGCAGGTGGGACTTGAATCCAGGCCTCCCTGGTCCAAGGCAGGGACACTACCACTATCAATACACTAACAGGAGAATCTGGGTGACCAGGAGGAGGTTATCTCACCCATCAGCAAGTGAATACTGTGTGCTATGGGGAAAAAGTTAGGGGCGGGGAAGGAGGTAAGATGAGGAGGGGAAGGGGAGGATGTATGAAGGGGAAGGGGAGGATGTATGAAGGGGAGGGGGTGGTGGAGAGTGGGGGAGGGGGTGGTGGAGAGTGGGGGAGGGGGTGGTGGAGAGTGGGGTGGTGGTGGACACGAAGATGTGGGTGCAGGATTAGAGGATTAGAGAGGGGGGAGATCCGCTGGATCCATACTAAAGCCCCCGTTCTGAGGAAGGGTCACCCCGGACCCGAAACGTTAACTCTGATCTTTTTCTTCACAGATGACAATAGACCTACTAAGCTTTTCCAGCAAATTCTGCTTTTGTTACTAAAGCCCCCAGTACGGTCCCAAGAGTGAACTCAATTCAACCCCCCACGTTTCTGCTCTCACCAAAGAGCCGGCCATGAAGTGCCAGAGGCCGAAGGCCAAGACCAGGCTCCGGAGCCGCCGCCACTTTCCCTCCAAATAAAACTCCGGCTCCTTCCACCTCCCAGGCACAAACCGTCCGGCTCACCACTTCCGGTGTACGGCACCGATCAATCTTCCGTCCTGGAACCTCGGAACCGCAGCCTCAGTTCCGGCCTGGTGACTGCTCCCTGTCTGGGAGATGCTGGAAATGCTTCGTGAGGACAGAAGGTCTGGACTTTTAAAAATCACCCTCGCATGTACCAGTGAAAGCCAGAATCATTTGACGAATCATCAGATGTTTAAATAAAAACCGAAAGAACTGCGGATGCTGTAAATCAGGAACAAAAACAGAAGGTGCTGGAGAAGCTCAGCAGGTCTGGCAGCATCTGTGAAGGGAAAAACAAAGTTAATGTTTCGGATCTGGTAAGTAATGTTCTGAGGAAAGGTCACTGGGCCCGAAACATTAACTCTGTTTTTTCCTTCACAGATGCTGCCAGACCTGCTGAGCTTTTCCAGCAATTTTGTTTTTGATCAGACGTTTAAAACCTGTATACAACACTAAAATCAAACTATTTAGAAGTGAGAGATAGTAGGAACTGCAGATGCTGGACAATCTGAGATAACAAGGTGTAGAGCTGGATGAACACAGCAGGCCAAGCAGCATCAGAGGAGCAGGAAGGCTGACGTTTCGGGCCCAGACCCTTCTTCAGAAAAGGGGAAGGGGAAGGGGGTTCTGAAATAAATAGGGAGAGAGGGGGAGGCGGATAGAAGATGGATAGAGGAGAGGATAGGTGGAGAGGAGACAGACAGGTCAAAGAGGCGGGGATGGAGCCAGTAAAGGTGAGTGTAGGTAGGGAGTTAGGAAGGGGATAGGTCAGTCCAGGGAGGACAGACAGGTCAGGGGGGCGGGATGAGGTTAGTCGGTAGGAGATGGGGGTGCGGCTTGAGGTGGGAGGAGGGGATAGGTGGGAGGAAGAATAGGTTAGGGAGGCAGGGACGAGCTGGACTGGTTTTGGGATGCGGTAGGGGGAGGGGAGATTTTGAAGCTTGTGAAGTCCACATTGATACCATTGGGCTGCAGGGTTCCCAAGCGGAATATGAGTTGCTGTTCCTGCAACCTTCGGGTGGCATCGTTGTGGCACTGAAGGGTCTAGGCCCGAAACGTCAGCCTTCCTGCTCCTATGATGCTGCTTGGCCTGCTGTATTCATCCAGCTCTGCACCTTGTTGTGTCGGATTCTCCAGCATCTGCAGTTCCTACTAACCCAGGATGGACATGTTGTCTGAGGAATGGGAGGGGGAGTTGAAATGGTTCGCGACTGGGAGGTGCAGTTGTTTATTGCGAACCGAGCATAGGTGTTCTGCAAAGCAGTCCCCAAGCCTCCGCTTGGTTTCCCCGATGTAGAGGAGGCCACAACGGGTACAGCGGATGCAGTGTACCACATTAGCAGATGTGCAGGTGAACATCTGCTTGATGTGGAAAGTCTTCTCGGGACCTGGGATGGAGGTGTGGGAGGAGGTGTGGGGGCAGGTGCAGCACTTCCTGCGGTTGCAGGGAAAAGTGCCGGGTGTGGTGGGGCTGCAGGGGAGTGTGGAGCGGACAAGGGAGTCATGGAGAGAGTGGTTCCTCCGGAAAGCAGATAAGGGTGGGGAGGGAAAAATGTCTTTGGTGGTGGGGTTGGATTGCAGATGGCGGAAGTGTCGGAGGATGATACGTTGGATCCGGAGGTTGGTGGGGTGGTACGTGAGGACGAGGGGGATTCTTTTTCGTTTGTTATTGCGGGGACGGGGTGTGAGGGATGAGTTGCGGGAGACGCGGTCAAGGGCGTTCTCGACCACTGATGGGGGGGATGTTGTGGTCCTTGAAAAACAAGGACATCTGAGATGTACGGGAATGGAATGCCTCATCCTGGGAGCAGGTGCGGCGAAGGCGAAGGAATTGGGAATAGAGGATGGTGTTTTTGCAGGAAGGTGGGTGGGAGGAGGTGTATTCTAGGTAGCTGTGGGAGTCGGTAGGCTTGAAATGGATATCGGTTTCTAAGTGGTTGCCCGAGATGGAGACAGAGAGGTCCAGGAAGGTGAGAGAGGTGTTAGAGATGGTCCAGGTGAACTTAAGGTTGGGGTGGAAGGTGTTGGTGAAGTGGATGAACTGTTCGAGCTCCTCATGGGAGCACGAGGCGGCGCCGATACAGTCATCAATGTAACGGAGGAAGAGGTGGGGTTTAGGGCCAGTGTAGGTGCGGAAGAGGGATTGTTCCATGTAACCTCCAAAGAGGCAGGCATAGCTTGGGCCCCTGCAGGTACCCATGGCCACCCCCTTTATAGGAAGTGGGAGGAATTGAAAGAGAAGTGGTTGAGGCTGAGGACGAGACAACAAGGTGCAGGGCTGGATGAACACAGCAGGCCAAGCAGCATCATAGGAGCAGAAAGGCTGATGTTTCGGGCCTAGACCCTTCATCAGAAAAGGGGGAGGGGAAGGGGGTTCTGAAATAAATAGGGAGAGAGTGGGAGGCGGATAGAAGATGGATAGAGGAGAGGATAGGTGGAGAGGAAACAAACAGGTCGAAGAGGCGGGGATGGAGCCAGTAAAGGTGAGTGTAGGTGGGGAGTTACGGAGGGGATAGGTCAGTCCAAGGAGGACGGACAGGTCAAGGGGGCGGGATGAGGTTAGTCGGTAGGAGATGGGGGTGCGGCTTGAGGTGGGAGGAGGGGATAGGTGGGAGGAAGAA
>NC_063345.1:21057854-21073714 GCF_021869965.1 Rhincodon typus | reverse complement strand
TGATTTCTGAAGAAGGGTCTAGACCCGAAACATCAGCTTTCCTGCTCCTCTGATGCTGCTTGGCCTGCTGTGTTCATCCAGCTCTACACTTTGTTATCACTGATCTAAACCAATCTTCTTTCTTCATAGGTAGTGGCACATGTGCTGTGTACTTCCCACATTTGTACTTTTTCCACTTTTTTTTATTTAATGGTTCTATTTTAGCTTTACTGAAACCTTCACACCTCTCAAACTGTACACATTGCCAGCTATTCAATAAAACAACTGCAGATGCTGGACATCTGAAACAAAATCAGAAAGTGCTGAAGAATCTCAGTAGGTCGAGCAGCATTTATGGAGAGAAAATCAGAATGAATGTTTGAAGTCCAGTGACTCTTCAACCATAACCACCACATCACCTAAACAGACTCTCCAGTATCCATGTGCTACACACACTGATAGGGCTGGATTTTACAGGGTGGAAGGGGTCTGTTAATTGGCCACATAAGGGTCTCATCTGGCCTAAAGGTGGATATTTGAGTGCAGAACATTATCTGGGTCTCTGGATTAATAATCTAATGAAAACACCACTAGGCTAATGCCCACCTTCACATTGAGAATACCCTCTGTCATGTTGTGTGGCATTAGCTAAACGGTACAGACTTCAAACAGATCTAGCAACTCAAGACTGGGCATCCATGCGGCGCTGTGGGCCATCAACAGCAGCATAATTGTACTCCACTAAAATCAAAGACCTCGTGACCCGCAATATTTCCTGCTCAATGATTACTATCAAGCCAGGCGATCAACCCTGGTTCAGTGGAGAGTGAAGGAGAACACGTCAGGAGCAGCACCAGGCATATCTGAAAATGAGGTGACAACCTGGTGAAGCTACCAAACAGTACTACTTATGTACAGCATAAGCAGCAAGTAATAAGCAGAAGTGAGCACTGGAAGAGGAGGATCCACAAATATCACCATCCTCAATGATAGAAGAGCCAAGCTCATCATTGCAAAAATTAAAGCTGAGGCATTTGCAGCAATCTTCAGTCAGAGGTGCTGAGTGAATGATCCATCTCAGTCTCCTCCAGTGGTCTTAGCATCCCAGATACCAATCTTTAGCCATTTTATCTCACTCCACATGATATCAAGAAATGGGAAGGCACTGGATACTTCAGAGTCTGTGGTCCCTGATAATATTCTGGCAGTAGCACTTGTGCTCCAGAACTTGCCACCACCACAAGTTCTTCCAGTACAGTTACTATACTACCTGGCAATGCGGAAAATTACCCAAGTATGTCCTGTACACAAACAAAAAGGATAAATCTAACCTGACCAATTACCACCCCATCAGTCTACTCTTGATCATCAGTAAAGTGATGGAAGATGTTATCAACAGAGCTACGAAGCAGCACCTGCTCAGCAATAACCTGCTCAGTGATGCCCAATTTAGATTCCACCAGGGCCACTCAGCTCCTGACCTCATTACAGCCTTGGTTCAAACATTGACAAAACAGCTGTATTCCAGAGGTGAGGTGAGAGAGACTGTCATTGACGTCAGGGCTGCAGTTGATAATTATAGGATTTCAGTATTTGATGGGTTATGCCCTTTTGTAAGTTTGATGAACCTTCTCAGTAGCTTTGTACAGATGTAGTAGGATCTGCAGATGCTGGAGAATCTGGGATAACAAGGTGTAGAGCTGGATGTACACAGCAGGCCAAGCAGCATCAGAGGAGCAGGAAGGCTGACATTTCGGGCCTAGACCCTTCTTCAGACTTTTTCTTGTTATCCCAGCTTTGTACAGATGTTGTTTTATCCAGCTAGGAGGGTAAACTGATTCTTTTCTTTGACCCATTCTTCCACTGGTCACAACAATGTCTGAATTTAAGAAGAGAGGTGATATTGTTAATTTTCAGACTGTATATGTGTCAGAAATGACTCAGCCACGTTCCTCAAGTAACAAATAAGTGTTTACTTTATTACACGCAAAAACGTACTTGAGCAAAGATGAAATGATTACAAATGAAAGGTTTAACCTATGCAAATATATACAACTACCCTTTAAAAAGATAACACACACAACCTCAAAGTTTGGGAGGAAAACACAGAACTTTGCAGAATGTTATCTTGAGTACTTTAGGTAAGTAACAGTTAACTTTAACAAAGAAAATCACAAGTGGTTTTAGGACCATTCCCAGTAATGGGGAAGGCAACAGCCTAGTGGTATTATTGCTGGACTATTAATCCATTGACTCATGTAATGTTTTCGGGGACCTGCATTCAAATCTAGCTATGGCAGATGGCAGAATTTGTATTCAATAAAAATCTGGAATTAAGAGTCTAATGATGACCAAACGTCAGGAAAAACCCATCTGATTCACTTTAGGGAAAGAAACTGTCGTCCTTACCTGGTCTACATGTGATTCCAGACCCACAGCAATGTGATTGACTTTTAACTGTCCTCTGGGCAATTCGGGATAGGCAATAAATGCTGGCCTAGCCAGTGACACCCAGATCCCATGAATGAACAATTTTAAAAAATTGTCCAAATTTTGGCCTGTAGCTCAAATTATTTCACACGGCAGTTGACACTGTGATATTTTCCTGGATCAGTTATGATTGTCTGAAAATGCTTTTCAGGAGACAGTTGTGTAAATTTCAAATTCTCCCTTAGGAACTCTCCACTTGTACTGATGAGATTTTCTAAGGATTTCTCAATTCACAAAGTTTTATGAGAGTGGTTTTAGAAGAACAGAGAGAGAGTAAATTTGTTGTTCACAAGGCAAGTTACCTTTGACTAACACCCACAATCTTAGCCATGTGACCACTCTCTGAAATTATTGTTGACTCAGTGACTCCAGTCAAGCAGCTTGTGTTCTTAGCAAATGCAATATGATTCCTGCAACAGCCAACCTCCTTTGCAAAGTGTTCTTTCTGAGAAACTCTAGGATCTGGATCCATGTCCAGTCAATATAATTCTAAATTAATATTTTAGATTACTCTACCTTGAAGGAAAGAAAGTTTCATAATAATGAAGGTTTATTAATAATTTAAAAAATACAAGTTTTTTATCATCATAAACTCCTCACAAATGATATGGTGTACAGATAATCTTTTCATTTTCCACAATTATAGACCTACACATATCGTATTAGCAAAGCTATGAAAATGTATCTGAAACAATGGAAAATAGCAAGTACGATTAGCAGGTTTTCTGCATGATAGCATTAATATAACTCAGCTCGATCTTTTATGCTATGTTCTTCCTCTAACACCCCAACATATGTTTCAATTAAGCACAGTGCCCAATTGTTGCTCTTTTCATCGGCAGTAAGTCGGCCTAACTTTATCTTTAGTTCATTTTCAGAACTCAAGTGGCAAAATCTCATTTTCAGTTGACAGCATCAAAATGATTTCTTTATGTGTTAGCAATTGATCTCTCCTTTGACCAAAATCTCTTATGGCTGATTTGAGAATGTTATCGGTATGCTTTTCATTTTCAAATAAAAGTGTTTTGTATGACAATTGGCTTTGATTTTTGAACATTTTCTCCTGACCCATCTTTTCCTGAGCAAGGTCAATGACATTGCTGTTCGAGACTTTTCCTTTTCTTTTCTCCCATCCTTTGAATTCTCGTGTGGCTTTTTCTCACTTTTTTGTTAGAAACATGCTTTCAACAGATTCTCAAGTTTGCTATGAAAAGCATATATATCTAGTGACAACTAGTTTTCAAAACTGATATTTTCCACCATAATGAACTTTTTGCTATTTCACTGTTTCAATTCATACCAAATGCATAAAGCGAGTTTTACTATCTTCACTCAAACCGTATTCTACCTTATGTGAGAGGACTGTCACACATTCTTCTGCACACATTCTTTTTTTTCCCACTGCTCTTCGAAAATGGAGCCTTCATTTGCACTTCTTCCACAATTTCCTGCAAAGTTTTGTTTTCATTTTTATTTTCAAATTCATTTTCAAGTATGTTGATCTTTTCATTCAGCTAACTGTTCCAGTCAGTTTAGTTGCCTTTCTTTCACAGTCACTTCAGAATGCTCATGATCAATTTCTTGAGACGCAAAATAGAAATTTCAGAAACTGATTTGATAGAGCCATTTTGGTGGCCAGGGCCCGGGATTATATCTCGCCAGTTGATACAGCAACATTGAGTAAGAAACATTGCGAACTGGAGGAAGTGTGTTTTTTAAAAACTCTGCTTATGTCACTAATGTGTCATAAATTCACGCAGAATTATTTTCTGCAGTCTGAAATGCACTAATTAGTCAATACACAGCTTATTCCCCGCTGTTATTAGACTGCTGAATAGACCTCTCTAATTTCAAATCTAATGTTGATCTTGCTTTTGTGCACCTCCTGTGCCCTATATGCCTTGCTCTGTCCAAACACCCCATGTTCTGTATATCCTTATGATCTGCCTGTACTGCTCGCAAAATGAAAACTTTCCACTGTATTCAAGTACATGTGACAATAAATAAAAACAAAATCTATGTTTTAAAAATCTTTTCTCATTTGCCATTTTTCTACACATATCAATTTAAGACCCACATTCATTTCTATTGAACGCTCCCTAAGTAAAATTCACACTGGGATTTAGCACTGCTGGATAATTGAGCCAAATCTTAAGGTCATTGTATGTAGGTCACTGAGATACACTGCTCTGTTACATATCAGTTTAAAGGATTTACTATTCCTTGGTTACAATACTGGCTGTAAGCTGCAGTCTGTACTATCCAAAACACTAACCTTTCACAAGGCAACTGTTTGTCCCCAGTTCATAGAGAAAGAAATGCATGTGAAAAGAATGTTTTTGACATATCCATCGAGATCAGCATAGTATGAAGGAAAAGAACAGGAATTACAATATTAGTATTGAATGTTGCAAATTGGTAAGCAGGTTGATGCGATAGAATTTAATCAGATCAGTCACTAAAGTCTGAGACCTCGTTAAACAGAGCATGAGAGAAAGTAACTTCATTTCTTCACCTGAAAAATCGGTGAGTTTAGATTTTCCTTCACTATTTTAAGAGTTTTATAGCAACATCAATAACATTCAAATGTAAAATTGTTTAGATTATGATCTTAATGGAGTAATCAGGTTTGGTATGGTTTAACGTAATAAAACATACATGTGGGTTACAGTGTAGCTGCAATAAATTGAGTTACAGTTGCTGTAAGATATTAGTACAGGGTTTGACAAATTTCCCTAAATCTGAATTGTCAATACACTTTAACATGTCATATTAAGATTCAGGAATTCTTTTTCTCTCTGTCTTTCACTATCCTTTTGGAGCAATGTTTTAAAAATATATTTAATGGACGTTCCATTGCAAAGATTCTTGGAAAACATGTTCAGTTTTACAGCATGAGGTGTATTCAATTGTGCAATATGTGAGAGATTAGACAGAATGGTTTTGCATGTTTTTTTTAACAGAAATAGTAAATAAGCATCAATTGAAATTCAGCTCTGTACTGGAAGGTCAATTTAGGATCTTATTCAAATTGAATATTGCTGGAAAAATAGAAAGCGCTGAAGAAACTCAGCAGGTCTAGCAGCATTAGCAGAGAGAAAAAAAGAGTTAATGTTTCAGTCATCCTTCTTCAGGCAGAACATGAGTTTTGGCTGTGTACAGAGGTAATAAAAGCTTATGTAGTGCACTGCCTTGAGCTAGTTGTCTAAATGTCAAATTTTATTGTACAACAATGGTCAACAATGTAGGATAAGGGTCAAAGATGCAGGAAAGAAGGTGAGATCAATCAAGATAGTAGTAATTCAGTTATGCCTACCCTCGATTTTTAAGGATTGAAGGAATAAGAAAAGACAGAGAAAAATACGAACTTCCATTGTTACTGAGATATTTTGAAATAACAGATTAATGTAAGATATGTTGCAGTGAATATTTCGAGGAAAGTTTCTCGTCCATTGTGGCACATAACTCCTACAAGTGGAGGTGCGGGTGTTGGACTGGGGTGGACAAGGTCAGAAATCACACATCACCAGGTTATAGTCCAACAGGTTTATTTGACAACACAAGCTTTCAGAGACTCGCTCCTTCTGCTGGTGTTAGTGAGAGAGATGGTATCAGACACAGAATTTATAAGTCAAAGATCAAAAGGTCACACCACTGAGAAAGACTGTGTGTGTGTGCGCGTGTGTGTAAGAGAGAGAGAGTGTGTGCTTGTGTGTGGGGGGAGCTGGGTTGGTTGAGGAGAGAGAGAGAAAGAGAAAGAGTGTGCGTGTGTGTGTGGGGGTGGGAGGGAGAGAGAGAGTGTGTGTGGGTGCATGCTTGTGGGGGTGGAGAGAGAGAGTGTGTGTGTGCCTGTGTGTCTCTGTGTGTGTGTGTGGGAGAGAGAGTGTGTGTGTGTCTGTGTGAGGGAGAGAGAGAGTGACGCTTGTGTGTGTGGGGAGTGGGACGGTGGTGGAGAGAGAAAGAGAGAGAAAGAATGTGTGCGTGTCTCTGTGTGTGAGGGAGAGAGACAGTGTGTGTGCGTGTGAGAAGGAGGCAGAGAGAGAATATGTGTGCATGTGTATGTGTGTGTGTGCTTGAGAAACAGTAGTATGAGAGAGGATCTGTGTGTGTGTGTGTGTGTGTGAGAGAGAGAGAAAGAGGCAGAGAAAGAATATGTGTGCATGTGTATGTGTGTGTGTGCTTGAGAAACAGTGTGCGTGTCAGAGAGGATCTGTGTGTGTGTGTGTGTGTGTGTGTGTGTGTGTGTGCGTGTGTGTTGTATGCATGTGTGCAAGTGTGTGAGTGAGAGAGTGTATAGCATGGTGGGATCACCTTTAGGCATGGTATATTGGCAAAACTATGCAGACGCTACAACGGATGAATGGTCACTGCGCAACACTCACCAAACAGGGATATTCCCTCCCCGTGGGGGAACATGAGGCGGTCAAGGACATTTGGCATCGGATCTTCAGGTAAACGTCCTCCAAGGCAGACTTCGGATACACAACAACGCAGAGTTGCCGAGCAGAGGCTAATAGCCAAATGCAGTACTCCTGAGGATGACCTCACCCGGGATCTTGGGTTAATGTCGCACTACACGTGACCCCACCACACTACACACTCTCACACACACATACACTCATACACACGTATACATACACACACACTCTCCTACACAAACACACTCTCACATACACACACAGACTCTCTCTCACAAACACACACACATATGCACACTCTCCCTAACACACTCACACTCTCACTCTCTTTCTTCCCCCTCCCCCTCTTACTCTCACACACACACTCTCTCTCCCTACACACAATCATTGTCTCTCTCCCCTCGTCCACACACGCACACACACACACTCTCTTTCTCTCCCCCACCCCTTACGCGCAAACACGGACACACACTTTTCTGTCTCTCTCCCCTCGCTCCACACACCCACACACACACACATAAATCTATGGGGTGAATTTGTATTTGTAGTTACATTCAATTTTGTTCAAAAAGCACACAAATTATAGTCAGTCAGTCAACGTAATAAAACCAGTCTGACTCCAAACCAAAACACAAACAGATTCTAAACAAGGCTTCACACCTAACATGCATTGTCTGACCTAAAATGTCACCTCTTTTTTACACTGATAAAACGTTTGGTTCTCTCAAGGCAGTGGCTTGAAAGAAATTAGTGGATTTACATATACATATTAATCAATTAAAACCTTCTAACTGATTAAAGATGTAACAGCATCTTAGGTTTGTTTAACACATCCTCATCAGTTGTGTTGATCCTTTACTTATAAATTCTGTGTTCTGTGTTCTTCTTTCTCAATTCACCTGATGAAGGGGTTATGTTCTGAAAGCTTGTATTTTCAAATGAACCTGTTGGGCTATAACCTGGTGTCGTGTGATTTCTGACCATAACTCCTAGAAAGTACATTGAAGGAGTTACAGATTCACAAACCCTGTTTTAAAACCCATTAAATTGATGAATGGTTCCATGATGTGCATCTTCTGGATGCTTCCCTCCACTGGCAGCACTGAATCTGCCACCAATTTTAGGGTAGAGAAGATGTAAGAATTAAGGCGAATGTGAAACATGTGTGTGGTATATTTGGAGCTAGAAAGATTAGCAGGAGCTTTGCAATACTAGTTGTAATCAAAACACAGTCAAGAAGGACAGTGAAAGTGAACAAGAATGTGTAGGCATTCACGGGTGGGATGAACTGAATGAACCTAAGTCTCTTTTTCTTTTTGCAGAGCTTTTGCAAACAACTCGGAAATAACGGATTAATTTTTAAATTTATTCCTCAACTAAATGTTCTGGACTGCTGTAGGGTAGCCATGTCATATCATTCCTCTTGTTTCAGTAGGTTTACATTGAAATTATCAAACCCTCCAATTTGGGTTGATACCAAAAACCAATGGTTTGCTTCATATTCACTGTCGCCCTTCCTCCTGTTTTGCATCATTCTGTTGAGTTTGACGCTTCCACATTCAGTACATTGTGTGACGTACAAAGTGGGGGTTGTAGGACCCTGGAGATGTGACCCAATGTTTGGTAAAGCTCTTCCAAATGTTGCTGCCAAATTAGCTGTTGATCGAATCAACAAGGATTCCTCCTTAAGTCTTGGCAACCACTTTGATTATGTGATACTAAATGAAGGCTGTCAAACCTCCAAAGCTTTAGCTGCTTTTCTTGAGTATTCAGAACTGGCATCTGGATTCATTGGCCCTACAAATCCGGGCTATTGTGAACCTGCTTCTCTTCTGGGAAAAAATTGGAATAGAATTATATTTTCGTGGGCTTGTATAAACTATGAACTGGACGATACTCTGAATCATCCAACCTTTGTGAGAACTTTACCATCTCCAACAAGAGTTCTCTTCAGGGTGATGAAAAGCTTTCGGTGGGCCCATGTAGCCATCATCTCATCAACGGAAGACATTTGGGTGGATACAGCTGCGAAAGTGGCCAGTGCCCTCAGGAAACAGGGCCTGCCAGTGGCAGCTGTGTTTTCAATGGACAATGAACCAGGGAGCATCAGGAACATTCTAAAGAAAATAAAAACTATTGAGAAACTTCACAGTATGTACAGACTTTTTTTATTTGGTTCATCAATTAGTGAATGGTAGGAAATGCTGACCAACAAATAAATAAATAAAAATTCAATTAACCTTTGAAGTTAGCAATCTGTAACCTGTTAATGGGAATGCTGTTGATATCTGAGAGTTGTTCACAATGAATTTTGTGTAGATCCTTCAGCATTAGTTTGTCATTATATCGGGAGCAAAATGCTCTCTGGGGACCAGCAGAAGAGATTGCTGGTTGAATAATAACGATTTCATCCATATAGTGCCTTTCACCACCAAACATCTCAAAGCATTTTTCAGTCAACAAAACCAATCTAAATGTTGTTGTGATGTAGAAAACACAAAGCTAATTTGCACAGAGCCAGCACTGTCCCCCTTCAAAACAGCAATGTGATAACGATCAATTAATCTCTTTTAGTGATGTAAATTGGGGAATAAATATTGGGCAGGATATTAGGAAATAGCTCCTTGGAATAACTTACAACTGTCTGAGAGGACAAATAACACCTGGGTTTTTGCACTGGCTGTGCAGTACTCCCATAGAACTGCACCAAAATTCCAGCATTATTGATCTCTGCTCAGGTTCTGGAGTAGGGCTCGAACCTTCGAACTTGGAGACAAGAGAGTTACCAACCTATAAACAGCTAACTGTCTCTTTTTCCTCTATTTTCTTGACAATCCATGTATTTCTTTTCCCAAAACCTTTTCTAATATTCCCCCAAAATTCCAAATAGAACATGCATTACCTCATCCCACTATGGATATTTATCACACCATCTCTTGTTCCACATTCTTCCTTTCCTGGAACTTCAAAGTGGAGCTATTTCTCAATTCTGTCAACTACCTACTCTTCCCCTCTGGTGCCCTTCTTGTCTGATTCTATCCTGATCTTACAACATGCCAGTCTGGGATAATCTCACCATGCAGTGAAAGACCAGTATCCCTGATACCTGCCTTCTGAATAACCACTGAAAGACCAGCATCCCTGTTACCCACACTATAATCAAAAGGCCACATTGCACCCAGATGAGACTGGTATTCCCAAACTGCCTTGCTGGGTAATAGACAGTCATTCTGAAGATGTCAGAGAATTTGTACCTGGAAGTCCTGGAGGAATGGGTGCTGCAGAGGAAGGGTGTCCTCTTCCCAGGGACCAGCAGAGGAGGCCACAACACCAGACCCTGGCAACTCACTGCCATCCAAAAGGGTCATAGGGTCATACAGCATGGAAACAGACCACTTGGTCCAACCAGTCCGTGCTGACCATAATCCCAAACTAAACTAGTTCGACCTGCCTGCACTTGGCCCATATCGCTCCAAACATTTCTTAATCATGTACTTATCCAAAAGTCTTTTGAATATTGTAACTGTACCGCATTCACTACTTCCTCTAAAAGTTCATTCCACACGTGAACCATTCTGTGTAAAAATATTGCCTCTCATGTACTGTCACTAATGCATACAAAATGTACACTCCCCCAATGTGCATCCTGCGCTTCCCCCCCCCCCCCCCCCCACACCCCCCCCCCCACCCCACCCCCAACTGAAGCCTGCTGACCAGCAAAGCAAGGCCAGGTAAGGCATGAATGGTGAGAGCAACAGACAGTGTAAGCTGTGCAGCCATTGGAAGTCCAGCACATGTTGATCGCTGATGAATGGCTTCCACATCTGACCATGCCTGAACCTCAGACATTCACGTAGCAGCAAAAACAATTATAGTGAACACCAACTCTGAACAAGTGGGTAGTAAGTGAGCGAGTGTGAGGACAGCAGGCGAGTAACTCTAAGATGCAGCCTGGTCCAATGCTTGCCTATGTGCAAAGTTGCCCATTCACCCTGCAGTACAGGTCTGTGCATCTAAGCACCCTCCAGGTCGATTGGATGGGTGCAATGATGACCATGAGGGATTGGCGAATGTCAGATTACTGTGGATGATGGGTGCGTATGCCTGATACCCATGCCCTGAGATACATTAATCTCTTTCTCTTTGTCCTTACCATTGATTCTGAATCACTGAGGTCCCAGCACTAGTTCTTGTAACACTCCACTAATCCCAACCTGCCAACCTGAAAATGCCCTCTTTATGCCATCCAATTGCTTCCTGTCTGTTAAACCATCCTCTATTGATGCTAATATATTACCAACTTCATGAGCCTTTATCTTGCCCATTAACTTAATGTATAGCACCTTTTACAAATGCAGGCATATTACCTCTACACATTACCACTTTATCTATCCCCTTGAAACATTTTAATAAATTTGTCAAAACTGGGGGTAACTATTGTAATCCCAGTACTTATAAAGAGAGAAAACAGGACTTCATAGACCAGTTAGCCTGACATTGGTAGTAGGGAAAATGCTAAAGTCTGTTATAAATGATTTAATAGCAGAGCACTTGGAAAACAGTGACAGGATTGGACACAATCAGCATATTTTTACGAAAGGGAAATCAAGCTTGGAAAATCTATTGGAATTTCTTGAGGATATAACTAGTAGAACTGATTGGGGGAGCCAGTGGATGTGGTTTACTTGGACTTTCAGAAGTCTTTTGATGAGGTCTCGCAAAAGAGATTAATGTGTAAAACTGAAATGCATTGGATTGAGAATAATGTACTGAATTAGAGAACTGGTTGGCAGACAGGAAACAAAGTGTAGGAATAAATAGGTCATTTTCTGAGAGGCAGTCAATGAGTCATCAGGTACCACAAGGTTCAATGCTTGTACCTCAGACCTTCGCAATATATATGAATGATTTAGATGAAGGAACTAAATGTAATATCTTCAATTTTGCGGGTTACACAAAGCTGGGTGGGAGGGTGAACTGTGTGGAGGATGCAGAAATGCTTCAGGGTGATTTAGACAAGTTGAGTGAGTCAGCAAATGCATGGCAGATGAATTTTTATGCAGAGAGCCGTTTGTAAGTGGAATGAGGAAGTGGGTGATGCAGGTACAGTTACAACATTTAAAAGACACTTGGATAAGTACATGAATAGGAGAAGTTTGGAAGGATATGGGCCAAATGCGGGCAAGTGCGACTGGTTTAGTTTGGCAATAAGGTCAGTATGGAATAGTTGGACCAAAGGGTCTGTTTCCGTGCTATACGACTCGATGAATGTAAGACTCTATAATAGAAAAGCTTAACATTATTCAAAAGATGTGAAACTTGTAAATATTAATCTTCAGAAGAACCTAGGTCTATTTTTATATGAGGAACACAAAGTTTGCATGTAGTTGCAGAAAGCAATTATGAAGTCTAATGGCATGTTAGCTTTTATTGCAAGGGGGAGTGTAGAGGAGTAACAAAGTCTTGTTAAAATTTTACAGGACTTTGGTGAGACCACATCTGAAAAACTACATGCAAATTCTGTCTTCATATTTAAGGAAGGAGGTGTTTGTATTGAAGGTAGTGAGGGTCCCCTTGATTGGTCCCTGGGATGAAAGGATTGTCTTATGATGAGAGACAAACTGTATTGTGCCTATACTATCTGGAGTTTAGATGAATGATATGTTATGTCATTGAAAAGTACAAGGTTCTGAACGTTCTTGACAGGGTAGACATTTAGAGATTGCTTCTGCCAGTTGGGGAATTTAAAGCATGGGGTTCCAGGTCTCAGAATAAGGTGACAATCAGTTAGGACTGAGATGAGGAAAACTTTTTTGTCATTAAAGAGATTGTGAATTTTTGAAATTTGCTATCACAGAGGCTTCTGGATGCTTTATCACTGAATATTTCAAGACTACAATAGAGACTTCTGGTTTCTCAGGAAATTAAAAGATACAGGGAGTGGGTGAAATTGAAGATCAAGATCAGCCATAATCATATTGAGCAGGATTGACTGGCCCCATGGTTTACTCTTGATCATATCTCTCATAATTTTGTCTTAATACAATTAGCTAAGAGAATAAAAGATTGCGTTAGTTGTAGCATTGAGCTTAAAAGTGGCTTCACTAGCACTAAAATAGCATTGCAGGCTGTTTGCCATTTCCAGTGCTCCATGCTTTCCATGGATTTGAGAGGAACACACCAGCGCCCACACCAAGATAGTGTCCAATGTGATCTACAGACACTGTTTTTGATCCCCAAGTAGTACACATAGAGCTGAAACCACAGGAAAGCCCAAATTTAGATGCGCAGCTCTCAAACCAGAAAATAAAATGTCAAATCATGTACAAAAAGCAAAATAAAGAGAGGGAGGGATATGTACAACTGGAAAAGATAATAGGCAGAGGGAAACAAGTAAGCAAAAATTATTTTTTAAATAATCTGCAAAATAATACAAAAAACTTAAGGAATGAGATTCCACACTTCTAAAAGTTAAGTCTCAGTTACAGAGTGATTGTTTTGCAGTAATTAATAACATTATCATACTTTTAAAAATTAATTGGAATGGACAAATCGTTATCTATACAGCCCTGTTTATCGGAAATGTTTCATGTAATAACAACAAAGTTATGCATTTCCTTGCATTTAATACGATGTCTTTCCATCAGATATTAGTAGACCAAAGTTTCTGGAGAAGCAGGATAACTCCAATAGCAAAATCCTGATTTCCTTGTGTACATATGCAGGGTTAAGGGGACTGTGGATGTGCTGTTGTTGGGTATCTTTAGGACAGAAATTGATAGATGTTTTGCTACTAAGAGAATGAAGGGGAACAGAAGTAGTGCTTGGAAATGAAACTAACTTAGAAGGTCAGTCATTTTGTATTGAATAGTGGAACATACTTCAAGGGCCAGTTGATCCTTTCCAGCTCTTGTTTCTTATGTTCTTATGTAGTAATATTTTGAAAGTAGCAAGCTAGATTTATGAATCTTGGATCTCCACTAAAAGCTTGATAACAAAACCCTTCTGTGTGTTTTTCAGTGATAATCATGTGTATGCACTCAATTCTTATTGGAGGTGAGATGCAGAAACAGCTTTTGGAAAGTGCCCATGATTTGCAGATGACTGAAGGCAGCTACGTGTTTATACCATATGACACTCTTCTTTACAGTCTCCCATACCAAAACACTCCCTACCCAGTGCTGGTGAACAATTCAAAGCTCCAGAAGGCATACGACTCAGTGTTAACAATCACTGTGGATTCTGCAAAGGTGTCATTCCATCAGGCATTTCAAGAGCATGTGCAGAGCCGGGAAATTATAACACACTTGAAGCCTCACCAGGTACCTTTTAATTGTTGTTTTCTTATCTTCAGCTATTTCCCACTTCTTCAATTCACAGTGATGTATGCTGGAGTCCCAATTCTTCAGGTTCTTTGCCAAGTGACCATTTATTATGGATGAGTTGGGCAGTGCACATTGGAAACATTTTATGATTGCAACCAAGCCCTAAGCCCTCCGTCCATATATACCAAAGGTAATTGGAAATGTTCATTAGGAGAAACATAATACAGGCTGTTTTGTTTTTAGAACCAGAGAATGATCACAACACAGAAAGAGACAATTCAGTTTTTCATGTCCTGCAAAAGGAACTCACCTACTCCTTCTCCTCTGTATGGCATTGAATTTTAAATGATAATTATCCAATTCCATTTTGCAAGTTAGGAAACCATGCTTGACTTGTTCATTTGTGGATTCTTGTTAAACCATTGCAAACTCTCTGCTTCTAGGCCAGGAGGCCTAGGTTCAAGTCTCACCTGCTCCAGAGGTGTATCCTAACATGTCTGAACAGGTTGATAAAAATACCTAGAATCTGTCTCCACTACACTCAGGCACTGCATTCCAGACCTTACGCACATTTGCCTAAAAAGACTTTTCCTCATAATGCCATTGCTTCTTCTGCCGATCACCTTATATCAGCATCTTCTCGTTTTTAATCCTTCCATCAACAGCACCACTTTCTCCCCATCTACTCTGTCTATCATTCCTGCACCGTCTCCAATGCCAATTCGCATCCTTCCTAAAATGAGGAGCCCAGAACTGGATGCCATGCTCCAGCTGTGGGTGAACCTGATTATGAAAGTTTTATGGCCCTTTGATAGTCCAGTGACAGCAGCACACATCAGTACACAATTTTGTACTGTATGGGCTCAGTAGCCACTCCACTCTGTGTTCAAGATTAGAATCACTCCTTATGTGTTCACAATGTAATTAAATCCTTCTGCCAGTAATGGCATTACCAGGGTAGATTGTGAAACACTTTCTTTTTGGTCACCAGGTATCCCCATTGTTTGGTACAATCTATAATGCAATTTATTTTCTCGCCAAAGCTATGGAAAACAATAGAAAACACCAAGCCTGGGTCTCTGGCAGCAACATAGCTAAGTTTGCTAAGGACATAAGATTTGATGGCTTTAATCAGAGGATTTGGACTGACAAAAATGGGGACAGCTTCACTGATTATGTAATCCTGGACACTGATGGAAAAGGAACTGAACTGTATCACACATACACCATAGATATGGAAACAGATCTAATACGATTGACAGGGCGAGCAATTCATTTTCCCAATGGAGTCTTACCAAAAACAGATTCTGCATGCTGGTTTACTCGTGGGAAAATCTGTACTGGAGGTAAAGTGACATTCTTAAAATCTTTTATTTTTAGAGTTGTTTAGTGCCTGTTGGAAGTTTGTGTTTCTTTTCTGGGCCAAAATATGAAGTTTAAGATTTCATGGATGCCAAAAATCATACATGTTCCCAGAACACAATGGGTCATGATTTTCTGTCAGAATAAGTGAGCAGTGTAAATGTGTACATTGACTGCCAGTGTGAGTGAGCAGTGTAAGTGTGCACATTAACAGTGTGAGTGAGCAGCGTAAGTGTGCACATTAACAGTGCGAGTGAGCAGCGTAAGTGTGCGCATTAACAGTGCG
>NC_063345.1:21045477-21057844 GCF_021869965.1 Rhincodon typus | reverse complement strand
ACAGTGCGAGTGAACAGCGTAAGTGTACACATTAACAGTGCGAGTGAGCAGTTAAATATGAACATTCACTGCCAGTGTGTGAGCTGAGAAAAGGGTACTCTTGAGAAAAGATCATGATGAATTTTTTTCTGTTTGTACACCATCTGTCTTTATAGCTCTCGAATGAAAGTAATAATGTATTGCAAATTTATGTTGGACTGCTGACAGTTTTGTACATTGGGTGTTCAATCAGCACAAACTGAGTTTTTTCACTATTTTACAGCCATCAGCAAGTAATCTTTACACCAATTTAGACTGAGCTTCAATTCAAACATTAACCTCAAAGGTGTAATGTCAGCACACCCACCCTTAACTTTAAAACATAGCCTCAAAGAATACTTTTGAGATGACAAGGTTTCTTTATTCTGTCTCAGTTTAGAACTATGGTCCTGGCTACCAATGTTTAGGATTATGGATGAAGTAGGGTGATGAAAATAAACCACCATAAAATTACAGGATTCAATACTTTTATTTCTCCTTTATTCTATTATCATGTTGTTGTGTTTACTTCTTATTTTAGGAATTGATCCTTTCTTCGCCATAACAGTGCCATTGATGATCATCTTTGTGGTGCTTTTCAGTGTGGGTCTTGTCTACTGTATAAGGTATAGCATTTGGTGAATTACCCTCAACAGTAGAATGCTTGAGCTCTAAGGTTTAATTAAAAGTTATTCTTAATCTATTGCAAATATTAATGCCTATTTTGGCTATCCCGTGATCTTGAATCAATAGCAGAACTGAGTTGGTGGGAAGTTAAAACCAGGCAGAGCACTTCCTGCTTAGATCCTGATACTAACTCACACAAGCGATCAGACAGTATTGTCACAAACCTGTACAAACGGAGCTATTATTGGGAGACTGAAGCTCCAAAACAGATTTATCCTCGGCTTGAACGAGGAGACTACCATGGTTTTAATGCGCCTTTTTTTTTGCGTCCCACTATAGATCAATTAAAAGGTCTTTTGGCTCAGTGGGTACTACCTCTGGTACCAAGGCAGAAACTCTGGGTTCAGATCACATTTCTGGACATTTTGACCTTGGAGAAAACAGTCATGAAGTGGTTCAACAGGCCTGCTCCTTACAACATTTCTCTCCTATGCCCCACAGATATAAAAGATGACTATGAAGCTACAAAGAAACATGGCCCAATTGATTCATTGACTCAGCAGAGAGGCTGGACCATTTCCCATAACTGATGATTTACAGGATGGTACCTGCTTGGGGTCTTCAGCTCTCTAGTGGTCCATTCAAATGAACCCAAATCCAGTTGCTGTTCAGACTTCCTGACATTACCTCTGGGCAGCTGGCAAGTTCACTTCACCAAATTCAAATCTCTTTCTGGATGCAAATAGGAAATAAACTCCATTATAATATTGTTAACCCCATACCTCAATAATCATGAAACAGTATACAATATCTAACAATCAACTGGATTGCTGCTAACAGTAACACAGAATAAATCTAACATTGCAATAGAGTGATGCTAACTTTAAAGCATAGCATTACTAATACAACAAGGAGCTAACAGAGCGATAAAGTTCCAAAAAGCCATGAGCAGATGAATTGGGAGTATATGTTGGCCACTTGTTCCCTCATGTCTGCTTTGCCATTTAATAAGATCATTCCAGATTTGATGATTACACATTCTCTCCTATCTTCAATAACCTTCTGACCCTTACTTACCAAGAATTTGCCCACATATGGCTAAAAATATTCGAAGACTCTACTCCCACTGTGTGTTGAGGAACACAGTTCCAAGACTCATGACTTTCTGCAAGAAAGAAATTCTTCTTATCTCTTTTAAATGGGTGGCACCTTATGCTGGGAACAATGTCCCCTAATTCTAGATGCTGCTACAAGAGGAAACATTCTTTCCCTGTGCACCCTGTCAAGACTCCTCAGAATCTTATATGCTTTCATCAAACCACCTCTTACTTTTCTAAACTCTAGCAGATACAAGCATACCCTGTCCAACCTTTCCTTATAAGACAATCCGCCCATTCCAGGTATTGGTCTCATAAACTTTCTCTAAACAGCTTCTGCAATATTTACACATTTACATAAAAAGATAATACTGAGCACAGTTCTCCAAATATGGCCTCATCAATGCCCTGTACAGCTGAAGCAAAACCTGTTTACTTTTGTATTTGTTTGCACTCAAAACAAACAATACTAGTCTATTAACTTTCCTAATTGCTTCCTGTTTAGGCACTTTGTGATTCATGCATGAAGACATCTAGATCCCTCTATCTCAGAGCTCTGCAATCCCTCACCATTTAGATAATCGGTGTCAGGATGGCCGAGTGGCCTAAGGCGCCGGACTCAAGGAGTAAAGCCTTTCTGCAGAAAGCTGGATGTTCTGGTCTCCAACTGGAGGCATGGGTTCGAATCTCACTTCTGACACACTTTAGGGTGGCACGGTGGCTCAGTGGTTAGCACTGCTGCCTCACGGTGCCAGGGACCCAGGTTCAATTCTACCCCTGGGCGACTGTCTGTGTGGAGTTTGCATGTTCTCCTCATGTCTGCATGAGTTTCCTCCCACAGTCCAAAGATGTGCAGGCTAGGTGGATTGGCCATGCTCAATTGCCTGCAGCGTTCAGGGATGTGTAGATTAGATGGGTTACAGGGGGAATGTTCTGGAGGGGATGCTCTGAGGGTTGGTGTGGACTTGTTGGGCCGAAGGGCTTGTTTCCACACTGTAGGGATATTATGATGATAATTTAACAAAACCGTTGCATTAAAATACCATCTTTCATAACCTTCCCAAAATGTTTTTGCTTGAAATAATTAAGTACTTCTGAAATCTTCTCTGTTGTGATATAGACTAATGCAATTATACACAGTATGGTCCCACATAGAGCAATGATAAATGAACAGATAATCTGTTTTACTGATAATGGCTGAGGGGTAAGTATTGGCCAGGAGGAACATCCCAAACCATTTTTTGAAAAGTACCATGGGACTTCTTACATGTACCTGAGAGAGCCATGGTTTATCCTGTCTTCCAGAAGACAGCTCCTTTGACCATACAGCAATTTCTTAGTAATGTATGGAAATGAGAGCCTGGATTGTGTGCTCCATTCTGAATGCTTAGCTGGCTGACTTAAAAAGTGAAAGTGCTACCACTGTAACAAGGCTGACACCATAAGGGTGGTGAACAGGCAACAGAAAGCCACTACCATTTGCTGCTAATTTTTTCTTTTGTCTACAGTTTTCCTATGGGCTAATTTCTGATTTTAATTTCCAGACGCAGAATAATTCAAATAAAATTACTGAAGGGTCCTGATAAGATATTACTGACACTCAATGATGTAACATTTATAAACCCACAGCTCAGTAAGAAGGTTGGTAATTTAGCTCAATATTAATTATATTATCATTTATGTATACATGAAAATATATGAAATATCAATCTTAATTTTAAAAAATAGTGAGTTAAATCAGTAGGTCTTCATAACCATGTGTGTGTGCTATCATTTCCAATTGGCTCTAACTTTCTCATATTTCATTTTAAGAAAATCAGTCGTGAAGATAGTCAACTTACTGAAGGGGGACAAAGCCTATCTGAGACCAGAAGTAAAAAATCTCCCATGTGGTCACTCTCAATGAGAAGTCTTACTCCTGCCACTCATGAAAACTCAAACGTAGCAGTTTATGAGGTAATTACTGTGTTTTATATATATGTGTGTATGTGTGTGAATATTTGCATACAATCTTTTAGATGCAGCATATACAATTGTAATGCATAATAACAAAGAAGTTGGCATCAATCTGGTTGCTATTAAATCTTCCAGGATGGCTGAAAAAGGGGTCAAGTATGCCTGGTTAAAAGTAAAAAAAGTCACATTTGGGGCTGATTCTAATTTTATAGTGGGGTTGGGGGCAGGGGGGTGGAGTACATGCCCAGTGTGCCTGTGTCCCATTCAGGAAAAGTGGTAAAAGTAACTAAATAGGGCTTTTATGGTGCATATAGGGGCACAATTTAAAGGCTGGCACAACCTGACTGCTCAATGGAGATGGGAGCTGCTGGCTTCACAAGGTAAATATATTTGAAAACTCTCCTTGTGGGCCAAGAGGAGCAACACCCATCCCTGAGCCTGAACCAAACCCTGGCCAAAGACATTTGTTCCTCTTCTTCACCTTCATCACCCTCCTCCCTGTCCCACTGTGCGCATTCTCTATGATCTTCCCCTCTCTCAATTTCTTGGCTCCAACATGCCCACCACCATCCATCTACCGTTAGAGAGTCATGGTGTGGAGGTGTGGTGTTGGACTGGTGTGGACAAGGTCAGAAATCACACAACACCAGGTTATAGTCCAACAGGTTTATTTGAAAACACAAGCTTTCAGAGCTGCACTCCTTCCTCAGGTGTTAGTGAGAGGGGTAGCATCAGACACAGAATTTATAAGTAAATGATCAAAGGGTCACACCATGATCAGGATGTATTAAGCAAACCTGAGATGCAGTTTAAATCTTCAATCAGTTTGAAGGTTTTAATTGATTAATATGTATATTTAAATCCCAGAATTCCTTACAAGTCACTGTCATGAGAGAACCAAAGGTTTTATCAGTGTAAAGAAGAGGTGACATTTTAGGTTAGACAATGCATGTTAGGTGGGAACCCTTGTTTAGAATCTGTTTGTGTTTTGATTTGGAGTCAGACTGGTTTTATTTCTAAAAATTTATAAAACGCCACATTGACAGACTGTCTACAAATTGTGTGCTTTTTGAACAAAATAGAATGTATACATTAAAACCTTCTACTGATTGAAGATTTAACAGCATCTCAGATTTGTTTAATACATCCTGATCAGTGGTGTGACACCTTGATCTTTTACTTACAAGTTCTGTGCCTGATACTACCTCCCTCACTATCATCTGAAGAAGAGATGAGACTCAGAAAGCTTGCGTTTTCAAATAAGCCTGTTGGCCTATACCCTGGTGCTGTGTGATTTCTGACATTATAGAGTCATAAGGTCATAGAGTCAAAGAGCATGGAAACATACCCTTCAGTCCAACCAGTCCATGCTGGCCATAATCCCAAACTAAACTAGTTCCACCTGCCTGCACTTGGCCCATATCCCTCCAAACATTTCTTATTCATGTACTTATCAAAATGTCTTTTAAACGTTGGAACTGTAGCTACATCCACCACTTTCTCTGGAAGTTCATTTGACACATGAATCGCTATGTAAAAAAATGCCCCTCATGTCTTTTTTTAAGTTTTTCTCCTCACACGTTAAAAATATGCCTTTAGTCTTGAAATTTCCCACCCTAGGGAAAATACACCTGCCATTCACCTTATCGATATTTCTCATGATTTCATAAACTTCTTTAAGGTCACTCCTCAACCTATGTTCTAGTGAAAAAAGTCCCAGCCTATCCAGCCTTTCTTTATAACTCTCCATACCCAGTAAAATCCTGGTAAATCTCTTCTGAACCCTCTCCACCTTAATAATATCCCTCCTATAACAGGGCAACCAGAACTGCACACAATACTCCAGAAAAGGCTTCACCAGCGTCTTGTACATCCTCAACATAATATTCCAACTCCTATACTCAAAGGTCTGAGTAATGAATGAAAGCCTGCTAAACACTTTCTTACTCACCCTATCTTTATGTGATGCAAACTTCAAAGAATCAGATACCAGAACCCCTTGGTCTCTCTGTTCTTCTAATTCTCCTTTTAATTGTATAAGTCCTGCCCCTGTTTGTTGCTGGTATCATGCAATATCTCCTGTTTTGTGCTAGTCGCCTGAGTGTAGCAGGGCCACCTGCTTTGGGTCAATTTGGTTAGCTTACCCGTAAAGGATGAATAAGGACAGCAGGTGCTTTTCTGAAGAAGATCTGTTTCAGTTGATTAAATGTCAGATAAATGAATGAAAATATAAGCAGATTTAAAAATCCCAGAGAAGGAGCTGGCAGGAATTCACATGACAAAACAGAAAGTTTTCAAATGCATAATTGTCTCGTTAATGTCATATTACTGCCAGCAATAGTCTGCTTGCTGGAAAACAGTTTTAATTCTGCCAGTCTACTTAGCTCCTGACGTCATTACAGCGTTGGTCCAAACATGGATGGAAGCACTGAATTACAGAAGTGAGGAGTGAGTGGCAGCACTTGATATCAAGGTTGCATTCAACCAAGTGTGGCATCAAGGAATCTAAGCAACACTGAAGTTAATGAGAATCAGAGAGAAAATAAGTCATACCGAGCAGAAAGTTGGTTGGAGGTCAATCATTTCAATCTCAGGACATTGCTGCAGGAATTTCTCAAGGTAGTGTCCTGGATATAAACATCTTCGCAAACATTAATGACTTTCCTTTCACCATAAGGAAAGAAGTGAGCATGTTCACCCATAATTACACAATGTTCAATACCATTCACGATTCCTCTGATACTAAAGCAGTCTGTGTCCAAATGCAGTAAGATTTAGACAACATTCAGACTTGGGGTGATAAGTAACAAGTAATATTTGTGTCAGACAGGTACTCGGCAATAGCCATCTCCCACAAAAGAGAATCTAACCATTTTCCCCTGACATTCAATGGCCTTGGCATTGTCTGCAAATTCTGCGTTGTGTAACTTACTCCCTGACTCCCCAAAGCCCATCCACAATCTACAAGGCATAAGTCACAGAATTATTGCATCCCTACAGTGTGAAAGCAGGCCGTTTGGCCCATTGAGTCCACACTGATCCTCCAAAGAGCATCCCACCCAGACCCACCCCTTACCCTATCACTGTAATTCTGCCTTCCCGATTGCTAATCCACCTAAACTACACATCCCTGGACACTGTGGGCAATTTAACAGGGCCAATCCACCTAACCTGCACATCTTTGGACTCTGGGAGGAAACCAGAGCACCTGGAGGAAACCCATGCAAACTCAACATAGATAGTCGCCCAAGGGTGGAATCGAACTCAGGTCCCTGGCGTCATGAGGCAGGGCAGCGCTAACCACTAAGCCACCATGCTGCCCCTTAGTCAGGAGTGTGATGGAATACTCCCTCCTTGCCTGGATGAGTGCAGCTCTAACAACACTCAAGAAGCTCGACACCATCCAGGACAAAGCAGCCCACTTACTTGGCACCACATCCACCACCTTCAACATTCACTGCCCTAGCTCTAACACACAGAGGCAGCAGTGTGCACAACCTACAAGATGCATTGTAGTAACTCACCAAGGTTACTTTGACAGAAGCCTCCACCCAGAAGGACAAGGAATGCAGATACATGGGAACATCACCTTCTACAAGTTCCTCTCTAAGCTGTTCATCATCTTGACTTGTGACCATATCATCGTTCCGTTGCTGTTGTGCATCAGAATCCTGGAATTCCTTACCTAACAGAACATAAGAGAGTACCAGCCCTACATGTGCTGCACTAGTTCATGATAGCAGTTCATCCCACTTTCTCAAGAGAAATTTAAGATGGGCAATAAATGCTTGCCCAGCCAGCAAATACCCGCACCAAATGAGAAAATGTAAGAAAAGAAAAAAACATATTTTTGACTTTTATATCGTTACAATTATTTCACAGACATGTATTTGCCAATATTTTTACTAACAGTATCCCTTTAACATGTTTCTGATTGTCATGAGATTGCTTTCTTCTGTTATCGGTAAATGTGACTAGAGCTGTGATAGTTCATCACTAGGATATCACAACTTGAAATAAAAGAATTTCTTTTTTACAGGGTGATTGGGTTTGGTTGAAGAAGTTTCCTTACAAAGAATATGGAAATATTAAGCCAGGCGCAAGTGCCGTGTTTGAAATGGTATGTTTAAGAGGGAACAAAAAACAATCTTTTTGTTTTCATCACATTGTAGATTTGTGATTAGTGAGTTCAGTTTCTGCAAATGGCACTTTTTGAAGAGCTGACAGGGGGATACAAAATGAATATGGGAACAGGAATAGACCATTCAGCTTTTCAAGCAAGTGCCAAAAACCTAAGGAAAGGATTCCTTTTGGTTTGCCTTTAGAGAGATGCCTTTAGTCAATGGAGACAAAGTCTGTATAGTATAGTCAGCCAAGACAATAACTCGAGCCACAGGGGTGGGCTTACTGTTGGTGATGTTATGTGAATGCTTAACATACTTGCACCAATTTCTTTCTCCACCACTTTAACAAAGGGCTTTAAGTCTTTATATGATAAACACTGCTTACAGTTATTTCTACCTTATGATTTCATAGTCCAAGCATTCTCTTTTTACTTCTGAGACACTCCCTCCTTTTTTTACAAAACATTCTCAGAACCCTTGTAACATGATTCTTTTCCTTTAATAAAAATTAGTTGCACAATTAAAATGAAGAGCACAGGAACAGTGGGCTGATTGGTCTCCTTCTGTTCTCTATGGCTCTATTAAAGATAATCCATCACGTTTGTAAAGTCTGAGTTCAAGTCGTGTCATCCTCCAAACAGCTCACCTGGAAGAAAGACTTCCTCACAACTTCATTTAACAATATCTTGAATCCATTTGTAAAGACCAGGTACAGAGGTACCAGGTACAATTTGGCTTTAGTTGCATAGGAACTTGAAATAACTCTATGGAGGCCAATATACCATCACCAAGTCACCCTTTACTTAAGCATGCATAGTAGATGCATTCTGACCAGCTAGCTCAGAGTCAGTCCCCAGAGTAAGAAGGATCCCTGAATCTCCTGTTTATATCTGTCAGCCAGGACTTCCTGATAGGCCCAGGTTAACAACCCCAATCAGGGAACTCATACTCAACAAGATCCACCTGGCCAATCACTACAGAACCCTACTCCAGCCCATCAGATATCTTAATTAAATAGAAAAGTGTGACCCAAAGAAATCCACCAATATATTTGTACTATTTAGTATGACATGTACCAAATTCTGACTGTATTTGTGGATAGAATTTATTTCTAAATAATATATCATTTTATGCAAAGATTTTACGAATTCAAGCATATTAAACTCAGAATATACTCAGAATCAGGAAGTTAAAGCATTCAGCCATTTAACTTTATTTATCATCTCTGTGGTTACAAATTCTTAAAAAATTCACAAGTTTTCTAAATCTGTTAGAAACAAGAGGCTGAATCATGTGTTTCTGGCTAAGTGCAAGTTGTGCCCAGTTTTTTGGAGGATTTTCACCACTAAACCTAGTGAGTTTTCTCATTGTGTCTTACCAAACTCACCTTCATTAAATACCAACCCTCATAACAACTCTTATGTCCAATTCCAGTGCCACCTTACCAGGTGCCATTCCTGGAGAAATTTGCCACTGCTGGAATATTCTGGAATTCACCAGCAGCCCTTGTACCCGTGCCATCTTTTCTAGCTCATTGTGCACCTCGTGAAGCCCTGTCAGTTTGGAGCTGTCTTGCAGAGTTCCTGATATTTGTCCTGGACATGGCAGACAGGGGATACTATCGTACCTCTTTGTGCACAGGGACCTGGCGGTCCTGCTGGATGGGGTTGTGTAGAGTCAGGAATTCCTCTTAGACCCATAGAGTCACATAGTAATACAGCACAGAAACAGGTCCTTCCACCCAACTTGTCCATGAGACCAGGTATCCTAAACTGAAATAGTCCCTTTTGCCTGTGTTTGGCTAATATCCCACTGAACCTTTTCAATCCATGTACCTGTCCAAATGTCTTTTAAATGTTGCCATTGCACCTGCCTCTACCACTTCCTCTGGGAGCTCATTCCATGTAGCGCAAGTGGAAGCTGTGACACCAGACCATGCAAACCTGGTCTGAGATTTCTACCCAGGTTAGAGCAGCTGCAGCCATCTGGAGGAATGCCCAGAGCATAAGAAGAAGGTCAACAATCTTTTCAAGTTCATCAGCGTAAGTGCCACCATCTTCTCACTGATATCTCACACTCACTCTATCTCAGCTACTGTACTTACCTCCCACCAAGCTTCACGCTCTATCATTCTCACTAATGCCTACCAACTTGCTCTTCCTCAACTCCAACACTGGTAATCATACACACCCTCTATGCTGCCTATTCATTCACTCAGGACACCTCCCATCATGACAGAAATTAACTGTGGTACCATTCACTTTCATCTCCTGTAATACCTGCCTGCTTCTCATTCCAGGAGGAAAGTGGCCTCCAGTAGGCGAGAACGAGTTAATGTGGGTAGTGAGCAATGTTCCCTCTAAGCTACACAACTGGTCCAATGTTCTGCATATGGCGATCGGCGTCAGTGCTGATCACAATATCGTCTTCCGAATTCAAAAGTTGCTGCTGTGCATGGGCCTCAGAGGCCTGCACAACTGATAAGAAAATTATAGGGAATACTGGTAGGGAGCTGCCCAACACTTGGCTCGGCTCTTATGTGGAAAGCATCCTGACTCCAACTGCCACAAATGGCAGACCGAGCATGTCCAAGGCCCTACACTGCTATCAGAATCTACGCTTGACTTATTGTGTTGGGATCCCTGTTCAAAGGTCCCTTGTACAAAGTGAGATACGGTTATGACTATGACAAGCTTTCTGCCTTTGTATCTGCACTAAATGCCATGGCAAGACAAAAGTAATATGAGCCCGGTAGCTCTCTCTGAGGGGCCAAAGCACACAAAGGCAAGGTGAGTCAAAGCAAGGCAGAGCAGGGATGCCGTGAGCCACCAGGTGAGTTCAGAGTGAGTGAGAAATCTGACAGTGAATAAAGAGTCTGGAGACGCAGACCGGTCCAGCCCATGAGCTGGGTACGTGTTCCTGAGTACACAGTGTCCTTTACAATTTTAGTTGCTGGTGTAACCTGAGGTGCAACAGAAGCATACAGAAATTCCTTGGAGATGTGCCTTGAGGCTCTTAGAGGTTGGTATACATTGAATGCCAACATCCATGGATGTGGTGTACATGTGGCTGGTGCCCATGGATAAAGCCCTGAGACGTTGGTGTCTAGTATCTAGTATCTTTGGAGCAAGTGGTGAGCTGAAGTGGTCAGGTACCCACTCTGATTTCCATGTTGAAATTTCTCAATATCTATTGTTTGGAGCATTATTTTTGCAGACGAACCTTAATGAAAGTCAATGATCCAGATGCCATAAGACCATAAGACATAGGAGCAGAAATTAGGCCATTCGGCCCTTCGAGTCTGCTCCGCCATTCAATCCTGGTTGATAAGTTCCTCAACCCCATTCTCCTGCTTTCTCCCCGTAACGCTTGATCCCCTTGATAATCAAGAACCTATCTATATCAGTCTTAAATGTATTCAATGGCCTGGTCTCCACAGCCTTCTGTGGTAGTGAATTCCATAGATTTACCACTCTCTGGCTGAAGAAGTTCCTCCTTATCTCCATTCTAAAAGGTCTTCCCTTTACTTTAAGGCTGTACCCTCGGGTCCTAGTCTCTCCTACCAATGGAAACATCTTCCCAACATCCACTCTGTCCAGGCCATTTATTATTCTGTCAGTTTCAATTAGATCCCTCCACATCCTTCTAAACTCCAATGAGTATAGTCCCAGAGTCCTCAGACATTTCTCAAATGTTAAGTTTTCAATTCCTGGGGCCATTCTCGTGAACCTCCTCTGAACCCACTACAGGGCCAGTACATCCTTCCTGAGATATGGGGCCCAAAATGGCAAACAATACTCCAAATGCCTGGTTTTCTCGTTCAGCAAAGTGATTATTGTGAACACGTACATTATTTCAAATCACTTTTTATTTATCTAAATCTATCTTTCCTATGGGCACACCGATTTTTTGATTATCATTGACTTAGGTGAAAGATTTTCGACATGAAAACATAAACATTTTCCTTGGATTCTTCTTTGACTGTGGGATGCTTGCTATTGTGACTGAGTTCTGTACCCGTGGAAGCCTGCTGGATCTGCTGAGCAATGAGGATGTGAAATTGGACTGGATGTTCAAATCATCACTTCTGCTGGATCTGATCAAGGTTGGTTCTATTCCTGATATTATTGGCACTTCCGTTCCTGTCAACATTGTGGAGATTGTTATCGGTAAACTTTTGCAGCATTGTCTTACAGTAGAGGAAAGGTCAATTTTACATTGTAATAAAGAAATATGCTATTCTTTCTTCCTAATTAATCAGTCGCCAAGAGAGTAAAGGAGGGAATGTCTATCAATGCAACTCACAAAGGCTGTCAGGCACATTGATGCATTTTGGTGGAACTTGCTTAACGATGCCTGAGTATTTTAGCAAATAGATACATAAGGTTCAGATAAAGAAAGGCTTGCATTTCTATTTATGGCTCTTGTCAAGAACAAAAGATTTCATGCAATAACAAGGTGTAGAACTGGATGAACACAGCAGGCCAAGCAGCATCAGAGGAGCAGGAAAGCTGACGTTTTGGGTCTGGACCCTTCTTCAGAAAA
>NC_063345.1:21026840-21045077 GCF_021869965.1 Rhincodon typus | reverse complement strand
TCTACATCTTGTTATCTCAGACTCCAGCATCGGCAGCCCCTACTATCTCTGAAAAGATTTCATGCAGTGTTTTACAGCCAATGAAGTACTTTTTGAAAAGTAGCTTGTTTTAAATTCATTCATTGGATGTGGGTGATGTGGGCAGGGGCAGAATTTATTGCCCGGCCCTGTCACTGTTGTAAGAACATAAGAAATAGCAGCAGGAGTGGGACATTCGTCCCCCTCAAACCTGCCTTGCCATTCTAAAAGAACATGGTTAATTTGCCCAGGACTCAAAAGCTCTTCTGTGCCAATTCGTCTAGCCCTCAAATCCTTGATATTTCAAAATCCAGCTTTCTCCCCTCTCAACACTTTCAGTGAACTCTCCTTCACCACTCTCTAGGATTTCAAATATTCACTACCCCGAAGAGAAAATTTTCCTTCACATCTCACTTTTAAATAAGCGTCCCCTTATTTGGTAACTATATCCCGTAGATTGAGACACCCCCACTCGTGGAATCATCTTCTCAACATCTCCCATATCAAGCCTCCTCAGAAACGTGTATATTTCAATAAAGTTACACTGCATTCTTTGAATCTGTAATGAATAATGACTAAAGAAGGAATCAGCCAAGTGAATCTCTTTCAAACTGCCTCCAACACCAGTCTTACCTGTGAGAACCACAACTCTACACAGTACAAAAACAAAGTTGCTGGAAAAGCTCAGCAGGTCTGGCAGCATCTGTGGAGGAGAAAACAGAGTTAACGTTTCGGGTCCGGTGACCCTTCCTCAGAACTGATGGAATCTCCACAGATGCTGCCAGACCTGCTGAGCTTTTCCAGCAATTTTGTTTTTGTTCCTGATTTACAGCATCCGCAGTTCTTTTGGTTTTTACTCTACACAGTACTCCTGGTGCAGCCTCACCAATACCCTGTACACTTGTAACAAGACTTTCCTACTTCTAAACTCTAACTCCCTAGACACAAAAAGCATTATTCCATTTGCTTGCTTAATTACTTGGTGCACCTGAATGCTGACATTTTGCTTTTCATGCACAATAACATCTAGATCCCTCTGTGATGCATTTTTTTGGAGTCTCTCTCCATTTAAATAATAGTCTGCCTTTTCGTTCTTGCTAGCAAATTCTTTCTATTTCATGCTTTCCTCCATAAAACTCCTTCAAAGTTTTTACTCACTCACTCAACGTACCTATATCCCTTTGCATATTCCATATGTTCTGATAACTCAGCAATGATTCAGATGTTGTAAATCACTTTACTGGTGAGAGAGGAGGAAAAGAAGACAGAGCTCTTATTCCTGATTCTGTCCAGTGATGCCTGGTGGAAATACGTATGGCTGTGACCACTTTGCAAAGAAAGGATCAAGTTTGGCTGTAGGGCCTGAGTGCAGTATTTGACTTATTGTAAAAAAAATTATTGACAGTGTGATGGACCAGACAATGTCCCCTCAAAATATTCAGAAGATAGTTTAGACCCTAATGTTTCTTATTTTAAAGGTAAGTGTAAGGTGTTGCATTCCAGATGCAAATTGATTGGTCAAACTACCAGATTTAAAGCAAAACATACTTTAGATTCACTACGGTTAAAATAAAACAAAAAGAAGAAGGAATTGGAGTAACTTAACAACCGGAAAACTTAATAGAATAATAGATACAGTAACAATTACTAATTAACTGTTCCAATATAGTAACATCCCACAAACATACCTTTGGCAAAAGGCAAATTCAGAAAACAGATTAAATCACATGCAACTCCTGCAGCAGGAAGAGAATCCTCAGCTTTTGGCTGCAACCAAGAGAGGGAAAAAATAGCTTCCACTTCTTTAAGACACTAACAGCAATTGCTGAAAGCTAAAACTAAAATCCCTGGTTCTGTGAAAGTTGAAACACACCCATTCAGGCTGCTTCTATTATTCCAACTTTGAAAAACAAAACCAAGGTCTCACAAGCTGTTTACTTTAGTGGCTCTCATAGATGACTAGTCTCTTCTGCCTTAAAACTTTTCTTCTACCTACACTCACCTTTCCTGGCCCCATCCCCGCCTCTTCGACCTGTTTGTTTCCTCTCCACCTATCCTCTCCTCTATCCCTCTTCTATCTGCCTCCCACTCTCTCCCTATTTATTTCAAAACCCCCTTCCCCTCCCCCTTTTCTGATGAAGGGTCTAGGCCCGAAACGTTAGCCTCTCTGCTCCTATGATGCTGCTTGGCCTGCTGTGTTCATCCAGCCCTGCACCTTGTTGTCCAGGATAAAATACACTTCTTAAAGCCACAGTATCGTCACATTTGTTTTGCTCTTCTGTAAAACATAACCCAGATGGAAGAAACCTGAGACTACATGTTACCATAGAAGTATTTTATTATTTAGCTGGATATGCATGGTCATGCCATCCTCGTCAATGTGCATCCAATTTCTACCCAAACATTATAAAGTACCCTGATCTCCAGTTAGTGTGGCATTATATAAAATATATAACCATTTGTGGACTGTTTGTTAGAATTAGTAAGAATGCTTTTAGTGTTATTTAGTCTGGAAATGGATAATTGGATAATTTTCCAACAATTTACTATTGCAGGGCATGAGGTATCTACACCACCGAGAATATGTACATGGAAACCTCAAGTCAAGGAACTGTGTTGTAGATGGACGCTTTGTTCTAAAGGTGACAGACTATGGATATATTGAAGTGGCCAAAGCCCAGAACATTCCATTGATGGAACCTCCAGCAGAAGGTAAAAACAGCACTGCTGGTTAATGTAGGGCTTCTCAACCTAATCCATACTAGACTTATATATACAAGCCATGTCAACTTTTCCCATTGAGCAGGGTCAATCTGCCATTGCTCTTTTTTTGGTGTAGTGTAATCGCTATCATGTAATCAAGTTTTTTTATAGAATCTCACAGTGAGGAAATAGGCCATTCGGCCCAACAAGTCCATACCAAAACTCCAAAGATCATCCAGCCAGACCCATCCGCCACCCTCTCCCTGTAACCCTCCATTTCCCATGATAACGCAGCTAACCTATACATCCCTGAACACTATGGGTAATTTAGCATGGCCAATCCACCCTGAACACTATGGGTAATTTAGCATGGCCAATCCACCTAATTTGCGCATCTTTGGACTTGCACATTTTGAGGCTTGAAATAACACCCTATGAATATTACTTAACATATTGTTCCTTCTTTCATTCTTTCAGTAGAAGCATCAGATTGCCATTCAATTGATTTAAAATAAATAGATTTATGTATATCTTGTGTATATCTTAAATGACATTGCACAAAAACATACAGTATCCATACGCTATTCCTCATAGAATACCATTTAAAGCCTTATGTCTAACAGATCTTTGGGTCGCAGAAGTACATTTCAGAAGTTTCAATATAATTGCTTCTACTATTTTATTTCAGAAATTACAATGCTGAGCTTTTATTATGATTAGAAACAGTAAATTAAAATGAAGTAAGGCTGTGTGGATCCTAGCATCAATCTGCTGGCTCAGTCAAATAGTTACTTATCGCAAAACAGTCTAAAACCTGTAAATTATTTAGACTTTAGGAGGCTTTCAAAGACGTCAGTCATGTCCTCACACAATATCCTCATTATCTGTCATGTCTTTTTAAATACAAACTGTTCCTGACAAATCTGATATTTTCCTCATCTATTTCTCAATTATTTCTTTATGCCATGCTTTTATTTAATGTGGGTCTGCACGAATGGAAAATACTTAGCACTTTTTTTAAACATAAAGCCTTTTAAGAAACCCCTATACATTATGCAGCTCTTCTACAATACACCACACAAGCCAGGTTACAATGCATGTTTACTGCCCAATATAAAGTGTTAGCTGCAAATTTGTGTTTGTGGTTAGCAGGAACAAATTTTCACATATTGCCTCAAGACAGAAAGACACCATGAAAAATGGCTATAAACTAGCAAACAACTAACCTCAATAAAATTAATGGTAGTTTTATTTATAAAAACCGTTTCCACTGAGACTGTACTTTATAAAGTCAGAACATTATTCATAATAGTGAAGTGCTGTGATGGAAATTAATGACACAACGCACATGTTGTCTAAACAAATGATTACACCCAACGTAAGAATGCATTATTTATGTGTTAATCATTCACCTAAAGCATATAATGTGCTCAACAGGTAAATGTAATAATTTGTTTTGGCAACATTTGCACTGAGTAATTACTTTCCTTTACAGCATTTGACTATGAGCTGTAATGGTGAGTGTTAGCTTGAGGTCAGGGTGGTAGTGCTTCTGTATATGTGAATACAAATAATATGACAAGTCTTTAACTGAATTTCACACATATTTATATCTGATATTTTGTATCTGACAAATACAGTCACTGTGGAAGAAGAGTGAAGAAATCATCCTCTGAACACAAAAATGCTCTTCACTATGGTCCACATTCTGGGTTTGATTCAATATTTGTTCAAATTATTTTGACCTTTGTGCCTCTTTTGCAGTCTCTTATCAAACTCAGCCTCTCAAATTGAAAACAATACAAAACAACAGTGAAAGAATGAATGAAACAGAGCTAAAAGCAGGAAGGAGAAATGGGAAAGTGAATGAGAATAGACAACCACTGAACTATAAGGCAAAGATTGATATGAGAGCAAAGCAAATTCACAGAAGAAGGCCCAACAGTCTTTCAATCACTTTCACTGATTAAGAATCTATCTATCTGCCTATTCAACATTTCTTTTCATTCACATTTCCTTGCAAAGCATATCTGATTGCACTTTAGATCCTATGTGGACTGTACAATTTAATGATCATCACAGGTCACGTACTTCATGTATTTAAAAGACTTTGCGTAAAAATGTTCTGCCTTACTTCTCGCTTTATGGATTCATTATTTTTTAATTTGTCCTGCATTGTTCAGTCAAAATTGTTTTCTAAGCCAGTAATTTCAAGTAAACAATGTAATTAATGCTGAAAAGCAGAAATGTAGGTCAGATTTCTCCTGTCCCTGTGGAATGAGTAATGATGAGGAAGGTTGGAAAATATCATGAGAAAGACAAAATTAGATTCTCAACATTGACAGCTTTTTCTCAATTTTTTACCCTCAAGACTTAAATGGTGACTTCAGAATCTCACCAGTGAGCAGCAAACACCGTATTTCCAAACATATGCATCTCATGAAAGCCCTAACGAGCCTTATTTATAAGCCGCTTCCAAATCTCCTCTACTGAGTAACTAGACAGCACTAATTCTCAACATGTACATAGGAACTGACATCTGGTGGCTGCAGTTTGCCAGTTGTCCTGGTCATCATCAAACTGCTTCTTCAGAACAGTGTTACTGCATGCTCCTTGGCCTCCTCATCCTCAATCTTTCATCCACAAATTACAACATTAGCAAACCATCAACCTTAAAACATCATCATGCCTGCTCTTGAAACAACACTCACACCACTTCAGCACTTCAACATTTTGCTCAGGGACAGTAATGACTTGCATCCTTCTATCAAGTAGCTTTGCCTGCAGGGACAGTCATACATGTAATGCACCCACACACAGTGGTACTTTACTTGTATGACCACAGGCATCTCATGAGTGAATGGGGGAGGCAATGGCCTAGTGGTATTATCACCTGCCTACTAATATTCAGAAACTCAGTTAATGTTCTTGGGACCTGGGTTTGAAACTCAACACAGCAAATATTGGCACTTGAATTCATGAAAAAGATATTTGGAGTTAAGAATGTACTGATGACCATGAAACCATTGTTGAGGGCAAAAAAAACCCATCTGGCTCACTAATGCCTTTTAGGGAAGGAAATTGGTCATCCTTGCCTGGTCTGGCCTACATGTGACTCCAGTTCCACAGCAATGTGGTTGACCCTCAACTGCTCTCTAAAATGGTGTATCAAACCACTCAGTTGTATGTATTGCTATGAAGTCTTAACAAAGAAAAGAAACCAGACGGTCCACCTGACATTGATCCAGGTACCAGAAAAGACAACAGCAGACACATCCCTTTTGACCCTGCAAAGTTCTCCTTACTAACATCTGGGGAGAGCTATCTCACAGACAAATCAAGCAACAGCTATCACAGAATCAATGGCCCAGATGTCACCAAAACCATCCCTGGATATGTCCTGTCCCACTGGCAGGACAGACCCAGAAGAGTGGTGGCACAGTGGTTTACAAAAAGGAGGGAGTTCCACTAGAAGTCCAAAACATTGACTCTGGACCCTATGAAGTTTCATGGCCTCAGGTTAAACATGGGCAAGGAAACCTCCTGCTGGTTATCACATACCATACTCCCTTGGAGATGAATTGGTACTACTCCATGTTGAACACACTTGGAGGAAGCATTGAGGGTTTTAAAGCTGCAAAATCTACTCTGGATGGGGGATTTCAATGCCCACCACCAAGAGAGGTTTGGCAGCAGTATTACTGATCAAGCTGGTCAGGAACTAAAGGACACAGCTGCTAGACTGGGTCAGCGGCAGCTGGTGAGGGACCAAACAAGACCTCATCATCACCAATCTATCAACTGCAGATGCATTTGCCCATGACAGTTTCAGTAAGAGTGACCACCACACAGTCCTGTTGAGACAAAGCCCTACCTTCAAATTGAGAATTACCTCCATTGTGTTATGTGACATTATCACAATGCTAAGTGCGACAGATTTCAAACAGATTGAGCAACTCAAGACTGGACATTCATGAGACACTGTGAGCCATCAACAGCAGCAGAATTGTACTCCAATATGTAATCTCATAGCCTGGCGTATCCCCACTCAATCATTACCATGAAACCAGGGGATCAACCCCAGTTCAAAGGACAGTGTAGGACGGCATGCCAGGAGCAGCGCCAGGCCTACCTAAAAACAAGGTATCAAGCTGGTGAAGCTACCAAGCAGGACTACTTTCATGCCAAACAGAATAAGCATCAAATGATAGACAGAGCTAAGCGATCCCACACCAACGGATCAGATCTAAGCTCTGCAGTCCTGCCACGTCCAGTTGTGAATGGTAGTGGATAACTAAACAACTCACTTGAGAAGAAGACTCTACAAATATCCCTACCATCACTATTGGATGAGCCCAGCACACAAGTACAAAAGACAAGGCCGAAGCATTTGTAGCAATCTTCAGCCAGAAGTACCAAGTGGATGATCCATTTGCCTGGATGTGTGCAGCTCCAACAATATTCAAGAAGTTTGACATCATGCAGGCGCTCATTGATTGGCACTACATTCACAAATATCCAATTCCTTCATCACCAACACTCAGTAGCAGCAGTGTGTACTATCTACAAAATGCACTGCAGAAATGCACCAAAGATCGTCAGATAGCACCTTCCAAACCCACGACCACTTCCATCTGGAAGGACAAGGGTAGCAGATACATCAGAACACCACCGCCTTCAAGTTCCCCTCCAAGACATCCACCATCCTGACTTAGAGATATATTGCTGTTCATTCACTGTCACTGGGTCAAAATCCAGGAATTCTCTCCCTAAGGATATTGTGTATGTACCTATAGCACATGGACTGCAGCGGTTCAAGAAGGAAGCTCACCAACACCTTCTCAAAGTTAACTAGGGGAGGGTAATAAATGCTGTCCAGCCGGTGATGCCCACATCCCACAAATAAATAAAAAGAACTCACTGACTTTGGCATTGACTTATGGGCTGCCAATATTGTTTAAATCACATTGCTTTTTTAGTGCATGTGGTCTTTAGGTTTTAGTTACTAACACCAGACTGTGTGGCTGTTTCTTTTCATCCACTGGGAGAGGCAAGGAGCTTGTGACAGTTGGAGGCTCTGAACAGTCAATTTATCAGTCAGATAGGGGATGGAAATGTTGCTATGCAGCACTGTGCTATGTCAATGTCACACCTGTAACATATGTCAACAGGCATCCAGCATGTGCTTCAAACAAATGGCCATGTGTGAAAGTCAAAAAGGTGCAATGAAGATTGGCTACAGACAATCTTGGGGTACCACTCGAGTCAGTCAAGGGGCTTTCCCTATTCCAGTCCACAGCATTGGCCATGGTCAACAGTCACTTGGTCATACCTGAGTCTGGGGATCTGTGGTCCTTGCAGTCTGCTGATTGGTCAGTCCTGCAGGGCCAAGTGCAACCAGGCCAGTGCATTTATAAATAAGTCACCAGGGTACTGTTGAGACAATGATTTGGGCCAATTTTTCTTTCAGTGAGACAAAGGGAAGGGATTGAGTATAATGAAGTGAATATAAAAGCATTTAGTAGTAATACTTTCAGGAGAGATAGTGACCTGTTGCCAGTGAGTGAGTGGGAAGCACAGAGAGAAGGAAGGGTTTGTAGTTTCGGAGGTTGAGGTAGAGTGGATAAGATGCATACAATAGTGAGAGTTGTAGTCCATGACTCTTGGTAAGATGCATATGCATTGGCAGGTTTAGAGTGAGTGGAGGACCTGTGAGTATGAGGTAGCAGAGAGAAGATGGTGGAAATTAACCTTGAAGAGCATAAAGATCATTAACCTTCTTCCTGCACCACTGGGACTCCTGCTTTAATCAAGACAGTGCACTGACCTGGGCTATAATTTGTGTCAAGGTGGGCTTGATCTGGTAGTGTGACCTCCTGTGATAGTTACCTAGGAAAGGACTGCCTTCCTCACCAACAAGCTGTCCACCAACACCTGTCCGTCCCTGGCCGTAATGCGGGAGTGAATGTTTCTTTCCGTTGGGCCATACGTTGAGTGTTGAGGGTCAATAATTGCAACATTGGTACCTGGTTTGCAGTGTCTGTGGCTGAGCAGAGAACATGGCACCAGAAGGGTGAAAGCTGGAAGGGACCAGCAGTGGTGAGCGTAGCTGCATCTCCACTCATGCAATTCCCCAAGAATGGTCTCGAAGAGGTCAGTTACATGGTTTACGAGGTGAAGATCAGAAGATTACCTGACAAAAGTCATTCTGACTAATGTTGGACTGGGTGCCACAATCCTCACTTACCAAAACACTTCCTCTGAAAATGGGAAAATTCAGCTCTTAATGATAAAAATGAAAGCTCACGTAACTTGAATTAGGAGTAGACTTTGTTTGAACTGACCCTTAGAAGACAAAGGGTGGTAGTGGACGGAAAATATTCAACATGGTGCTCAGTTACGAGTAGTCTACCACAAGGATCTGTTCTGAGTTCTCTTCTATTTGTGATTTTTGTAAATGATTTGGATGTAGGAATGGAAGGGTGGATTAGTAAGTTTGCAGACGATATGAAGGTGGGTCGATTTGTGGATAGTGTGGAGGGCTGTTCTAGGTTACAAAGGGACATTGATAGGATGCAGAGCTGGGCTGAGAAGTGGCAGATGGAGTTTAACCCTGAAAAGTGTGAGATGATTCATTTTAAAAGGACAAATTTGAAAGCAGAATACGGGGTTAACGGAAAGATTCTTGGCAGTGTGGAGGAGCAGAGGGATCTTGGGGTTCATGTTCCCTGAAAGCTGCCACCCAGGTGGATAGAGTTGTTAAGAAGACATATGGTGTGTTAGCTTTCATTAATAGAGGGATTGAGTTCAAGAGCCGTGAAGTTATGCTCCAGCTATACAAAAGCCTGGTTCGGCCACATCTGGAGTATTGTGTCCAGTTCTGGTTGCCTCATTACAGGAAAGATGTGGAAGCGTTGGAAAAGGTGCAGAGGAGATTTACCAGGATGTTGCCTGGAATGGAGGGAAGGTCTTACGAGGAAAGGTTGAGAGAGCTAGGGCTTTTCTCTTTAGAACGACGAAGGATGAGATGTGACTTGATAGAGATGTACAAAATGATCAGAGGTATAGATAGAGTGGACAGCCAGAGACTTTTTCCTAGGGTGGAGGTAGCTATTACGAGGGAGTATAGTTTTAAAGTGAGTGGAGGTAGATATAGGGGAGACGTCAGAGGAAGGTTCTTTACTCAGAGAGTGGTAGGGGCGTGGAATGCATTGCCGGAGAGGGTAGTGGAGTCAGCCTCATTAGGCGGCTATTAGATAGGCATATGGATGATAATGTAAGGTAGGGGTAGATAGACCCTAGGTTTAGGGTAAAAGTTTGGCACAACATCATGGGCCGAAGGGCCTGTACTGTGCTGTACTGTTCTATGTTCTATGTTCTATGAACTCTTCATAATAATAAGCAACTTTGCTGAACAAACTTCATTCATTCCCCCAATAAGCTTAAAAATTCACTGAAGTTGAGTCAGGGTCTCCCAGAAAATGTTTGACATGCACAGGCTGGACCAAAGGGTCTGTTTCCATGCTGTATGACTCTATGAGAACAAACTAAGTAACTTTAATTCTGGATGGATGGAAACATCTTACTCGGTCCTGTTTCCTTTTAAGGCAACACTACCCTTGCTGTAATGCAGTGAACAGAGCTGCACATGTGACAGTTTGTTCTGATTTGTAAAAAATATATTTGATGCTTTGATCTTGCATTTCCACAATAATAAATTATAATTTTATTTCAGAATTCCTTTGGACTGCTCCTGAGATACTACGGAAGTCTAATCCTTTAATGAACGGTACCTTCAAAGGTGACATTTATAGTTTTGCAATCATAATGCAAGAGGTGATAATACGAGGTCCACCATACTGCATGTTTGATCTGTCTGCAGAAGGTAAGAAGCTCTTAGGTGAAGTTGAAGTATAGGCTTTCCAAAGTCTTAATTGATAGATGAACAATGCAGAATAGAAATGAGATATCACAGAATCCCTACAGTATGGAAACAGGCCCTTCGGCCCAACAAGTCCACGCCGACCCTTGGAGCATCCTACCCAGACCCATATCCCTGTAACCCACTCAATTTACACAGAACACTATGGGCAATTTGGCATGGCCAATCCACCTAGCCTGCACATTTTTTGGACTGTGGGAGGAAACCAGAGCACCCGGAGGAAACCCACACAGACACGGGAAGAATGTCAAACTCCACACAGACTGAGGGTGGAATCGAACCTGTGTCCCTGGCGCTGTGAGGCAGCAGTGCTAACCACTGAGGCACCATGCTGCCCAATATGAACGTATGAAGGAACTTTTCTGAAGAAGGGTCCAGACCCGAAACATCAGCTTTCCTGTTCCTCTGATGCTGCCTGGCCTGCTGTGTTCCTCCAGCTCCACATCTTGTTATCTCAGACTCCAGCATCGGCAGTTCCTACTATCTTAACCCTAGAACTCCTCTCAGTGAGGTAGCAGCATGATACTGCAATGCCGTAACTCCTCAAGAAAGCGATTAAAATCTGCCAAAGTTCTCACTTCTAACTTTTACCCAGTGACCAGGCCGAAATAGTATTTGTGTGTGACGTCTGGGGTGGATAAAATCAAGATCAACTTCATATTTACTAAATTGAAATAGCCTTTCATCCTTTAGAATGACAAATGCACTTGACTGAGGTAAGGGAGGGCAAACGGAATGATAAAACTGGAACAAAAATAGAAAATATTGAAAGTATTGCAGCTTTGTGGATTGGTGCATGACACTGTTAATTAAAAGTCAGAAGGTGGTGGATTCACAATGTATTGTGAAGATTTGGGCACAATCTAGGCCGACAGTCCAGGGTAATAGAGTAGGAAATCTGCACTGTCAGAGATGCAACCTTGCAGTTAAGACGTTAAGCTAATGTGTGCCCAAAGATTACCAAACATTATTTGGAAAAAGAGCATGGGAGTTGTCCTGGTTAATATTTATCCCTCAACCATTAGTCCAAAACAGATCATCATCATATTGGAACTTGCTGCCACTTTTTCCACACTTAAAAGTTACTTAATTGGCTACAACATGCTTTAGAATGTCCTGAGGTTGTGAAAAGCACAAGACAAATACAAGTCTTTATCTTTTCTTTAAAAAAGGCAAAATCCAGAAAATCCAGTTGAGCCCTTAGCCCAGGAGAAAGAGTCTTTTGTTTCCAACACTACTAAATTGTGTAATTATTTTTCAGCTTTCAGTTCTGGCCAAAGTTACACTTGAACAGTGAACCTTTCTTTTCTCTTTATGGGCACATCTGCATTTTCAGGGGTTTTGTGTCAGGGATCTAACATTTGCAATGTTTCTTTTTCCTTTGGATCCTGTGAAACTGAACTCAGGATGAGTCAATGCCTTCAGTAGAGAAAAGGGGAGAATCCTGCGCGTGAACAAATTTAAAACAAGAAATAATTAACAAATTTTGTTGAAATTATTCTAACTGCCTGTAACTATTCTTTTTCAGAAATTATCCAGAATATAAAAAAGCCCCCTCCTTTGCTCAGGCCTATTGTTACCCAAGATCATGCTCCCATAGAGTGTATCCAGTTATTGAACCAATGCTGGAATGAAATACCTGAAAGAAGACCATCCTTTGATGAAATCTTTGATAATGTAAGATTTTACCAATTTACCCATTAGCTAACCTAACTGCAAGCATAGAATTCAGCTTTATTCCGTCACCTCTCGCGTTTCTTTGGATGCTAATCACAATGTGTACATTTCATCCACATACTTGTATCTCCTTCTACTTGTGCAGTTCAGGAATATTAACAAAGGTAGGAAAACCAATATTATCGACTCTATGCTGAGAATGCTTGAACAATATTCCAGTAATTTGGAAGATCTCATAAGAGAACGAACTGAAGAGTTAGAAATAGAAAAGCAGAAAACAGAGAAACTTCTGACACAGATGTTACCTCCGTGAGTATAACCATTAATCGTGTTTATTTTCACATTGCTACGTCTTTGCCCCAAATCTTGACAGAGATTTCTATATTAATTTCATCCTGGCTATTTTTCCTGTAAAATGTTTATAAATGGCAGAAGAAGTAAGTTCACAATACGATGAGGACAATCCTGATTTTACGTCCGTAGACTGTGCTGTTCTAACTGATCCCACATGGAGTAGAACTGCTCAATTGACTTTAGGGTACCTGGTTATAGAGAAGAGAAAATTCATCAAGGTTCTCACATCTGATTATGATTCATTGAATCCTGTTGATGGTGCCACATTTATGGATGTTGAGTAAGGAGGAGAAAAAGAAAAGATGTCATTGGTTCTCATGTTTGGTTAACCTATCAGCCTTCCTTGTCGTAGTTCACTCATATCAAATGGTCACTTAGGCAAGGTAGTGTAGGGGTGCAGTTACCTATGACCTAAACACCAACAAGATGTGGCAAATAGAGAGATACACACTGGTGACCACAAGATGCTTTTCCAGGTGTTCAGCAAAGACACACTGTTTGGCCAAAATATAGGAAGCAGCACTGCAGCTAGCTACACTACACGAGACCAGCGTGGAAACATGTTCCACCATTAAGACATGACTCAAAGATTCAGACACAAGAATTATGACATACTTAATTTACAAAAGCTGCTGCATATATAAAACTGTAGATTCCATCTAATTTTCTAAAGGAAACTGTGGGAAATACAAATTGTGCACTTCAGACGTATCAGGAGAAGCTCTAAAGCTGCTGGGGATACTTGGAGAGTTAGGTTACTATTTTTGGAAATGTCCAGGTACACCTAGAAGCAAAGGTAAGATGGCCTTTGGGAGAAGCCAAATGCTCTTTGGAATTATTAAACATAGATATCACTGAGCGTAATAGTACATAAACTCATTGCAGCTGCCAAGCCATTGAGTGAGCTGTTTAGCAAACTGTGAAGCCGTGAAGAAACCTAAATCACCTAGACTTTACATTTTTGAAAGAAAAACTATCCACAGTGTTTGAAGAAGTGTTAAAAAATCATTGCTTTCTATTCCAGTCTGTCTATTGACAAAAACCTGAGGTCTATCATTAGGCAGTATGGCTGATTTTACAAGCTATCTTTATCAAAGTGGGGTATCTGTTGTTCATGTTTTGATTAGCACCTCCAAATTCCTAAAAAGTCTTTGCAATAAGGCTGCAAACGCAAATGTTTATAAAAGGGATTATGTAATTGAAAAACGCTAAATATAGTGAATGGGAACTAATCAATGAGAATTTTTGAATAGTGAATTCATCAATAGACACTTAAATAAATTATCATATTTCAATTTAGAATGGCTGGGTTCCAATGTTGGCCCATATTGGATACCGGCTGATTTGACATGGAGTGTCTGAGGATAAAGGATACTAAGTAAAGTAATGGATTGGCCTAAATTTTCATAGGCGCTATAAAGTCCCATGGGATGGGTAGATGGGCATATGGTAGCACAGAGGTATGAGGAACCAAAAAGAATGGATAGAGAGACATAAATTGACATAGATGGGGCATTGGGGTGTACTTGGATATGAGAGCCAAGTGTTGTATGGCTGTTTTCTGATTTTCTAGTTATCTTGCCAGCTGTGATAAAATGCCATGTTATTGAAGTGGGCTTTTCCCTCAGCCATGCCCACTTGTGGCAGCACCTGTGGCTGCCTCTGAACTCTTTATGTGATGTTGGGTTCGACTCCAATTAACATCCCCCATCCTGGATGAAAATCCAACTGCTCAAGGTGCTTTCTCCGAGTTGGGTTATGATTAGGGTTAAAGTTAGGGTTTGCATTAGAGTTATGGTTAGGAATAGGTTTAGGGCTGGGGTTAAGATTAGGGTTAGAGTTAGGTCTAGGGATAGGGTTGGATTAGGGTTAGGGCTAGGGTTGGGATTAGGATTTGAATTAGGGCTATGGATAGGGTTAGGATTAGGGTTAGGGTTAGAGCTAGGATTAGGGTTAGCATTAGGGTTAGAGTTAAGGTTAGGGCTAGGAGCTGGGAATTTTCCCAAGTCTGCAGTTTTGACTTGGGAATTAAAGTTCAGGCCTGTGTTCCGATGTGCTTTCTGACTAGTTTCACTCTTATCAATCTCATGGAAACATAAATTTTCCCTCAGTTTCTAACTTTGTATCAAAACAAGGCACAGCTTGGATGAATGGCTGTCTGCCTTTCAAGCTGATTTTATGACCTATGAGACTCTTGGCCAGAAAGCAATGTTGCACACCAGTGACCTTGTTGGGAGAAAACAGCCTGCAGATTTTAGCAGGTTATTTTACTTAAAAAAACCATGTTTTCTTTTCTAGTGTATACTAGCACAAAACCCTTCAGAATTTTACAGTGTAATAAAGCCTAGTTAATCCCATATTGATTTCCTAAATTGTAAACCAACAACATGCTGACTGCTATCATATGAACAAGGAATAAGAGCAGGCCATTCAGCCCTTCAGGTCTGCTCCACCATTCAATAAGGTCATGGCTGATCTGATTTTAAGTTGAATTCTACATTCTTGAATATTTTTGATCATCTTTCACCTCCTTGGTAATCAAGAATCTATCTACCTCTGTCTTAAGAATATTTAAAGATTCTGCCTCCATTGCCTTTTGAGCAGAGTCACAACCCTCTGAGAGAAATATTTTTCCTCATCTCTCTTTTAAATGGGCGGCCCCTTATTTTTAATTGGTGATCCCGCGTTCCTCTAAGATGAAACATCCTTTACACATCCGCCAGGTCAAGTCCCTTTGGTATCTTATACCATTCAATTAAGTCACCTCTAACTCTTCTAAACTCCAAAGGATAGAGGACTAGCCTGTCCAGCCTTTCCTCATAAGGCAATTCAGTCATTTCAGGTATTAGCCTAGTAAACCTTCTCCAAACAGCTTCTGACATATTACCATCCTTCCATAAGTATAGGGACCAGTACTGTGGTCTCACCAATACACAGTTGCACCAGTGTAACTGAAGTATAACCTTCCTATTCTTGTATTAAATTCCCTTCACAAAAAAAAATAGCATTTCCTATTAGCTTTCTTAACCATTACTGTCCCTGCGTACTAACCTTCTGTGACTCATGCACTAGGACACCCAGATCTCTCTGTATCTTGGAGCTCTGCAATCTCTCACCAATTAGATAATGCATTTCTATTTATTCTTTCTGTCAAAATGGACAATTTCTCACTTTCCCACACTGTACTCCATTTGCCAAATCTTCGCCCATTCACTTAACCTATTTAGGCACCTTGTGTTCTCTTCATAACTCACTTTCCTAGCTTTCTCTGTCATCAGCAAATTTAGCGACCATACCTTTGGTCTGTTCATCATTTTATATAAATTCTAAAGAGTTGAGCCTCCAGCACTGACCCCTGTGCCTCACTACTCATCCTGGCAGCCTGAAAAAGACTCACTAAGTCCTACTCTGTACTTCCTGTTGGCCAGCCAATCTCTATGCATGACAATATGTTAACCCCTCATTCCATGAATGGTTAGCTCAGTTAGCTGGCAGGCTGATTTGTGATGCAGACTGCTGCTAACAGTGTGGTTCCATTTCCTGCGCTGGCTGAAGGACTTTCCTTCTCCCCTTGCCTGAGGTGTGGAGACCCTCAAGTTAAACCACCTCTAGTTGTCTCTGTCTAATGAGTGAGCTGCCCAACAGTCCGGGAGGACTTTGGTGACTTTACTACTTCCCTGTTAATTATAATTTTTGTGAATTCCTCCCTCCCTTTCAAATCCTGATTTACAGATATTGCTTGGATATTATTTGTATCCTGTCTGGTGAAGACTGTTGTAAAATATCTGTTCAATCTCTCTTCTATCTCTTTATCCTCCGTTACCAATTTCCCAGACTCATTTTCTACAGGACCAAGACTTACTTTGTTCATTTGTTTTAAAATATGTGAAGAAAGCTTTCCTATCTGTTTTTATATTTTTGGCTAACTTTCTGTCATATTCTAAATATTTTCCCCTCCTTATTAATCTTTTAGTCATTCTCTGCTATTTTTGTATTCTGTCCAATCTTCTGACCTGCCACTTTGCATCATCATATATCTTTTCTTTGAGTTTGATACAATCTTGGTCTTTTTTAGTTAACCATGGATGGTAGATTGCACCGTAGAAATTTTCTTATTTGTCAGACTGTGCAAAAATTGTCAACATGTTGCATGCTGGATATTTGGATAAGAAGGACATGTTTGAATTTAGATCAGTTTCAGAGTCCCTGAAAACTGGCTGTACTGTTGAGCCTGAATACTTTGACCAGGTGACCCTGTACTTCAGTGACGTCGTTGGTTTTACAACTATATCAGCAATGAGTGAACCTATCGAAGTGGTCGACCTCCTGAATGATCTCTACACACTTTTTGATGCCGTGTTAGAAAATCATGATGTCTACAAGGTATGTAAATAGCAATAATAATTGTCAATTAATAGGCCTAACATTTGTTCCAAATTTACTGACCTACAATAGCCCCAGTAATGCTGCAAATATCCCTTTTTCTAGAGCATTATCTAAGTTCTATAGTTTTGCACATATGGAAAGAAGGAAAGTGTTCAAGGTCACCACAAAAGGAATTGACAGATGAGAGGTTGTACATGGATCTGAACCATCACTTCAATCTCCTGCATTCTGCTTCCTCACTGCAAGAGCTGTGCAAACCTGCTTCTACACTCCAACTACACTTGGTCCACATCAAACTATTGGCAGATGCTGGAGGTTTGCTAAAGTGTACTTATCTTCAATTTCCTCTGCCTTACTGCGAGAGAATGACTTGCCTTGACTCAAGTCCAGCTTCCTCAAAGGTGGAAATTGTGCAGGGACTATCCTTACCTACCAAGCTGCATACCAAATTTTAACATTGAATTTACCCAAATTCACAGTCCTGAGCACAAATCATCTGGTGCATTACAACAATGCCTGCACTTCAAAAAGCCATTTACTTGGCCTTTGCTTTGAGGCTTCCAGTAGTCATGAAAAGCGCTGTAGAAATACAAGTCTCCCTTGTTTTCTTTTCTTTTAACTTTGTCACTAATGTGCAGACATTTTGCTATGAAGGATATGAGAGATAAATCTGAAAATTGTTAACATGTCTGTTTGATACACAGGTCGAAACCATTGGAGATGCTTACATGGTGGTCTCTGGCCTCCCAACAAGGAATGGTAACAGGCATGCAGCTGAAATTGCAAACATGTCTCTGGATATCCTGAGTGCGGTAGGCACCTTTAAAATGAGGCATATGCCGGATGTGCCAGTTCGCATAAGGATAGGTCTGCACTCAGGTAAGGCACTCACTGTTGAATTGTAGAAAAGCAAATCCCTGCACATGCTGGAAATCCAAAAAACAGCAGCTCAGGTAGCATCTGTGGAGAGTAACAGAGCCAACATAACAGCTTGATGACATTTCATCAGAACTATTGAATCACATTATGATTGATAATGACTTAAAGTGAAAGCCGTCAGATATGATTGTGTGTTTCACTAATCTGTCACTTTATGGTAAAGTAATCAGTGTAAACAGCTAAACCATAAGCAAATAATATTGAAAGTTCACAAGAGA
>NC_063345.1:21006747-21021840 GCF_021869965.1 Rhincodon typus | reverse complement strand
TGTTCCCCCTTTTCTGATGAAGGGTCTAGGCCCGAAACGTCAGCCTCTCTGCTCCTATGATGCTGCTTGGCCTGCTGTGTTCATCCAGCCCTGCACCTTGTTGTCTCGGATTCTCCAGCATCTGCAGTTCCTACTATCTCTGATCACAGAGCAGGTTATTGCTGAGCAGGTGCTGCTTTGTAGCACTGTTGATGAGACCTTCCATCACTTTACTGATGATCAAGAGAAGACTGATGGCATGGTAATTGGCTGGGTGGGGATTTGTCCTGCTTTTTATGTAGAGGATGTACCTGGGCAATTCTCCACATTGTTGGGTAGATGCCAGTGTTGTAGGTATGCTGGAACAGCGTGGCTAGGAATGCAGCAAATTCTGGAGCACAAGTGTTTAGTACTATTGCCAGAATATTGTCAGCACCCATAGCTTTTGCAGAATCCAGTGCGTCCAATTGATTTTTGATATCACGTGGAGTGAATTGAATTGGCTGAAGATTGGCATTTGTGATACTGAGGATGACTGGAAGAAGCTGAGATGGATTAACCATTTGGCACTTCTGGCTGAGATTGTTCTGAATGCTTCAGCTTTATCTTTTGTACTGATCTGCTGGACTCCCTCATCATTGAGGATGGGGATATATGTTGAGCCTACTCCTCTAATGAGTAGTTAAATTGTCCACCACCATTCACGACTGTATGTGACAGGACGACAGAGCTTAGATCTGATCCATTGATTGTGGACTTCTTAGCTCTGTCTATCATTTTCTGGCATATAAGTGGTCCTGTTTTATAGCTTTAACAAGTTGAAACTTCATTTTTAAGTATGCCAGGTGCTGCTCCTGGCATGCCCTCCTGCGGTTTTAATTGAAACAGGGTTGATCCCCTGTTTGAATGGTAACAGTAGAACCAGGATATGTTGTATCCTGGGGTTACAGATTGTGTTAGTGTACAATTCTGCTGCTGCTGAATACTGTGCTGCACAAAATCCCTAATGGGTGCCCAGTCTTCAGTTGCTACAGCTGTTCGAAGACATCCCATTTAGCACAGTCACAGTACCAAACAACACAGTGGATGGGGTTTCATATCCATAATGTCTCTTACTGAGACTGTCATGGACAGATGCATTTGTGGCAGATAGATTACTGAGGATGAGGTGAAGTATTGCTGGTTCCTTCACCACTTGCCCCAGTGCCAGTCTAGCAGCTGTGAGTGCAGTTGTTATTCTCATAAATCTGCATTACATTCGGTCCAAGACATGGATATCAGTCAGGGTGGTGGGGGAAGGGGATGTGGGGGACACTAGTGACTGGTGGTGGTTTAACCTGAGCATCACCACACTTCAGGTGAGGGGAGAAATTGAGGATGGTCCTTTGTAATAACTTCAGCTGGAGCAGGAATTGAAAGCACACGGTTGGCATTAGTCTGCATCATAAGCCGATGGAACATAACTCCAATGCTCAACGTACTGAAGCCACTAAGTCTCTTTGAATCTCCACCTTTTCCATCTGTTCATATTCCGGAAAGCATCCAGCTCTAACATTTTTATGCCCAAAGTAGACAACCTCATATTTGATTACAGTGAAATCCATTTTCCATAGTTTTGTCCAGTCACTTCATCTACTAATAAGGCTTTGTAACTTTACACTTCCACCTGTCTTGCTTATGTTGCTGCCTGTATTGAGGTTATACTGAATGCACTTCTGGGCATGAGAGAGTGTAACTCAGTTCAAGGAGTGCTATAGCTGATTGTGATGTATCGATAAAATAATATTATTTCTCTTGTCTATCTTTACAGCTTATCGTATTCATGTCAATCACACGACTGTTAAAATTCTTATAAATCTGAATGAAGGTTATAAGCTGGAGCCCAGAGAAAGGACTGAACTGATGGTATGCAAAAACCACATCCCGGAATAAGAACTTCTCCAGTTTTGTTCTCAGTGCTTCTGAAAAGAAAACAGTCAGATATCATTCTCCATTTTGTTTCAAAAGGGCCAAGGCTTTGAGCAGACCTACTGGCTGATAGGGAAAGAGGGTTTTACCAAGCCATTACCGAAACCTCCAGAATTGAAGCCAGGGTAAGCAAAATAATCAGAGCCTGACCGGCACCTTTGCAAATGAAACACAGATAAACAAAAATATTGCTGTCACTATCTCACCTCATCCCAAAATGTTCTTCCTCATGACTCTGTTCCCACAGGCAAAATACTCATGGCTTGCAAATGGAAGAAATGGCAAGATACAAACGAATGAAAGCACAAAAGCAGCAAAAAACAAGTTTCCAGGTATTGCTGTGTACGCTAATGTTTAATGATCTCTGTCTTGTGTATTTTCCTGTTTATTTTAGCATTTTACAACATGACTACAATTTTAAAAAATACCTTGTCATTATTTTTATTTGATCACCTTAAAATGTTTTTTCTTGGTTGTAATTCAAGGGTGGGTGGGCAGGGATCGGAGTTATAACTGATTTTTGGGTAGATAGTATGGGCAGCAGGGGTATGAAGAACTGAATCTCTCTGATCATTATTATTTCACAGCCCAGATTATTTTATCCATTGGTGGCCTGGGCTTCATTTAAAAACTGCTGCCTGTTTGCCTGCCTGAATTGGGCAGAAAGCCGTAACTAGTAAATGAGAATTAAGTTGCACAAACTTTATCATCAGTGCTCAGATAGAGCATACTGGGTGTAGGAAGACAAGTGAGATGGTGGGGAAGGGGCAACATAGTTGTGGGTGGAAAGAATGGGAGGCCACGGTAGTGAAAATCAAACTTTCCTCAATACTGTTATGGCGAAAACATGTAGGAGTCCAACAACAGAAGGGCAATAGACTTTTGGAGGCAATTTTACCTGTGTAGGCCCACTCCCTTTCAAGCCTGCTTGCTGGGTTAAAATTAGTCTCTTTACTTCAATTCAGTGCTATTCAGGAATAAGTTACAGTGGACTGTAGTGAATTGGTCCACGTTCTCTTCTTGTAACTGGAGCTGATTAAGTCTCCCCTTTCTGGGGGTTCTCAATTCCAGGGGTAAATATTGCCCCAGTGTATTGTTTTTCCATTATTTATTTCCCATGGTTAATGCTGCTGTGTAAGTAGATAAAGGAATCTCTTATGAATATGTAATATGTTTATCCTCTTTATACGATCAACGTCAATTTCTAGGTATTAATGTCTGGATTAAACAATGTTATGAACCAGACTAAACCCCTTTCAACTTTATCAAGGAAATAGCCTAGATCCTAACGTTTTCTTATGCTAAGGCAATTGTAAAGTGCTGTGTTCCAGATGTAATTCAATTTTAGTTATATAAAAAAGTTTCTCATGAAAGAAACGGGACAAAATACACCTCTTAAAGCCATGGTATCATCACAACAGTGGGTGTTAATATCTCTGAGTGGGTGTTAATAATTGTCCAATCCAAAGACCCAACCATCCATTTAAACACAGATGGTTAGTCACCCTAAATCTCAAATTTATCTGAAACCACTCCATCTCTTTATTTGCTTTCATGTCCTTTAAAACATACAACATTTTATCGTTACATTTTGACAATATTGTACCATTCCAGAACATGTGCTTAATGATGTATATAATGTCTACACTGATATTTGGTATTTTGGAACAAACTTAAAGCTGTCATTTTCTTTAAAAAGTACCAACAGCTCTCAATGCTGAAGGTGTCAGGGGGAGTGGAAAACCACAACATTGTGACATTGGGAAAAAATTCAGGTTATGGTTCCTGCTCAAAATGACATGTGTGGAACCCAGACACAGCGATGATACTCCCTAAGGTCCTAATATTATCCTGTAACCTCATTCTGTTGACTGATACATGATGAATGAACACTCTACTGGAACAGGACAAATGGGATCATTCTTTCTGATTGCTTTCGAAAGAGGAAGAGATTAAATTGAGTAAAAATGATTATTCCAGTGGTTTACTGGATTAACATAATGCTTAATAAGCTTGAGCCGTTCAGACTAAGAATTTTGGATCTCTGCTTCATGCTGTATTAGCCAGCCTCCATAAAGTTGATGGTAGGATTGGCATAAACAGAATCCATGTTCCTGGTTTAAGGAGGGTAGACAATACCAGCTGAGGTTCCTGTTCCCGATCACTGTCTATGGACTGGCAACAGGCAATGAGCTATGTTAGGACGCAACTATAGCTCAGTCAAATAACCTGCTGATATTCAACACTTTGGAGACATATCCCAGCATTAATCAAGTAAATAATATCATTATAAACTGAGTGCAGAATCATGATTCCCAAACCCGAGCCTCTTTAACACTCACTATGAGGTCATGTTTCTAGTTTATTGCATTTTTAGCCAATGAGTCCATACACTGTTGCTCAGTGGTAGCACTTGAGTAAAAGGTATAGGGTTCAAGCCCTGGTCCAGGAACATGAATACATAACCCCAAGTGCCACTCCATTGCATTGAATTGCATGTGTCAACCAAACCCTAAAACAAAATCTCTGACTATCATTTTTGTGGGATCTTACTATGCAAAAAATAGCTGCTACACTTCCTACATTAAAGCAGTGACTACACTGAGAAAAGTGCTTCAATGTCGATAAAACAATTGGAGCATCCTGAAGTTGCAAAACAATGCAAATTTTTCTTACTGTTGCATTCGTATATATTAAGTCTGCAGAAGAAACTTCAAAGTCATGAGCATCCTTAGGAAGAATCAGATTGGGGTGATATGTGGCTCAGTGGTTAGCACTACTGCCTCATGGTGATAAGGACCTGGGTTCAATTCTAGCCTTGTTGTTATTTTTCATTTCCAGCCAGTTTCTGTGGAGTTTGCACATTCTCTCTGTGTCTTTGTAGGTTTCCTCTGGGTGCTCTGGTTTCTTCCCACAGTCCAAAGATGTGAAGGTTAGGTGGAATGGCCATGCTAAATTGCCCATAGTGTAGGTGGATTAGCCATGGAAACTGCAGGGTTACAGGGATGGGGTGGATCTGGGTGGGATGCTGTTTGGAGTGCCAGCATGGACTTAATGAGCTGGATAGCCTGCTTCCACACTATTGGGATTCTAAGATGCCAAACTTTAGTCCATGAGTAGAACTGATTAGAACAGAACATTGGTAGAACTAATAGTGGTGGAATGCGAGCTTCACTTTTAACCCATGTTTTCACCTTTACTTCTAGCCTTGACAGCCTGAAGAGAAACGATGTGTCTATGAAGAAGGCAACATACATGCATCATGTGGCAGCACAGCTTCCACAACAAGAGGACAATGATAGCTTCACATATGGCAACCTTAATCTTCATCCTCTGATTAAAAGGCTGCATCTGATTAACAAGGACACTGTGAAAGGTTATTCACACTGGTATTAAGACTACTGCAGCAGATAAATCAGAATCAGATTATTAAAATTAATCTTGAAGGAAAATCTAAAACTCAGTTTGATGCCCATTCTCTACAGCATGGCAAATAAAGAAATTTAGCTACTGAGTATTGCGAGAATGAAGGGCTTTTCATCTTATATAAAAACGATAAAAGAAAAATCCAACATGCAGCAGAGATATTTTGCACTTGAATCTCAAGATTTCAGAAGAATTAAGGCTTCCTCCAACTGCATTTTGAGTTTTATCTGTTAGGAAATTATTCAAACACCAAACATCATGACCTGAGATAGTAGGAACTGCAGATGCTGGAGAATCCGAGACAACAAGGTGCAGGGCTGGATGAACACAGCAGGCCAAGCAGCATCATAGGAGCAGAACATCATGACCTGTTACTTTTCTCAAAGCCTTTATGCTGTATTTGATTATAAAGTGATATTAACCCTGAAAAAAGTTCAAATATATATTATTGCAGCAATCCCAGAGCATACACAGCACCACACAAATATAACGAAAAATTTGTCAAGTATGCATTTGTTCACATTTTCTAATTGTGGAAAGAATTGCTAGTGGTAGTATCTTATTTACACTCATCCTTACCATTCCACTATGAATATCAAACAGAGGGAGACTTCCTCTGGTATATAGTGAAGAGAATTTTATGTACCAATTCAGGTGTAGTAGCCTTGATGTATTGTAAAATGAAATGCCATCAATTATATTGTCCTAGCATCTACAGTCCATAAAATGTTGCATTGTAGTTTAGATGCTGAATGTATACAGTATTTTGTGGTATTGTACAAATTTCAGGTATTATACCATTGCTCCCTCTACCCTGCCTTGTCTGTATCCTATGTAATTTTGTAAAACAAAATCAGTTATAAGCAGTTGTATTTTTCCTTCCCCCAAGTTTTCACGTTTCCATTCCCTGGCTTCGCTTTCAAATTACTGACTGACTGTGATAAATGTGAATAGGTGCCTCCAATCCTCCCCTACCTTATCCAATCAGTCATTCTTCTTGGGTCAGCCTCATGATGAAGGTCAGCAGACTTTCACACTGTCAGATCATCACAGCCTTTCTGACCCAGCTCTTTGCCAACCAGTACTATCCAGCAGGGTAATAACAGTGAGAAACTAGATCCCTGAATAAAGTTGTATTTTTGTTCATCTCCCTAACACAAGTGTGCTGAAGCCAGCTTCTGCCATTCCCCATTAATCTTTTTGCCATTCAATCTTTCCTGTCTTCCCCCTTAAGACAGACATCCCCTTTTCTTATTTCACACCCTCCATTACATCTTTATATTTTTCCAGCTTTCACAAAAGATCATTAAGGTGCAACATTGGTTCTGTTTCTTGTTTTCCATTTGATTTTTGCCTCATTGAGAATCACCAGCATTTACTGTGAAAGGTCCTGTTTTCAGCATGCACAATATTTTGCTTTTGTAGAATACCTCATCTACTTGCAGTTGAAATCAGTTAATTCATCGCATACCAGGCATTGATCTCCAAGTTCTACTGATTTGTATGACTCAGTTTTGGCTTGCCGGTGGTTTTCTCAACAGAGTCATCAAGGAAGACCCGATAACGTACATGATACACACATTTAGACTATATCCATTTTAAGATCTTGATTGCCGTAAGACATTTGTGAAATTTTGCTGCACAATGACATCAAAATCACTTTGTTAAATTAATCTTTCTACTTCTCCAGGAGCCATCTGCCATCTGTTTACACACATGATTTTTTAATGTACTCAGGTACTCCCATCTGTCTAAACATTACTCATTTAATAGATTTCCATTACGATAAAATCTACAAAATCAACATGACAACATTTACTCATACACTACTGGAGAGAAAAATATTTCTTAGCAACACCATTAAAAGGCCATTGCTAGGTGTCAGAATATTTGCTCGGCATTTTGTTAGCTTTGTAAGCAGAATCCAATTTGAATTGGTTGACTTGGTGTCATCAATCAGGTTTGCAGGAACAGCTGTCACTGTAAGATCATTCATTTGATAGTCTTTGGCATCTTACATAGGTGTCCAATTGCCATATGTGAACCCAATCCTGTTGATCTGCTTTTAATTTTCTGGTACTTCGTTAAGGTTACCAATCATTGCAAAAAAAAATTGGATCATAGGACTGAGGACTTAGAAGGCGAATTAACCATTTGATCCTTCAGGCCTGTTCAACAAGATTGTAGATGTTTTATAAAATCATGAGGGGCATAGATAAGGTCTTTTTCCCCAGGTTAGAGTAGTCCAAAACTAGACAGCATAAGTTTAAGGTGAGAGGGGAAAGATTCAAAGGGAACTGAGGGGAAACATTTTCACACAGAGGGTGGTGAGTGTATGGAATGAGCTGGTGGTAGAGGCGGATACAATTACAACATTTAAAAGATATTTGGATAGGTACATGGATAGGAAAGTTTTAAAGGGATATGGGGCAAATGCAAAGCAAATGGGACTTCTTGGCATGGACAAGTTGGGCCGAAGGGTCTGTTTCCGCAGGCTGTATGATTCTATGAGAGGAGTTGTGGTCTCAGCTGAATTTTCCTTCTGTATTCCATTATGGTTTTTGACATGAAATTTGAATGCACAGACAGCCCAAAGATCATGAAGCAAGGATTCTCTATTCAGATCGTTGTAACCATGAAGGAACATTAAACACTAGAAGATACTTATTGTATTTTCATGGAGTGAAGTCTATGGTTTGTATTGTGATGTCTGTCTGCTCCTTTTTCCTATGAGTCTTGCTTATCCTCTAAAATGTACTTTTATATGTAGAGGGGGTCCATTTATCTTGTTCAGTTGCCCTTCCTCACCATTGCCACCCACTGTTGGAGGTTCTTTTACATCCTGACTCCCTTGTCTATTGAAATCCATCTAACGTAGCCTTGAATAAGTACAATAACCCACCTCCATGGCTTTCTGAGATAAAGAATTCTATACTCTAACTGCTTTCTTTGAGAGTCATAGAGTCTCTTGTTCTTCTAAATTCGGTTGAACATAGGTCTAGCCTGTTCACCATTTCTCATGAGATAATCTTTTCATCCCAGAAAGGTGTTGATTGAACTTTCTCCGAACTGCTTCAAAAGCTATAAATCTTTATTTAAATAAGGAGTCCATAACTGAATATTGTATATTATTGTGGTCTCACCAACATCCTGTTCAGCTGCATTCAAATCTCTCTACCTTTATATTAATAAATTCCTTGCCATTCCTAGTATAATAAACAACTATTTCACTTCCTAATCAATTGCAGTTCCTGCACATTAACTTTATGAGGTTTGTATATCAGTTCACCCAAATATCCCTGCACCACTAGGTCCTGCATTGTCTCTCTAGTGAAATAGTTTGCAGTTTTCCCATTCTTCCTGCTGGGGAGTGTGAGCAGGCTGTCTGATTCACACACCATGACAGAAACATAACAATTATAAGAACAAGACTGCAACATTGTGTAGTGTAGAGTGTACACACTCTATTGCATCCATAACCCAGACTACTGCATTTGGGAAGAGTTTTCAAGTAGAGGTTTCAAAGCAAAGTGTTATAGAATGATCCAGGTACTGACCAAATCTGCCTGAACACTTAGTAATGCATCAACAAGGGGTGGAATTTGTTACGGCTCATGGACTATGGGGAGCTTTGTGATGAGAAGTCCAGTGAGGCCTATCTCAATATGGGGAGCATCTCACTCCATCCTTTATATTTTTGATAAGCAGTGTGGTGAGTTTCTCTTTAGACAGCACGAGATGCCAACTACGGCTTGTTAAACACTTTGTTAACGGCTCAACTCACCTCATTAATGTTCAGATTTTTATCTCACAAAAATTGCCAAATAAGTCTCATGTCAAGAGACCTGGAGAATTCAGCTTCCTGCTTGCTCCAAAGGACCTCCATGTTGATCAGTACCAAACAATGTCTCAGGGCACAATCCCTGGATGAACACAGCAGGCCAGGCAGTATCAGAGGAGCAGGAAAGGTGACGTTTCGGGTCTGGACCCTTCTTCAGAAATAGGGGAGGGGAAGGGGGCTCTGAAATAAATCGAGAGAGGGGGAGGTGATGATAGAAGGTGGATAGAGGAGCAGATAGGTGGAGAAAAGACATGGCACCAGTTGAATGCACCCTTCCTCCACAGACATTGTGGCACGTGGCTTTTGTCAACACATCACAATCATCCTGGCACTTCTACTGTGCATTGACAGGGTGCTCTGGAAGCACACACACGTATTGCATGGCACACCAACACTGTGATTGAGAGGCTGCAGCAACGTCTTTGAGCATGCAGGGCAGCTTTGGAATGCCAGTGTTTGTTTGGGTGCATGGGCATCTTTTAAAGATGGTGCGGATGCAAATTATATAAAAATGCACACATATAATTTTTAACTTTCCTCCTGAATTATGGAAACTACTTAATGTTATTGGTAGGCCATTACTCCCCTATTCATGTCCCTGTAATTTTATTCCAATTGCATTGTAGATGAGTTGTTTTCTCATTAGCTGACTGTGTTTTAATATTTCAAACTTTCATACTAAGTTTTCCTTTTATTAATTGAGAGTTTCAAGTCCATTCCATTCCATACCAGCTGATGTTTTTTAAATTCATTCATGGGATGTGGGCATCGCTAGCTAAGGCAGCCCAGGGTAAGGTGGGTGCGAGCTGCCTTCTTGAACAGCTACAGTCCTTGGGATGCAGGTACATCCGTCCTTACCCTGAAAAACTTCTCCTTCAATTCCTCCCACTTCCTACAGACAAAAGGGGTGGCCATGGGTACCCGCATGGGCCCAAGCTATGCCTGCCTCTTTGTCAGATACGTGGAACAATCCCTCTTCCGCAGCTACACTGGCCCCATCCCCCACCTCTTCCTCCGGTATATTGATGACTGTATCGGCGCCGCCTCATGCTCTCACGAGGAGTTCATCCACTTTACTACACCTTCCACCCCAACCTTAAGTTCACCTGGACCATCTCTGATACCTCTCTCTCCTTCCTGGACCTGTCTGTCTCCATCTCTGGTAACCACCTGGAAACTGATATCTATTTCAAGCCCACCGACTCCCACAGCTACCTAGAATACACCTCCTCTCACCCACCCTCCTGCAAGAATGCCATCCCCTATTCCCAATTCCTTCACCTCCGCCGCATCTGCTCCCAACATGAGGCATTCTACTCCCGGACATCCCAGATGTCCTCGTTTTTCAAGGACCACAATTTCCCCTCCACAGTGGGCGAAAATGCCCTCAACCGCATCTCTCGCGTTACCCGCACCTCAGCCCTCACAACCCCTCCCTGCAATAACAACAAAGACAGAATTCCCCTTGTCCTCACGTATCACCCCATCAACCTCCGGATTCAACGCATCATTCTCCGCCACTTCCATCACCTGCAATCTGACCCCACTACCAAGGATATATTTCCCTCTCCACCTTTACCTGCTTTCTGGCGGGACCACTCTCTCCGCGACTCCCTCGTCCGCTCCACACTCCCCACTAGCCCCACCACCCCCGGCACTTTTCCCTGCAACCGCAGGAAGTGCTACACATGCCCCTAAACCTCCCCCCTCACCTCCAACCCAGGTCCCAAAAAAACCTTCCACATTAAACAGATGTTCACCTGCACATCTGCTAATGTGGTATATTGTATCCGCTGTTCCCGATGTGGCCTCCTCTACATCGGGGAAACCAAGCGGAGGCTTGGAGACCGCTTTGTGGAACACTTACGCTTGGTTCGTGACAAACGACAACACCTCCCAGTCGTGAACCACTTCAACTCCCCCTCCCACTCCTTGGACGATGTGTCCATCCTGGGCCTCTTCCAGTGCCGCAACAATGCCACCCGAAGGCTGGAGGAACAGCAGCTCATATTCTGCTTCGGAACCCTGCAGCCCGATGGTCTCAATGTGGTCTTTACAAACTTCAAAATCTCCCCACCCCCCCAACCTCATCCCAAGATGTCCCCGCCTCCTTGACCTGTCCGTCTTTTCTCCCACCTATCCGCTCCTCCCACCTCGCTGACCAACCCCCAACCCCACTTCCTGCCTACTAGCCTCATCCCTGCCTCCTTGACCTGTCCGTCTTTTCTCCCACCTACCCACCCCTCCCTCCTCACTGACCAACCCCCATCCCAACTCCCTACCTACACTTACCTTTACTGGCTTCATCCTCGCCTTTTTGACCTGTCTGTCTTTTCTCCACCTATTGCTCCTCTATCCACCTTCCATCATCACCTCCCCCTCTCTCTATTTATTTCAGAGCCCCCTTCCCCTCTCCTATTTCTGAAGAAGGGTCTAGACCCGAAACATCAGCCTTCCTGCTCCTCTGATGCTGCCTGGCCTGCTGTGTTCATTCAGTTCTACACCTTGTTATCTCAGACTCCAGCATTGGTAGTTCCTACTATCCTTGACATCCGTAATGCTGTTGGGATGAGAATTTCAGGATGTTGTCCCAACAACAGTCTAAGAATGGTGATATAGTTTCAAATCAGGATGTTGAACATCTCCGATGGAGACTTGCTGGTGACGGTGTTCCAATCCATCTGCAGCCCTTGAGCTTTTAGATGGTAGAGGCTATGAACTTGGAATGTGCTCTATGGAACCTTGTTTAGTTGTTGCACTACAGCCTGAAGATGGTAAACCATGCTGCCACCGAGGGATATTCGTGGAACAAGGAACAAAGAACAAAGAAAATTACAGCACAGGAACATGCCCTTCGGCCCTCCAAGCCTGCGCCAATCCAGATCCTCTATCTAAACCTGTTGCCTATTTTCCAAGATAGTAGGAACTGCAGATGCTGGAGAATCTGAGATAACAAGGTGTAGCGCTAGATGAACACAGCAGGCCAAGCAGCATCAGAGGAACAGGAAGGCTGACATTTTGGGCCTAGACCCTTCTTCAGAAATGGGGGAGGGGAAGGGGGTTCTGAAATAAATAGGGAGAGAGGGGGAGGCGGATAGAAGATGGATAGAGGAGAAGATAGGTGGAGAGGAGACAGACAGGTCGAAGAGGCAGGGATGGAGCCAGTAAAGGTGAGTGTAGGTGGGGTGTTAGGGAGGAGATAGGTCAGTCCAGGGAGGACGGACAGGTCAAGGGGGCAGGATGAGGCTAGTAGGTAGGAGATGGGGGTGGGGCTTGAGGTGGGAGGAGTGGATAGGTGGGAGGAAGGACAGGTTAGGGAGGCGGGGACGAGCTGGGCTGGTTTTGGGGTGCGGTTGGGGGAGGGGAGATTTTGAAGCTTGTGAAGTCCACATTGATACCATTAGGTTGCAGGGTTCCCAAGCGGAATATGAGTTGCTGTTTCTGCAACTTTTGGGTGGCATTGTTGTAGCACTGCAGGAGGCCCAGAATGGACATGTCATCTGAGGAATGGGAGGGGGAGTTGAAATGGTTCACGACTGGGAGGTGCAGTTGTTTAGTGCGAACTGAGCATAGGTTCCTACCTATTTTCCAAGGATCTGTATCCCTCTGCTCCCTGCCCATTCATGTATCCGTCTAGCTACATCTTAAATGACGCTATCGTGCCCGCCTCTACCACCTCCGCTGGCAACGCGTTCCAGGCACCCACCACCCTCTGCGTAAAGAACTTTCCACGCATATCTCCCTTAAATTTTTCCCCTCTCACCTTGAAAGCGTGACCCCCAGTAATTGAGTCCCCCACTCTGGGAAGGAAGTGAATATTGAAAGTGGTGGATGGGGTACCAGTTGAATGGGTTGCTTTGCCCTGGATGTTGTTAAGCTTCTTGAGTGTTGTTGGCGCTTCAGCCATCCTGCTAAGTGGGGAGCGTTCCATCATACTCCTGACTTGTGCCTTGTAAATGCTAGACAGGCTGTGGGGAGTCAGGAGGTAAGTAACTTGCTACAGATTTCTTAGTGTCTGATCAGCTCTGTAGCCAAAGTATTTGTATGGCTGGTCCAGTTCAGTTTCCGTTCAACAACAACCCTTAGTATATTGACTGCGGGGTATTCAGTGAAAGCAATGGCCATTCATCTCAGGGAAAGACGGCTAGATTCTCCATGTTGGATATCATCATTGCTTGGTATTTGTATGACCGAAAAGTTACTTGCCACTTATTAGACAAACCCTGGATGTTGTCCAGGTTTTGCTGCATATGGATATGGCTTATCTGAGGGGTCATGAACAGTACTGAACATTGGTTTGTTGGTGTTACTACCAGTTCTCAGTTTTATGCTGGGAGGTTTCTCCAGTTTCTGTCCTTTTTCTAGACGTAGTGGTTTGATGGTGGCTTGCTTGGCTATTTCAAAGGACATTTAAGAATCAACCACATTGCTATGGTTTAGGTGTCACATGTAGGCTGGACCAGCTAATGACAGCAGTTTTCTTCCCTTAAAGGACACTAGTGAACCAGACATACTTTTACAACAATCAGCAATCAACAATGGTTTCACCCTCACTATTAGGCTAACTTTTAATTTCAAATTTTTATTGAATTCAAATTCCACCATGTATCATGGTGGGCTGTCCTCAGAGTCACATGGGCCTTTTATTATTGTCCAATGACATTGCCACTACACCACCAATTCTCTATCAGTGTAACCCATGGGGAGCTCAAATTTAAGAAGATTTGTATTAACCAACCCTCATTGCCTCCTGGAATTGTTTCTGTCAAACTGACATTAAAATCTGACCTTTTACATTTGACTGCATAGCTGCAGAGTTTTATACTGACAGTTCTTCACTGTGGACCTCAACAAGGCATCAATGTTTGCTTTCTTACATTCTACACACCTTAGACTTGATGCTATTCAAAATTCTGCTGCCTGTGTCTTAATTCACATTAAGTCCTGTTCACCATCTTCTGTGCTTTTTTTTAACCTATAGTGCTGGATTTTCAGGAAGATATTAAGAATGAAGACAGTCGTCAAATCCCTCCATGGCCCCATTTTAATCTCAATCAGACCTATAACCCTCTGCGAAATCAGTGGTCCTCTAATTCTGGCCTCCTGTACAACCATGGTTTTAACAGTAAACCCATTTCATTCCCTCAAGCTCTGGAAAAGCCTCTTGATATCTCATGATCTCACTACCTCACGATCCTTCTTTAAAACACTCCTTAAAATTTACCTCCTTGATTAAGCTTCCAATAGTCTGAACTAAGATCTATTTACATGGCTTAGCTTTCATAGCTGGTACTTTATAATGCTCCTGTGAAGTGTCTTGGAGTGTTTTATTCTGTTAAAACAAAACCAAAGAATTGCAGATGTTGGAAATCAGAAACAGAATCAGAAATTGCAGGAAAAGCTCATCAGGTCAGACAGCATCTGTGGAGAGAAGGCAGAGTTAACATTTTGATGGGACCTTCTTCAGAACTTCACAGATGCTGCCTGACTAGCCAAGTTTTTCCAGCAATTACTGATTTGTTTCTATATACATTATTGTTGGGGAAAAAGAAAACTTTACTCTAAGGCTCATTAAACCATCTTCAAAGGATAGGAATCCTCAGAGCAGTCACAGAGAGATTGTCAATTTGGCCTTTTCACCTGATATCCATTATTTTTAACATAAACTTTCTCAGTAACTTTAGGTGAGAAGAAAATATAGTTTGCTATTCCAAGTGTGGAGCTGGAGGAACACAGCAGGCCAGGCAACATCAGAGGAGCAGGGAAGTTGACGTTTTGGGTCAGGACCCTTCTTCAGAAAGGCTTTCTGAAAAAGAGTCCCAACCCGAAACATCAACTTTCCTGCTCCTCTGATGCTGCCTGGCCTGCTGTGTTCCTCC
>NC_063345.1:20858913-20961747 GCF_021869965.1 Rhincodon typus | reverse complement strand
TGTTCATCCAGCTCTACACCTTGTTATCTCAGATTCTCCAGCATCTGCAGTTCCTACTATCTCTGAAACAAATATGTTCTTGCCAGAGTTACCTTTGCAGATGTGTGTCTGATTATTAACAATTTCCCTATAAAATAGTTTTCTTTTGAATTGTTTTTAACAAGATTGATCTTTTCATGGAATTGAGGTGGAATTTTCTATGCTGCTAACAATTAGATTTATTTTAATTGGGTGTTAAGCATGTGTTTTATCATAGGACAGAGATTTTTCAAGATAAGGAGAAAGGATATTATAGCAACTTTGATTGAAGCAACTGAATCCTTTTTAGTGATAAACATGGGGAATTTTCTGCATATATTCTGTACGTAGGGAACTTCCCATGGAATTTATCATAAAATACTAAATTTTCTTTGAAGTGAGAATTTAATTATAATTACTTTCTTTAACAAAGAGGGTTTTTTTAAAATCCTATGGTAATTAAAATATTAGAAATCACAAATATGGAAATAAGCACACAATGGTTGGGAAGTGTTAAACAGAATTTAGAAGGTTGCAAGTTCATGTCAGTGAATGATAATCAAAGAGAAAGTTTAGAATGTGTGCAGAAGTTCTGAGATTCAGAAAACCTAAACCAAGATCATTGGAAAGAGTTTTTGTAAATGAGAAAATAATTTCTATACATTTCACCCTCCCATCTGCATTATCGGGGAATACTGATCTAATGAAGATGTGGGCAGTTTGAATTTATCCCTACAACAGAAGTTCCCAAATTTACTCATTACATACTCATACACAAATGGTAAAACACATATACAATTTATGTAATACATTAATAGTGCCACACACCTTTAGAATCATATTATATTTATATTGCACCTTGAAGATATTAAACTTTGAAGTTGCTATATAGGAGCATTATAAAACAATGTATGACATTGAGCCACATAAGGAGATATTAGGTCAGATGACTACAGGTTTGGTCAAAGAGGAAGGTTTCAACTGGTTCTTCAAAAGGGAAAGTGAGGTGAAGAGATGCAGAGCTCGTACCCAGGCAACTGAAAGCACATATATCCATAGTGAAGAAATTAAAATCAGGGATACTGAAGAGTGCAGATTATATGAGTACAGGAAATGCAGTCCGTACTGAAGACCAGGTGCACAGCATTCAAATTGGATGACCCAAACCAATAATAGAAATCCAGATATGACCTCTGTAAAGCCATCACAGATTCCAAGACGCAGTACTAGACCAAGATGGAGGCCCAAACCTACCAAACAGACCCCTGCTGCCTGTGGCAGGGCCTAAACGACATTACGGGACACAAAATGAAGCAGAGCAAGTTAGCAGACAAAGACACATCCCTCCCTGACGCGCTAAATTCTTTCTATGCTCGGCTTGAGCAGAATGCCAGCAGCCTAGCGGCATCTACTCTGTCAGCCATGGAAACACCTGTTCCCTCCATCACTGCTGCGGATCTCATATCAGTCTTCCTGGGAGTCAACGCAAGGAAAACAATGGACCCGGCCAAGTACACAGATCCTGTGCGGACCAACTGGCGGAGGTATTCACTGACATCTTCAACCTCTCCCTCCTACAAGCCGAAGTCCCCACCTGCTTCAAGAAGACCAAAATCATCCCTGTACCTAAGAAAGCAAATGCAATGTGCCTTAATGACTACCACCCAGTGGCTCTGACCTCCATAGACATTAAATCCTTCGAGAGCCTGGTCATGGCCACGTCAGCTTGAGTCTCTCAGCCAGCCTCGATCCCCAACAGTTTGCCTACTGATATAACAGGTCCAAGTGGATTCCATTTCCCTAGCCCTGCACTCATCCCTGGAACATATGGACTACGAGGACACCTACGTCAGACTCCTGCTCATTGACTACAGCTCCGCCTTCAACATTATTATTCCCTCCAGACTGATCTCAAAACTCAGTGACCTTGGTCTCGGCTCCAGCCTCTGCAAATGTATCCTCAGCTTCCTGACCCACAGACCACAATCAGTGAAGATAGGTAACTACAGATCCTCCACAATAATTCCGAATGAACACCATCTATAAGTTTTCTGACTATAGTGGGATGGATATCTAACAACGATGAGTCAAAATACAAAAAGGGAGATAGAGGGCATTGAAAACAACCTCTCTCTCAATGTCGGAAAAATTAAAGAACTGATCATTGACTTCAGAAAGAAAGGAGGAGAACACACCCTGTCTACATCAATGGAACTGAGGTGGAGAGAGTGGACAGTGCCGAGTTCCTCAGATAACCAACAATCTGTCCTGGACTTCCAACGTAAATACAACAGTCAAGAAGGCACAACAACGCCTCTTCCTCCTCAAGCAGCTCAGGAAATTTAGCATGTCCATGAGGTCAGTCATCAACTTCTACAGATGCGCCATTGAAAGTATACTGTCCGGGTGCCTAACAGCCTGGTATGGAAACTGCTCTACCCAGGACCGTAAGAAATTACAGACGGTCGTGTGTACAACCCAGACCATCATGGAAGCCAACTTTCCATCCATGGACTCCATTTACATGGCTCGCTGCTGTGGAAAGGTGGCCAACACCATCAAAGACTCATCGCACCCTGGTAATGCTCTCCTACAGCCTCTTCCATCAGGCAGAAGATATAGAAGCCTGAACACATGCAAGAGCAGGTTCAGGAACAGCTTCTTCCTGGCCATTATTGGACTGATGAATGGGCTCTCTAGCCTCAAATACTGATTGACCTTGTTAACATGATCTCACCTAGCACATGCCCTGTGCAATGTAACCTGTAATTGTGTCTAAGTCATTTTGATCTGTATATCCTTACTTACTATGATCTGTATGTACTGCATGTAAATGAAGCTTTTCACTGTACTTTGGTACATGTGACAATAAATCAATCAATCAGATATCTCGGACGGTTGTGCCAGGAGGAGGTTTTATAACTACGATAGGATGAGTCCTTGGAGATATTTGAAAATAAGAACAGAATTTTAAAATCAAAGTATTGCTTGACCAAGAGAGAATGTGGATCAGTGAGCACAGGGACAATAGGGGAAACAGGTCTTGGTCTGAGTTATGACAGCACAGTTTTAGATTACTTTAGGTTTATCAAGGGTAGAATGTGAGAAACCTAACAGAGGTGAGTTAGAATAGTCATGTCTAGAGGTAACAAAGATATAAATGAGATTTTCAGCAGCAGATGAACTGTGACTGGGCAAAATCAGGCATTATTGTTGATAGGGAATGCAGCGTCATAGTGGTGGCTCAAATATGTAGTTGAAAATTCATATCATAGTCGATTATGACACCAAGTTTGTAAACAAAAGGGCTTAAGCTAAACTACTGCCAGGTAACATCTTCTTCTTGAGGTTTCTGGCCAAGAGCAGGTCATCCCATAGTGTACACAATGACTCTCATCGGTAAGGCAAAGAGGCAGACCCTGAATCTATTCCAGCCAGAACAGGAGTCAAACCCCAGGCTTTCAGAAACAAACTGAGCCATCCCAGCAGTCCAGCCAACTGAGCCAACTGGCTGTCAGAGGACTCCAAGTTGTTGTGGTAACACACTTTTATTTTCTTCTATTCTTTTATGGAGTGAGGGAGTCACTGGCAGGGTCCCCACTTGTTACCCATCCCTAATTACCCCTGAACTGAGCAGCCTGCCAAACCATTTTGTGATGTTGTAGCCAGGAGGCATGGTTAATACAGACTCTCACTTTTTTTCCATGGCTAAGCAAGAATCCCTTCCACTCTTCCTGCCTGCCATTAACATGTGCTGGAAGGATTTACAAGTTGGTATTCAGCCTATGTGGCTGCGTGATGAACATACTCTCCTTGGCTATGAAGTGTGGGAGTGATACTTGAATGCAGATCTTCTGATTCATAGACAAGGATGTTACCCATTGAGCCACAAGACCTCTGTTATTTGGTAGCTAGGGATGGAAATTTGGAGTGGGGGCAGAAAACAGTGGCTTCAGACCATCCAAAACTTGATTGGAGATCATTTCTGCTCATCCAACTGAATGTCAGATAAGCATTCTGATCATTTTGCATTAGTGGAGGTTTTGAGAGAGGTAGTGATGAGTCAGAGCTGGGTCTTGTCAGCATACACATGAAAGCGCATTATGTGCTTTTGGATGGTCCCATCGAGGGACAGCATATGGATGAGAAATAGAAAGGGGCCAAAAGAGATCCTTGAGGTAATGGAGCGGTAGTAGAAAGCGAAGCCATTGCAATTGGTACTCAGGATGGCTAGATAGGAATGGAACCAGATGAGACTGGTCTCTACCCAGTTAAATTATGGTGGAAAGGCATTGGAGAAGATGGTTTGGTCAACTGTGTCAAAGGTTATAGATATGTTGAGAAGGGCAATGAGAGAAAGCCACTTTTGTCCCAATCATACAAGATGCACTCTATGGTTTTGAAAGAAGCTGCTTCAGCATTTTTGGCAGTGGAATACATAAACCTGATTAGAAAAATTCAAACATGGAGTTCCAGGAAAGACGTGTGCAGATTTAGGAGACAACAACACATTCAAGAGCATTGGAGAGGAAAGAGGGTTGGATATGGTAGCTTGCAAGCATAGTGAGGTGACACATGACAGAAGATTATTTGAGCACATGCATAAAATGTAAAAAAAATCAGATTTCCAGCCTCCTGCCATTCTGGATTAAACCCTCCCCCAAAGTACCAGTGAATGTCCCATGAAGATATTGGCTCCAGTCCTGCTGGGTTGCAATCTGTCCAACCTGTACAGAATTAGCCCCAGTTACTCAGGAATCTAAATAACACTCTCCTAGAACATCTCTCCAGCCACCCCTTCATCCCAAATATTGTCCTATTTCTGATCTTATGAGCAATCAGCACTGGGAGTAATCCTGAGAATGCTACCTTCTAGGTTCTGCTTTCTCCATTTCCTGGGTGCCTTTTTTGCCCAGTTTCTAGATGATGCCGACTATCGCTGGTTCCTCATTTTGCCTGCTTCTATGACAATTTAACACAAATTAATGAACAACCTCAATATTGCACCTGGTAAGTATGCCAAAGATCTCTCCGAAGCGTACATCTGCTGATGTATGCAGTTTTCCCTGCGTGTATAATAATTTAATTTGATTTATTATTGTCACATGTACCTAGGTACTGTGAAAAGCTTTGTCTTGCTCTCAGTAGAGACAGATCATACTATTAAGGTGCATTAGGATTATAGAACAGAGCGGGGAATACAATGTTATGGCAAAGGTGCACAGAGAGCAAGATCAAAATTAAATTTAAATTTTGAGAGGTCCATTCAGAAGTCTACTAACAGCAGGGAAGAAACTGTTCTTGAATCTATTCAGACATGTATACAAAATTTTATATCTTCTGCCCGACAGAAGAGGGTGAAAGAGAGTCTATGGAAGAGAGTACTGTTTCATAGGCAAACCTTATAAGGTGGAATGACAATCTCTGGTTTTGTGGAGGTACCCTTGCTAATTCTTTCTCAGTTAGGAGGGGCATGAGGGGTGCTCCATTAGATGTAATATCCTTATACCTGTAGTCAAATGCATTCTATTTGTAGGATGGACTGGAGTCATTGGCCCTCATGTATACCAACTCTTTTTACTGGCTCCAAGTGCCATATGCTGTACCCTTCTTCAGAAAAGGGTCCTGACCCAAAACGTCAACTTTCCTGCTCCTCTGATGCTGCCTGGCCTGCTGTGTTCCTCCAGCTTCACACTGTGTTATCTCTAACTCCAGCATCTGCAGTTCTTGCTATCTCTCAAGCACAACAGTGACTTCTCGAATACCTTCTGTATCTCTAATAGTGTGAAACAGGGAGACCACAACTCTATTCACCATCTTCTTTGGCATGGTGCTGCAGTACGTCACAGAAGACCTTAAGGAATGAGATTCTGTGCTTTTCTGGACTGTCTGAAATCTTTTCAATTTCTGGCATCTTCAGGCTCACACAATGGCACAAAAGAAACTCATCCATGAGCTGACATGTATATCTTCCAGAGTACTTCCATATGGCTCTGCCTCCTCATGTTCTGGTGACAAGGCCACATCACAAATATTGAAGTCCTGGAAGCAGCCAGCTGGGTTGGGTGAGTCACGTTGCCACAGGGACAGATTGCATTGTACAGAGCTGTTGACTTGTAAAGGAACAGAGGGCCCCACTGGGAACAGAACAGATCTTTTCTACCAGTTTCACCTAATTCTAGAACAGATCAGTCAGTTTAACGTAAATGTACTATTTATAATTGAGGCACCACTCCAATATTTATCATTCCCTCCTTCTTGACATTTCCCAGAATAGCTTTCAGATACTGTAAAACCGCTTTAACCACTATAACTGCAAATTATAACACATCTAAGCAAACTCTTCTCTTGTACTAGATGCATTAATTTTCCTGTGTCCTATGTGTTTACATCTAAAAATAGAATTGTTTACCCAGTTTCTTTGAATATTTTGTTTTCTCTAAATAGTAACATTTTAGATTAAAATATTTCACATTTTAATGACGCTGTGTTTCAACATCAAATTATACACTTCAAATTTACATTGGGATTTGCATATATTTAATTAAAAAAAAGCTATTTGACAGAGACCAGATCAGCCTATGACCTTGGTGAAAATAATTTAATGTTTTATTGACGAAACAAGCAGCACCCCAACTTATCAAAAAGCTAAAAGCTGATCAAGCCAAACCAAAAGACTCCATTATGTATTCAGCTTCCATTAAATGTTGCACTACGTTTTACTCTATCTCAATCCAGCTTTATCATCCCCCACCATCTCCTACTGCAGTCATTTCAAATTTTTGATGTTCTAAGTGACCTTGTTCCATTCTATCTCTGCAGCTTCCTCCAACTTTTGTCCTTTATTTGTTTTACTGACCTTGAATCCACGTATCATTCCTTCTGCACCTGGTCAGAAATCACTTGACACAAGGTTACAGTCCAACAGCTTTATTTGAAAACACAAGCTTTCGGAGCGTCAGTCCTTCTTCAGGTGTGAGTGTTGGACTATAACTTGGCGTCGTGTGATTTCTGACTTTGTCCACCTCAGTCCAACACCAGCACCTCCACTTCTGCACCTGGTACATTGATGGCAGATTTTGCATATATCCTTTCCCCAGCTGTCTGCGTCTCTCCCTCTCTACCTCCTTTAAGGCACTCCCTACTTCTTTGACCAAACATTTGGTCATCTGATCTAGTATCTCTTCAAGACTACTCATTTGGTTCACTCAAGACTTTAGGGAAGAAAACCTACCTTCCTTACCTGGTCTGGCCTACTTATGAGCCTAGGCCCACAGCAATATATTTGACTCTTAATTGCTTTTTGGGCTATTAGGATGGGAAATGAATGATGGTCTAATCAGCAACACTAATATTCTGTGAATTAATTAAAAAATGCTCAATGTCATACTCTGTTGTTTGATGCTCCTATGAAGTGCTTTAGATATTTTGTTACAGTAAAGTTGTGATATTGGATGGATACATTTTTTGCAGTTGCTCAGAGGACTCCCTTATTCTACTTCTTACATCTCTTTCCTTGTTGTCTTTCTCAAATACTGCTCTGAGACTTTTGTTCAGTGACTGGGCATTTTTAACGTAACAGACTGAAATGTTTTGCCATGATAAAGCACCGTACACACTACACCACCAAACAACTCATACTCTTCGGCCCCCAAAATCCACAATGAGCCAAGAAGATACAAACTATCAATAATTAGAAAAGATATACATCTGTGGACTGCCAGGGATAGAAGCCCACTCTATCTATCACTTGTTCACTGTGCAAAACGTACAACATGAATGGAACATGTACTGAAGATACTGGAAAAACAGTCTGCCAGCATCTGTGGAGAACATAGAACATAGAACATTACAGCGCAGTACAGGCCCTTCGGCCCTCGATGTTGCGCCGACCTGTGAAACCAATCTGAAGCCCATCTAACCTAAACTATTCCATTATCATCCATATGTTTATCCAATGACCATTTAAATGCCCTTAAAGTTGGCGAGTCTACTACTTTTGCAGGCAGGGCATTCCACGCCCTTACTGCTCTCTGAGTAAAGAACCTACCTCTGACATCTGTCCTATATCTATCACCCCTCAATTTAAAGCTATGTCCCCTCGTGCTAGCCATCACCATCCGAGGAAAAAGGCTCCCACTGTTCACCCTATCTAATCCTCTGATCATCTTGTGGAGAGAGGAACAGAATCAATATTTAAGGTTGAGTGCAGTCCTTACATCAAAATGAAAGATCCCTTGATTCAACTTGACACATTAATTTGACACAGATGTTGCCAGACTTGCTGAGTTTTTCCAGCATTTTCAAATTTTATTCAAATAAGTTAAGACATAGTCAACATCACAGAAAAGGGCTGAAACCAGGTTCTTTACCACAGATGAGACCGTTCTTTAGAAACAGGAACCCAGTAAATTTCCCCTCCCTCAGCTGTTTTTCCCTTGGTGACATTTCCAAGCTACACAGCTTTCCCACTCGCTCAATTTCTTTTGAACGAAAACAATGTTAGTTACAGTGTATGGTGGTTAAGAGCCATAAAAAACTAGAAGGGTTGCAGCTTCAATGGCAGTTCTGTGCTGAGTTAAGTTCTGCTCTGTCATTTTGCTGGGGGAAGTGTTAAACCTCATTGTCTCTAGACTCAAGCAGATACAATCATCACAAACCCAGGGGAAAAATCCATTTTTATGAGGAAAAGCACTGGCAGAGTGTAAGTTACATAATTTAGGGGTTTAGTTACATGATGTTGTAAGTTCAGGCCTTTACTCTTTCCAGTAAACATGAACAGTCTTTATTAAACATAACTTTGTTAAATATGCAGGGGATTGCAAGAGAGAATTGCTGGATTCTGGAACCTTATGGACTCAGGCCCATGTTCCATGTGTTCTGACCTCACTCTGATACTTTTTGAACATGCTCTGTAGCCATTCCTGTAGTGAAGGTATAGTTAACCCTTTAGTCCACACATATGTCACTAAAAACAAGGACGGAGAAACAGAATTACAACAAAAAGACTAAAGGGATATTAAGCTTCATTGTGAAAAGATCAGAATGTAAATGCAAAGAAGTCCCATGGTAATTGCACATACAGTATCAGTGTAATCTGAAAAGGAGGAGGAGGCATGGTTGGATTTCTCTGAGGTGATCAAATCCCACCATATCATTCCCAAATCAATTAGCTACAAGCAAGAAGTAAAGAGAGACTTAATAGTTGACATATGAAGCTTTCATGATCATGGTGTGCATGCCATCAGTATGCTGGAACAGATGTCTGGGCAGATTAGGAAATGGTTTGCAATATAACCCCACTGAGGACTCAAAAGTCATGCACATTGTACCCTTTCATCTTACAAAAGGCTAAAATAAGTAAATAATTAACCATTGTCCACAAAGACAAAAAACTTCTCTCTCCAATGCAGGGAGAGAGAGAGAGACAGAGACAGAGAGAGTGAGAGATAGTTATATATCACTAGACAGGCACCATGCTGCAAGCACTAGGCCTAGGTGCAACCATTGGTGGGGAGGATCTAGTATGATGGCATGCTGGTAGATATATTCGCTGGGTTCGATCCCAGCCATGGGTTACTGTTTGTGCGGAGTTTGCATGTTCTCCCGTGTCTGCGTGAGTTTCCTCCGGGTGCTGTGGTTTCCTCCCATAGTCCAAAGATGTGCAGATTAGTTGGAATGGCCATGCTAAATCGTCCAGGAATGTGTAGGTTATTCAAATAGCCATGATTAATGCGGGTTACAGGATAGGGTGGGGCTGGATGGGATGCTCTTCAGCGGTTTGGTATGGACTCGATGGGCCAAATGGCCTCTATCCGCACTGTAGAGATGCTATGATTCTATACCTAATCAGTATACATGGCACCTATAAAGAGGCAATCTGATTGAGATATTTAAAATACTGAAAGTATGTTGCCTATCTAATCGGAGAGCAGGCTTTCCTATAGGTGCAGAATGCAGAATGAAAGAACCAGACCTTACAAATCTAAATCAGTAAGCTAAAAGCAAATCTAAAGAAAACTTTTCGTACAAAATGTAAGCCAAAAAGCAATGGATACAAAGTTAACTGAGGTATTTAAAAAGGAGACGTATGGATTTGCAATAAGCATAAGTCAGGGACTCGAATGAGAAAAACAGAAGAAATATTTGGCAAACAAAATGATACAGTGAGGTCAATAGTTCAAATGACCAATTCTATTTCACCCCCCCCCCCGGTGATTACATTAGCTGCTGTACTACAGAATATCTGATAATGCCCTACCCCTATTTCAGCATGGGATCTGAGGGATGGATGAGCTGCATCCTAGGATTTTAAAGGAATTAGCTGCAGAAATACTGTATATATTGATTGTAATCTTCCAGGAATGCTTAGATTCTGGAAAAGTCCCAGAGGATTGGAAAACTGCCAATGTAACACCTTTATTCAAAAAGCAGGAGATAAAAAAGGGCAACTAAAGGTCAGTTAGCTTAACATTTATTGAGAAAATGTTAAGTCTATTATAAAGGATAAAATAGCGGAGCACTTAGAAATACATAAGATGATTAACCGGAGTCAGCATGGTTTCACGAAGGGAACATAATGTCTGACTAGACTTTACTAGAATTTTTTGAAAAGGTAACAAACAGGATAGATAAATGGGAAGCAGTGGATCTAATATTCAGTGAATCTAATAAGAGGAGACTGCATTGGGGAAACGAAGCGTAGACTGGGTGACTGCTTTGCAGAACATCCTCGTTCTGTTCGCAAAAAAGACCCTGAGCTTCCAGTTGCCTGCCACTTTAACACACCAGCCTGTTCCCTGGCCAACATCTCTGTCTCTGCAACGCAAGCTAGAAAAATAAAACCTCATTTTCTGCTTGGGGACCCTGAAGTCCTCCAGACTCAATATCGAGTTCAATAATTTTAGGGCCTAAACTCTCCCATGTCATAGCCCTCTACCCCACACACAGACTGCCATTACACACTACCTTTTGTTAGCCACTAACAGTCTCCATTAACGGCTATTCGCCCTCCTAGCCAGATTGTTATTAACTCCCTTGTCTATCCAACTGTTTTTCTCTCTCTTCGGGCTCTATCCTTTTGTTTACTCCCTACCCCATCTCCCTCTTTATTTTCTGCATATAAACCGACATTTTCCCAGCTACCATCAGTTCTGAGGAAGGGTCACCGGACCTGAAACGTTAATTCTGATTTTTTCTTCACAGATGCTGCCAGACCTGCTGAGCTTTTCCAGCAACTTCTGTTTTTGTTTCTGATTTACAGCATTCGCAGTTCTTTCGGTTTTTATTGAGTGCTTCTGAACTGGCTATGCCAGGTGTACCTGTTCCTCAATGTTACTGAAACGTAAGGAATCACTGATGCATTTTTTAAAAATACTTGTTAAATACAAGACAAGGATTGGGGATAAGGGGTGCATTTTCAAGTTGGCAACCTGCTAACTAGTGACGTGTCACAGGGATCAGTGGTCACAATTATTTACAATGTATATTAATAACTTTGGACGCAGTCCAGAGAAGGTTCAATAGACTGATAACAGGTATGAAGAGAGGTTGAATAGATTGAGCCTGTAATGATTGGATTTTAGAAGAATGAGAGGTGACTTTATTGAAACATATTTAGGGGACTTGACAGGGTAGATGTGAAAAGGTTGTTTCCCCTTGTGAGAGAGTCTAGGACCAGAGGGCACAATCACAGTGTAAGAAGCTGCGCAGTTAAGGCAGAGATGAGGAGGAATTTCTTCTTTCATACGGTTGTGAATCTGTGGAATTCTTTACCACAGAAGGCTGTGAAGGCAAGGTCATTCAGCAAATTGAAGGCTCAGATAGGCATATTTTTAATCAGTAAGGGAAACAAGGGTTATGAGGAAAAGATAGAAATATGGAGTTGAGGTTTATCTGATCAGCTATGATCTCACAGAATGGCACAGCAGATTCGATGGGCTGAATGGGCTATTTCCGCTCCTAGGTCTTATTGTCTTGTGGAGCTAGCTGCAGTGAAATTCCCATCTCAAATGACTAGGCACTGTATTTACATATTCCTTTGTGACAATGTATGTATGACACATCATTCCTTGAAAATCGGGTGCGTAGAAAACCAGACTTAAATTATATGAAATGGGTGGCTTGGGCTACAAGTTGAAAGTACCTTTATGTGGAAAATCATGTAAAGGTCAAAGTCATGTTAAGACAAAAATATTTCAAAATTTTGTAAACAGCTTTTTTTCTCATTTATATCTTCCTGTTGGCACTGAGACTTCCTTAAACTTAGTGCCAGTTCTGGAAATTATTTATCTTTTGTCCCAGCATCATAAATGGCAGCAATGACATCTTGTGACTTGAAATTGCCCTTTGGATGATGACCAACACAGGGTTCCAGGCAGTTTTGACTGGAAGGGATTATGTGACTAGCCCATTGGCAGAAACATCACTGCACTTGCAGACAGATCTGTCAGTCTGGCTCCTTTGAACAATAATTTTTGCAGGTGGAAATTTCAATGACCAAAATGAAGTTGGGAGATATGTGTAAACACCTGACTGTACTAATTACTTGGAAGCAAAATTTTTAGGGTGGCAGCGTGGTTCAGTGGTTGGGACTGCTGCCTCACAGCACCGGGGACCTGGGTTTGATTCCAGCCTCGGGTGACTGTCTGTGCGGAGTTTGTACATTTTCCTCGTTTCTGTGTGAGTTTCCTCGGAGTGCTCCGGTTTCCTCCCAGAGTCCAAAGCTGTGCAGGTTAGGTAGATTGACCATGATAAATTGCCCATAGTGTGCAGGGATGTGTAGGTTAGGTGGATTAGCCATGGGAAAAGCAGTGATAAGATGGGATGCTCTTCAGAGGGTTGGTTTGATGGGCTGAATAGCCTGTTTCCTTACAGTAGGGATTCTATGATTCACTCCAACCAGTATATATTGTGCTCTCATTGGCATTGCATAACAGATGTTGTGCCAGGCTGATCACTTTGCTCTTCAGTAGATTTGAGGTAAGGAGTTGCTCCCTAAACATGCTCCTTAATTAGTTTTTTTCAATTCTCTATCCACAGATCACCTCACTCAATAACAGTAAAATAACCATCATACATGGACTCAAAATTTCCCCAGCCTTCTTCATCTGTGTCCACCTTGAAGATACTTCTTCAATATTTTTCCAACTTTTCTAATTTTATGAATGATTGTATCATTAAGTGGTAACTACCTCCCTATGCAAGTACCTCCATCTGAGCTGCAACGTACATTGTCTCAAACAATACAGCTCTAACAAATTACGGTGCATTCATCAGGCTTTAGCTTCAGCTTATACTTCCCGCATTATATTTTTCGCAGGGTTCCCTGACTACAGACTCCTACCCCACCCGAGTCTGAGCTCGGCCTTCTCTCGCATACACTTACTGTCCTAACACATTACAATTTCACCTACTGGTTTAAACACTGACGTGTACGCATCATACAACCGCTCAAGATGGGGTATCTGTATGTCATCCGATGAGCCCTTACACTCAGCCTGTTATCACTTCTCCCAGAGTCCACATTCCTTCATTTCTGTAAAATTTTGACATAGTAGCCGATCACACTTCTTATTCTGATTGTAATTCTTTTTACATCCCTTTCACTAATGCTACTTTGATTGCTTTAAAGTCAGTTTCTCTGTGGATTATGTGTCAGTATCTTATCATTTAAACTATGGCCATATTAATTATTTCGACAAGTAGGTGTACACGTCTGAGACCCATTCTTCAGCGCAATTTGTTTTTTTTTAACCATGTATTCCTTCATGTTTGTTACTTCCAAGGCAACAAACACTTTTGCACGCTTACATCGGTATCCCAAGATCATTCAATGCATTCTTGGGTCTCGTATAATCTTATCAAAACATGTATGAGGTTTTGTTTATCACCCCACGTATGGTCCCGATGCCTATGGTAGTGGCTCTGTTATCCAGTTCAGTTCTCTTAAAAGGAAAGAAGAGAACACAAACATCACCAAGACAAAGTTATCAATTTAGTACTCTCACCTAAACTTTCCTTTCACTAAAATGCATTTTAACCTCAATTGTCATTTCAACCCATTATTCTAATTTTTTTTAATCTTCTGCCACCAATCTCCACCCTTAATTACTTCGTCTCATCCAATTTTGCAATTGAACTATTACCGCCAATCTAATTCCACAGATCTGAAGAGATTTGTAGTCCATGGAACATATGCTTATAATATTTTAAAATAGAAGTCAAAAATTTCTGTCTGATTCAGGCAAAAACATACTTTGACTCCTTTTTTAAAATTGTTTGATAACTTATTTTAGATATTTGATAGGGAGAGAGTGGGAGGCGGATAGAAGAGGGATAGAGGAGAGGATAGGTGGAGAGGAAACAAACAGGTCGAAGAGGTACTGCAGCCACATCACCTTCCTTAGCACCTGCCTACGGAACCAGATCATCCCCAATGGACTACAATCCACATTCAAGCCTTCCCAATTTGGCCCCAACCGTGACAATATCTTCCCAGTCGCGAACCATTTCAACTCCCCCTCCCATTCCTCAGATGACATGTCCATCCTGGGCCTCCTGCAGTGCCACAACGATGCCACCCAAAGGTTGCAGGAACAGCAACTCATATTCCGCTTGGGAACCCTGCAGCCCAATGGTATCAATGTGGATTTCACAAGTTTCAAAATCTCCCCTCCCCCTACCGCATCCCAAAACCAGTCCAGCTCGTCCCTGCCTCCCTAACCTGTTCTTCCTCCCACCTATCCCCTCCTCCCACCTCAAGCCACACCTCCATCTCCTACCGACCAACCTCATCCCGCCCCCTTGACCTGTCCGTCCTCCCTGGACTGACCTATCCCCTTCCTAACTCCCTACCTACACTCACCTTTACTGGCTCCATCCCCGCCTCTTCAACCTGTTTGTTTTCTCTCCACCCATCTTCTCCTCTATCCCTCTTCTATCCGCCTCCCACTCTCTCCCTATTTACTTCAGAACCCCCTTCCCCTCTCCCTTTTCTGATGAAGGGTCTAGGCCCGAAACGTCAGCCTCTCTGCTCCTATGATGCTGCTTGGCCTGCTGTGTTCATCCAGCCCTGCACCTTGTTGTCTTAGATATTTGATATATCTCTATGTAAATTTGTCCAAATTCAATATTCCGTTTCCTCCCTCAAAGTCAATAACAATTTCTTATGCATTGAAATCACTGAGACTATGTGCATGCACTTTATCATTTTCTCGAATCATCTTATATTTTCAGGTAACTATTCCTTTAAATGTTTTAGAGTGCCAGGCCATATGGGTCTTAATTTTTTTTTTATCAAGATATGCTTAAGTGTAACCAGGCTTAGTGGTTTCAAACTTCCTGATATTCAAATACATTGGATGTTTTCCCACTAGTTCTCCAAGCTGAGATGCATTGTTAGGGATTGGATTGAAGATGCCTGATCCATCACTGTGTTGCAAAATTGCAAGTCTGCAGACAGGTTCAAAACTTCATAGCCATCAATGAAAATTTTCAGTATCTTCAATTCTCTGAAAAACAAAACAGTATACATCCATTCCACTTCAAGCACAATGGGTTAACTAGTAATGATTTACTGTTGCTTTAAAGGGGCGGTGTGAAAACTCCTGGACGTAATTTCATCAACTGTCTGTCTTCCTCCTGTGCAGAAATAAGTGTGTTATAATTAACAAAAGAGAAGCCTACCTCCTTCTTTTTAGATTCTCTCTTTATAAAACCCCTCAAAATCAGTTTTGTCAGATTTTAGAAAGTACCATCAAAAATTTTGTTCAAAGAAAATTACATTTCCAAAATTCCAATTTCTCTATTACAGGTAGTGCTCCTATAACGTGATTGTCGTGTTCTTGTGTGACCTTGCACTATAGAAAATCGCACTACAGGAAATTGCCATTGAAATTCGCTATACTGTATAGTAGAAAGTTTGCGTTATCCAAACAGTGTCCACTATTCATCAATTGCGTTACAGCCAATTCATGTTACAAAACACGCATTATAGCAGAACTACCTGTACTTGGATACCTTCACACCAAAGTACTTTTATGATGAGCAAATCTTATCATCCCAATTAAAGATTCACTCGTGTGTTAAAACAGTATTTGGAAGTTCACTCTGGCCAGAAAATGAAATTCCAAACATGATAATTTAAGCATAATATTTCTAAAATTAAATGTACCCAGACCTCTTTCCTCAATCCAAGCACAACACAGATAGTACATTAATTTAAGGAAAGAGCAAATAAGTTATATATTTTGACTTAACTTTTACTTCCTCAATTAACTTTAATCAACCGTAGCCAATTCCAAGAGGTAATTTTTTACCAAGCTTTAAGAACGAAATTTTTAAATCAACATTTTATCACAGATTTTTGCTTTACACAACCACTGATTGTTCCTTAAAAGGACATTACATTAACCATTAACCATACCTGTTCCACACTGATACAAGCGCACATTGTACTTTCAAATCACTATACATTCCCAAAATACAAACTAAACTCAAAGTATTCCCAAATCTTGAGCTCCAGGAGACAAAACACACAAATTACCCAAGATAACACTTAACAACCAACGAATGAAGACGTATCCAAATCAGACCACAAAGCATTAACACATAACACAGGGGCTGTGGGTACTCAACATTCACATCCAGACAGGAAAAAGTTATCACCTTGGTCAAACACAAAAGCTGGTCTCTCTCTCTCTCCCCCTGCCACCCCCGCCACCAGCCCCCTCCCCCCCCCAGCAGCAGTGGTTGAGGCAGGTGCATTAACAACATTTAAAAGGCATTTGGACAAATACATGGATAGGAAAGATATTTATAAGTTATGGACCAAGCGCAGGGAAATGAGGTTAGTGTGGATGGACATTTTGATCGGCATGGACCATTTTGGGCCGAAGGGTCTGTCTCCGTGCTGTAGGATTCTATGACTCTAAGACTTGGAAATAGAGCAAGAAGCACACAGCAGCTTCACATTCCAAGATTAACAGCCATTTACAGGGAATTTATCTCCATAAATCTCAGCTGTGACAAATATCTGCTAACCGAAGAATTTCTCTTTAATTTGACATGTACATTAATATTAAAGCCTTCTCTTCCTTATTTGTCTTTTCTTTATCCCACCATTCTCTTTGCATGTTAGATAGGTCTATGGGATTCCAATATTCTTTAATCCTTAGGTCAATTAGCTTCTTATTTTTATTTGCAAGAAATCGGATGATGATTAATGAGGAGGCAATGGCCTAGTGGTATTATCGCTGGATTGTTAACCCAGAGACCCAGGTAATGTTCTGGGGACCCAGGTTTGAATCCCACTACAGCAAATAGTGAGATTTGAATTCAATAAATATCTGGACTTAATAATGACCACGAATCCATTGCTGATTGTCGGAAAAACCCATCTGGTTCACTAGCATCCTTTAGGGAAGGCAATCTGCCGTCCTTAACTGGTCTGGCCTACATGTGACTCCAGACCCACAGCAAAGTGATTGACTCTTAACTGCCCACTGGGCAATTAGGGATGGGCAATAAATGCTGCCTGGTCAGTGATGCCCTCATCCTGTGAATGAATAAGGGGGAAAAAAATTATTATAGGATTAGCCAGGTAATGACTCAGAAAATTATGCAACACTAAACTACTACCACGGCCCGATCCTTGTGCTAAACCAAACCATATGCACTCCATCACCGGGGAATTATCGTGCCTATGCATTTGCATCAGATTATCTTCTCATCTGAGTCCTACTATAACACTAGCCAAGCCAGAGGTCCTGTGGAGGACACAGTGCTCCACAGTTACTCAGTCCATCTCGGAGGCCACTCGCCAACCAGAGCTCCGGCTGGTAACCATGCACCAGCGCCAAAATACATCAACATCAGGTTAATCACCCTTTGATTAACCTTGGTCTGGTCCAACTTTCTTTGCCCGAGACATCTCGCAACCAATCCACCTACATGCTGTCATCTGATTGACTTGACCCATCCTGGAGGGCTGAACCCACCGCTACTCCAGGCTATCGTGATTGACACAAGCTCCATCAGTAGCTATTCCAGAATCCTGAGACTGAGTGAACCTAATTTCGGTTCGGGTACAGGAGGGGGTTACCTAGAGCTCTGAGCAAGCCAGACATACAGATCACAATGAATGCACAGACTACTCACTTGTTGGTGGTCCTGCTTCCCATACGTAGAGCCAAATTGTTGGGGTGGAATGACCAAATGATTCCCGACACCAAGGAGTTCACTTCGAGCATCAAAGAGTTTATTGAAATTACGCTGGTGGGAAGAAACCAGTAAAAATCCATAGAGGTCTTCACTAAACAAAGGAAAACATACATTTTAACACAGAGACAACAAGGTGCAGGGCTGGATGAACACAGCAGGCCAAGCAGCATCATAGGAGCAGAGAGACGTTTCGGGCCTAGACCCTTCATCAGAAAAGGGGGAGGGGAAGGGGGTTTTGAAATAAATAGGGAGAGAGTGGGAGGCGGATAGAAGAGGGATAGAGGAGAGGATAGGTGGAGAGGAAACAAACAGGTCGAAGAGGCGGGGATGGAGCCAGGAAAGGTGAGTGTAGGTAGGGAGTTAGGAAGGGGATAGGTCAGTCCAGGGAGGACGGACAGGTCAAGGGGGCGGGATGAGGTTGGTCGGTAGGAGATGGAGGTGCGGCTTGAGGTGGGAGGAGGGGATAGGTGGGAGGAAGAACAGGTTAGGGAGGCAGGGACGAGCTGGACTGGTTTTGGGATGCGGTAGGGGGAGGGGAGATTTTGAAACTTGTGAAATCCACATTGATACCATTGGGCTGCAGGGTTCCCAAGCGGAATATGAGTTGCTGTTCCTGCAACCTTCGGGTGGCATCGTTGTGGCACTGCAGGAGGCCCAGGATGGACATGTCATCTGAGGAATGGGAGGGGGAGTTGAAATGGTTTGCGATTGGGAGGTGCAGTTGTTTAGTGCGACCTGATAGTAGGTGTTCTGCAAAGTGGTCCCCAAGCCTCCGCTTGGTTTCCCTGATGTAGAGGAGGCCACAACGGTAACAGCGGATGCAGTATACCACATTAGCAGATGTGTAGGTGAACATCTGCTTGATGTGGAAGGTCTTCTTAGGGCCTGGGATGGGGGTGAGGGGGGAGGTGTAGGGGCAGGTGTAGCACTTCCTGCGGTAGCAGGGAAAAGTGCCAGGTGTGGTGGGGCCGGAGGGGAGTGTGGAGCGGACAAGGGAGTCACGGAGAGAGTGGTCCCTCCGGAAAGCAGATAAGGGTGGGGAGGGAAAAATATCTTTGGTGGTGGGGTCGGATTGCACATGGCGGAAGTGTTGGAGGATGATGCGTTGGATCCGGGGGTTGGTGGGGGGGTACATGAGGACGAGGGGGATTCTGTTTTGGTTGTTATTGCGGGGAGGGGGTGTGAGGGATGATTTGCGGGAAATGCGGGAGACATGGTCGAGGGCGTTCTCGACCACTGAGGGGGGGAAGTTGCGGTCCTTGAAAAACGAGGACATCTGAGATGTACGGGAGTGGAATGCCTCATCCTGGGAGCAGATGCGGCGGAGACGAAGGAATTGGGAATAGGGGATGGCATTTTTGCAGGAAGGTGGGTGGGACGAGGTGTATTCTAGGTAGCTGTGGGAGTCGGTGGGCTTGAAATGGATATCGGTTTCTAGGTGGTTGCCAGAGATGGAGACAGAGAGGTCCAGGAAGGAGAGACAGGTATTAGAGATGGTCCAGGTGAACTTAAGGTTGGGGTGGAAGGTGTTGGTGAAGTGGATGAACTGTTTGAGCTCCTCGTGGGAGCACGAGGCGGCGCCGATACAGTCATCAATGTAACGGAGGAAGAGGTGGGGTTTAGGGACAGTGTAGGTACGGAAGAGGGATTGTTCCACGTAACCTACAAAGAGACAGGCATAGCTTGGGCCCATGCGGGTATCCATGACCATCCCCTTTGTCTGTAGGAAGTGGGAGGAATTGAAAGAGAAGTTGTTGAGGGTGAGGACGAGTTCGGCTAAGCGGCCTATTCCTCAGACGACATGTCCATCCTGGGCCTCCTGCAGTGCCACAATGATGCTACCCGAAGGTTGCAGGAACAGCAACTCATATTCGGCTTGGGAACCCTGCAGCCCAATGGTATCAATGTGGACTTCACAAGCTTCAAAATCTCCCCTCCCCCTACCACATTCCAAAACCAGCCCAGCTCATCCCTTCCTCCCACCTATTCCCTCCTCCCACTTCAAGCCCCACCCCTATCTCCTACCTACTAACCTCATCCCGCCCCCTTGCCCTGTCCGTCCTCCCTGGACTGACCTATCTCCTCCCTACCTCCCCACCTACACTCACCTTTGCTGGCTCCATCCCCGCCACTTTGACCTGTCTGTCTCCTCTCCACCTATCTTCTCCTCTATCCACCTCCCCCTCTCTTCCTATTTATTTCAGAACCCCCTTCCCCTCCTCCATTTCTGAAGAAGGGTCTCGGCCCGAAACGTCAGCCTTCCTGCTCCTCTGATGCTGCTTGGCCTGCTGTGTTCATCCAGCTCTACACCTTGTTATCTCAGTATTTATACAGTCTCTGTGAATGATTGGACCGAGCTGAGGTTGAGGGTCAGTGATGGTCAGAGGGGAATGTAAGGATTTACCTTATCAGCAAAGGATGGATATATCAGCAAGGTAAATTGATCTGAGGAGTGATATGCAGTGGAAGGCTACAGAAGGCACAGTAAAGGAGTTTGTGCTTGAATGTGTTGTGCCGCTCACTTTTTCTTCCCTGATAGGTCGGTGAATGTCATGTGACATTGCATCACGTACCAAAGCACTTTATTCCTGTTCCTAAATTCCTTTGTCACTTCCAGCCACACCTGTTTATTTTCAGTGGCAGCCTTTTTTCTCCTGGTGTGGGAGTAGAACTACTCTGAAACCCACAGAATCAGAGAGGCATCACTGTAATGTCTTGTTGCCTTGCCACAGTAATCCTCAATTTCTGCAGATTTTGACTCTGTCTACACCATTCTATCATCCTTCAAGTGTGATCCTCACCCTTTAAATAATGGAATGAAAGAGACTGCATCATGTCCTGCTCCAAATGATTGGGAAACCCAGAACTGAGATGCAAATACGGTGGCTGCGGTAGGTAGAAAGCAAACATTGACAGTTATGCTCCTGAAATTTTCTAGTACCTAACACGCTGCTGTCTTGCTTTGGATGAGTCTGAAAGTTCAAGTTCATCTGTAAGCCTCTAACTAACATTGGAAAGTTTTATAACCAACCAAGATCCTGTTCTCACCTAATGTTAACTATTTCATTTCTTTACAGCAGAAATTGATTTTTAATGACCTGAAGTAGAAACTCCAGCTGATTCTGTCCTTTCCTTGCTTGTGGTGCCTGAGGTCAGTTGACTTGACTGCTTCCTTGGCTGTAGTCAATAAATTAATTATAGATCTGAAATTGAACCTGCGACCCTAAAGGATTGGGTTTGACCCTGTGCCAATCAATGTTCTTTAGCCTTTCAAAGGATCACTGGGTTCCAATTGTTTTCTTGTTCGCATCTGTGCTGTGGGATTCAACTTGTGTGGCATGTTCGGATCCTGTGGAGTGCCAGAAAACAATGAAAAGTATACTTGATAGTTTAAGAACTCCAAACATGAAGCTGCAGTAATAAAGTGGTTAAGGGAAATTCCAAGTTTCAACAAAACTTCTACTTAACACACACACAGTACTCACACAATTGTGAGTTCTCAATCCGAGCATTCAACATAGACAATATTGATAAGTTTTGAGGATTCCCATCTTACGAACAAACATTTATTGATTGGATGACTTCAGGGTTTCTTTATTCTGAAAATGGAATGATTTGTTGAAAGGAACTGTGTGTTACAAGGAAGTTTTGTGTAGTACATGAAATGGAAGTTCTCAAGAACTTGGAGTTTCCCTCACATTTGATTCTATTTCAAGGAATTCCTTGTATGGGCACAAAACAAGTTCTAAAACAGCTGACAAAAAATCTAACTTCAGTGTGATTGACTTAATCAGGGTGATGTGCTTTTATGTGAATAACTTAAAAGTGAGTGCCTCACTGGTGAAAGATTTCAGGATGAGGTGAAAGCATTTTTAGAACTTAACCTATCCCTAATAGGCAAATGCATTGCATATTGTGATGCAAAATGGTACATACATTGATCTGTACTGAGTTACATGATCTCAACTTGAGTAATATTTAGAGTGCTCCCATAAAACACTCTTAGGCTAGGGGAAGGTAGAATCCATCAGGGTACCTGCTCCTAATCATCGTCTAGTGAGAGGTCTTAAAGAATTTCTGTTCAGATATTGATAATGATAAGCTCAGTTGGAATAAATAATGTACTCAATTAACTCACTGACACTCACTACTTGGATATGCACAGCATGAATGTCCATTTAGAGTGAGGTATTGGGTCAGTGCATATTATGAAATTGGATATGAATAAAATTGCATATGATGGAATCAAGACAAAACAGTATTGTTGCCAAACCTACCAAATTGCACTGACTTAAGGTGATACTTTTGTGACTGCGGCTGATGAACAAGAACATCAACGAATATAGACATTGTGAATTCTGACATACAGTCAAATTCAAATGGCTCACTACTTCACTGTAGTGGATATTCTCCAAATGGATGAACATAAAGATATTTTATGGTATGGAACATCAGAGAATACACCACAATGTTGTTAAATAAAGGTTCATGTATGCATACTTTTCAATTGACATCACAGAGTGGATGGAGATCAAGAGTTAGAAGTTATTTGATATTTTCCTCTTTTTAACACAAGGACAGAAATCAATTGTTATGTCTGCATTGCAAATTTGACTCATACCATCTAGCTCAGTGTGAATGTATTTCCACCACTTTAAGCATAAATGGTGCCAGAAAATCCAACCATAACAAAAACACAACAGAGCACTGGGCAGTTCATTTGGAAAGATCTCCGGTGTGTGCCAATGAGTGTACTTTTTGAAAAAGTTCAAAGTATGTCTGCGATGTCAATTTCATCTCCAAGCTCTTTCTTCAGACAATGTATCTCTCCTTATAGGGAGATATATTTCTCTTCTTATAGGGAACACTGATCGGAGAGAAAGGAAACTTACTTTCGATTATGACATTTATGGCTTCCCCTTGACTCGTGACTGTAAAAAGCCAAAGTCATATTACTCCAGAAACTGATCAAATTTTACATGAGCATGACAATGTGTAAATCATCATTACATAATCATGCAGATTTTGTGGTCAGCAGCAGATCTGTCCTGTACGCTGTCTGTTGTTCACAGGGTTATAGTGGGCTTTTGAGTGACAAATTATAGTCATGCACTTTATCCAGTCTGATACCCTTTACAAGGGATTGATGGTGTGTATGAGCAGAACAAGTAACAATGAGCATCTTCAACCAATCAGATTGAAGAAAAATAAATACAAAATGCTGTAGATGCTCGAAATCTAAAATAACATGCAGGTCATGCAGACATGTTTGTATTTTATTTTTCCAACCGTGTGCTAGTGGTCTGATATACTAGAATGTGGACTAGTGTGCTGGGAAGGTCAAAGTTTGAGAATCGCCATTAAACATACCTGTACTGCAGGTAAAAGGGGGCAAGATTCTTACTTATTTGTTGGATAGAGTCAAACTCCAATGTTTGTTTGTTTTCTTCATATGCTACTGTATAAAACTTTAGTGGCTATACGCGCGCGCGCGCGCGCACACACACACACACACACACACACACGATATATATATTTATATTTATTTATTATTTATAAAATATATACTATATATATAGAATATGTTTTATAAATAAAGTATATTTTTGAAATAAAAAAACTTACTCATTCTGAGCACTGCCAGTAATTCAGCTTTGAAAGGAGTCAGAGCAAAAGAATTTCAGGCAACCTCAGCCAGCCTGTAGATTTGACAAGGATCTTGAAATCTGCTGTTCAGCAACTGGCATCAATGCCACCAGTGCCATCGAATGTAGCAGGCACAACATTCTATTACCTACCCTTCACAAATGACTGAAAACGACCCATATATATATTGATAACTTTTTTTGGACTTATTTCTCAATTCTAATCTGTGTGTATGAGTGTTGTGCTATTATTTCTTCTCACATTTAGTAACTAATGAACTCACTCTTTTGTTAACTTAAGAAAGTCTGGTTAAATTGGCTTCTTTTTTAAAAAATAAATCCATTTGGTCAGGGAGAAATGAAGCTCTGTTGGGAGCTACAGAGGGAGAGAGTGAATAAAGAAGGGGAGTTCGTTCATCTCTCATCACACATGCTCATAACAATTTGGGGTATCCCATAAGGAGTGTAACAAATTGGGGAACCTCACTCAGAATCTAGTTGCAACACTCTGTAATCAGGATGTTTTGATTATTGTAGGGGGAGGTGTGGCCAAGTGGAATCAAAATACAGCCAACGAATGGGTTCACTGCTGCAGACTAACTAAAGAAATGGAGAAACAGAGAGGGCAAAACAGAGAGGGAGAAATGGAAGAGGGAGAAACAGAGAGGTGAAACTGAGTGTGAAAAAGAGAGGATAAAACAGAGAGGACAAAAAAAGAAAGCATGAAGAAGACAGAAAGAAATATAGAAGAGAAACAAAGAGTAGAAACATTGAGGGTGAAATATAGAGGAAGAAATAGAAGGGGTGAAGAATAGAAGGAAAAATAGAGATCATAGATCATAGAATCCCTACAGTGTGGAAACAGGCCCTTCAGCTCAACAAGTCCACACTGACTCTCAGAGCATCCCACCCAGACCCATCCCGCTGTGACCCACCTAATCTACACATCCCTGAACACTATGGGCAATTTAGCACGGCCAATCCACCTAGCCTGCACATCTTTGGACTGTGTGAGGAAGCCAGAGCACCCAGAGGAAACCCAGGCAAACACAGGGAGAATGTGCAAACTCCACACAGAGGGTTAAATCAAACCCAGGTCCCTGGTGCTGTGAGGCAGCAGTGCTAACCACTGAGCCACCGTGCCACCCAAAAGAGAAGGAGAAATACAAGAAAAAAAGAGAGAGGGAGAAACATTGAGGGTCATACACAGAAGGAGAAACAGAGAGGGAGAAAAAGTAAGGGTGAAACAAAGAGGGCAAAGCAGATTTGGTGAGAAGTAGAAGAAAAATCAGGAAGGGAGAAACAGAAAGGGTATAAATGAAAGAGATAAACTTGGAGGGATAAATGGAGAGGAGAAAAAAGAGGGCAAAGCAGAGATGGAAATACGGGTTGGGGAAGAAAGAGGGTGAAACAAAGTGGCAGAAACAGAAATGGAGAAACAGAGAGTGTGAAATAGAAGGTGAGAAACACAGACGGAAGAATTGAGACAGATACACGGAAAGGCCAAAACAATGTGAGGGAGACAGAGAGGGAAAAACAGAGAGGGTGAAAAGTAGGGTGAAAACCAGAGTGGGAAAAACAGAGAAGAGAAACAAAGAGGGCAAAACACAGAGGATGAAGGAGAGATGGAAGTATAAGTTGGGAAAGTAACAGAGAGGGAGAAAATAGAAAGAGAAACAGAGAGGGAGAAACACAGAGAGAGGAACTGTAATAGATACACAGAAATTCTGAAAGAGAATTGGGAAACAGAGGGAGAAACAGAGAAATGACAGAGATGGCAAAACAGGAGAGACAGGTGTGACGAAACAGAGATGGAGTAACAGACAGAGTGAAACAGAGTGGTCAAAACAGAAAGGGAGATCTACACTTTCCTCACAGTTTACAATTCTTCCAAGTCTTGTGTCAACTGTAAACTTTGAAATTGCCCCTACAATTTTAATGTGTATCAGGAAAAGCAAGGATCCCAGTACCAACCCCTGGGGAACTCCACCAGAAACCTTCCTCCAGCCTGAAAAATATCCATTGACCCATTAGTCTCTGTTTCCTGTCACTCAGCCAATTTTGGGTCCATGTTGCGATTAGCATTTTTATTCTGTGACCTATAATGATCTCCACAAGTCTGCTATCTGGCACTGTATCAAAAGCCTCCTGAAAGTCCATGTATACCGCATTAACAGCATTGCCCTGATCACATCTTTGTGCTTTCTCTTCAAAAACTCTAACAAGATAGTTAAACATTATTTCCCCTTTAGAAATCCGTGCTGACTCTTCCTAATCAACCCATCTTTTCTATGTGCTAATCTCTAGAAGCTTCCCCACCATTGAAGTGAAACTGACTGGTCTGCAATTACAGGGCTTATCCTTATAACCTTTCTTGAACAAGGACTTGCTGCTCACAATGTGATCTCCTCTACACTGGGGAGATGAAGCACAGACTGGGTGACTGCTTTGCAGATCATCTACGCTCTGTCTGCAAACATGATCCCAAGCTTCTAGTTGCCTGCCATTTCAACACACCACCATGTTCTCTGGCCGATGTCTCTGTCTCAGGCCTGATGCTGTGCTCCAATAAAGCTCAGTGCAAGCTGAAAAAACAGCATCAGATTTTCCACTTGGGGACAATACAGCCTTCAGAACAAAATATCGAGTTCAATAGCTTTAGAACCTGAACACTTTGCTCGATGTCCTTTACCCACTCTCACATCCCACACCCTGTCATGGACTGCATTCAGCTCAGTCAAGCCATTCCAACTTACTTATGGTCGCCATTATTAGCTTTACCTTCTCCCTGGCTCACCATTATTCATCCTTTCATTTACCTAACAGGTTGTCTCTGGGTTCTGTTTCTGCCTTTCGCTTACTCCTTCTCCCTCCGCCCATTCCCTGTCTTCGGCATATATGCCACCTTTTCCTAGCTACAAGGGTCACTGGACCTGCAATATTAACACTGTTTTCTCTCCACACACAGATCTGCTGAGTTTCTCCAGCAATTTCTGTTTCTGTTTCTGATTTCCAGCATCCGCAGTTCTTTGTTTTATTTTGTTATGTTGTTGAACATGGATTTCATAGAATCATAGAATCCCTACAGTGTGGAAACAGGCCCTTCAGCCCAACAAGTCCACACCAACCCTCAGAGCATCCCACCCAGACCCATCCCTCTTTAACCCTAATCCTTTGAACACTACGGGCAACTTGGCATGGCCAATCCACCTAAACTGCACATCTTTGGACTGCGGGAGGAAACCGGAGCTCCCGGAGGAAACCCAGGCAGACGCAGGGAGAATGTGCAAACTCCACACAGACAGTTGCCCAAAATGTGGTCTTGAACCCGGGCTCCTGGCGCTGTGAGGCAGCAGTGCTAACCACTGAGCCCTTATTAGGCTATTAAAAATTCACTTGACCCTGGAAGCACTAGCCCAAACATTTTGTGCTATATTCGATGTAAGCAGCGGGTAAGTATTATAACTTCATACCTTTTCATTGAATGTACTAGTGAGGTACTGCAGTGCTGCTGCCTGTGGACAAACAGCAACTTCCAGATTTCTACATTTAACTGTCAGAGGTTGTTGTGTGATATGCTCCCTAATTAATGCACATTGTCTCATCATTATTCTCAATCTGAAACCTGAGACAATACATGTCACAACTTGTCTCTGAATCAGAAGGGACATATTCAAGACTTGGAGAATTAGAAAGTAGAATGACAAAGAGGATCCCCAGATTTAGAGGTTTCAATTCTGATGTAAACTTGAAGAAACATGAGATTTAATGTTTGAAAGGAATAAGCTGAAGGGTGATCTGGAAAGTTGGTAAAAGAGTCAGCTATTGAGATCCTCAAGCCTGTTTACATCATTGAATTAGATCAAAGCTGATCTGTATCTTTAACTACATTAATCCACTATACTTTATTGTAGTATTCTATAGTCAGCCTAATTTCCACTTCGCTTTACATTCATGTAACTTTGATACTGCCTCATTTGTTGACTATGGGTGATTAACTACACAAATGGTGCATTTGCTTTTTAGGAGTGCATTGCTTATACATGGGTGGTATGGTGGCTCAGTGGTTAGTACCACTACCTCGCAGCACCAAGGACCTGGGTTCACGTCCACCCACTGTGCAGAGTTTGCCCCTTCTCCGTGTGTGTGTGTTCCTCCCACAGTCCAAACAGGTACAGGTCAGGTGGGTTAGCCATAGGATTTACAGGGATATGGTAGGGGGAGTGTATCGGGTTGGGATGCTTTTTGGAGGGTCAATACAGCCTATTTCCACACTATAGGGATTCTATATTTTAGCGCATGTTTATTAGTAGATTTGCCTATTAATGCTCAGCCAGCTTGCTACAATCAATCTGTTTCTCATTGCTTCGTAGTTTGTCTTCTTATGGCTCTGTCCTCTCCCTTCCAAAACTTCAATCCCATTATGACCAATATTTGTGAGATGTTCCCTTACAATTCCCTAACAACATTGACACCACATTGTTGCCATTTCGAATACAATAAATAATTGATATGTTCTTAACCCAATGGGACTGACCAAAACAGCATCTCCTGCTATAACATCTCACCCAATTGTTCTATAATTGGCCTGGCCAGTGTTGAATTGAGCCAAACTGACCTGGATCGTCAAAGATTTAATCCCGAGTGTATGTTAAGAAAATATGACTGTTGTAAATATAGATTCAAACCGTGGTGTCTGCTAAATTAGTAGACCCAAGCTGAAAAACAAAAAGACATAATGGTTGTGCACAATATCCCGAGGTTAAGCAGAGGAGGTATGTGGGTGTACATTTATGCATGCATTTAAATCAGTAATCTGTGTACATTCACATGCATTTCTCATGGCAGTGGGTCAGTTTGAAACGTAATCCAGGTTTAGTTTGTAAACTTAAATATTTGTCCAATGAATTCTTCAATCTCTTCTTTCAAAGCCTTTCCTTGTCAGCATTTGGGACTGAGGATCTTGCAAAAATAGCATCTTTGGTCTCTTGCAAGTGCATTAAAAAAAGGGTCTGGCTCACTCTCAAATACAGACGCAGCAATTATACCCAGGGGATTTCTTTTCAAGTACAGAGCGTTTGTTAAGATTTCAGGTCAATGATCCTACCTCAGTTCTGAAAACAAAAGACTGAAGCATTAATTCTGTTTCTCTCCCCGCAGATTCTTTCCAATGATGTGTTTCCAGAAGTTTCTATCCTTACATCAGATTTCCAGCATCTGCACTGTTTTGCTTTTGTGATTGTATATGTTTATGTTTTGGGAGGGTAAAGATGCAGGAATTTTCAAAACTTTCTTTTTAAAAAATCGCAACGTTACACACTCTATTGACGCATTTAACTAGACGTTTATACTTTATTTTGGCTTGTCATGTTTAGCCGTGCCCGCCCACCTCTTCCCCAATCCCAGCTTCTTATTCTCATGGCTGAAAACAGGCAGGTAGTTGCTCAAGGTGGAGGTACCCATTAACCTTGTGGAGTAGCGGAATGCTCTGTGCCTGCAATTTTGTGTTGCCTGAGATTTTCCTCTTAGGAAGTTGATACAGGACAAAGTATAAACTTCCCCATGAACAGAGGAGAAATATTTATTCACAGCCGCCGGCTGTAGCTACTTCTATCAATCTGCTGTCATGGTATGTCGCATTCATCTGTCTCACAAATCCACTGTAGTTATGGTAGTAGCTGCAGCTGATGGTATAAGTAGGTGTTAGCAAATCAATAACACCGAAAGCAAAACCTCAGGAAGATCAGAAAGGGCCCAAATCTGTATTAAATTATTTCATATCAGCTAGGACAATAGCTCCTTGGTGTGAAAGCGGTAAACAAAATGGCCAGAGTTCCTGTTTCTGACCAATGTCAAGTAATCCTGTTGGGTACAACTTGTACTTATGTAGCCCCTTTAATGGATGCAGGCACTTTACATGGACCTTATCAGCCAATATTTGGCGCCAAGCTTCCTGAGGAAGTATTGAGGCCGGTGAAAAGAGGATGGTTTAAAGGGCATCTTAAAGGATGAGGGAATAGCAACCAGAGGGAAAACTCTCAGGATTGAATTAGCCTCAATGAGGTTTCACCCCCACCCAGAACCCTTCCCTCCTAGAAGGGAAGCAATGGCCCAGTGGTATTGTCACTGAGCTGTTAACCCAGAGACCCCAATAATGTTCTGGGAACTCAGGTTCAAACCCTGCCACAGCAGATGATGGAATTTGAATTCAATAAGTATCATGAATTAAGAGTCTAATGATGACCATGAATTCATTGCTGATTGTTTTGGTGGGTGGGGGGGAAAGATTGGTTGGGGGATTGTTGGTTGACTCTTAACTGCCCTCTGGCCAATTAGGCAATAAATGCTGGTTTAGCCAGTGACGCTTGAATGAATTAAAAAAAAGGATGGATATATCACCAGGAGAGTGGGAGGGGGAGTTAAAGTGGATGGCAACTGGAAGGTCAGGCTGGAATATTCCCCATTTGCCTGGATGATTGCAGATCCAACAACATACACCACATCCAAAAATATCCACTCCCTCCACCATCGATGCTCAGTAGGTGCAGTGTGCACAATCTGCAAGATGCACTGCAGAAATTCACCAAAAGTCCTTAGCCAACACCTTCCAAACCCACAACCACTTCTATCTAGAAAGATAAGGGTGGCAAATACATGGGAACACCATCACATGCAAGTTCCCTCCAAGCCACTCACCACCTTGATTTGGAAATATATTGCTATTCCTTCACTGTCACTGGTTCAAAATCCTTGAATGTTCTGTCATAGAACATTCTGGGTCAACCTACAGCACATGGATCGCTGTGGTTCAATAAGGCAGCTCATTACCACCTTCTCAAGGGCAACTATAGATGGCAATAACTTCAGGCCAGCCAGCGATGCCCATGTCATTCCAAAAATAAAAAGATCAAGTTTAACACAAAAATTAAGAGTTAAGGAGAAAAAAATCTGTACATGGGCTAAAGAGTAGATCAGCGGGTGAAAGGACTTCCTTTATCTGAGTACGTGAAATCGAAAGCAAGAAAACTTTTGTGCTTGAACATACAAGACAAAACTTTTAAATTACCTGTGCTCTTAAAATATAAGATAACATGCAATATAAAAAGGTCATTTGGCCCATCAAACTGTTGTACAGTTCATGTATAATCTATCCCCATCCATACCTGCATTTTTTTTGCTCACCTGAAGGAAAATATCTTCAGTGCTTCCAGCTAACCTTGCAAGATGATTGAATTAAACTACCCGACATAGTGTCAAAATCTCAAGTTGTGTCAGCTTCATGTCACTTGCATTGGTTAGATTGTCATTACAAGATTAACTTTAATTTGCTTGTCACAATGGTTAGTAAGTGTTGCTTCCTCCCTAAATTTGATCTGTTATGTTGCATGAATTGCTTTGATTCATACAATCATCCTTGTATGTCCCTTTTACTTTGTTTTAACTTATTAGTCTGCTCTAATGAAATATCAATGAACTTGCCTCATGTCAGTCGATTTTTCTAAAGTTTAAATTTCAATAGTTCATTTACACAGACAATAATGGATAAATTAAAATCAGAAATGCTCAGGAAATGATGTTTCATTCTGTGTGTATGTGCAGAATTGGAGTCAATATTTCAATATTAAGAGTCGCCCTTTTCAGGCACAGATGAGGAAAAGCTTTTTCTCTCAGAGCACTATGAAGCTTTGGAATTCTCTGCCTCAGAAGTAGGAGCAGGTGGGCTCATTGAATATTTTTACGTGGAGGTAAATAGATTCTTGTTAGGTGTGGGAGTAGATAAGAATCTGGAAGTTAAAACACAAACAAATCAGCCACAATCTTATTGAATAAGATGTGAGAACATGAGACAGGTCTGATGTATTTTGAAATAGTCAATGATAGAGGCAAAGAAGGCATAAACAAAGATCTCAGCAGCAGTTGAACTGTGGCAAGGGCAAGGTTATGAAGGTGGCTTAAGCTATGTTTCAGATACTTGGTGAGAAACTCATCTTGAAGTAAAATACAACCTAAGGCTTAACAGCCTGGTTCAGCCTTAAATAGATGGCAGGAAGAAATATGGTTGGTGGCTAGGGAACAGATCTGAGAGTGGAACAGAAGACATTAGCTTCAGTATTCCCAATGTTTAGTCAGAGGAACTTTCTGCTCCAATTCTCATTGTCAGGCAAGAAAACTAACAACTTGAGGCAGAGTTAGGTGTTGCCAGCATACATGTGGAAAGTAATAGTGTGTACTCCAGAGGGCAGCATGTGGGTGTGAAATAGGAGGGAGCCAAGGAAATCCTTGGGGGCCACCAGAGATAATGATATTCAAGCAGCAAGAGAAGCCACTGCAAAGGGTTTTTTATTTTTAGTTCATTTCAGTGTCTGTCACTGGCTGGGCCATCATTTATCACTCCCTAATTGCCCTAGGGAAGGTAGTGTAGAGCTGCCTTATTAAACCATGCAGTTCTTGAGAACTAGGGGCACCCACAGTACTACTATCACATCATAGAATCATAGAATCCCCAGTGTGGAGACAGGCCATTTGGCCCATTGAGTCCACACCGAGCCTCCAGAGAACATCCCACCCAGACCCATCTCCCTACCCTACCCCGGAAACCCTGCATTTCCCATGGCTAATCCACCTTGCCTGCACATCCCTGCACACTACAGGCAATTTAAGATGGCCAATCCATCCAACCATCTTTGGACTGTGGCAGGAAACTGAAGTACCTGGACGAAACCCACGCAGACACAGGGAGAATGTTCAAACTCCAGAGACACAGTTGCCCGAGGGTGGAATCGAACCTGCGTCCCTGGTGCTGTGACGTCACAGTGCTAACCACTGAGCCACCATACTGTCCCTATTAGGGAGGGAATTCCAGTATTTTGACCCAGTGATAATGAGGGAATAGTGATATAATTCCAAGTCAGGATGGTGTGTGGTTTGGAGGGTAACTTGCAGGTGGTGGTGTTCCTGGACATCTGTTGTCCTTGTTCTTCGAGACAGTAGAGGTCATGAGTTTGGAAGATGCTGTCAGAGGACCCTTGGGAAAGTTAGTGTAGTGTAGCCTGCAAGTGATGCCCAGTGATGCTACTGTACATCAGTGTTGAAGGAATGAATGTGGAAGGTGATGGACAAAGTGCTAAACATTCCATTTAATAAATCAAGCTGATTCTCTGGCTATGACAAGATAAAAGAAGATTGAAATCACATGGGGGCACTGTCACTGAGCTGGGTAATAGTGGGGAGGCTTTGGAAGAGGATAAAGTGGTCAACCAGCTTAAAGGCTATAGATAAGTTGTGAAGGATGAGGAGGAACGTTCCTTGATATGATCCTCATTCCAAGAGAGGCAAAATTGAAAGGAAACTGTGTATAACTGGTTTGAACACTCACTACCACTCACTAGCTGGACCACATAAAATATTATTGTTTGCTGCTGTTGTTTGGTAACTGTTCACTATTCTGAATCATTTGGGAATGCAAAAGTAATCCTGGCACTTTTCCCCAACTAAAAGTCCTCTTCTTAAATCTCTCTCCATTTTTTGGTTTACCTTCAATGACAAGTTTACTGAGCCATCAAAGCTGGAGTTGGGGGTGTATTCAGAAGATCGGTCGCTGTAATAATGTTGTGGTGAATGGAGAACCAAATTGGGATTTTGAAAGTGCAGTTGTCAGTGAACGGGGAAGAGATTTTCTGAAAGCAGATGAGAAAGAAGAAAGATTGGAAAGATAAATGAGGATGAAGAAGAAGAGTGATGCAAGGATTAGAGATAGTCTGAATTGTGATGGGCACATTGGGAGTAGCGAGGCCTCATGGAGTGACAATGAGAAGGGGTTGGCTGTGGATATGGCTTGGAAAGTTCACATGGAAGGAGAGATTAAGGGAGAATAGTAGGCTCATAGAATAGAGAACATGATACACATGTACAAACATTGGTTAATCCTTACTCATTTCTGGTTCCCGTTATTATGCGCTGCTGTCCATGTTGTCTGTGGTTTTTCAATGTAAGATTGCAGCAAAGAAGTGAGAGAGATTTCAGAGCCTGTACCCACAACACCACCTATCCGTGCATGAAATATAGACCCAGATTTTGCAAGGCAGATCACAGTAATGGTGTCAAGTTCACATCATTGAAATGGTGAGAAACAAAGCATCTTCACAAGTGTCTAAAAGTGGACATTGTGGTGTGTCATCCTGCACTACTTCAGAGCGTCACCTTTGCACACCCTAAGGCTGAAAGTAACAATGAAGAAATGGCTCATATCTATTAACAACAAAATATTTTTGGTGCCACACAGGAGGGCTGGTGTTTCCAGGTGGAAAGACCGTCAAGAGTCACTTCACAAAGGCATTCTTGAAGACGTCAAACATTATCATCAACCTTGGGAATCCCTGGCTTATGACCAATCAAATGGAGAAGGCTCAGTCAGGATGATGACAAACAAATTGAGAGGCTTTGTCAGGAAGACACAGAGGCAAAGTGGAAGTGTCAGGGAGATGGCAGAAACCTCCCAGCAACTCATCTACCTGACTCTTGAAGCACCACCTACCCTATTTGCAACAGAGTCCACTGTTCATGTATTTTAACTATTAGCCATCTCAAAATCCATTAGAATGGAAGCAAGTCTTCCTCCATTCTGAGGGACTGCTTTGGAAGAAGAAGACACAGAAGATAAAAGTCCAGTGCAATGCAGTCACTGGTACTAGAAGACATTACAAATTTCAAAACAATTGTGAAAAGGATCTGACTTATTAAATGATTTAATTAAAAAAAAACCTTTTAACATTATTCTGATACCATTTATCTAACTTATCTGACAAAATGTAAAAATATATGATTTTATACAATGACTGATAAAATTTATCTGACCATAAAAAACATGTATAGATTTATAATTTTTTGAAATGATTTTGTTCAAATTTGTCTGATGTTTTGATAGGAATCTATTATGACGGATACTGCAGCAATTTAGTTTTGACAGACACTGCCTGGGTGCATGAAGTATCACACACCCGAAGCATCGTTCCACCATACCACAGGCTTGCACGAACGAAAGAAATGCAACAGCTTGCATACTCAGTACCAGCAAACATTTCTTTCCTGTAGCTGGAGGAGGATCATTGGTAAAGTTGTGACCTCCTCTGACTTGGATAGTCACAAAGCTTCCAGCAGGGTGCACTGCTATCGTAATAATACAGATAAGCTCATTGAGTTTATCCCTTCAGTCACACAGCCCCATTGAAATCAATTGTAGCAGTCATTAGAACAGCCGAGATCAGCTAAACCAGTACAGACTAATAACATTACGCTCTACTTTTTCCCCCAACTTACTGAGGAAGCTTTTAAAAATATTCCAAAAATCTCTGGTTTGAACCATTGCCAGTGAACTTTTTGAAAGTTTACTGTAGGGCCTATAGTACTCAATAGTATAGAACTCCCTGCTGTTGTGGAATCTATGTTGTTGAGATGAGATCAAGAGAGACCCAGGTTCAGTTATGCAATGTGTGGATATCAGTGTGTTAGCACTCCATGTGTGGCATGAATTGGACTCATGCTGTTCGATTAGACCCTCTGAACCAGGAGCCGACAAGGGACATTGCAGCTGACCTCAATGTATTTGGGATTTTGGTGAAGAAAATTTCAGTTGGGAAACTGCACTTTATTGCCTCCCTTTAATTCATACTGGAAAGCCTGTATGGTGAAGCAATAGGTGTAGTAGATTTGGATTGGTGTACCCCACAAGTAAACAGCTTTCCAACACCAGTGAGACTTTCCCACTAAGTATAAGCTTTGCTGAAAATTGGATTGATTGGCAAGTGGAATTTTCCAACTGCGCTTTTAATACAGTGCAAGTAAAGAAGATGTAGCGTAGAAATTCACTTATCCAACTGCTGATTGCCACATTATGCATCAAAAGCACTGGTTATGATTGAGCCCACATCTATTCTCAGTGAGAAAGCCAGGGTAAGAATAATGAATGAAACCTGCCTAATTCAACATCCAGTTACATGCATAAGTAACGTTTTCACAAAAGCTTTACTATATTACTTTATAATAATTTTCCTCCGCTTTTCTAATATGAATGTCTAGTTATGGGAAAAACACGTTCGACCTGCACAGGTCCACTCTTTCTATTGTTTTTAGAGTAACAGTGTGTGGAGTTGTCTTAAAGCACCAACATACAAACCTCTGCAGTGCTTATAGTTCTATATGGTATCAGTCAAAGTGATTTCAAGAGAAGGAGGTGATTCTCAGGAAAACAACAAACAAGAGCTAACAATAGTCTTCACCACAATATTGGACATTGGAGATGACAAATTGGGGCAGCAGGGTAAGGTATACTTAATTACCACACATAGGAATGAAAATTTATGTCACAGTTTGGGATTGAATGTGGGAGTCATTGGTGAGGGGGATTACCTTAACTGGAGGTATTAGCACAGGCAGACATGTAGCTCAGTCTGGGCATTGATACACCTGTTTCTGGCCTGGTTTTGATCTCCTCCGTAATTATCAGCAGTTTCCTTCCTACAGCTCTTTCAATCTTCTATCTACTTTTTAATCTAGCTTTTGGTATGCACTTATCAATGTAAGAACACTCGGCACACATGCAAATGAAATGTGTTCCTCTCTATGGCACAACAGTGACTAATGGGGCACCTTTCAGGTGGGACTTGGCATTATATGTGAGTACTTATGGTAAGTCATTACAACACCAACCTAGGGTAATGTCAATTACCTCCTTCAGGATGCAGCTGCTGCATAGAACAGTGGAGATGTTGAAAATGATTACAGACTATTTGCCTTGATGCAGCTTCATATCAGCCAATGAAATATGAAACTGAGTTAACATGAAACATCGACCTTTCACTCCCAGCAGTCATGGGTTGCTCAGTGAGGCGTCATATCCAGACAAATGTATCTCATTTAAAATGATGGATGAAGCTTGCAGATAATGGAAAGCAGACACACAGATAACTACAGAACACAGGAGTGCTTACTTAATTTTTTTTTGAAAAGCTACTGCTCCCTTGAGGACATGCAAGTCAACCCAAAGGCCACAACAAATATACTATGCATGTTGACTAAGTATAAATACAAACTTAAAAATGCAATTATTTAAGAGTGAAGAAAAAAAATTTCACTGAGTTTATCCAGCGATAAAGTAACCCACACATGTGATCTGATTCACATTCTGTACTGATTTAGCTGGTACAAGATGAAGGTTTTTTTTCTCCTTTATGTGATGTGGTTACCAATGGCAGAACATTTGTTGCCTCTTACTAATTGCCCTTGAACTGAGTGGCTTGTTTGGACATTTTAGAGGTCAGTTAAAGGTCCATCCCATTACTGTGGGTCTGGAATGGCATGTAGATCAGAGCAAGTAAGGATGTCAGATTTCACTGTTTAAATGGCACACTGATTTCTAACAATAATCCACGATAGTTTCATTGTCACCATTACTTAGATGAGTGACCAAGAAAATGTCTCCAAGATGGTGGCGGAGTAGGACTCCTGAGCCAGAGCTCATCCGCTCCATCTGTTTCTTTTCTTTTTGTCTCTCTCTTTTCTCTGTTTGATCTTTTTCTTTTTACCTCCCATCCTGGGGTGGCATCGACAATGTCCAGGGTGAAAGCCAGCACAGACTCCCAGACTCAGCATGCACTTGACCTCCTGGCCTTAGCATGGCCTCAAACCCTGGCCCCAGCACAAACACGAACTCCCAGCCTCAGCGTAGATCAAACTCCTGGCCTTAGCATAGACAAGAACTCCCAGCCTCAGCATGGACTCAAACTCCTGGCCTTAGCATAGACACAAACTCCCAGCCTCAGCGTGGACTCAAACGCCCAACCTCAAGGTGAAGTTTGGCACAGGCTGGGTTGGAAGGACATTATTCTGAACTCTTATTTCTCTGTTTTCTAATATATTGCTGGACTTTTCACTTCCTTACCTTGTCTAATTGTTTTCCCTAAGAATTTTTACTTTAGGATCTGTACCAAGGTACCCAAGATGGTGCCGCAAACTTTTCACTGTACTCATGTAACAATAAAGCTAATTCTTGTTTAATGCTGCATGTTTATTCATTTAAATTAAGTGCCACCAGTTGCCATGGTGGGATTTCAACCCATGCCCCCTTCCCAGAGCATCAGGCATGGCTCTCCACATTATAAGCCCTGTGATATTACTGCTAAGCCATGGTCTCCCCTGAATAGGTGGCAGTGCCTAATGGGAATGGAATTCCTTTCGTGCCCTGTCCTACTGGTGCTGCAGCTATGTCTCCTCAGAGATCTGCTGCCACTGCTACACCATGCTTCTCTGGCTTGTACCATCCTCACTTATCCTCACGCATCCTCATGTATCCTCATCTTCTGCAACTTAGGTCAAACCCTTTTTTTTGACTGCCCGCCACTTTTCCCTCTGCAGAGATCTCCATCGCTTGTCAGCTCTGATCAATTAAAACAGTGATATTTTAATTTCTAACTCACTTTTTTAAAAGTTTCAGTTTCAAACACCAATTATCTTATGGTCAGTACATGGAATTTTAAGCATATGGAGCGTTCCTGACTTACAAACTTCTGACTTATGAATGCTTGTACTTACGAAGGAGATTCCATGTTAATATTAATTTTAAAGTGAACGTTTGCTCATACTCATGAGCAGCTATTTTATATTATACTGTGTTCCAACCTACTAATCAAATTATGAATGTTCTGAAGAATGGAACCCATCTGTAATGTGTGGACTGCCTGTATCTCTTAGCACCCACAGTTTTTTTTTATCTTGTTCTGGCTTCTGAGGCATACAGATATGTAAATATGTACCATCTTAGGAGATCGTTCCTTATTTCACATCTGAGTTTTCTTGCTGTTGCCACATCCTCCATCTTGGGTAGAGGAAAATTAGCCAACATTCCTTCTTCTGACCAAGATGTGTTGGGTAAGAATGAATGGCTGAGCCACCTGCATTGAGTCACATGAGAATTATAGTCAATCGAATGATGCAATACAGACAAGCCACAATCCAGTCCTCACCCAAAGTCTATTTGTGTCTATTTTACTTCAGGGCTCATTATATTTCAATGAACAGCAAAACTCCTTGCTGATGATCTCCTCCCTAATTAATAGCTTCTAAGCTCAATTACAGCTTTCTCTGCTACTCCAGTTCAAATCAACATAGGCAGCACAGTACAGAGAAAAAAAAACTTGGGAGTTTGTGCTCGGTAAGGCTCAGTTAATCGTTCTTTGAACTACAGGGGGACTGGAGTTTATTAACACCAAACGTTGTTGAAGTATTTACTGAAGAAGTACTTTGGACTACGAGTGCCATATAACAGACTTGAGAACAAAGTTGGAGCTCATCGAATTAAAGGGACAGTCACAAAATTGTCTGAGTGACGTGGAATAGAATGTAATGCTTAAGGGATATTTTTCAGACTGGGGGAAGGCTTTTAATGGAGTTCACCAGGGATCAGTATTAGGACCTTTGCTTTTCATGTATACATATATACATTAGTGTTCTCAAACCTTTGTGTACAGCAGACAATTTCAGCGTTTGCTGATGATATAAAACTTGAAAGTGTTGTAACTTGTGAGGAAAACAATGTAGAACTCAAAAGAACATGTTCCCCTCCAAGCCACACACCATCCTCACTTGGAAACATATCACCATTCCTTCACTGTCACTGAGTCAGAGTCCTGGAATTCCCTCCCTAATAGCATTGTGGGTCAGCCCACAGCATGTGGACTGCAGCGGTTCAAGAAGGCAGCTCACCAGCACCTTCTCCAGGGCAACTAGGGACGTCAGCGATGCCCACATTCCAAAAATGAATTAAAAAAGACATTCTAAGTTATGTCCCCTCACCCAACCAACTCCATCACCCTCCATGCCAAGCTGTAGTACTTCAATGCTGATTAAGCCAGTATAAACTATAAGAAAACAGTGAACCCTATAGTGACAATTATACATTATAAAATAAAAAGCAAAAGTCATTATTTTGTAAATTTTCACCATGTTAGAAAGTCCTTTTATCTTTTACAGTCTAGTGTGGATCCAACTCCAAATTTTAGAATAAATACATATTTCAACAAATGTTCAACCACAGCTCTGTTTCTTTCTTCTCTGATGTTTTCAGAATGTTTCTAACCTTTTCTGTTTCTATTTTATACTTATGGAACCTATTCTCTAAACTCAAAATATAAGACTTGATGCAAGCCCACTGAAACCAAGACATCACTGCTGAGGTGCAGCATTACTTTATCCATTGACCATTCAGCCCTTTTAACATCAAGGCCAACCCTCCCTTACTTTTCTTGATCACTTTTGCAACTGCACCACAACTATTAATGATGTGTGTACCATAACATTCAAATCCCTTTGTTTCTCCATTGCTCTTAACATTTTAATCATTCAAAAAAGTGTTGCATTTTTACAGCACCTTTCCCAGCCACCATTCATTTAACCTCTCCCCCACTTCCTGAAGCACAGTGACCCTCAGGCTAAACCATGACCAGTTGTCCCTTAGTCTCTAATGAGACAGTGGGACTATAGTAACTTTACCTTTACAGGTTGAGAAGGCGAATCCTTCATTGTAACCTCAGCGGCTGCAGGAACTGAACCCATGTTGTTGGTATTACTTTACATTACAAATCAGCCAGCCAGTCAACTGAGAATGCTTACATTCTCCACTCACTTTTGAAGTTGGCAGCATCTGTTCAGACTCAGAACTGTTGCAGAACTCTCAGTCTGTCGCAGATCCAAAGAGTTCGCCTGTTCTGCCACACACAGAGAGGTCGTGAAACGTGAAATACTTTGTGCTCCTGCAAAAGGAAAGTGTCTGTCTTTTGACATGTAGCGTTGGGAGAAAGCCCAGGTGAGCAAAGAAAGCAAATTTGCAAGAAATGGAGCTTTCTTAAAGTCAGGTCCTTGAAAAGATGAAATGCAATTGCTGTTGTAATGTAGGAAATGTAGCAGATAATTTGCACACAGCAATCTCCAACAGATAGCAGTGTAGTAAAGATGAGACCTTTTTGTCTGTTCAGTAAGATCTGTGTGGTTTGGCTGGAACACAGAGGCCTATTACCCTGGTCTTCCATGGGATTTATTAGCTTTATCTGAGAGGGCTTCAGTTTAACATTAACAGTACCGCCACCAAGGCCACAACACTTGCGCCATGCATTTGCCCACTCACTCACTCAGTGTCCAAGTCACCCTGAAGCATCTGTGCATCCTCCATACAGCTCACCCTCCCTCTCAGCTTTGTGTCATCTGAAAGCTTGGAGATATTACGTTTAGTTCTGTCATCCAAATCATTAATGTATCATGTGAATAGCTGGGATCTGAGCACTGACCCAGCAGCATCCCAATAGTCACTGCCTGCCACACAGAAAAGATCTGTTTATTTGTACTCTGTTTCCTGTGTGCCAACCAGTTCTCTATCAATGTCAGTACACTACCCTCAATCTCATGCATTTTAATTTTGCAGGCGCATCTCTTATGTAGGATCTTATAGAAAGCCACACTTTCTAGCTGCCCCTTAACAACTTTACTGGTTAAATACTTGAAAAATTCCTGTATTTTGTCAAACATGATTTCCCTTTTGACTCCATGTTGTCTCTGTCTGATCCTGAAATTGATTTCCAATTGTTTTGCTATTAAATCTTTTAAAATGGACTTAACATTTTCCCCAATGTCAATGTCAGGCTAATCAGACTATAGATCATAAGTCGTTAAGACATACAAACACAAGTAGGCCATTCACTCCATTAAGTCTACTCCACCATTCAATGAGATCATGGCTGATCTGGTAACCTTCAACTTCACTTTCCTGCCTTTTCCCCATAACTCTTGATTCCCTTACTGATTAAAAATCTGTCTCTCTCAGCCTTAAATATACTTAATGACCCAGCCACAATAGCCCTCTGTGGTAAAGAAATCCACAGATTTACCACCCTCTAAGAGATGAAATTCTTCCTCATCTCTGTCCCCTGGTACTGGACTCTCTGACAAGAACATTTATTTTGTCAAGTCCCCTAAGACTGTTGTATGTTTCAACAAGTTCACCTGTCATTCTTCTAAATTCTAAAGAGTACAGACAAAATCTGCCCAACTTCTCCTCATAAGACAGCCCCTCCAACCCTAGACTAGTGAGCAGTCTCTCAATTGCCTCCAACATTAGTATATCTTTCCTTAGATAAGGAGCCCAAAACTGTTAACAGTATTCCAGCTGCGGTCTGACTAGTATCTCATACAGTTTTAGCAAAACCTACCTATGATTATACTTCATTCCCTTTGAAATAAAGGCCAACATTCCATTTACTTTTCCACTGAATTTGGATGGTAGTTTTTTTTGTGATTCGTGAACAAGGACTCCCATATTTCTCTGTTGTGGACCTTTCTGCAGTCTTTCTCCATTTAGATAATATGTCATGTGTATCCATCTTGAGCATAGACAGCACATATAAACAGCCAATTTGAATGGATTCGGTAAGAAATTACAACCAAATCAAATCCTTTCTTCACCAAATTGCACCCTTGCAATTGCATCTACATGCTGCCCCCTTGTGGCATCATTCAAAATCAACATCCAGCTCCATTCTCCTGACTCTGCTACTGTACAGGAATTGTGCAGTTCTATCTCTTTACCATCTTCCTGTTCAAGTGTGTTGTCAGAAAATATGCCACTTTTTGCATTATGGTACTTGAGGTTGCTGCTGTTTTCAGGAGTTAATTGTGGGAGAGGGTCACACAGTTTAATGAGTTGGATAGCAAAGAATCCTAGACTTCATGTTTTAGGTAAACTGTATAGCAGTTTATTGGTGATGAAGGGTATTCAATTAATTAATGTCAGTGATAAGATGGCTAGGAAAAGCCTTTAATAGTGTCTCAATTTCAGATAGACTATCAAATAAGCTGTTGAGGGAACATTGACAGCTCTCTTCTCTGGATGTTTGGACTTCAGAATCAGCATGTGGTTCCAGTTAGTTTTTCTTTAAAACCTTTTCCCAAAAGCTGAGGTGTCTTTCTTCCTTAGTTGTGGCTTCTATTCTGGTCTATTGCCAGGAAACCTGAGAGAAACAGCTGGAGTTCCAGCACATGCTTTTGTTCCATCAGTTATTTTCATCTTTCTGCCGCAGAATCAATCATTTAAAGAAGAATAAAAACTGAGGGGAGGAAGAAATGTCCTGGAAAGAAATAGTCTCAATGGATCAACTTAGATATCGAAGCACTGTCAAAGCAAGCCAGCTTCCTGTTCACAGGCATTTGTTGAATCTACTGTCTGCTGCCTGTGGTTCTGTTGTTTTAATACAGCTGTCCAGGTTGATTTTGGCAAACTCATTCCTGTTGCCAACCCAGATCTTAGAATGCAAGCCCTGAAATGCTGAGTGAGAGCAGCAACTAAATGATTTGTAATCAATCCAGTTAAATTGCTGGCAGGTTTACCAACACTGATTTTTTTACATAAACTTGTGCTTTTTGTCCATTTTCTTCTTGTTAGCTCACTGAGATTCTGCTGAAAGGTTATTGCCCAGAAAAAAAACAGCTCTGTTTCTCCCTGCCTACAGATGCTGTCTGACCTTTTACAGTATTATCTGATCTTTATCCCAGATTTAAAGCATCTGGAGTACTTTTCTTTAATTGAAGACAGGCCAGTGATTGAAAGTTCGGCTTTCTTAGCACAATATTATAATGGCTCATTGCACGAGCTGTCAAGGGAGTTAGTGGTCTATAGTTTTGATGGAATTGTAGGTTAAGAGGCTTGTAGTGTTTTATGTGACTATAAAATTATGAGGGGCATGGACAGGGTGAGTAGGGAGCAGCTATTCCTGTTGGTTGAGGGGTCAATTATGAGGGAACATAATTTTAAGTTAAGGGGGCAGGAGATTCAGAGGGGATTTGAGAAAAAGGTTTTCACTCAGAGGATGGTAGTGAATCTGGAATGCATTGCCTGGGAATGTAGCAGAGGCTGGAAACCTTACAATCTTAAAATAAAATTGGATGAGCACTTGAAATATCAAAGCATTCAAAGATATGGGACAAGTGCAGGAAATTGGAAACAGTGCATCTGAACTGGTAGTTATTGGCTCGATGGGCTGAAGGGCCTTTTCTGCGCTGTATGAATCAATGACTCGGTGACTTTAACACACAAATAACATTAAACAATTTTCGGTCATCCACCCAAATAATTTTATCAATGGAGCTTTCTAGATTGTGCAAATTATATTTTATGGAGAAGCAATAGGAAATTATTTATGAGATGGTTGAGACAAATGTGCATCCTTTATGTGGAGGTTGCATTTGGCTCATTGTAAATAGCTGGGGAATATACCACTCCACGGCAGGAACACAACCTGGAATCTCCCCAGAACAAAAGTCACTATAATGTCATTTAAGGGCTTTACATTAACCAAATTGTGAAGCAATGGTATTGTAATACAATTAAAAGGTTCTAAAAGGTGAAATACATTTTTTAAAAATGCAGCTGTTAGCTCATATATCTGGTGAATCATGCAACGTTTACTGTGTATTTCATCTATTTCATGACGCTACTTTTAAACAGTCCACATAGTAGCTGTTCATTAAACTTTGTGCAAGCTGCAAGTCTTTGCAAATTAAAGAGGCTGTTAGTGTTGATGGGAAAGATGGTAAGTTGTCCCAAGTGAGTGGGTGAAAGATGTGAAGGCCATGCAGGGTTAGTGTGGAGGGTTAGAGAGCAATTGAGAGTAGATGCTGCAGCCAGTAGTGGGAGTGGTTAGCATGATCCTTGTGGGAGGTGGGTGCTCTGCCAGAGATTGTGTGAGTGTGAAGAAGCAGAGTGAGGATGGTAGCATTTACCCTGGCATGATGGTATTTGACCTTCTCACAGCATTGTGGTTTCTTCTGCCAGATGGTTGAGACCTCACTGACCTGGGTGGCAATCTCAGACCAGGCTGGTAGGGTCTGGTGTTGTGACATCCTCTGTCAATCCTGGGACAAATGCACAGTCCTTTTCTAAACCAACCCTTCCACCAGGACCTCCACCGCCCTTCAGCTAAGTGGATGCCAATTATTTCCCCAAGACTGGGCAAATTAATGAAAAATGCAGGGCAGCTCTGGATTGCCAACTCCTGACCAGGTGCACATAAACCTTTTTAAAGATGGCACCAATGTCAGGGATCTCAAGATATTCTGGCAACGGTGAGGACTTCCAGCTACAGCAGTAAGAGAATCAAGTAAGTATCAGATGAGAGGTGCCCATGGGTGGGACAAGTACTTAACAAGGTGAGTTTGGGATGATCACACAAGAAAACTTACAAGGCCTTGCAGACAGAAACCTCCATGAAACTCCATGAATATGAGTTAGCCAAAATATAAGAAAGTTCAGCCAACAGTGTTGTGGGATCTTTTTTGGGTGGGTTAGGATCGCACAGAGCTGTGTCTTCCAGTGGCAACCTTACTTTCTCTGGTAGCTTTCAAATAGTTTTGCTTCTCAAATTGAGCACACTTTCCAAAAATGAACAGTAGATTGCATGAACAGTGCAGGAGCAGTATTTTTTTTCTGTTAAGAGAAATTACTTCAAGTGGCTGGGTGGATTGGCCATGCTAAATTGCCTATAGTGTCCAGGGATGTGTAGATTAGGGGAGTTATAGGAGGATGGGTCTGGGTGGGATGCTCTGAGGGTCGGTGTGGACTTGTTGGGCCTAAGGGCCTGTTTCCACACTGTAGGGATTCTAAGATCTGTGATCTATGATCTATGAAGGAATGATAAGGTGCAGGCAATTGAGTCCTGTAGGCAGGGAATGCCATGTAATTAATGAATGTAAGTCTACCTCTCCAGTGGGTACAGTTCACATGCCAGCAGTGAACCTCATATGTGCTGATAAGTGGCAGAATTGGACTGTTATTTTCTCAACAATGAAATGTTAAACCACAGGGCTGCTGATCTGAGGGAAAGTTCCTGTTAGTGCTTGGAAGCACATTTCACTTTATTTTCACTTTACTTCAGAGTGATATGCAGGTGATTACTGTCTGTCTGCAAGTTTCTTTCTAGTCTTTCCTTGAACCTCTCAGATCATGGTCTTCAGTCATTACTGCTCCTTGTCTTGTGAAGTATTCAGTGCTGATAGATATTGTGAGGTGGCCAAGCTACAAGACACATCCTAAAGTCAGTATTACTGGCTCTGATTATCATTGGAGATACGCCAACTCTCTGGAGTGCTTAAACAACTGTTTAACATGGGAAAAAATTAACACAGTATGACAATAAAGTAAATCCCAGGTAAATCATATTTTGTTACAGGTGAATTGCTCCTTTGCAAGCAATTAACAAGCAAAGGCATTGCTAACTCTTCTGCACATTAACTTCCTCTGTTATGACCAGTATTCAGGTCAGGTTCCCCAGTTTATTACACAATACTCCAAATTGTAAGGCTCCTGCGTGAGGCGAGGTGAACTGGCTCACCTTCTTTATCTCCCCAGCCCCTGGATTGACAGCAACAGGATTAATCTAAAAAGCATTCCACTCCTTGTGCATGCCTTTCTCCCAAACCAAATAGATTCATGAATTAAAAGGAGTCAACTTTGCCAATCTTTCTTCAGTTGATGTAAGGGTGAGTTCATTAATTATTAAATGGGAACAACAAGACACACACAGGTCAGAAATCAGGGATGAGTCTACAAAAGATAATAGGTAAAGAAGAAAGTCAGATCAGTCTCTGAGTTCCTTAAAGAGTAGATGGTGGGATGTTGTTGCTATTGTGTTGGGTGTTCCTAATACCGCTGATATTTGTCGGTGAGTCATTGATTTTGAGATGCTTAGCTTTTTAGGTCAGCTGAAAGGCCTTTGTCCTGTTTCGCTTGCTTTTTTGTTTCCAGCAAACAGAGAGACTTCTGTTTCTTCTTCTGTTTTACATGCAGGGATGACTAGATGTTTCCTCAACTATGACCCTCACAGTACACGCTTTCACACAATAGCACACACGGACAATGATTGAAATTGGCAGTTCTGAAGAAGAATTCCTGGACTGGAAACATTAATTCAGTTTCTCTCTCCACAGATGCTGCCAGATCTGCTAAGTTTCTCCAGCAATGTCTGTTTTTGTGATAAACATGATGGATTCTTCAATAGCATGTTCCATTTTTAGTTCTAATGGCATGAGGGATTGCATAAGCATTGTCGCATCAGGTAAAATGCCCCGATAAATGCAAAATACACTTTAGGTACAAATACTAAATTAGAAAAACCAACTAACTGAAATAAAAACATGAAAAGCTCAATTTCAACTTGATGCAAATGCATTGGTTTTGAATGAATTAAAAGTGAGAAAGTTAAAAGGTCCACATATAACTGCACAGAGGCTGGTGTACCCCATCACTAAATCACCCTTTATTCGCTACTGCACAGTACACTGGCTGTGGCCAGCCAGCTTGGAGTCAATCCTCAACTGAGGAGATTCTAATCTCCTGGTTATATTGATCAGCCAGGGTTTTCCTGATTAGCCCACGTTAACAACCCCAACCAAGAACCGCTGGTTCCAATCACTTCACAGCAGAGCAGAGCTCTTCATTACCTTGTAATCTCTGACACAAAAGTTAAATGCTTCCTGAGCATTAGAGGACTATCAAGTTGCCACTTCTACGATCTTAATATGTGCTTTGCTTTTCATCTTGCTTTTTCTCTTCTTTTTTTTAAGAGGCTCACCTGTGAATTGAGACTTTTCACACTGTTGTGGACAGGCAGGCCCTCTCAGATCCCAGGCCTTGGCCTCTTGTAGGAAAATAGATTTTTTATTTCAAAACCTTGGTGGCTGTTGAAAGCAAGAAGGATGCTTCCTAGTTTTGTTCCTGATGCTCATGCAGCACACATCCATAAGATTTATGGATAGGTCTAAAGACTAAAACTAATGTGAAATAACCAAGAGTACTTACTCTACATTGTTTTAATTTAATTTCTTTAACATTATGTTAACTTAATGCTGCAATAAGAAGCTGGGTTAAAAAATTAAATAGATTGAGGCCAGCAGAAAAGAATCTGGTCATTATCTTAATGTTGTTTCTGAAAGCTTACTGTGTTCAAACTATTTCCAATGTAATAACAATGACTACACTTCAAAAGCATTTCATTGACTATAAATAATCTGGGATATTCTGAGGCCATGAGGGGCCATGTGAATGCAACTTCTCAGCTTTCCTCTCTTTCTCTCTCTTTCACTACATCTCTGTTTTTCCTTTTCCTTCTCTCTTTACTTCTTCTAAATTATATTTTTCTCTACCTGGGTAATAATTGCTGCTTTTATTTAATATTGCAACCTGAGAGATTACAATGGATTTGTTACTCTTATTTAATGAATGCATTTGTGGCAAATCAGCTGCATTAAATATTTGATTGAATTCAGTCGTTCTGATGAAAGATTAATAGTTAAAAATAGTAAATTTATTTCTCTGTCCACAGATGCTGCCCGACTTCCAGAGAGTTTCCAGATTTCCCTTACCCGTGGTATTTTGCTTTTGTGTTAATTATGGCAATTTTAATTTAATTTGTAACACTGAAATAATGCCCATGTCCCCACCCTGAGCTCACATCTTTCTCTAGTTCTCTCTTATCCCTCTTCATGCCCTTTCTGAGCTCACTTTGTGCCTGAGATGCATCTGTTAATCTCTTGACGCCATTCCCACCAACTTCCTGTCTTAGCTCCAAGGGTGGCTGACATTGTAAACTATTCCCTCTTTTCAGATACTGTCCCTTTCTCTTTAAATCTACCAACATCACCTCACTCCTCAAAAAAATTACTTCTCTGTCCTTTCCAATTAATGTCACATCTCCAAACTCCCTTTCCTCTCCAGAGTCTTTGAACAGTGTCACTTCCCATATTTCTTGGGATGCTATGTTTAATCCCTAAGGGACTCCTCAGGGAACATATACTCACTAACATTGATGCCCAGTCACCAAATCTTGCTTTTAAAATTCTCATTCTTGTTTTGAAATTGCTCCATGGCCTCAACACGTCGTATCTTTGTAGTTTACTCTAGCCCATTATCCTTTTCCCTCTAATACCGGCCTCTCATGATTCCCCACCATTGATGCCTGTACCTTAGTTGCCTTGGTCCCAAGCTCCACAATGCCCTCCCTAAACCTTACCATCTCTCTGCCTTGTTTTCCTCTGCTAAGACGTTCCTTGAAATCTACCCTTTGACCAGCTGTCTCCATATGGGATTCAGTCTCTTGTTTCATTTTATAATACATCTGTGAAGTCTCTTGCTTCATTTTATAATACATCTGTGAAGTGTCTTGGAATGCTTTATTATGTTAGAAACACTGTATAACGATGTTATCATTGTATAGATATATGCAGGCCATCAGTATAAATGGCTGGCCACTGCCATTCTAATTAAATCATGGATTGACTCATTTTATGAATTGCCCTCCTTTAGTTTACAAATCTTAGCATGGATGATCAATACACTAAATATTTATTGTTTTTAGTTAATACTAACTCATGATATGATTCAGAGTCTACACCATTCTGTCAACACATCTACAAATGGATGAATAAAATGCATAAGTACTTTTTGCAAAAAATGGACCTGGAAGTGCAGCATATGACTTGTGCCATTGTAACACATGATTCTTAGCAGTTTTTATTTCAAGGTGTCTCTCTCATGGTTGAAAAATGTTTCTCCTGTAAATGGAATGTTCATTGAACCCTCAAAAGTTGTAAAGATGAAAAGAGTATCGAACAGGCAATGAGGAGAGAGACATCAGAAGGAATTCCAGCATAATTGAATGTGTTTTTTAGAACAATCATTCATCAAAGTTAACTTTTTTTAACTATTTTGTTTCATTGTGATAAAAACTAGTGCTTTGGTGGTGCAGTGGTTGGCACTGCTGCAGCACAACAGCCTCGGGTGACTGTCTGTGTGGAGTTTGCACATTCTCCCTGTATCTGTGTGGGTTTCTGCTGGATGCTCCAATTTCCTCCCACAGTCCAAAGACGTGTAGGCTAGGTTGATTGGCCAGGCTAAATTGCCCCGTGGTGTCCAGGGATGTGCAGGCTAGGTGGGTTAGCCAAGGTAAATGCAGGGCTATGGGGATAGGGTGGGGGTTTGGTTGTGGGTGGAATGTTCTTTGGAGGGTTGGTGTGGACTCAATAGACTGAATGACCTCTTTCCCCACTATAGGGATTCTAAGAGAGAGACACAGGTAAGAATCCAGGACAAACCAGCTATAGATATCAATGTGTAGAGCTGGATGAACACAGCGGGACAAGCAGCATCAGAGGAGCAGGAAAGCTGTCGTTTCGGGCCGAGACCCTTCTTCAGAAAGGAGTCTCTACTCACTCCCAGGAGCTTAGTCCACCTGTGGGAGCAACCTTTAAATATGACACTTCAGTGGCTACTGAATCTGACTTCAAGTTTCAACCCCTTCACTTCAGAAAAAAATTCTTCAAACAAGCTAGGCCTGCAACAATTTTAGAGCCTAGTCTCTTTTTATCTGCATATGTAACTTCTATCTTTACGTTAAAATCTTTTCATTATGCATTTAACACTTGCCTCAATGATTTTCAGCAATAGGTGTGTAATAAACTAACCTTTGATTTTATCTTGTTTAAAATATGCAACGGCGCTGCTGGTTATTTTTAAGTTGAAACATTCAAAAATTGAAATGAATGAACACATGAGCTTAAACAAATCCTTAGCTCATGAATCACTGAAGTAACATAGTCGCGACAGTTGAAAATGGAGTGATTGGCAGCAAAAAGATCAAAGAAGAGTGGCTCTTTCATAAATAACTTGTAATACTTGCAGACTGAGAAGGATTAACACTGGTCGGGTCGTAGCTGAACTAAAGGGAATCAAAAAGGGAAGGAACATTGAGGTTGCATCCTCATCAAGTCTATTGGTACTGTTTTTGGGCTGCACTGAATCTAGTATCAAGAGCTGAACCATCTCAGAAGCCTGCCAAGCCAATGGATATTATTCAGTGAAACTATCTGATCTAATCTAAACTGTAACATTACAGGAAAGAATGAAATTTAATCAGAATGTGCCATTTCTTGCGTCTATATGGTTCCTGCATGACTGACCTCTTGTAGGGAACTTTATTTTTACTTTTTAGCCAGATGTCAGACTCCATCATGCATTGTAGTGACTGAATTACATTGGGAGTGTAAACACTGAAGAATTAGGATCCCATGTTTATTTTGCACGAATAGGCAATCTTAACTAAGATTTGTTGGATTTTTCAGATTTTCTGCATTATGATAATGCATCCATTACAAAAGCTTCAACTGCTGAAAGCGTTTTGGTACACCCTGAGGCTATGAGAGATGCTTTATTATTAGAAGTCTTTTGCTTCTTTATTCTTTATGATACAAATGGTCCCTAGCAGTGTTCACTCTAAACTACACAGCAGTCCATCAAGTGCCATATGCTTAACTATTACAGCCGCATATTTCCTCATAGTTAAAAGAGATTTATAAGTAAAGAGCTGTTAGACACTCCACTGCACTCCCCCTCCCCTACCCCCAGCCCCATGGCAGGAAACAAATGGATTTTTAGGGCAGTTAACATTGAATGCTGGTAAGACCGTAAGACCAAAGACATACGAGCAGAATTTGGCCAGAGTCTGCTCCACCATTCAATCTTGGCTGATACGTTTCTCAACCCTATGTTTGCCTGTAACTCTTGATCCCCTTACCAAGCAAGAATCTATCTATCTCTGTCTTAAATACACCTCAATGACTTGGCCTCCAAGCCTTCTCTGGCAATGAGTTCCATATATTAACCACCCATTGGATGAAGAAATTCCTTCTCATTTCAAGTCTTAAGGGTCATCTTTTCACCCTGAGGCTATGCCCTCAGGTCCTAGTCTCTCCTGCTAGTGGAAACATCTTCACCACGTCCAGTCTATCCAGGTCTTTCAGTATTCTGTAAGATTCAATCAAATACCCCCTCATCCTTCTGAACTCCATTGACTACAGACCCAGAGTCCTCAACCACTCCTCATATAACAAGACCTTCATCACCGGAATCACTCTTATAAACCTCCTCGAGACCCCTCCAATGCCAGCACATTCTTCCTGAGATTTGGGGCCCAAAACTGCTCACAATATTCCAATTGTAGTATGACCTCAGCAGTACATTGTCTTGTATTCTAGCCTCTTGAAATGAATATTAACATTGCACTTGCCTTCCTAATTACCAGTTGAACCTGCATGTTAACCTGAAGCAAATCCTGAACTCGGACACCCAAGTCCCTTTGTGCTTCAGATTTCCAAAACCTTTTCCCATTTAGAAGATAGCCTATGCCTCTATTCTTTGTCCCAGAGCGCATATACTCACGATATCCCACATTGTGTTCCATCTGCCTCTTCTTTGCCCATTCTCCTAGCCTGTCCAAGTCCTTCTACAGCCTCCCACTTCCTCAACATCACCTGTCCCTCCACGTATCTTTGTGTCATCTGCAAACAAAGCAACAATGCCCTCAGTTCCTTCATTCAGGTCATTAAAATATAACCTGAATAGTTGTGGTTCCAACACTGACCCCTGTGGAACTCCACTAGTCACCAGCTGCCATCCTGAAAAAGACCCCTTTATCTCTACTCTCTGCCTTCCCAATCAGCCAATTCTTTATTCTTGCTCCTAACACCATGGGCTCTTATTTAGCAACCTCTTGTGTGGCTCCTTGTCAAAAGCCTTCTGGAAATCCAAAATAGATCATGTCCACTAGCTCACCTTTGTCTAACTTGCTCACTACTTCCTCAAAGAATTCTAACAGATTTGTCAGGCATGATCTCACGAGCTAGTGAGGGTAGGAATAGGAGGATAGAGCAGATGAACGTGTGGCTGAGGAGCTGGTGCAGGGGAGAAGCGTTTACATTTTTAGATCATTGGAATCTCTTCTGGGGTGGAAGTGACCTGTATAAGAAGGACGGATTACACCTGAATTAGAAGGGGACTAATATACTGGCGGGGAGATTTGCTAGAACTGCTCGTAAAAATTTAAACTAGTAAGGGCGTGGGGGTGCGACCTAGGAGATAGTGAGGAAAGAGATCAGTCTGAGACGTGTACAGTTGGGAAAAGGAATAAGTCAAATTAGGCTACTATTAGAATACTGTGTACTATTCTGGTCTCCCTGCTATAAGAAGGATGTTGTGAAATTGAACGGGTTCAGAAAAGATTTACAAAGATGTTGCCAGGGTTGGAGGGTTTGAGATGTATGGGGAAGCTGAATAAACTTGGTCTATTTTCCCTGGAGCTTTAGAGGATGAGGGGTGACCTTATGGATGTTTATTAAATCATGCGGGGCATGGATAGGGTAAATAAACAAGCTATTTTCTCCGAAGTGGGGGAGTCCAAAACCAGAGGGCATAGGTGTAAGGTGAGAGGGGAAAGATTTAAAAGGGACCTGAGGGGAAACTTTTTCATGCAGAGGGTGGTGCGTGTTTGGAATAAGCCACCACAGGAAGTGGTGGACGCTGGTACAATTGCAACATTTAAAAGGCATCTGGATGGGTATGAATAGGAAAGGTTTAGAGGGATATGGACCAAATGTTGGCCAATTCGACTAGATTTATTTAGGTTACCTGGTCCATATGGACGAGTTGGACCAAATGGTCTGCTTCCGTGCTGTATAGCTCTGTGATTCTATGACTCTGAGATACCCCCTTGACAAAAGCATGCTGATGCAGCCATATTCAACCATGTACTTATAAGTACTCCGCAGTCTCATCCTTAATAATGAACTGTTAAATTTTATCAACGACTGAGGTCAGTCTAACCGGCCTATGGTTTTCTGTCTTCTGCCTCCCTTCCTTCTTAAACAAAGGTGTTACGTTAGCCATTTTCCAGTCCTCTGGGACACTCGCTGTCTCCAGTGATTCTTGAAAGATCACAACCAATGCCTCCACAATCTCCTCAGCTATTTCCTTCAGAACTCTGGTGTGTAGTATATCTAATTCAGCTGATATACCCACATTCTTTCAGCTTTCCCAGCACCTTCTCCTTAGTGATGCCCACTACACATATGTATGTGCTTGAGGATGTGTGTGTGTGTGTGTGTGTGTGGGTGTGTGTGTGGGTGTGTGTGGATGTGTGTGTGCATGTCTGTGTGTGTGTGCGGGTGTGTGCATGAGAGAGAGAGTGTGTGTGGGGAAGGGTCTGTGTGAGAGTGTGAATGTGTGTGTGTAAGTGTATTTGTGTGAGAGAGTGTGTCTATATGTGTGCGTGTGTGCGAGTGTGTGAAGGAGATTGTAGTGTGGCGGGGTCACCTGAAGTGTGACATGAACCCAAGATCACGATTGAGGCCACCCTCATGGGTTTGGAACTTGGTCTCTGCGTGCATTTAAATACAACACCCTCAACCCTGCGGTGACTGCTCCCCCTTCTCTTAATTGTCCCCTCATCTGCTGCACCCGAAATTAGATTCCTGACCCTTTCCATATTCTCTGTCCTATTACTTGTTCTGGAAACTTTAATAATCTCTTCTGAGCCCTCTCCCCCTTTAATTCTTTCCACAATTTTCCATTCAATTGAACCCACCCGCAAACTATTTAGTTTAAAACCCTATCCACAAACCTTAGTTATCCAATTTGCCAGGACTGTGGTCCCAGAATGATTCAGATGGAGCCTGTCCCATTGAAACAACTCCCTCCTTCCCCAGTACTGGGGACAATGTCCTGTGAATTTGAACCCGTTTCTCACGCACTAATCTTTGAGCCACGCATTTACATCTTTAATTTTGTTGACCCTGCACCAATTTACTCATGGTTCAGATAGTAATCCAGAGATTATTACCTTTTGGTTTTGCTTTTTATTAGCCCCTAGGTGCTCATATTCCCTCAACAAAATCTCTTTCCTCTTTCTACCTATATCATTGGCACCTACATGGACCACGACAACTGGATCTTTCCCCCCAACTCCAAGTTCCTCTAGAGCCCAGACGAGATAGAGTCATAGAGTCAAAGAATTGTACGGCATGGAAACAGATCCTTCGGTCCAACTTGTCCATGCTGACCAGATATCCTAAATTAATCTAGTCCCATTTGCAAACATTTGGCCCATTATCCCGCTAAACCCTTCCTATTCGTGAACCCAGGCATCAGGTAGGCAATATAGCCTTCAGGACTCTCAATCCAGGCTACAGAGAACAGTGCCTATTCCCTGACTAAACTATTCCTGATTACAACTACATTTCTCTTTTCTCCCTGTCTTGAATGGCTCCCAGACCCACGGTGCCATGGTCAGTTTGCTCATCCTCCCTACAACCCCCACTTTCATCCGCACAGGGAGCAAGGACTCAAACGTGTCAGACAAGCTCAAAGGTTAGGGCTCCTTCAGCACTACCTCCTGGATCCCTGTACCTGCCTCGCTCACAGTCACACCTCCTGTCGCTGACCATTGACCATATTCGAGGTAGCTAATCTAAGTGGGATGACTGCCTCCTGAAACACAACATCCAGGTAACCTTCCCCTTCCCTGATGTGTCGCAGTGTTCAAAGCTCAGACACTAGCTTATCAACATTGGTTCCTCAAGCAACCAACGCTTGCTACGGATGTACGGTGACTATGAACCATAATCGAGTCCACCAGCTCCCGTATCATGCAGTTACATCGCCTGGCCAGGCATCTGTATTTTTTACTCACTTAGTTTTTAATCTGATTTTTAAAAATTTCATACTGGTCTTCTAGTTTGCAGCTAGTAAACATTTCCCCTCTTTACCTTCAATGTGAAAGCAACCTATCATAGATTGTCAAATTAGTAGCTACAACCAAGCAATGAATTTACAATTTACCTGTGTTGTCACTCTTTTGTGCTTGGTCCCTGATTCTGGGCTTCAATTTAACCTGGTAAAAATAACTTCACAATGAGCCAAAAAAAACACAAGCAAAATGCACCTCCTCTCATCTGCACTAAATTCCTACACTGTCTCTAAATTCCCGGAATTACATATTCACCTAGGCTGTGAACTCTCCTTCTCGACTGTGCAAAGCTTACTGAGCTAAGCATTCTCCCCCGGCTGGATTGATAGAATTATTGGAGGACAATTAACCCCAACAACTCTCAACACGTTAAAAACACCAGAGTGTTTTAAAGTTTGTGAAAAGTTTTAGATTCCTAGCCAATCTCTCCAAATAATTACACAACAGTTCTTGTGAGATTATCTTGAGTGGCATTTTAAATGGCACATGCTTCTAATTCCTATTGCTGTCCCCAGTTCACTTTTGTATGCATCCAGAGTCAATTTGCTTTTAAAATGATGCGCTGGTTTATTACTTCACAGTGCATAGATTTTTAATTAACAGAATTTGTACGTGGAATAAATGATGCTTGAAGAGCCAATCTCTCTCCAAATTCAGAGACAATTTATCTCCACCTAATCATGGTTGTTGATGGGAATAAGTGACTGAACCATCTTCCTCACTGTTCAGAACAATTTTCAGTAAAAGTAAATAAAGTTTAACATAATAAAGTAAATATATTCCAATAAACTGAAAGAAAAATTGATTTTTCCACATTGTTCTATCATTTCAAAAGACAAGCCTTAGTTTTTTTCTATTTTGAGCTTGTCAGATTGAAGCAAAAGATCCTTGTCTTGTCTTGAAACATCACTACCAATTCAAACTTTCTTTGACCAAATGACAAAAGTAGAAACCAGTTAGGAGTAACAAATATCTCCATCATGTATGGCAGTGTAGTGGCTATGGCACTGAGAACTTAAAATCTAAAAGTTGTGAGCTAAAAGTTGTGTGCAACCAAGGTAAAGTTAAACTGAGATCAATAAATCTGGTAAATTTGGGGACTAGCATGTTACCACGGCAATGGCCTTACTACTTACGGTAATCCTTTAAAAACTATACACTAGCATACATCTGCACACGAGGTTGCTGTGAGTGCCCAAAATTCAATCTGCACATGGAACAATTTGAGATAACACTGGTGCCTTGTAAATTGGATTGTTTCTACATTGGCTGTGTTAAAAATAGAGAAAGAAATCTCTACTTTTACTTATTATTATTCTTCAGTACTATTATTCTGTCCAGTGTTGTTCATTCTTTTTCTAATTTTAAACTAATGAAGCTATTTAAAGATGAACAAACTTTTAGAAGGATCTCTGCTGATGCCAGAGAATTCAATGAAGTGTTATGCATGAACATGGGTTTCACCTTCAAAGGGATGCCTTCTTCTGAAGCTACAATTGGTCAATACAAAAGACTTGTTTAGTGCTGAAAGAATTTGAAGAGAATTCAAACAGCCTCATTATTTATCTTTTTATTCATCTCTTTCTACTCAAATATTAGCTGGTCCGCATTGAATTACACTGGAGTTCAAGAGTGTGACATTTTCCACAATGCATATTTAAATAGTTCCCTTTTTTTTAAAAAACCCTCTCTCTCTGAAAGTACTGAGAATTCAGTCTCATTGCATATCACAACCTTCAGTTCCCAGGGTCAAGCCACACCATTGGCCACAGAGTCTCCTGCAGACTGCATTCCTTGAGAATTTGGATGCAGTTGGGAGGAATGGATTTGGCCCCTAAAATGAAAACAGTAAACATTCAGTAAATGCAGAAGATGAATCCAAATAGAGTAAGGACTTGTAAACAGCCCTGTCACACTCCATTCTTGACTCTGGAACTGTCAGAAGCAGAGGTATTGAAAAAAACAAATGAAATTTTTAAAAATCAAACTTAAACTGCAGTGTATGATCTCATGGAAGGAATGAATGAGACAGAGAACTTGGAGGAACAGCCAAATTTCTCAAAATTTTTCTCTGCTGACATAACGTGGCTGTTGCCAACCTGTCAGAGGCAGTGCTCCCAGGTTAGCTCCTACTCACGATGTAAAGACAACAGCACCATAAGACATAGGAACAGAAATAGGCCACTCAGTCATAGAGTCATAGAGATGTACAGCATGGAAATAGGCCGTTTGGTCCAACACTTCCATGTCAAACAGATATCCTAGCATTTGGCCCATATCCCTTTAAACCCTTCCTATTCAGATACCCATCCAGGTGCATTTTAAATGTTGTCATTGTACCAGCCTCCATCACTTCCTCTGGAAGTTCATTCTATACGCGCTCCATCTCAGCATGAAAAGGTTTCCCCTTAGGTCCCTTTTAAATCTTTCCCCTCTCACCTTAAACCTACATCCTCTAATTTTGGACTCCCCTACTCTGGGGGAAAGACCTTAACTATTCACCCCATCCATGCCCCTTATGATTTTATAAACTTCTATAAAGTCACCCCTCAGCTTCCAATGCTCCAGGGAAAATGGTCTCAGCATCTCCCGAGAGCTCAAACCCTCCAACCCTGGCAATGTCTTTGCAGTTCTTTTCTGAACCCTTTCAAGTTTAACAACATCTTTTTTATAGTAGGGAGATGAGTATTGAATGCAGTATTCCAAAAGTGGCCTAACCAGTGTCCTGTCCATCTAGTTTGCTCTGCCATTCAATGAGAAAATGATCTAATAATCTTCAAGTCCAGTTTTCTGCCTTTTCCCCATAACTCTTGATTCACTTACTGATTAAAACTCTGTCTATCTCACTCTGAATAAATTTAATGACCCAGCCTCAACAGCCCCCTTTGGTAAAGCATTCCATAGATTCACAACCCGCTGAGAGAAGGCATTCCTCCTCAAGTCTCTTAAATGTGTGACCCCTTATACTGTGATTATGTCCTCTGGTCCTAGACTCTCGCATGAGGGGAAACAATAGCTTTGTTGCTCAAGTACATCCACCAAATGGAGGACAGTTGCATACTCAAGAACTGTCTGTGTGGTGAGATAGTTGGAACCAAAGAACCACAGGTATGCTTGAAACTTCACTTCAATGATGTTAGTAAGTATGATGCCTTGACATCGCGAGCTGACAGAGGAAAATGGCAGCACCTCCTCTGGGCTGGTGCACCACCATAATGACCAGTGGCCATGACAGCTTGGCAACACACTCCAATTCCAAAGTACCAACTCACAATGATACTTGAGGCCGCCTCCTGCGGAGAAGCTGTGGTAGAACCTGCCTCTCAAGGATTGGCTTCTTCAGCCATCAGCAATAATGCACCACAGGAAGATACCCCACCTGAAATGGATTGTATCCATTATGTTTCATAGATGGTTGGATTCTGAAACACTTCTGATATATTTCATTGGCTATAAATCGCTTTGCAACATCTTGAGGATGTGAAATGCATTTTAAAAGCCCAAGTTTTTGCTGGTTTACAAGTATATTCCGGTGCCTCACACAAGTGGACATCACCCATTCTGAACCTTGACAGTATAAATCATATAGATTTTCCCACAGTGTCTCTTAATGAAGACCAATACAGTCTTCTTCCAGTAGCTAAACACCAGGGACTGGCAGACAGTGGTCGCGAGTGATATAACTGCTAATAAGGCTATCTAGTAACACTGTATAGACTGCAGATCAAACCTGTGACCCTCAATTTCTGCTCAATGCTTTGTTGTTCACTTTTCAACTAAGTAATTTGACCCCCTCCATTGTACTTGAGTATCATGCTAAGTAGTGTTTTTTTAGCCACTAATCAATCAGGGATGTTGTCTCCTTCAGATCTGCTGCAACAGGCTGAGGACCGATCTTAGCTGGTAGAAAGCTATATTAATCTAAAAACCTTAGAGAATGGAAGGGAGAGGAAGAAAATCATCTTGAGCCCCTGTTCCTTATGAAAATCTGTGGAAATGAGTTGAAGGTATAACCTGAAAACTGGCCATTCATCCCATGTGGCCTGTGTTGCTGTATACTGCCCCCAGTGTTAGCACAGAATTAGGATTGGCCAGCTGAAGTGCAGTAGGCTTCTGACAGTGACTGTCAAGGCTTGCACATATTAATGAGGACCACGTGATGCATTTTGATAGAGGGCAAGAATTGTAACAGAGAATTTGCAAAACAAAAAAGCAATTTTGATGCACTGTAGAGTCTAGTCAGGTGTTTTTTTAAGCACATGTTTTGGTCTTTTTATCACAATCTTCCCACCTGAAACTTTCATACTGTCTGTCATTTGGTTCACACTGAGGATTTAGGCTTGTACATGTCACATCATCATTTGGACTCTGGAGTGACTACGTATCTATAGTATTGTGGCCCAGTGTGAGCCAGCACCTTCACTAGAGGGAAGAACAGGAGAATCAGTTAGATGACAAAAGGTGAGGCGGCATAATTAGCTGCTGTGAAGTATGTGTTCCTGTTCACATAGAGCTGTTTGATGCTTACTGGATGCTTTTATCCAAGTTGGAGTGGAGGTGTGGGATTGTGATTTTGGTCAATTGGCACTTGTATATGAGGGAAGGGCAATCACTAATACTCTCACCCTCATTCTGCTATAGCAACTCTCTAATATAGGGCCAGGGATCTAGGTACTCCTGAAGGTGTCATAGATTTTTCAAACTGATGTGAACTGTTCACTTAATCTCTGAACACATGCAGCCAGATCAACACTTTTGTATTGATCCTGGCTTCCATCAGGCCTTAAACTGCTGCAAATGCAGGAAGGAAAGAAAATAGATCGTGGCACATAATAGTCACTTGTTCACCACCCTCCTGGGACTCCAATTTAGGCAGCTTCTAAAAGACTATTTATTGAAACATTCAATACAGTCAGCGTTTCATTCCCCCATAGTTCTGTTGCATTTTAAGTCAACCTTTGCGTTGAGAGTCCCAATCCAGGCTTGTCCCTCTGTTATTATTCGTCCGGGAAATGGAGAAAAGTCCTAATCTTCAAAAGACATTTAAAGGCTTCCGGAAACTCTATTTCTGGCAGGTAGTTCCACCAGTTTCCCACAGACTGGCAGGATCCCCAGGAAGTGTGTTCACACGGCCTTTTGAGCAAGTGCTATTGACGGCACACCTCTCCCTCATATCTTATTTAAGACAATCTTGGAGTAACACAGAATCATAAGACCATAAGACATTGTAGTAGAAATTAGGACATTCTGCCCATCGAGTCTGTTCCCACTATTCAATCATGGCTGGTAAATTTCTCAACCCCATTCTCCCACCTACTCCCTGTAACCTTTGATCCCCTTAACAATCAAGAACCTATCCATCTCTGTCTTAATTATACTCAATGACCTGGCCTCTACAGCCTTCTGTGGCAATGAATTCCATAGATTTACCACTCTCTGGCCAAATCATCAAATCATCTCACCACAGAACAAGGTCATTTAACCCATCCTGTCCATGATAGCCCTTCCATGGAGGAATTCGTGTCCAACCACTCCCCCATCCTCTGGACACATTCCTTTTCTTCAGATGTTTAAAATATTTACGAAACATAGAAAACTGTATGACACAGACAGAGGCCACTCTACCCATCATGTCTGCACCTACTGAAAAATGAAAACCCAGCCTAACCCCATTTTCCACCAATTGGTTTGTATCATTGGGTTACAGACTTCAGGTGCAGATCAGGCACTTTTTAAGTGAGTTGAAGATTTCTGCTGTAGGCAGTGAGTTCTAAAACCCTGCCACCCGCTGGGTGAAAAATTCTTTCCTCGTTTCTCTTCTAATCTTTCAACCAACCTGTGCCCTATAGTCACTGACCCCTCTTCAAAGGAAAATTGGTACTTCCCATTATATCCAGGCCCCTCACAACCTTGTAGATGTTGATTAAACCTCCCCTCAACTTCCTTTGTTCTAAGGGAAATATCTGCCAATCCATATCCAAACTTTTCTTTATAACTGCGATTTTCACTCCTTTCACACCAGCACGATACTGGGCTAGTTCAGACACTGCATGGGCTGAGTAGATCATCTGAATTTCAGACCCCCAGGCATGTTCACACCACATAACAAGCGAGCCACAGCTATTCCCTCACCGATTCATTGTGTAGATAGCAAAGCACCACCACATCAAAAGGCTTCACTTCTCATTCTGCGCAACATGTCCTTTCTCTGTCTCCAATAAAGTACCCAGTGGCTTAATGACTCAGTCTGATCTAGCATCAGTCCAGAGGCTCCTGCTGGTTGTGATGGATCAAGGCAAAGATGAGAATTTTAAACAAACATATAAAAGGAAAAATAAAATCAGCATGAGAAAAGACAGAATACTTCTTTGGTGAGTCAACTCTGTGGAATCCCAGGAATTATCTTGAATTATTTGTTGTAGGATTTAGGGCCAATGTCAACCAATTCGAACAGCAGAAGCAATCAGTTATTCAATAATGAGTTAGTAAGAACTGCCGATGCTGGAGTCGGAGATAACACAGTGTGGAGCTGGAGGAACACAGCAGGCCAGGCAGCATCAGAGGTGCAGGAAAGCTGACATTTCAGGTCGGGATCCTTTGTCAGAAAAAAAATTATTCAATAATGTCAAGACCATTCTTAACCAGTTCTGGTGTCACATTTCTGAATGCATTCATTTATCAAAACTTTCACATCCTCAGGATATACCAAATCACTGCAGAGCCAGTGAAGAGCTTTGAAGTGAATTCAATGGTCCAATATGGGATTGTAGCAGCATGTCAAAGTCTTAAAAGTGCTGAAAATGACCAGATAATTTAACTTAGTCACGTGGCTGAGGGAAAAAATTGGGCAGGTTGTGAGAGTCACTAGACTCGAAATGTTAACAGTTTTTGTTTTCTCTCCACAGATGTGGGCAGATCTGCTGAATTTCTCCAGCAATTTCTGTTTTTGTGTGTCCCTGCCCTTCTTCAAAGAACTGTTATGGGAGCCTTTACATCTCCTGCTAGAGAAGTGGTCATTAATTTAACAGCTGAAGGCAACACCTCCGATAGTACCGGACTCACTCAGTACTGCACAGACTAACAAGTCTATTAAGTTAAATCTGTAGGGTGGGGCTTGAATTCAACGTTCTGATTCAGAAGCAAGAGAACACATGGCTTGTCAGCAATCTAGAAAAATAACTTTTTTGTTTAACAAGAATTTTTATGGGTCAAAGAGTGCTTTCTCCTGGCTGCAACACAATATTTCAGATCAGTAACAGACTGTGCTGTACCCTCACTCGGGTTGTCTGGCCTGCACCGTCCTCATTATCAGCCAATTCAGCAAAATCCAATTTTCTGCACTGGCAAAATGCATTTAGCTTCCTATTGTCAGCTTCAGGCCACCGGCACTATTACTGACAAAAATCTCCATCTCTTCTGGTCAGAAGTCAAACCATTGCTCCTCATTGCAATCCGTATCCTCCCCCTCCACTGTGGTTATTGTGACTTTCTGGTGTTAGACTTTTATTTATCCACCCCTTTACTCTACAATAAGTATTACTGAAATATGGTTTCAAGATTGCTTGAGCCCTACAAGTATCATGACCGAATGAGCAATCCCTGAAGACCCATGGCAGTGGGCATGGACATGGGTGGAGTGTTGTGTGTGGGGTGGGGGGTGCGAGCTGAAAATAGCAGAGAGCCCCATCCGGATGGATCTGTGACACACTCCCACCACCAGCAGATTTAGGGCAATTCATCTGAGTCGGACGCATTATTTTGTGGGCCTCTCAGGGCCATCGCATTGAAGTTTGTTGCTCTTCCCGTCCACATAAACAAACAATCCAGCAAGATTGCCAGCTGCTGAGTCAGGTTCAGACATCTCCCCCTCCCTCCTGCCTGCAATAAAATCAGCAGCCCAGAATCATTTGATTCAATTACTTGAAGAAGGAGCCCATAAAGATTGATGTGAGTACTGGGAATATATACAAAATGGCCAAGGCATGGTACCTTTTTTTTTGTCTACATTGGTTTGATTTTCATGATTTATTTTTAAATGTATCTAATCAGGGGAGGCAATGGCCTAGTGGTATTATCACTAGACTTACTAATCCAGGAAACGCAGATAATGTTCTGGGAACCCAGGTTCAACAGCAGATGGTGGAATTTGAATTTAATAAAAAAATTTTGGAATTAAGAATCTAATGATGACCATGAATCCAGTGTCAATTATCAGGAAAAAATCCATCTGGTTCACTAATGTCCTTTAGGGAAGGAAACTGCCATCCTTACCCAGTCTGCCCTACATGTGACTCCAGACCCACAGCAATGTGGTTGACTGTGAACTGCCTTCTGACACCCTCATTCCATGATTGAGAAAACATTAAAGTCATAGAGCTGTACAGACCCTTCAGTCCAACTCGTCCAAGCCGACCAGATATCCTAAATAAATCAAGTCCCAGTTGCCAGCATTTGGCCCATATCCCTCTAAACCGTTCCCATTCATTTATCCATCCAGATGCCTTTTAAATGTTGTAATTGTACCAGCCTCCACCACCAACTCTGGCAGCTCATTCCACACATGCACCACCCTCTGCATGAAAAGGTTGCCCCTTAAAACTATGTCTTCTAGTTTTGGACTCCCCTACCCTGGGGAAAAGACCTTGGCTATTCACCCTATCTATGCCCCTCATGAACATAGAACATAGAACATAGAACATTACAGCACAGTACAGGCCCTTCGGCCCTCGATGTTGCGCCGACCTGTGAAAACAATCTGAAGCCCATCTAACCTAAACTATTCCATTATTATCCATATGTTTATCCAATGACCATTTAAATGCCCTTAAAGTGGGCGAGTCTACTATTTTTGCAGGCAGGGCATTCCACGCCCTTACTACTCTCTGAGTAAAGCACCTACCTCTGACATCTGTCCTATATCTATCACCCCTCAATTTAAAGCTATGTCCCCTCGTGCTAGCCATCACCATCCGAGGAAAAAGGCTCCCACTGTCCACCCTATCTAATCCTCTGATCATCTTGTATGTCTCTATCAAGTCACCTCTTAACCTTCTTCTCTCTAACGAAAACAGCCTCAAAACCCTCAGCCTTTCCTCATAAGACCTTCCCTCCATACCAGGCAACATCCTGGTAAATCTCCTCTGCAACCTTTCCAATGCTTCCACATCCTTCCTATAATGCGGTGACCAGAACTGTACGCAATACTCCAAGTGCGGCCGCACCAGAGTTTTGTACAGCTGCAACATGATCCGCAAATTTACTAACCCATCCTTCTACGCCCTCGTCCAGGTCATTTATAAAAATGACAAACAGCAGTGGCCCCAAAACAGATCCTTGAGGTACACCACTAGTAACTGAACTCCAGGATGAACATTTCCCATCAACCACCACCATCTGTCTTCTTACAGCTAGCCAATTTCTGATCCAAACCGCTAAATCACCCTCAATCCCATGCCTCCGTATTTTCTGCAATAGCCTACCATGGGGAACCTTATCAAACGCTTTACTGAAATCCAAATACACCACATCAACCGCTTTACTCTCATCCACCTGTTTGGTCACCTTCTCCAAGAACTCAATAAGGTTTGTGAGGCACGACCTACCCTTCACAAAACCGTGTTGACTATCCCTAATCAAATTATTCCTTTCTAGATGATTATAAATCCTATCTCTTATAATCCTTTCCAACACTTTACCCACAACTGAAGTAAGGCTCACTGGTCTATAATTACCAGGGTTGTCTCTACTCCCCTTCTTGAATAAGGGGACAACATTTGCTAGTCTCCAGTCTTCTGGCACTATTCCTGAAGACAATGTCGACATAAAGATCAAAGCCAAAGGCTCTGCAATCTCCTCTCTAGCTTCCCAGAGAATCCTAGGATAAATCCCATTCGGCCCAGGGGACTTATCTATTTTCACACCTTTATGATTTTATGAACTTCTATAAGGTCAAAAATGTAGTGGGATTAAGAAGTCGATAGTGGCTTTAGAATTCTGTGTGACCATGTTGAGTTTGCTGGGAATCTACACCTCAGTATTTAATGTGAAACATTACAGTCCATAAGCAAGGTTGTCATTGTCCCAGAGGTCCATAAGGCTGGTCTATCATTAGAGAGAGATGACTGATGGTGAATTTAACCTGAGAGACACCATGGCTCAGGCAAAGAGCAAGTTTGAGAAGGTGGGGCCTTCATGGTGATACAGGAGTTGGACTATATTGTTGGCATCACTCACGTCGCAAAGCTGCTGTCCTGCCAAACTGACCCCATCCAGGCCTGTACTGAAGCAGACACACTGACAATGGATTGGTCTCTTTTGCAGTAAATATCAAATAAAACAGAAGCAATGGGAATAAAAGCCATGAATTTTCAGATTTCACACATAATCCTAAAACAGTAGTGACCTAATCAGAAAATGTCCCCGACATTGATCACATTAGTCTTGATTCTACTAACAATCAAAAAACATTTAAAGATACCAGATATTCTTGACAATAGTTACATTTATAAATAAAGTAGTCCAAATTGAGGTCTGAATCAGTCATCAGTCTGCAGTCCAGTGGGTCATCATGTCAGTATGCATGGAGAGCATCATCTTGGGATGGGGTAGTTTAGATCTAAGGATTCCATTTTAGATATAAAAATAGTTTAAATAACTTTGCAAGTCCTGTGAAGTTCCTTCTAATAACATGCCTCTTGATGAGTAGCAGCCAGTGTGGCATGTCAGGCATTGTAAAGCAAAGGTCAGAGAGTGTTTCAGACCAGGGAAGATGTCACCATTCTTCTCCAATTCCTCTCCACTGCTGTCCAGTTGGATGGTACTGCACTCACCTGGTTCCACTCGTATCTATCAATTGTCTTCAGCCTTCTGCCCAAAATCCCGTGCCCAGTCACCAACTCCAGTTCTCTCCCTGACAGCTGTCTTAGACTGAACCAGGCTGTTTAAGAGGCACCCTCAGTGTCAAACTTAACACTAAGGTAGGCTTCCAAGCATATATCAGTCTCATCAATCAGACTGCCTACCACCTTCATCCCGTTGCCCACCTGTGTCACTTTCTTAGGCCACCTGTCTCGAAAACCATTATCCGAACCTTTGCTATCTCAAAACTCAATAACTCCAGTGCAGTCATGGCTGGCCTCCCCTTTGTAAACTTGAGATCACACAAAACTCTGCCGCCTATGTCTGAGATTGCAACAAGTCCCAATTTACTATCAGCTCGCTGATGTACTTTGGCTCCCAGTTAAGAAATGCCTTGACTTTAAAAATCTCATCCTCATTTCAGATCTTTCCATAACCTTGCCCCTCTCTAACTCCATAACCTCCTTCATCCAGAGACCTTCCAAGATATCTGTGCTTCTTTAGAATCCCTGATTTTAACTGCTCCACTGTTAGCTGTGCCTGGATTATTTTACTTAAATCTCTCCTGCTCCCTCGCTCTCTTTCCTAAGATGGTCCATAAAAACTGACCAAGCTTTTGGTCATCTGCCTTAATCACAGAATCTCCCACTATCAAATTCCTGGGGAGTTACCATTAAGCAGAAACTGAACTGGACAACTCATAAAAATTACAGGTTACAAGAGCAAGCCAGAAGTTTGTAATCCTACAGTGAGTAACTCACCTCCTGACTCCCAAAGCCTGTCCATCATCTATAAGACACAAGGTCAAAATTCACAAAACACCCGGTTATAGTCCAACAGATTTATTTGAAATCATGCTCAGGGGCCGAGTAACTATTTAGCATTATGGAGTCTTATTCATTATCGAAATTAATGGTGCATGGCTTAGTTGGTGGAACAATTTGTCAACTCAATTCCAATAATGAATGAAATTCCCTCATGCTAAATTGTTACGTGATCCCCAAGTGTGATTTCAAATAAACTTGTTGGATTATAATCTGGTGTCATGTGACTTCTGACCTTGTCCACCCCAGTCCAACACCGGCACCTCCACTACAAGACACAAGTCAGGAGTGTGATGGAATACTACCCACTTGCCTGGATGGGTGCAGCTCCAAACACTCAAGAAGCTTGATACCATCCAGGAAAAAGCAGCCCACTTGATCAGCACAGCACCCACAAACATCCACTCTCTCCATCACCGGCGCTCAGCAGCAACAGTGTGCACAATCTACAAGATGCTCTGCAGAAAGTCACCAACGAACCAAACCCATGACCATTTCTATCTTGAAGGAAAACGGCAGCAGATACATGGAAACATCACAACCTTCAAGTTCCCCTCCAAGCCACTCACCATCCTGACTTGGAAAAATATCACCATTCCTTCAGTGTCACTGGGTCAAAATCTTCCTCCCTAACAGCATAGTGGGTCTACTTATATCACGTGATTTGAAGCAGTTCAAGAGGCACAATACCACATTCCCAAGAGCATCTACGGATGGGCAATAAATACTGGCCCAGCCAGAAATGCCCTCATCTCATGAATGAATTAAAAGCTTGTATCACTCAAAAATTGGTTGGTAACCATGTATTTGTACACTGAAATGAAGTTGTCAAGTTTTCAAGCAATGAAGTCCACTACTAAAAAAAATGAAAAATATCAAGCTGCAGATTTTAACGATTGAACTTTAGTTTTTGATTAGGTCATGTTGGTGAGTTAACACAGTCACCAGTTTAAACTCAGAGACACCTATTTCAGAGGATTCTATTCCCATGTGTAAGACAAGATTTTGCAAGGTGGCACACCACATTTATAACAGTCTCTGAATTATCTGGAAAATTTCTATGGGGAGCTGACTGATTGGTAAGTCAACTGTGATCGGCCTTAAGTAGAAAGCAATGGGGAATTGTAGGCTCCCAAGCTCCCCAGTAACTCAAAAGTGGCACAAGACTTGAACCCTTTTGTATGCAATGTATGGGTCCCTGCATATGTCACTTCTGGCAAGAGTAAATGACCTGGCTGATAATCTTAAATTGATCGATATTCACTCACCTACATCTGTTTTGTTTGGGGTTTTGTCAGCACTAGTTGGGTGAATCTGTATTTTGCCTACTGTGACTAAAGGAGTATGCTATCTGACTCAATCAGCCAATTGCTGACAATTGTGTGGTAATCGACTTGCAACCAGTTGCATTTTCCAACCAAGTTACAGATGTCAAAGGCAGATTCTCACTAGGGAGAGGCGAGATACCTATTAACGGGCTTTGATACCAATTTTCATTCTCATTAACTAGAAATCTTGCCTTATTATAATGATACATCCTATCATACCACAGGACAGATAGAAACGAATTGATGGAAATGTTCGACGTGACAGTCAGAATGGGTACCTGGCGGCTCCTACTCACCACTTGCTCCTCCAGACCACCACCTTGGACATCCAGCATCGATGTTTCAGGGCACATTCCAGGGCACAGGCTGCAGGCAGCCTATATCTACAGACACTAGCACCCAAGACCTGCCAGACTCTCTGTACCACCTCTAGTTCACCCACAGTATGACTGCACTGCAATGCTGCACTCTGGAGCATGCTGCCAAGTGTTATTGGAAACAAGAACAGAAATTGTTGGAAAAGCTCAGCAGGTCTGGAAGTATCTGTGGAAAGAAATCAGAGTTAATGTTTCGGGTTCAGTAACCCTTCCTCAGAAGCCAAAACGTTAACTATGATTTCTCTCCACACATACTGCCAGACCTGCTGAGCTTCATTCAGCAATTTCTGTCACTGTTTCTGATTTCCAGCATCTGCAGGTCTTTAGGTTTTTATTTAACTATCATTGGAATACCACTGCAAGGACACTTTGTGCGTAAGGACAGGGTCAGCTCACAGAGTTCACCAGGTTGAATCTCAGAACTATACAATCACTCTCTTAGCTCTCACTCACTTGGTTCCCACCTGGATGCTCACTGCATGTCTTGCCTTTCTGCGCTGTGTCACCTTGCTGTTCAGCACAGGCACAAAACCAGGCAGCTTGTCAATGCTGGTCAGCAATCATCAGTCAAAGGAGGTGGACATCTTGGCTGTATGGCATATTTCCGCCTCAATCTGACACTTACACCATGTGCTGGCAGCTTACACAGCAAACACACTATATTTGCTGCAGGCAAACAGTCATGTCTGAAACGCTAAAGGGGAGGGGATCATCAGTGAAGTTCAGAGAGACACTTGTCAGTCACAGATCCCAGCACAGTAGGTCAAGGGATGTCTCCAATATCAGTGCAGAGGCTTAGGCACGGTCCTTTAGCTGCTCAGGGCAGTCAGAGTCAAGATCCTTTTGTCATGGGGAGTGAGGAGCCGAATGTCAGGCATCCCACCAGCTGTCTTGGCTCTTTCTGCCCTGTTGCGGACTGTTTACTCTTAAGCTGATAAAAAAAAGGGACTGAATGAGATAATTAGTGCTAGTTTAGGTGCAGGTACAGCGATGAGATATCCTAGTTAAATAAGTAGCCAGCACAGCGCCAATGCAGGATTGGTACTACAGGGGGTTTGGGTGGGTGAGTATGAATGGAAAAAGATGTTGCACGTAATAGTAAGAGCAGTAGGTGTGGTGTGAGATGGGTACAGTAGCAGAGATAGAGTCAGTGTGAGGTAGCAGAGAGAAGACAGTGGCACTTACCCTGATAGAATGGAGAAGGTCATTGTCTTTCTTCCCACAGTGCTCCAGATAGCTGAGACCGCACTAACCTGAGTGGTAGCCTCATACCAGACTGGCAGGGACTGGATTTGAGGCCGCCTTTGGTGTTCCTGGGGGAGGAGCACATCCTTCCTCTGCACTACCACATCCACCAGAGCCTTCAGGTCTCTTTCTGCAAAGTAGTGCAGCAATTTCTCTTGTTTGCCATGTCTGAGGCATACGTCATAAACTCTGCAGAATGTCTCTGGACTGACAGTGCTTGTCTGGGTGCACAGTGGTCTTCCAAAGATGGCAACAGCCAGGGATCCCAGGAATATCTCAGCAGTGGTGAGTACTGACAGCTTCAGCGAATCATGCTAGCAATGGACAAGGGGGCTGCCAAAGGAGAGTGTTAGATAGTTAATGAGGTGAGTTTGGATTGATTGCACAAGAAAATGCACTAGGTTTCATGGAGAGAAATGCTCCATGAAACGTGGACAAAAATGGCATTTAGACATAAGATTCAGTCCTCTGTCTGTTCTCAACAATAAATAAAAGTAATTGATGATGGTCTGACTGAAACATGAAATCCAGGATGGAGGTTGGTTGGGCAAAATGGCCTGTCCTTATGCTGTATATTCTTGTCAAACTTAACTACTTCAAATCTCTCCCTCCAAACCTCCTCAACTCCATCTTTTATAAGCTTCACCATTTTCAGAACTCTACCACACGCAGTGTTAAAATACTCTCCCAAATTCCATCTCTTTACCAAGCATTTAGTCTCCTTTCTTAACCCTCCTGTGACCATTTTCTTTATTTCTCTCTTAAACTACATTTTGCACTAAAGGCTCAAAACTAATGAGCAGCTTTTTTGATTATTTGAGGGAAAACTTAATTATCTGCGAATACTGAGCATTTCCTAGAGAACTTTGGTATGATAAATGGTTAGATAGCTGAGTCTCTGTGCTCATCTTTAGTGAATTAGACTACTTGAGATGAATCATGTGTCAGTTTCACGCCAGGGGTTATTGTAAACACCATACATCTTCTTGGGGAGCATTCTAAACATAACGAAGTACTCCTTTGAAATTAGTGAGTCACAAGTATATTCTTGCCTTCAGTCGCATAAATTATTAATATACGCTCACACATTTGGAATGTAATGACAGGTCATTGTTTGGTGACTAACGGTAAAGATCAGGAAAGAAAGAGTGTGAAAATGCAACACAATTTGATACCGTGAAACATGTTTTAAAGGGATGTTGCACTTGCATGCTAATTTGTTAATTGCAACAGCCTTTGGAAAACTGAGCAACTTTGCCCCAGTTTAACCTCTAAAAAAATGGTGGCACAATTTGTTTAAATATCGCAGACAGAAATACATGCAGGTACGTGAATAAATTTCCTACTTATGTGCACCAATAATGGGAAATTTATTCAAGTTTAAATGTATACTCTAGATCAGGAAATTTAGAATTAAAACAGAAAATGCTGGAAATACTCAACAATCAGTTAGCATCTGCCTCCATTTCTGGGCATGATGTGGATGTGCAGGTGTCAGACTGGGGTGGACAAGGTCAGAAATCACATGACACCAGGTTATAGCCCTGTTGTGGGCAGCCTGAGAAAGGTGTATGATTCATTGATCTCTGTTTTCTCTGGACCCTCTTCTTGACTAGCTGGAGATTTCTGCTCACTTCTCCCAATCTTTTTTTAATTTCAAAAGTATGCTTTATTCATAAAAACCTTTATATGCATACATAGTCCCAAGAGCATTTTGATTCTGTACAGTCTTTGCATATGGAGAACAAACAAACCCAAGGCACTTCTTACTTATATAAAACTATATTTACCCTCATTTGAGGCATTAGGTTGGTCTGATAACTGAATAGATCCCCGTTTAACTTTGGCAGAAAGACCTTGCATGATGAACAAAAGCAGAAATTGCTGAAAAAGCTCAGCAGGTCTGGCAGCATCTGTGGAGAGAAGTTAGAGTTAACATTTCAGGTCCAGTGAACCTTCTTCAGAACTGATCTCAGATGGTGGTCTATCCCCACTCTACCTTGGCAGCAGCTGCCCTAAGCTTTAGTGCGTCCCTCAGCATGCAGTTTGCCTCTCCCAATTCCCTTCCAATCAGTCAGCCTCTAGACGTCTGGGCTATTAGCGGCTATCCTGCAGTTGCCAGTATCAAGGTCTGCTGTCTTCATATCTTACTTGCAGGTGTGCTCGTAGCAGAAGTATGGATGCCCAGGAGATCAAAACAATGTGGCTAATGCAGAGATAAAGGGCCAATGTCCATTTGATGAATGTGGCTGAGCCAGCACAGATGCTGTTGGCTTAGCAATGATTGCATGCTGATGGGATTAACCTGCTTCAGGACCTTTGAGTCAATGATCTTAACCTACCAAAAGATTCTGAGCGTAAGTCTGAGACAACAAAGATGATAACCATTGTCCTGCCTAGTATATGTTGGCTCACCACAGGAGAGGAATGTGCTGAGGACGCTGGCCTTGTAGACTCACTGCTTGAGGTTCTCGGTCAGGTTGCTGCTGTTCCACCCTCTCTTACTCAGTTTGGATGCAACTGCAGCTGCAGCGTTTGAATTACATGCACTGATTTCAGCATCAAGTGACAGATTGCCAGTAATTGTGGAGCCTAGGTATGTGAAGATATGAACAATCTCCAACAGAACATTGACAATGCTGATTGATTGCGATATGGCAATGTTCTGGACAATGACATTTGTCTTCCTTATGCAGAGGCCCAAACCAAACTCTTTACATATGTGAGAGTCTGTTCAGTTGTTGTTGAAGTGGTGCCTTGGTATGGAATGCTAGTGCAGAATTGTCAGCATAGATTAACTCTCTGACAAGGATTTAGTGCACTTTTTGTCTCAGAACTCTGTGGGCAAGGCTAAGCAGCTTCCTATCAGTTCTGTACATGAACTGAAGGCATATGACAGACAAGATCAATAAGAACAGAAGCAGGTGAGAGCAGTCCAATCCAGCCAAATGGCAGTGGGGAGGAGCTGGAACACATTGATGCTGTGAACCATGTCAAAGTCAGCAGACAGCTCAGAAAGAATGAGGAGGCCCTTTGTCTCAGTCGTGCAGGATGTCATTTGTGACTTTGGTAAGAGCTGGTTCAATACTGTGGCAGAAGCAGAAGCCTGATCAGAGATGTTTTAACAAGGGGCTGTACTTTACATCCTCCCATCGGGCATGTTTCCACATTCATGTAAACTCTGACCCTCAGAATTCTGAGAAAGATAGAAATGCACTTGGACTCTATTCCATTTTCTCAGTTTCTGTATTTTCATTGCATTTGTTCTGATGATTCAATCTTCCATAGCCATGATTCTGATGAGATTTTCTTTCTCCTTAAGCAAATGTGTCCCTCCAACATGGTCAACAACATCCTTAATCATGTTTTTCCCATATGCAACAATTCTGCATTCATACATTCAGCTGTCTTGTAGAAGCAGATAGGGTTCCCTTTGTCCTTACCTTCTGTGCTTCTTTCTTCAATAGTCAATGGATTTCAGCCATTTCCACCACCTCAAGCATGATGCCATTATCAAACATACCTTTCTGTCACTTCACATTTCATCCACAATACCCTGGCTCCCTTTTCCATCACTCCCAATGCCCTTTCTTCTTCCCAGAGCAGAATCCCCAGTAAGCATAGGAGGTGCAACTACCAGGAAGAGATACTGAACGATTGTTGGAGCTGTGGGCTGACAAGTTCCCGCATTCTGAAGTATTTCATCCTAGGGTCTTAAAAGAACTGGCTATGAGCAATGTTTCCTTTAAGCTGCAACAAAAACAGAAGTTGCTGGAAAAGCTCAGCAGGTCTGGCAGCATCTATGAAAAGAAACTCAGAGTTAACGTTTTGAGTCCAGTGACCCTTCCTCGTAACTAGACCGAAATGTTAACTTTGATTTTTCTCTTCATAGATGGTGCCAGACCTGCTGAGCTTTTCCAGCAACTTCTGTTTTTGTTCCTGATTTACAGCATCTGCAGTTCTATCGGTTTTTACTCTAAGCTGTGTGTGCACAGTTGCACCAAAGTTCTGTGCATGTCGATTGATTTCCACTTCCAAAAGATCTCTGAGGCCCACGTAGTCAGGACAAAAATTAGAGGGAATACTAACTCTGAGATAGTTGGTGTATTGGTTTAATTTTCTAAGCTTCCCTAGATTTGGAGGACATTCCATTAGAATGGATAATAACACATGTAACTCCTTTATTCAAAAAGGGAGGGAGACAGAAAGCAGGAAACTCCAGCCAATTAGTTTAATCGCTATCATAGACACAATGTTAGAATCTATTATTATAGATGGGCACTTAGAAAAGTTCAAGGCAGAGTCAACATGACTTTGTGGAAAGGAAAATCATGTTTAATAAAGTTATTCAACTTCTTTGAGGAAGTAACATGCACTGTGAATAAACAGGAACTGGTGGATGTACTGCATTTGAATTTTCAGAAGGTATTTGGATAGGTGCTACTTCAAAAGTTATTGTGGAAAGTAAAACACATGGTGAATATAATGGCAAGTATAGAAGTCTGGCTTGCTAATAGGATGCTCAAGTTGGCCATAAATTGGTTTTTTTCTGCTTGTCAATATGTATCAAGTGAAGTGCTGCAGCGATCAATGCCTTAAACTTTTACAATAAAATAATTTGGGTGAAGTGACAGATGGAATGGCTGCTGATGACACAACGTGAGTAAAATTAGTTGTGCAGAAGACATAACGAGGCTACAAAAAGATATAAACAGGTCAAGTGAGTAGGCAAAAGTGTGGCAACGAGAATGTAATGCAGGAAAATGTAAAATTATCCTTTTTGACAGAGAGAATAAGAAAGAAGCACACTGTTGAAATGGTGACAGGCTGCACAGCTCTGAGGAGCTGAGTGTTCGCCTGCATCATCATGAAAGGTAAGTATGCAGGTACAGCAAGTAATTAAGAAAGTTAATGGTAGAGAATCTAGTGGAGAATCTAGAACTAGTGGTCACTGTTTGAATTGCTCATTTAAGACAGAGGTGAGGAGATTTTTTTCTCCAGTGTGTTGTGAGTCTTTGGGTATTTGAGGAAAAGAGTATTTGAATATTTTTAAAGTTAGATAAACAAAGAGATGAAATATTATCAGAGATAGGCTTTAATGTGGATTCATCAGAACAGACGTGAGTTTTGTCATTTGATCACACTCCTTTCAATCTATCACAATGCTTCCCTTTAATTTTTTCCATCCATCTCCTGTTTTCCTACCTCTCTACTTGTTTAAAGCTTTTTACACTTATAACCTTTTCCAGTTCAGCCGAAAAATTAACTCGACCTGAAGCATTAACTCTGTTTCTCTCTCGGAAGAATTTGCCATACCTTTTGAGTATTTCCAGCATTTTTATTTTTATTTGACATTTAAATTTAATTTTGAAGCGCAGAGAAAATGTGCAGGACTGAGTCTCAAATCCATCAACCACCTATGCCCCAAAGAAAATCTGATGCCTTCTACGCTCATTCCTTTTTCCCTCGCAAACTGCTGCTGTGAGTGAGGGACTCGCTGCAGATTAAGGAATTGCACAGCATGCCATGAGGATTGAGGAGGGTTTCCTGGTCTATGTGGTTTTATTTCACATTGGTCAGACTAACTAAATCAGTGACACTGGGGAGTTGAAAGACAATAATTTCTTAATATACTTTTCAATAGAATGGTTAATGCTGCTAAACAGGTGTCGAACCTAATGACTGATCTTAAGATGATTCCCCAACCTGGTATATGAGTCCCTCACTCTAAAAACAGACAGGAAATCAGTTATGTTCTCAATTCCAATTATATATGTAACAAAGTTACATATAAGAACAAAGAACAAAGAAAATTACAGCACAGGAACAGGCCCTTCAGCCCACCAAGCCTGGACCGATCGAGATCCTCTATCTAAACCTGTCGCCTATTTTCCAAGGATCTGCATCCCTCTGCTCCCTGCCCATTCATGTATCTGTCTAGCTACATCTTAAATGACGCTATCATGCCCACCTCTACACCTCCGCTGGCAACGCGTTCCAGGCACCCACCACCCTCTGCGTAAAGAACTTTCCACGCATATCTCCCTTAAACTTTTCCCCTCTCACCTTGAAATCGTGACCCCTAGTAATTGAGTCCCTCACTCTGGGAAATAGCTTCTTGCTATCCACCCTGTCTATACCTCTCATGATTTTGTAGCCCTCAATCAGGTTCCCCCTCAACCTCCGTCTTTCTAATGTAAATAATCCTAATCTACTCAACCTCTCTTCATAGCTAGCGCCCTCCATACCAGGCAACATCCTGGTGAACCTCCTTTGCACCCTCTCCAAAGCATCCACATCCTTTTGGTAATGTGGCGACCAGAACTGTACGCAGTATTCCAAATGTGGTTGAACCAAAGTCCTATACAACTGTAACATGAAGAGGAATATGAGACATCAGCCAGCTAAAAGCACAATGCATCAAAGACTGACTGACTTAGTAACATTGGTTTTTGGCCTGAGTAAGGAACGGATGTCAAAACAACCAGAATGTTTAATTACATCAGAAATTCACATAGCTTCATCTAGGCAGTGTGGTAATAGTGCACAGAAAAGAACAAGTTGTTCCCAGTTATCAGCTAACTAAAACCTCAGTCACTTCAAAACCTCTTTGAAAGAAAAGAAACAAAGTAAAAATTAAAATCTCGTTGACTATCAATTGTAACTACAGTACAATAAGTTCCACAGAAGAGTCATACAAGACTCAAAATGAAACTCTGCTTCTCTCTCTGTAGATGCTGCCAGGCCTGTTGAGTTTCTCCAGCACTTTCCGTTTCTAATTTAGATCTTCAGCGGCTACAGTATTTTGCTTTTATTTAAGTTGCTGTTTAGTTGCAATAAATTTAGCTAACGTGGCTTTCAGTTGTAGCCTTACAATATTATTTTAAAGTACGATTCAGTGTATATGAGATAACTAAAACACAGAAATTTAGAAGTCCTGAGCTTTAGGGCTTTTATGGTTAGTTCAGTGATCTCACCCATGGGGAACATGACAATGAATTTTAGTATTCCATGCTAGAGAGAATTTTGTTTTATTCATTCACAGGATGTTCATATCACTGGCTTGGCCAATAGTTATCAGCGATATCTATTCCCTTTCAGAAGATGGTGGTGAACTGCCTTCTTGAACCATTACTGTTCAAATGGTGTAGGCAGACCCTCAGTGCTATTAAGAAGGGAATTCCAGGATTTTCATATTTTAACCCAGCAACAGTAAAGGAACAGAGACTTATATCCAAGTCTAGATGCTGAGTGGCTTGGAGAGGAACTATCTGGTGGTCATGTTCCCATGTATCAGCTGCCTTTACACTGTTAGGTGAAAGTGGCAGTTGGTTTGGAAGGTGCTATCTTAGAAACCTTGGTAAATTTCTGCAGTGCATCTTGTAGATAGTACACACTGTTGCTAATGAGCATTGGTGGTGGAGGGAGTGAATGTTTGTGGTTGTGCTGCCAATCAAATGGGCTGCATTGATTCAAGCTTCTTGGGTGTTTAGAGAGGGGATCTGGTCCTCCTTGTTATCTAGTGATCTTTGCTGATCAATAAGAGTCTGAGCACATTCAACAAAGACAGGATTGAACTTCACACCTTTGAATAATCTCATGATCAAAACTTACTCTTGGTTAATGCCCAATGGTACTTGTGTATCTATAGCCCTGAAAGTATTGGATTTAGGGAAAGACGTTGGGAAAGAATATCAATCAGTTAAAACTGAGTAATTTTATATGTGATCTTTCCAGCAATGATTGACACTGAAAAATATTCTTTAACATGTGAAAATTCTTTTAAACAAGGTAACATAATTAGCCAAAGCACTAAGATAAGGAATTATATATCTTGAGGGACAATGTTTTGCATCAAACATTGGGAAAGGCATGTAGCAGCCCTCTATGCACTTCCACAGTCCCATGCACTACCATTGCATCATAAGAATTAAGCCTAAACCTTTGATATCATTTTGACCATATGCTAGACACCTGAGTTAAGGAACTTACACTCTTTCATGTAAAATATTTTATTAACCTGACATATTTGACATGGCTTGCTCTGTAACCAGGAGTTCAAGCACTTGGCTTTTCTATCACGCATCTGCAACTGTATAACAACCATCCTCCACAATAATCCTCAACACCGGTGCTCTGCAAGGCTGCATACTCAGCCCTTACTATACTCACAATTGTCTAGCCAAAATCAGCTCCAACTCTATTTACAAATTTGCCGATGATACCACCGTAGTGGGTCGGATCTCAAACAGCGATGAGACAAAGTACAGGAAAGGAGATAGAGAGCTTAGTGGCATGCAGTAAAGACAACTATCCCTCTCTCAATGTCAGCAAATTGAAAGAGCTTGGCCATCAACTTCAGGAAGCAGAGTGGAGGACATGCCCCTGTCAGCACAATGGTGCTGAGGTGGAGATGGACAAGAGCTTTAAGTTTCTAGGAGTAAATATCACCAACAATCTATCCTGGCTGATGTACTTACGTAAGTATAATTTGTCTGGATAGCACACAAAACAATACTTTTCACTGTGTCTTGGTACACGTGACAATAATAAATCAAATCAAATTTTTCATTTATACAGCACCTTTGAAGTACCAATACATTCCAAAGGTCTTTACAAAAGTTTGATACACAATCGACACAGAGTAGGTGATATTGTATGAAATAAGTTAAAGCCTTTTCAAAGTGCAAGATTTTAACAAAATTCTTAAAAGAGAAGCGGGAGCTAAAGGAATATCAGATCTTCAAGTCGAGAAGGTTGAAGGGAAATGAAAACAATGAGCTATATTTTTGGTTCTGTTTTTCTAAAAAAGATTTATAATGTTGCTGAAAACACAGATCCCACTTGCAATCATGCAGCCCATTTGTTTGTTACAAATGGCTTGAGTCTGACCGTTTTATGTCATTTCATTCCGATGAAACATCCTCTGAAGAAAAGTAAAAATAACAATTTTCAATCAAACTAATAGCCCTCACTGGCAGTGAGTTCAGATACTGTAGAAATACTGAGGAGTTAGACTCACCCATGATCTTTAATGAGATTACAACATTACATGGGACAGGTTTCAGTTGCATAGTGAAAGCCTCTGGGCCTCCATATCATTAAAAAGCAACCAAGAAGTGCTTGATTATCAGTCTGAGTTCATAATCCATCATACTCAAATTGACTATTAATGTTTCTCCTGTCAAAGTGACCGGGTCCCAATTTTGGCATTTGAAGTATAGCTCTTTATTACCAATGTTGTTAGAAGAAAGTAAACTAGTCCAGAAAGATGCTGAGTGCACAGAAATGGACAGGAGTGATACTGCATGATGTAAGAATATACTCATAACCTCTACATTCCATACTGCTGACTAGCTACACATCCTTCATTTATTCAGATGTTCAGTAGGTTTCCACAGAAATTGCTCTTTTTTTTAAATTGACATAACTAATGAATGGATAACATCTCTGTGCAGAACTTCACCAATATTGGGTAACAAAAATACGAGCGAGAAAAATAAAAACAAAAGTAAGTGATTAAATGACAGTGATCTTGAGTGTTTAGTTACGCACAGCTATTAAAGGATAAACAACCAAGATGGGGTTAAGATGTAGATGGGCCATGATTGAACTGGTGATGAAACAGGCTTGGGAGGCAAAACTGTCTATCCCTTTACCATGTTCGTTTTGAAAGACTGTGTTTCAAACAGATTGGAAAACTGAGCAAGGTAGGGAAGCCATGATTTTGAGATACTGAGAAAGAGTGATTTCAAGAAGTGTGTTTTATTTCAGTACATAAAAGTGCAGGGAGATGAAATACTGTGTAGAACCACATATTGAAATTGCAAGGGACAGGGAAGTTATCCACTGAAATAGTGACCAAAAGTAATATTGAAGAAAAAGTTAAAGATGTTTGTGACAGGGAGGTTGGAAGTTGAGAGGACCTGGAAGGTGAAATGTTTCCAGGTGAATTTCATTGCAAGCTTTCATGGGTCCAGGATACTGCTACAAAAACAATAAAGAAATCTGATTTGTTGACAGTCATTATTTTGAAGTTTCTCTTGGTCACTAATCTGCCAGGATTCAAGCTAAACAAATCCTAGTGTATGTAAAAACTATTGTCATCATGATACAATCCAGATCACGAAGAGGTTTCTGAAACAAAGGCTCAGATTCTCATATAATTCCCTGGTGCCTCATGGCACTGCAGTAACAAGCTAAACGTATGCAAATATCCCAGTTTGATTTCTTTCCAATCATTAATGACCCAATCTTAGCTACACACAATAAAACCCCTCCCTTGGCATAGGACGGGGAAGACAGGTCAAATTCCCACTTAATTACTTCACATTCCTCCTGCTGGAAATTATGTTAATGAGGATTTTGGCTGTGGACAGAGAAAGGCTCCGTCGTTTTGAGGCTCCCCTTTTTGTGAGGTCTTGATGAGGAACCAGTAGGCTGTTACGGTCACAACCATGATGGAATCCCTGTGCAAGTTCAGGGCAAGGCTTTTTCAGCATCTACTTTGGGAATGGCAATAAACCATTAACTCTTTAACTATGAAGGCTGATAGAAGTGTCACAACTTGCATATATGTTTATGGTGCAAAAATGCTCACAATAGTCACAAATCGAGAGACTAGGTGAGCCAAACTGAAAGGATAGAGAATGTAAATCAAACCTAAAGAATGAGCCTAAGCCCTACTCACTGTTTTGTAACTCAGCAGCACCATTTGAGAATTCAAGGCACATGTTTCTGGTTAGCTCACTGAACATGGCTCTGCATTAATCTCTCCACAGGGTAATCTCATCACTGAAATCTGACAATATTTTGGATCGACTTAGAAAGATTATAGGATATACATGGTTGGAATAGAATAGAAAATCAGACTGGATACCATCGAAAATGAATGTTTGTTTATGAAACGTCCTAGCAGTGACCAAATAATAGTTCTAAATAGGACTTTTTCAAATAGTGAAAATTTCTTACTCCTGCTGTAGACTTCTTTGTTTTGAATTTGGTTGCATTTGCCCTTCACAAATGTTGAATTGTCTGTGAAGCTAATTGGGATGTCCTGAGCTCATGAAAGGTGCTGTATAATCATTATCTTTTCTTTCTTAATAGAACACGCCCAAAAGCATGGCCACATTTCATAACATTATGGAGGCTCAGACATTGTTCTGTCACACAAGATTTTGTGACCTGGTGTTTCAGACTTCATGGACCTTCTTTTTTTTTAGATGAAGGGATAATTATAGAATCTTACAGCACAGAAGGACATCATTTGGTCTGGTCTGTTGTACATGTGTCATCTCTTTGAGACATGAAATTACAAAGAGCTATTGATGGATTCAATGAATGGACAAATGGGAGGTTGTCTACTTTGGAACTAAAGACAATAGACCAGGGAGAGAAGTCTGAAACTGAAAATCCAAAATGAATCAAAGCACATTGTTAATTGAAATGTTGCGAACAGGTACAGAAAATTATCAAAAAAGCTGACAGAATGCTGGCTTTTATTCCTAGAGAAATACAATTCAAGGGATCAGTAGTACAATTCGGCAATACAAAGTCCTGGTTAGACCATAACGAGGGGGCCTTGGGCACCACACTTTGAAAAGGATAAACATTTTCTATTGAATGTGTTCAGAGATCCCTGGAGCAAATGGGGCTTGAACCTGGCCCACAGCTAGGGACACTATCATTGTGTATTACTGCATCACAAGAACCCTTGTTGAGCTAGATAGTTTCACTGATGTGTAGTGGATGTGTGGGTGTGTGGGTGTGGCCTTTCCTGTCAGGGGGTCTTTTGGTGGGTCAAAAGGTGCATGATAGGCGGTCCCCACACTGAAACTCACTGGGGTGGGTAATAGCTTCTCCCACTCAGATGCTTTTAAAATGCCAGTGGAAGTGGGGATGGAGCATTGACTTGGCCACTAAAGTGACCCAGTTGAACTCTGAGATAACAAGGTGAAGAGCTGGATGAACACAGCAGGCCAAGCAGCATCAGAGGAGCAGGAAAGCTGACATTTCAGGTCTTGACCCTTCTTCAGAGTTGAACTCTGGATGAGCAGGCTGTTATCTTTCTAACTGCCGGTTGCATGGTCTGGGGACTGGAAGGCCACAGGCACACCACCTCAGTTTTCAGTGCCATTTTGCCAGTCTCCCAGCCTGTCCTCAATGGGCTACTAAAATCCAGCCAATGTTACTGTGATTCCTCATCCATGGAACTATTCTAGTAAATCCCTTCAGTAACCTTTTTTCTTGGTGATCAGTTCCTTCCTAAAGTGTGGTGGTCAGATTTTGCCCACATTCCCTGAGTGAATAAAGGAAGGGTCGTAATGTTTGAATTGTGGCCTAACTGGTAATTTAAAAAGACTAGCATGCTATCCTTACTTTTATACTGAATAAAACTGAGTATATTTAAAGCCGTAATACTTCGTATAGTTTTGTAACAGGCTTCTGAATTCTTTCTGCAACTTCCAAATACCTCTTGGACTGAAATAAAAACAGGGCTCGTCCGGGATTTGAACCCGGGACCTCTCGCACCCTAAGCGAGAATCATACCCCTAGACCAACGAGCCAATGCAATGGAATATTGGCGCAGTTATATCAATTTTAGTATTATTGTGCTATCCTGAAGTCACTGATTTGTTTTGGTCTTCATAGATTTAAAGAACTAATTCTTATCCTCTCAAAAGAACAAATTAATATCCCCAAATAGGAAAAGAGAATGCTTTCCTCCTGTAAAGAACTCTGAATGAACTCCATTAAATGTGATCAAGAAAGGCTGTTCCATTAGAGAATACTTAGTTCTTTTCCCATGAGTTAACCCATTTTTAAAAAAAAAGCTCCATTAGAATTGTGACTTGACTCTTTCCATTTTAGCAAATTGCCTTGAATTGGTGGATACTGCTGGGGAGAGTGAGCAGGATTTATCATCACTGCAACATCCCTCCACTCTCTGAAACAAAAACCTTGTTTATATAAGCAGAACAGGTACAGCAGTAATGTTTTGTCCGAGAAAAACGGATGCTGCTGTAAGTTTTAATTTGGTCTTCCGTATACAGACACCAGCGCCTCATTAGTAGACTCTGGGACTGAGAGAGCTGTACAAGACGTGCCCGCTTTTTTCCAAATAACACTGTGAATGTTCATCAAGAAGCGAGCTCACGGTTAAAAATTTGCTGCAGTTTATTAAAAAAACCCTGCCACACTGACCACCCCCCCCCTCCCCCAGCCCCCGAAATAGGTGTCCGGCTTTGACGGTGAGCAAAACTTCTGTTTCCTCCTCACCGACCACATTGATCCGCTCTTCCCAAAATAAATTATCCGCTACTATTATTTCAGTACCACTAACTTTAGTACTACTTGTGCGCAAACTTTGCGGCTGGCTCGTTGGTCTAGGGGCATGATTCTCGGTTTGGGTCCGAGAGGTCCCGGGTTCAAATCCCGGACGAGCCCCATTTTGTTTTTAAGGTAAACGTGCATTTTTCATTTAAAGAATATTATTTTAGTAACCTTCTGAAAAAGAAAAGCAGAACTCCTTTGCGATTTCAATCCTGGCCACCCGAAGAGACAATCCTACCATTTAACAACACATTCCAACAATCCTGCTATCAGTTCTACATTGCTTTTGCTCCGGCCTTGATTATCTTATTAACGATTATAATGACTGGCCCGGAATGTTAGCTTCTGTGCCGCTGCTCGGGCTCCTTCGTTGTTGTAATGATTCTCTAATTCTATGATGATCTTTACCGTTAATTCCGAATTTAACACATTGTGATAAAACCGTACGTAACGGTGTTCTATTGTTGCTGAGTAAAACGATAGGAAATTTGCACAACAAAAAGACCGGCGCTATACCTTTTTGCGACAGCGCCTGCCACACACCTATTTTTTTACAAACCCTTTGTTAATTAGTTTAATATTCAATGCTGACTTATGTTGCTAGTCCATGGATTTTAATGCAACCGACTCGCCTTTTTTTTGGTCCAATGCATTTTAAATGTGTTTTTCTGCATGTCTCAAGATGCACGTTTAAGACGATGCACGCTGTTTTTAAAAGGATAAATTGCTGGGTGCACTCAGGAACCCAGGCAGCATATGCGTTGAGGAATCGTTGCTTTTTTTCAAGGTGACAACCTTTAATCAGACATGGCATATGCTGAATTTTTACCGTGACATTTTCCCCTGTGACGTGTAGCAGCAGCTTTACTGCACTTTGTAGTTAACCGACTAATTATTGAAACAACTTAGACAGTAAAGTAGCACGTTTAAAAAGGAAATTAACTTTGCATCTATATCCACCTGTACAATTGGTTCATTTTTCCAAAATGAATATCATGCTGAATAAAATCTTTGGCGGTGTTTACACCACTGGTACCTGAATTACGGGTGTATGCAACTCAAAGTTAATGTGAAAGTTTTCACCTACTCTGCAATATAAACAGTGTGCCAAATCGGCAAATTACTGCAAAGGTGGGAAAACTCCCTGTAAGAGTAGAGATAACGCAGCGTGGAGCTGGAGGAACACAACAGGCCCGGTAGCATTAGAAGAATGGGAAAAGCTGACGTTTCGGGTTGGGAACAAGCTCGGGCTATGAGTCCCTAAGTTACGTTTCACGTTTTGCAGGAATGTGAGGTGATTTTATCTTTGTACAAAAAATAAAATGAGCTTAGGGAATCTGAGTTTATCATAAAAATGTGTGGTCCTTCATCAAAATGTTATCTTTTGTTCATTCTCATTAACTCTGTCACAATATATGACTCACAACTCAATCACCTATATCAGACGCAGCACAGGGGTCGCCCCAAATATATAAATAGGCCTTGAAACATCTAACAGTAATTTTAATATAATGTCTTTAACGTAGAAAATTAAATCTAAAGTGCATTACAGGAAGGTAATGGGGTATAAATTGACACCAATCCAAAGGAGAAAAATATTGAAGTGTTCCCTATAATGTGAATAAAGGGTGTTATTTTAGGATACGTCAAAGGGGAAAGAGAGATGGAGAAGCAGAGGAAATCGCAGTTAAGGAGCTTCGCAGCTGAAAGCACAGCTACCCCAACAATGAGACAACAGAAGTAAGAGATAAATAGGGTGAAACTTGGAGAGTTACAGGATGTTACAGAAATAGGGAGGGGTGAGACTATGGAAAGGGGTGAGAATATGGGGAGCATGCGGACTCGGAACCAGTGTAGATGAGTGAACACAGGGGTGCTGGGTAACAGGAACTTGGTGTGAGTTAGCGTGTGGGCAGCAGTTTTGAAGTAGGTCGATGGGATACCAACCAGAACGGTAACAAAAAATGAGTAAGTGTAGATGTGCTTAGGCAAGGCACAAACATTGTATTACAATGTAACGTTCTCTGTAATACCATAAAATATTGTATTACAGAGGTGGAAGCAGGTGGTCTTTATGATAGGGTAAAGGGTCAGAAGCTCAGCTCAAGGTCAAATATGATAAGTTTAAAGCTGTAAACTCTGATCCTACTGTTTAACTTGAAGTAATTTGTTGAATTTAATCCTATTTTCGCTTTTTACTTTCCCTCAAATTTGCTTCCCATTTTCAAACTCTCAATTGTGCTTTTAGTCACTTAATTTCTCCATTCTGTTTTTTATTCCTTACCATCTGCCTAGTTTCCATTAGTTTTCTTCTGAAGTGCTCTAAGAAATCTCTATATAAGTGTTAAAGAAATGAATATTTTTTCTATATCAATGAGGTCACTAATCAGTCATGTCATTTCAGTGTTAAAAGTCCAAGATTTTTCAGTCTATCACAGAATCAATCTTCTGACACTGGCAATCAGTTCCGAAATACCCAAAGTTTGACTATTTGTCTTGCATTTCATTGACCAAAACTACGCACATTATTCTGGATATAATCTGATCAAAACACCACATATTATGGCAATATTGGCCCATGTCTTTGGCCTTTCATACAGATTTCCTTATCTCTATCAAAACATGCAAAAATGCATTCCTACCACTGCAAATCTTTCCAGGTGTACTCCTCTGTACATCGGTCCACTCCTCCAAGTTATTTTATGTGTCTCTTCTCCCTCCAAACCACAGTAGAAGCAGGGCCTTTATTTTTGTTTTCTAGAATCCCTGGGCAAATTATTCCAATTTTTAACAGACACCTCTTCAAAACCTGCCTAATTATTTCATCGACTACCAACCCTAATATGTTTTGCATCTATTTTGCAGAAATCATTGTCACTCAATTTCTCCTTCTGCGCTCTGTTAGACATTCCAATTATTACGAATTTAATGATTATTATGTATCTTTTGTTCCCTCAAACGTAATTTTCAGATACAGTCGGTAATGTTTAATGCTTTGACAGTGTGCTACGTCTAGAGGGCGCTGTATTTCTGAATTAAGCAAATCTCGTAAGAATCCCGGAAAATAGGAGAGGGAATTTTAAAACAACAGTTCAATATCTATGTTAAACAATAAGTGCAGAAAACAAAAGTGGCTATCCTGAAATCTGGAAAATTGCTTCCAGAAATTAATTGCACCCTATAGAACTGAGATTTCTGTTCTGACCAACCCATTTTCCCTTCTGCACCACAGATTGAATTAGGATTGAACAGGATGTTAATAAATGTAGTGACCTTTAAAACCCGAGGCCTTTTGTCTGTATGAATTAATATTACATTAAGTATTAAAAATGCCCACTCAGAGACCTAGCAAAACCTAACAGGTGCCCAAAGGCCAAAAGCTCTGATAAAATCCAGATGCAGTAAAAGCCAGATTTACACTGAAATCGCAGTCACACATGGATTATTAGGAGTTTTGATGGACCAAAAATTCCATCAGATCTATAGCAAAATGAGAATATCAAAGATGCAGCACTTGTAGATTTAAAAATTACTGAACGGCAGTCGGAGTGACTGTACATGTTTTATTTCTTACAATCGAAATAGAATTTTTGTCCTAAAATTACCCACACCTTCACATTCTTGTTGCATTGATCTTAACTCCTTTCCCTGAAACTAGGATACATGACCATTCTGTTTTTGTTGGATGTTTTGGATTAATGGAGGTGACTATTTCAGACCAAATAGAATTGCATGTCCTAAACATGAAGATTAAGGTAGATTTCATTGAGAATATAACCTCTAAAGGTCATATGAAACATACAAATTAGGAACAAAAATAGGCCACTTTGGCTCCTCCCTCTGCCATTCAATAAGATCAAGGCTGATATGATTACTCCACATTCCCACCTACCTTCAAAGATCTTTCACAACACCTTTTGCTTATCAGGAATTATCTACCCCTTTGTTTTCACATTTTCAGGAAGAAAGTTCCAAAGACTCACAATGCTCTTGGAAGAGAAAAAAAACCTTTTCTCTTCTTCAACAGGTGACTCCTTATTTTGAAACTATGACCCCTGGTTCTAGATTCTCACAGAAAACATCCATTCTACACGCACCCTGTCAAAACCCTCAGGATTTTTTATCAAGTTGCCTCTTACATTTCTAATCTACAGTGGATACAAACCTAGCCTGTCTAAATTGTCCTCATAAGACAACTCAGCCATTTCAGATACTAGTTTAGCGGACCTCTGAACTGCTTCAAAACATTCACATCCTTCCTCAAATAAGGAAGTCAATACTGTACATAATGCCTGAGTCCAGAAACCCTGTCCATCATCTACAAAGTACAAGTCAGGAAAATGACGGAGCATTCTCTACTTGCCTAGATGAGGGCGGCACATATTCAACAAGCACATCATCATCCAGGACAATCCAGCACCCCACTTATTGGCACCCCATCCATCAAAATGAACATTCACTTTGTCCAATATAGATACACAGTGGCAGCAGTGTATAACTTCTGCAAAATGCACTGCAGAAATTCGTCAAGGTTCCCTTTGTCAGCACTTTTCAAATCCATGATGTCTACCATCCAGAACAACAAAGGTAGCAGATATATGGGAACTCCATCACTTCAGAGATCCCTCCCAAGCCACTCACCAGCTTAACTTGAAACTATATCAGTTTTCCTTCACTATTGCTGGACCAAAATCCTGACATTCACTTATGAACCACATTGTGGGTGTACCTGCATCAGAAGGACCACAACAGTTCAAGAAGATGGATCCCCCACACTTTCTTTCAGACAATTAAGGATAAGCAATAAATGCTGGTCTTTCCATGACACACTCATCTCAAAGTGCCAAAAGTAATCTCAATCCACAATGAATTCTATGTTCACAAGAACAAAATGATTCATTATTTCATCTTTCTTTGTCAAGAGGAAGGCAGATGAGGTGCACAGTGAGTTATATGAATAGAGGGTAGACTATTTAAATATTTTAAATAAACTATTTTTATTTTTCAATCATCTTATTTTGGGTAAAGGTAAACCAATATTATCAAAACAAATTTCAAATAACTTCTCGTGAATATTCAACAACTGCATTTAAATAACACATTTAATATAGTGAAATGTCCAAGAGCATTCACAGGAGTATAATCAGACAAAATTGACATTAGATCAAAGAAGGAGATATTAGGACAAATTTTCAAAAGTTTAGTCAAAGAATTAGGTTCTAAGAAAAACCTTAAAGGAGGAGAGATGAAGGAATGGGGAGGGAATTCAAACCTTATAGTCTAAACAGCTAAATCACAGTAGGAAGAAGAAAATGGGAATGCATAAAAGTCTAGAGCTGGAAGAACATAATTTTGGATGATCTATTTTCATACTAATGGAGGGTGAAAGAGGGATAGATGGCCAAGTGAACATTTGAATAGTTGAGTGTGGAGGTAAGAATAGCATTGATAAATGTTTCAGAGGCTGCTGGGCTAAGGCAAGGACAGAGATGGGAGTTAATACAGAGAGGTGATGGGATCAAAATCTCAGCTCAAGGTCAAAGAGATGCCAAGATTGCAAACATTTTGTTCAGCTTGAGACCCTCTGGTCAGAGTTAGGGATGTGCTCGGGAAATAGAATTTATGGTTCAGGTGAAGACACTGGCTTCAGTTTTCCTACTGTTTAATTTGAGAAAATATTGGCTCATCTCAGGCTTGATGTGGTACAAACAGTGTGACAACACAAAGACGCTGTTGAAATTGAAAGGTATGAATTGATGAGGCATAGTGTACATGTGGGACCTAAAGTGTTATTAGATGATGTTAGCAAAACATTAACATCTCTTTCTCTTTTACGAGATGATTAACCTTTTCATTTCAAGCATTTTCTATTTTTAAAGCCTAAAAGCACATGGGGTTTGCTATTTATGAGGGCCCTTATGGTGCAGGAATACTTTACATATTTTTATGATATTCCCCTGTGCAAGGTTGCAACAATGATGTTAACCTGCTAAAATAGCAGAGAATAGTCATGCGAGCACACTAGTCATTCAACTGCTATTATCAGCAACTGTGTTAGTGATTCTTCCATGCACTTTTGTCCTGTAATAGAGGAAAATTTTGCCCCATTTAAAAGAATTTAAATTTAAAAGAACCATAAAATACAAAAGAAAGTTACCAACTCTCAGGAGGATCTGATTGACTTTCAATTCAAACTAATTGTTAGTGTGGCCTATTACGTTTCCTCACATCTGTTCTAATACAGATTAGTTTGAGCTTTCTTTCCCCAGTTACTTCATTGCAACAAAGGATGTACCCCCACTCGTGACTGTTTCATGCAATCATGGCATTCAATCTTATGATTTTAATATGAAATTCATATGAAGTGTGAACATTTGGTTCAGTTACCGGACTTACATTGAGATTCTTGTTTCAATTAATCATTGAATATTACAGAAAGAAAAGCTTGTATTCATATAGCACCTTTCAAGGCCACAAAATGTCCCAAAACACTGTGATGTTCTTTTGGCATGCAGTCACTGTTGCAATGCAGGATATGTGGTAGCCATGATGTGCTTTCATACACATCAGGATCATAACAACCAGGTAATGTTTCTGTGATGTTCATTAAAAGATGAACATTGGCCAAGACCCCAGAAAGAATTCTAAATAGTGCTCTGAAGACTTTTACATCCCCCCAGAGGACAGAAGGAAGTTTATGTTTCATCTCAAGGATGACAGTTCTGACAGTATAGCACCCATTCAATATTGCACCGCAGTGTCAGTTCTGATTTTTGTGTTTGAATCTATGAATATATAAACAAGTCTTGAAGCCATCCAGTCTGTGTCAGTACCTTTCTCCACATAAATCACCTGGTATAGTGCTTCTCTACTTGATCTCCATAACCTTCAATATTACTCTATTTTACAGTATCCTATAATTCTATCTTGAAAGAATGTAATGACTTGCCCTAACTAGTAATTTGTAATAGAAAATTTAAAATGCTAGCCATTGTCTATATGAAGACTATTTTTCTAACTTCCCTTTATTTTGTCTTTATTGTCTTCGTGAACTCTTGTTACTATGGAGCGTCAGAGGCTGAGGGGTGACCTTATAGAGGTTTATAAAATCATCAGGGGCATGGATAGGGTGAATAGAAAAGGTCTTTTCCCAGTGTAGGGGAGTCCAAAACTAGAGACCATAGGTTTAAGGTGAGAGGGGAAAAATTTAAAAGGGACCTAAAGGATAACTTTTTCACACAGAGGGTGGTGTGCATGTATGGAATGAGCTGCCAGAGGAAGTGGTAGAGGCAGGTACAATTACGACATTTAAAAGGCATCTGGATGGGTAAATGAATAGAAGCGGTTAGAGGGATATGGGTCAAATGCTGGAAAATGGAACTAGATTAATTTAGGATATCTGGTCGGCATGGACGAGTTGGACCGAAGGGCCTGTTTCAACGCTGTACATCTCTATGATTATATAGTTAACTTTTATTAGAAAAAAATCATTCACTATAAAATGGCAAAACCTGAAGACCCCTCAACTTACCCTTTATCTTTCAGGGTTCTCCTGAAAATAGCTCTAATTTGTCATCATAACCACTTGCTCATGCTAAGATCCTAGTGCACCTGCACAGCATATTTTCGATGGTTTTATGTCTTCCCTATAATTAAGTGTCTAAAATAGAACATAATACTCCAACTGCATTTTAACTAAGGGATTGTTCAACATATTGTTTTTATTTGTTACAAATTCATCAATGTATTGATAGGAACTTCTAATTCATGGGCAAATTACAGAGGTTTTGCCTTCGCAGCATAAAGACCCAGATTTTGTGGTAAGAACAGTGGTGAAGTGGTCATTGCTTATATTTATTGCTGAATAATTCAAACAGCAACTTCTGGCATTTGCACGTGCGCAGGTAATTTTGGAAATTGGGAAGTTGCTGTTAGGTTTGTTTAGCCCTTCTGTATGCTAAACTGCACCACACCATTTCCAATGGAGTTGGATGGGAAATCCATGGAATGGTGTGTAATTGTAATATTTTCCACTTCACACATGAGCATTTTGTGAATTTTTCAACAGTATGAACAATCCTAATTACTGCCAAACAATATCTCTGCCCCTTGTGGTGTACACTGTGTGACTTATATATAAATATAACTTAGTTTTGAGTTTGGACTTTTGATTTTGAACTTGTGGCATATGGGCTTTCTGTGTGCCTGAAGGAGCTTAACGATTAACTTGTATTCCTGTAGTCATGGTGATTTATTTTAAAACACATGTGAGAGAAAGACTTCCTGGAGAGTAATGGGTTCTTGTTTACATTGAGAAATTTTTAAGCAAACAAGGTAAGCTGCTGTGTTCCAGTTTAGAAGGTCAAGGATTTTTTTCGATTAAGGAAAAACCCTAGCTTGGGCAAAAAGGCTCTTTTTTAATTATCAGTTTGGACAGTTCTGCAGGGTTCCTAGCTGATGCTGGATGTGTAAAATGGTGGCTGCTGAGAAAGGTAGAAGATGGTTTAGAATTATTAACAATAGGTTTCTTTAGTGCAAGGAACAGGAGTGCTTGGTTAAAATCCTAGCGGGGGAGTTAATTGAAGCTTAAAAAGTTTACCCTCAGTGATATGAAGGCTCCAGGAAGAGTCTACAAAATTTTTAATTCTGGAAGTTGACGCCACAGTAAAATCAAGCTCAATAGGTGTAATAAAGAACAAAATTTTCTCTGATGTGAGTAAAGATAAACTTTTAGGATTAATGGGACAATTTTATTTTACTGCATTTTTTGAATTCTTTTAACATGTGTTATACGTAAATAATTTGATTTCTTCAATATTTTCCATTTCTTTTGCACAAGTAACTTCTTTTTTATTGTTAATCCCAAATCTGCAACATTATGTGCCAATCCATTTTTGAAGTATCCTACTCTTCTACAGGTTCTTTTAATTAGTACCTTGTTAATAGATTAGTCATTAGAACACCTTTAAGGAAATGAATTTGAAATTTTCACTGACTAGTCACCCCCAATACACACCAGAAAAGTAAATGCTATTTTAACGAAATAAGGATCAATTGTCTGGTAGCACAGAACTTCAGCATAGCTAAAAAAAAAGATGCTTTTTATTAAACCCTTTCATTTTTCAATTTTTAGTTCAATTCACGAGAATAACAATTTAAAAGGGAACATGCTTATACTATGTGAGAGAAGAGCTTTGATTGGTTCACAGTGGACTGTAATTCGCAGAGATATTACCATAGAAAATTATCAAGTGAAGTGACGACCGACAGTTACCTGGCATGTTTTGTTAATTTTCAACCAAGCAAAGTTGACTTTGCTTGGTCAAGGCACTGGCCTGAGGAATTAACGAGGTAATAGCTGCCACTATTCTGTTCAATTGAAACAGGTGCAGTGTGGTGTGTGTTTTTTTCTGTCTGCAAATAATATTTTGTGTACTAACTATATATTGCTACCAGTACACACAATTGCATTGCACTGTGAGCCTGACTGCCTATTATAAATTGGCTTTCAGCATAATTCTTAACACATTCAGGATTATTTAGCAAAATTGTCCAATCACAGAATCACATGTCATGTTGGACACTATGTTGTGCGTTTCAGGCATATACTAGTTGGGCACAGTCAGTACATTGCAAACAGCCAAATGGACATGCTGTGTGATACAAAATGCTAGCCTTTAGGAAAAATGGTATACCTACCTGCCTTCAAACTAGTAAAGTCACCATAGTCCTGCTGTCTCATTAGGGAGAGAGATGACTGATGTTGAGAAGATGGGATCCTCATGGTGACCTCAGCCTCAGGGACTGAATCCGTGCTGTCAGCATCAATCTGCCTCCCAAATCAGCCTTCCAGCCAACTGAGATAACTGACCCCCAAAACTAGGGCTGAGATTCAAATAACACACCAATCATGTGTGTGATTCATAGAACATCATTTTGGCTAGATTGCAGAATCCTGTTAGAGGTGAACACCACTTGGTTAGCTCAGTTTGACGGATGGTTTGCAATGCAGAGTGACACTAACGGTGTGGGTTCACTTTTCATACTGGCTGAGGTTACCATGAAGTTTTTTCTTTATCAACCTTGTCCCTCACTTGAGGTATGGTGACCCTCAGCCTAAACTCACCACCCCTTATCTCTTTCTAATCAGAGAGCAGTCCTTTGGTCTGATAGGACTATTGTAACCTTATCCTTACTGTACCAAAGGCTTCAGACAGTTTAAATAACTGTCAGAGGGGATAAACATTATGGACACAGTCACAAAGTCTGTCACTTCTGACGTTGATTAGGACCAGTTCATTGTATCTCTTAAACCTCTTTGGAGAGATTCAACATGTAGCGGTGGGGCACGATGAACTTGCATTTGAGAGGCAACAATAGGCTTTTGAATTTTGGGAAACGAGAGATGGAGCATTATAACAGAGGAGTCAAGAGTGTTGTTTTGAGGACTGGGTGAAGATGCTGATTTTGAAAGTGTGGTAATGAGTACCAAAGGAGAGGGAACCATTTACAATGCGGTTTACATTAGCACTCATTGTATCAGCAAGAATTCTCTCCATCAATAAAATTATTTGCATAAAAAATGCCAAAGAACTATGGACGTTGCAAATCTGAATTCTTGTGTCACTGGAAGTTGAGTCTGCTTTCTCTCCATTGATGCTGCCAGACCTGCTGAGTTTCTCCAGCACTTGCTGTTTTTGTTTTCAAATTATTTTCATAACCAATCGGTTACTGTAATTTTGTTTCAAATTAAAATAAAGGTTTTGACATTTCAGTGAAGGTTTAATCCCTCAACAGTCAAACGCAGGAATGATAGATAATGGCACAAGGCAACAAAGTAATGTTCCCTTACAGCTAAATCAAAGCGAGTTTAAAATAGCTACTTTCCACATAGGGATTGCCATACAAACATATCTTACTTTGCAACGTTTTATTTTCAGCAGTCTGTCTACAGTTAATCTAGGAGGAACAAATACCGGTATTGTTAGTATGTATTAGATGCTGGGCATGTGCTGTCTGCCCCCTTTTTTAAAACTGTGATTGCGCGCCTCTGTTTGCTTCATCTCTCTGCCATTCTAATGCTAATTCTGAGTTTGACAAACCTTCATTTCAAAGGCACTTCAAAGGCTCAGCAGATGTGAGCAGCGCGATGCATCGATTCTTCAAAGTGAAATCTTAAAAATTTCTGGCTCTGTATGCACTACGGAGCATTGGTGGAACCAGATATAAAGTTCCGCATCCCCGTTAATTAGCTTGTACAGTGTCTCAGCTTATGGATCTTTGACAAATTAGTGAGACAACTGAACTAAAAATAGCCCCTGGCTAACCTCACAAAATGGATACAGGGCAACCCAAGAAGAATTTAAAGCTAATAACAAGAGCTATTAATAGATGGATTAATGGCTGATAGATGGAGGTCCTCGTTTTTGAGGACAAAATAGTCAGGGTTCTTGGTGTGTACTGCTTCAGATACCTGTGCGGTCAACCGTGTATATTGAAACTGAATTAATTTCCCTTGTTGTCTGTCACCAACGAGATTACTTCAAGCTAGGAAACCGTAAAGCCGGGAGTTTTGAAGACAACATCTGACAAAACCAGTTGCTGTCGGGAGCAATGGAATCATGAGGAAACTAAATTATTCCTTTAATTGTAAACGGGAGTTGATGGTGAAGAAGTGGTCAGCACCTATTGCATATTTGGACAGCGGAAAGCTGGCTGGACGTTATTAAACACGGCTGGAGAGATGGCAAGAACTGCAAATGCTGGAGTCAGAGACAACAGTGTGGAGCTGGAGGAACACAGCAGGCCAAGTAGCATCAGAAGAGCAGGAAATTCTTCAGAAGGGTCCCGACCCGAAACGTCGACTTTCCTGCTCCTCTGATGCTGCCTGACCTGCTGTGTTCCTCCAGCTCCACACTGTGTTGTCTTAAACACGCTTTAAAAATGGACCTGGTTCTGTTCATCAATGTGACAGCGTGTTATTGGACTGTGGGGTTTAAAGTAGATCTGGGTAGGAACCGAGTACACTTCAGAGCTTTTCTGCAATCGTGCATGAATGTCAAAATCGTCTCCAGTTTCTCAGCTACAATAATGGATGTTTGTTTTGCCGACCTGCCCTGGGGGCAAATCCCGTGGGGAGGGTGTTGGCAGGAGCTGGACTATGTGTATTTGCTCAGTGCGAGATTAACATGAATCCATGGGTCCAGCCGCTTTGATGTCCCGCAGCTGCCGTCAGCTCCATTCACGGCACCTGAAATCCACATCGCTGGCTGGGATGGAGACAGCTCGCGTCATACAGACATATAAAAAGCTGGCGTTTTCCGGGCTCCTCACAAACTTCACGGAGACAGGAGAGATCGGTCCTTGTCACGGCAAACCGGAGCCCAGACCTCTGCGATCGACTGCAATCAATCCAGAGCGGAGGTCATGTCAACAACCGTGCACTGGGGAGAAATGTTTATACTCGTGCAAAAGACATAAAAAGGAAACCTCCAAATCTGGTGTTGAAAGCAAGCGTCTCGTTTCCAATTCGCCAAGATTTTTTTTCGCAGTTAAGTCAATCAGGCAGCAATGTGAGTGCGGACTGAGTCGCTTGTAAGTATTTCTGGTGTTCACTCCAGCTCCATTGCTTCGGACACTTTCATTCATCTAACATTTCAACCAGGAAAGATCAAAGGCTTTCTCCTGGCAATGTCTGTCCGGCCTATTCAGAGATAAATGCAAGCTTCAGGCAGCTGCTCGGTTTATTTACAAACATTTTTCTTGTCTTCTTTCAGGTGTAGCTTCAGAGACAGAACTCTCTTGTCTGTCGTGACCCCTCGCTTGTTTATTTGAACAACTTGAAAATGGAAATTCGAATTGGTCACCTTCTGCTATTGGCGTTGGTTCAGTGGCGGCGGTGTGGCGCTATACAGTGGCTGTGAGTACAACTTTCTGTTCCTGAAAGGTTTAATTATGTGGTCTCAGATGGAATAGATTTAAAATAAAGCGAATCCCCGGATTTATTTTTGGATTTAAACACTAGGGTTTTTTTCCAACAAAAATATATGTCTCTATAACGAGGAACTTTAAATAGAATGGAAATCGAAAATTCGTGGGTCACTTGTCCCAAAGTTATTTATTGGATTTGGGGTTTGCATGTGGAATCTTAACAAGTTGTGTAAATCTTTGCTGAATATGTATTTTTTTGAAAACGGGGCAGAAATTGTTCGTGTACACAGACATTTAACAAGTCTCTGATGTTTCGGACAGCGCCATCGCAGTGAGCGGTACCGCTTTGGGTTGGAACCAGACTCAACACTGTAAATTGCCTGGGTTAGTCCCAGACCAGCAGCAGCTCTGCCGGAGGAACCCGGAGCTCATGCACAGCATCGTGTTCGCGGCCCAGCAGACGGGCCTGGTTTGTCAGAAAGCCATGGCAGACATGAGATGGAACTGCTCCTCCATCCAGTTAGCCCCTCGCTTCAATCCAGACTTGAGCAGAGGTAAATAAAACACATTTCTGTCTCATGCAATGAGCGATTTAGCACACTGTCCAGTCGCGTTTAAAAGCCCCATAGAGTCATAGAGTTGTACAGTACGGAAACAGACCCTTCTGTCCAACTCGTCCACGCCGACCAGATATTCTAAATTAGTCTAGTCCCATTTGCCAGCATTTGGCCCATATCCCTCTAAACCCTTCCTATTCAGATGCCTTTTAAATGTTGTACCAGGCTCCGCCACTTTTCTCTGGCAGTTCATTTCAAACAAGCACCACCCTCTGCATGAAAAAAATTGCCCCTTAGGTCCCTTTTAAATCTTTCCCCTTTCACCTTAAACATAGGAGTCCCCTACCCTGCGAAAAAGACTTTGATATATAGAGTTGGGAGATCATGTTGAGGCTGTACAGGACATTGGTTAGGCCACTTTTGGAATACTGCATTCAGTTCTTGTTTCCCTGCCGTGGGAAGGATGTTGTTAAACTTGAAAGGGTTCAGAAAAGATTTACAAGATGTTGCCAGGGTTGCAGGGTTTGAGCTATAGGAAGAGGCTGAATAGGCTGGGGCTATTTTCTCTGGAGCATTGGAGGCAGAGGGGTGACCTTATAGCGATTTATAAAATCATGAGGGGCATGAATAGGGTGAATAGCCCAATCTCAGGACTTTAAAGCACATAATGTATGTTGACACCCAACTGCGGGATTAAGCCAGTGTGCTACACTGTTAGAGATATTATCCTCTCACTGGCCATAACCATAGCATGTCATTTTGGAAAATTTAAGATATGCGTTTATATAGTGCCATTTGCACCTCAATGGACTTTTCAGCTAAAGTGTAGTCTATCAAAATGTAGCAGCCAATTTCATACAGTAAACTCCCTCAGCAATGAGGGAATCTTGTTTCAGTAAAATTGGTTGAGGAACAAATATTGGCCAGATGACCTGGAGTGACCCCTCCATTGAGTTAATGGCACGGGATCCACCAGAAGAGGCAGGCAAGGTTTCAGTTTAAAATCCTATCCAACAGATGGCATGTTTGACTGTGCAGCAGTCCCTCATTGTGCACTAGCCTGCCAGCCTAGATTAATACATTTAACTCTGCAAGTAACCTGAAATTCATCAATACCTTATCATAGAATCATAGAATCCCTCCAGTGTGAAAACAGGCCATTCAGCCCAACAGGTTCACACCGCCCCTCCAAAGAGCATCCCACCCAGACCCATTCCCCTAACCCTGCATTTCCCATGTCTAACACACCTAACCTAAACACTCCTGGGCACTATGGGCAATTTAGCATGGCCAATCCACTTACCCTGCACATTTTTGGACTGTGGGAGGAAACCGGAGCACCCGGAGGAAACCCGCACAGATACAGGGAGTGTGTGCAAACTCCACACAGTGTTGGACAGGACATTGGGAAAGTTTGCTGCTCTTCAGATACTGTTATCTCAAACACTTGAAAATCATCTTGAACAGATGGAACTTGGTGTCTTAAATACCGTTTACCCCTTAAGAACAGCAGGTTCTATGGTTTGGTTGTTGACAGTCTTGTCACTGAGATTCAATGCCCTGTCGTCACCCCATGCTGAAGCACAAAAGTCAAAGGTGGTACTTAGGCAGTACTATATGGTTAGAACTGCTATCTTTTGGATGAAACATCAAACCAAGACCTTGTCTGTCCCCTCAAGTGGATTCAAAAGGCATTATTTTGGAAGAGCAGGAGATTTTTCTCTCGTGTCCTGGCCAATGTTTATCCCTCAAACAACATCACAAAACAGAATATCCTGTCATTGCAATTTGCTGTTTGTGTGAGTTCGCCGAGTGTGAAACATAGTAAACAGTGAAGAAAAAGACATGGACAGGCTGCTGAAATTAGTGCACAAGTGTGCAGGGTCATATGTTTTACAGAAGAATGAAGTGGGACTAATATATAACATGGAAATGCACTACAATGTTATCACAGAGAAGCACAAGAAGAAGTTATAAAACTAGAAGATTAAAGATAAAACAAACACAGAGAATGCTGGGGAAACTCAGCAGGTCTGGCAGCATTTGAGAGAGAAGAGTTAACATTTAGAGTCCGATATGACTCTTTTTGTTCAGAACTAGGTTCTGAAAGATTCATACCAGACTGTGTCTCTCTCCACAGATGCTGCCAGACCTGTTGACTTTCCCCAGCATTCTGTTTGTTTTATCTTTAATATTCTAGTTATTGACGCTTCAGGCACTAAGAACAGTTACCTTTATTGTCCTTTAACTAAGCCGTCAAATTTTTAAACACATCTACTAAATCTCTGTTAGCCTGCCCATGAAAGAGAATGATCCCAGGTCCTCTAATTCTGCTTATATAACCATAATGATTCATCCCTGGAACCAATCTACTGCAGGAAATCTCTCTGTGCCCTTTACAAAAGCCTTCGCTTCCTTCCAAAACAGTGGTGCCCAGAGACAATGATCTAGCAGGATTGAACATTTATGTTTAGCTTAAATTCCTGGTTTTAGTATTATAAGTCGGAGTTATTAAACCTAGGATCCCTTTTTTTACAGAACTGTTTTAACCTATCCTGACATCTTTAAAAATTGTAAATACAAGTCTCTCTGCTAGTACCCCCCCCTTTTGAAGTTGTGCTAATATTTTCAACGTTGAACTCAATTGAATTTAATTGAATTCTTTTTAAAATTGAAGTGAAATGTTTCTACCTAAACTTAGATTGCTAACAACTACCTGTGCACCTACTATCTGTGCCTTAGATAGAATCGCACTGAGATACCTCATGATATTTTTCTGAATAATGTCTTTCTTTGTACTGTGTGCCATTGAATAGATTAAAAAAAAACAGAACTGTGGTAACCTTTTACACCCTGCAAAGCTGCAATAAGACATGGCTCTTAAAATAAAGGGCACATGAGCAAAGTGATCTTAGTCATGCGTGAGTGAGATGGGAAATGTGCTCAACTGTGCCTATGCACAGGATTTTATAAAGGACAACAATCAAAGAACAGACTTTTGTTCTCGCTGTCTGGTTTTATCAAAATCACTGTGCAGCTAACCCAGAATTTGCTTGTGAGATTCAATTGATCACTCTGAAAAGAAGATGTCAAATATCTTGCGAATGTCCTGTGAAGAGTTTTGCAAGTAGGCGTTTCTTCTCTTAATTGATGAATATTTATAAAATATTATATCCCTATTTCAGGAAGCTTTCCTTACTGTCCCTGCTTTCTATTCATTTTAAAATCTTAAAATGCCTCCATACCATTGTTGCACTGTACCACTGTGCAGTCATCTTCAGCCCTACAACAATAAATATAGGCCCCAGTTCTATTTAGCATACCAGTTCTCTTTGAACCACAAGCTGCAACAGAGCTTCTCTGTCATCATAGCTCCATCATTTGGAATTCTATTCCTAAAATCCCTTAGTCTGCTTGCCTCTCTAGAGCCACCTTAAGACTTAATACATTACACAATGCTCTTAGACACATTCAGTAATCTTTTTTTTCCGACTGTCTGTTCCCTGTAACACCCTATAAAGTACATCGAGCTATTTTGTCACAGAAAAGTCACAGCATAGGTACATTTTTGTAAAATTTAATCTTACCCTGTCTTGTGTTTCCTGCACTTACTTGTTAAAAAGTTCCTAATTGATTAAAAATCAAATCTCTTTTATGTTGGGTGTTTGCATTTTACCAACATCAAAGCATTGAACTGAAAATCCATTTTGGCTGTTTTAAATCAACTGTCAAAAATCCCCAACTTTAATTTGGGGTTTGCATACAGGAATAAATTTTTTTTTAATCAAGTATTTAAACTGAGATAAGCCATTGATATCAGCAAGTGAATTCAAAAATCACAGTATGATGGTAATGAAGAATTCCTCAAATTCATCAACTAAATGTCCATTGAGGTCCTAATCAAGACAGACAATTTTCTGTGAGGTCATAGATTGAGTTATCAGACATGTGTGCCCATACTGCAGCAGAAAACAAAATCATTTCATGTATTTAACATTTAAAATAAAACTGGATGTCCAGGAGTTGATTATTGAAACTAATATAATCCCTGGGTTCTGCTGATGTTCTTAAATCTTTGCTTAGATCAATGGCACAAGCCGGTTTTGATTGCATTGATGCATTACAAACACAAGAATTTTATGCTATGGAGTTCACTCAGTGGATGCTAATGGTGTTATAAACCACAAATGAAGGTTTTCTGTTGATTTATGTTTGAATTCTTAAGTACAGTTCTTATGCTGTAATTTGTTTGCAACTCTCCCTTTATGGCTGTTGTACCCATTGTTGGATATCCTGAAGTCTTTGACTTAGGGAGTCAAAGTAGTAATTTCTGTTACATTCAGAAACATTCAGAATCATCTATGGCAATGGTTCTCATAACTGATTCATAGCAAGGCAATGTCAATGTGCTTTTGTTCATTCTGTCTTGTGCATACTTGTTATAAATATGAGTAAATCTTTCTCCATATTGCTCATTGTATTTGATAACATTGTTTCTAAGGACTAAAGCATTATATCACATAACAAGAAATTACATTACAATAAGAAGAAAAACATCCTCTGCTTATAGAATCTTGGAGATGTACAGCATGGAAACAGACCATTCAGCCCAACTTGTCCATGCTGACCAGGTTATCCTAAACTAAACTAGTCCCATTTGCCTGTGTTTGGCCCATTTCCCTCTAAACCTTTCCTATCCATGTACCTGTCCAAATGTCTTTTAAATGTTGTAATTGTACTTGTCTCTACCAACTTCCTCTGACAGCTCATTCCATATACACATCACCTTCTGTGTGAAAAATGTTGCCTCTCAGGTCCCTTTTAAATCTTTCCTTTCTCACCTTAAATCTATGCCCTCTAGTTTGGGACTCTCCTACCCTTATCTATACCCCTCATGATTTTATAAACCTCTATAAGGTCACCCTTCAGCCTCCTGCGCTCCAGGGAAAAAATGTACTAGCCTATCCAGCCACTCCTTATAAATCAAGCTCTCCAGTCTTGGTAAATGTTTTTGAATGTTGTTCTGTTTAATAATATCTTTCCTATAACAGGGTGACCAGAATTGTACGCAGTACTCCAAATGTGGCCTTAACAATGTTTTGAACAGCTGTGATATGACATCCCAGCTCGTATATTCAATATCCTGACCGATGAAGCAAAGTGTGCCAAATCCTGTGTAACTGTGACTCCTTGTATTTGGGATATGCTCTTGCAGAATGTTTGTGAAGCAATACAAATAATTGTTTGGTCAGTGCACAAACATCATTTAATTCTTTTCATTTGCCTTTGAAATATTCGCCCTGGATGTGTTAAGGTCATTCAGTGGTCACATCTCAAATTAATCAATGCTGAATGGAGGTTGGAGTGAGTTCTTTGCATTTGTGGGTGGTTCTTGTGAGGGGCAGTGTCAGGCAGGAGTATTGATGAAGAGTAGGTTCAGACTATCCAAAAGATTACTTTTTTTATTGCTGTGGATCATTGGAGACAGTGTGGAAATAAGTCTTGGCAATGATTCACCAATATCAGATACTCCTTAAAAGCTACTGCAAGTCCATTACATAAAGATCAGTGAAAATCTGGTTTCTCATTTTCCTTTTTAATCAGGTCGGTGTGTATAACTAAAAGCATTTTCATACAAGCTGTGCAGACAGATGCGCAATATAGACCAGAACCATTACTGACACAACAGACACATATCAGGGATAGTAGGAACTGCAGATGCTGGAGAATCCGAGACAACAAGGTGCAGGGCTGGATGAACACAGCAGGCCAAGCAGCATCATAGGAGCAGAGAGGCTGACGTTTCGGGCCTAGACCCTTCATCAGAAAAGGGGA
>NC_063345.1:20842234-20858813 GCF_021869965.1 Rhincodon typus | reverse complement strand
TTGCGAACCGAGCGTAGGTGTTCTGCAAAGCGGTCCCCGAGTCTCCGCTTGGTTTCCCCGATGTAGAGGAAGCCACACCGGGTACAGCGGATGCAGTATACCACATTGGCAGATGTGCAGGTGAACATCTGCTTGATGTGGAAAGTCTTCTTGGGGCCTGGGATGGGGGTGAGGGAGGAGGTATGGGGGCAGGTGTAGCACTTCCTGCGGTTGCAGGGAAAAGTGCCGGGTGTGGTGGAGCTGGAGGGGAGTGTGGAGCGGACAAGGGAGTCACGGAGAGAGTTGTCCCTCCGGAAAGCAGATAAAGGTGGGGAGGGAAAGATGTCTTTGGTGGTGGGGTCGGATTGCAGATGGCGGAAGTGTCGGAGGATGATGCGTTGGATCCGGAGGTTGGTGGGGTGGTACGTGAGGACGAGGGGGATTCTTTTTTGGTTTTTATTGCGTGGACGGGGTGTGAGGGATGAGGTGCGGGAGATGTGGGAGACACGGTTGAGGGCGTTCTCGACCACCGAGGAGGGGAAGTTACGGTCCTTGAAAAACGAGGACAACTGAGATGTACGGGAGTGGAATGCCTCATCCTGGGAGCAGATGCGGCGGAGGCGAAGGAATTGGGAATAGGGGATAGCATTTTTGCAGGAAGGTGGGTGGGAGGAGGAGTATTCTAGGTAGCTGTGGGAGTCGGTGGGCTTGAAATGAATATCGGTTTCTAGGTGGTTGCCCGATATGGAGACAGAGAGGTCCAGGAAGGGGAGAGAGGTGTTAGAGATGGTCCAGGTAAACGTAAGGTTGGGGTGGAAGGCGTTAGTGAAGTGTATGAACTGTTCGAGCTCCTCGTGGGAGCACGAGGCGGCACCGATACAGTCATCAATGTAACGGAGGAAGAGGTGGGGTTTAGGGCCGGTGTAGGTACGGAAGAGGGATTGTTCCACGTAACCTACAAAGAGGCAGGCGTAGCTTGGGCCCATGCGGGTACCCATGGCTACCCCCTTTGTCTGTAGGAAGTGGGAGGAATTGAAAGAGAAGTTGTTGAGTGTGAGGACGAGTTCGGCTAAGCGGATGAGGGTATCAGTGGAGGGGGACTGGTCGGGCCTGCGGGACAGGAGGGTCCATTGTGAGGAGAGAGAGAGAATTCTAAATTGACAAGTGGACAGATTTTCCTTACTAATGTAAAAAAGCAATAAAATGCAGAATTTGGTAGTCGTCAATAAAATTAGGTTTGAAGGTGTTTTAGAAGTGCTTGCATTTTTTAGCACCTTTCACAGCCTCAGGGTATCCCTAAGTGCTTTAATGCTTTTGAAGTGCAATGTCTCTCAAAAAACAATGTGATAATGGCCAATTAATCTGTGTTAGTGCTGTAGGTGGTTGAGGGATAAATATTTGTGAGGATCCAGGGAGAAGTAGTCTTCACTTCAAAACCATGCAGTGTTAATTTTTAGAGATAGTAGGAACTGCAGATGCTGGAGAATCTAAGATAACAAGGTGTAGAGCTGGATGAACACAGCAGGTCAAGCAGCATCAGAGGAGCAGGAAGGCTGACGTTTTGGGCCTAGACCCTTCTTCAGACCCTAGACCCTTCCTGTTCCTCTGATGCTGCTTGGCCTGCTGTGAGCCTTCCTGTTCCTCTGATGCTGCTTGGCCTGTTGTGAGCCTTCCTGCTCCTCTGATGCTGCCTGGCCTGCTGTGTTCATCCAGCTCTACACCTTGTTATCTCAGATTCTCCAGCATCTGCAGTTCCTACTATCTCTGAAACAATTTTAACCCCACTGCGAAGCGATTTTCTGAAGAAGGGTCTAGGCCCGAAACATTAGCCTTCCTGCTCCTCTGATGCTGCTTGGCCTGCTGTGTTCATCCAGCTCTACACCTTGTTATCTCCAATGTTAATTTTGACATCCATCTGAGAGGGCAGACAGGTTGAACATTTCAATTAACCCATCTCAACCGAAGAATAAGGGTATGTGTACATATAAAACATACATGTTAGTTAGTTAGTAATTGTGAGACTTGACTGGTCTTCATATAGCTTTTATTTACATGTGTTTCAGGGACACGGGAATCATCCTTTGTATATGCGCTCTCTTCTGCTGCACTAAGTCATTCCATTGCTCGATTCTGTGCCTCTGGCGAGTTGCCAACCTGTTCCTGTGGTCTCAGCCCAGCCGAGGTTCCTGGGCCTGACTTCAGGTGGGGCGGTTGTGGGGACAATCTTCGCTATGGGCTGCAGCTTGGCTCTGTTTTTGCAGATGCACCAATGAAAGGCAACAGAGCTGGAACACAGGCAAACAGACTGATGAATAAGCACAACAATGATGTTGGCAGACAGGTAAATGGCTAGTAAGGCTAAAACCACATTTTTATTTTCTGCATCATATTGTTCAGCTATATTGCACCTCAAAAAAGATTGTGCTAATATCCATGGTGAGTTATCAATTCTAAATGACAGCAAGTGTAAACAAGCATTACTTCAGCACCTTGTTTCAAATTGGTGTCAATTTGCTCCTCACAGTCAAATTCATTAGCTTATTGGAACAACAAATTATGACATTGGACCAATTTAATTCTCATGCAAAGCTGCAGGTGATTTCTTCTATCTACACCTTATAACTATAACAATTCCATTCAATTTGTAGCTAAGGAGCAGTGGGATGAGGCTCTTTATTTATCAATTAATTACCTGAGGGTGGGTAGGCTGCCAATGCCTCCCCAAAAACATTCAGACAGATTGGGCAGCCAGGGAGTCAGTGAGCATGCATACCAGCTTTCACAGGTCAGGGAGTGCAAAACCTAGCTCATGAAATTTCTTATAAACAAGAAATTTGACATTGAAGAAATATAAACACTCTTTCAGGACCAGTGAGGCTGTTTATTAGTACTTACGAACTTAGTATGCCAACAAAACAGTCCCACTTTCTTTCAATATGGTGTAATTTTTTTCAAGTTGTTTTACGTGAGAGTAAGTTGAAGTTCTTGTCAGTTCAGTAATTTCTAATGGATTGCAGTACAGTGTGTCCTTTGAAGAGATGTAGAATCATTGACAGCTATTTCTGGATTCTCACATTTAACTCCACATGAATGGACTCCAGGAATTACTGTTAGTTGTAGAGCAGTAATGACAATCGGCACCTTTAAGTGGAGGTGGAATAGAAAAATTGGATACTTACTGGAAGAAGTTTAGGAGACTGTAATGGCATGTAGGGTGAGGTAATAGTGCGTAAGAAAGGTATAGAGTGTGGACTTATTTGAAGAATACAACAAGACTGGTTCAATGCACCCAGAGATGAGAGCCAATAGAGTTTGATGAGAACAGGATTAGAAGGGGAGGGGGATTTGAGGAAACACATGATGTGAGCGGTAAAGGTTTTGATGAGTTGAAAAGCAACAAGGAGAGCACTATAGTGATGGAAATAGGTCAGACTCAAGTACTAATTGTGTAGACAAGACGTCCAACACATCCACAAGAGTTTACTGTATAATGCAACAACTGCACCCGTAACCATATATGAGTACACAGGACAATACTGCCTATTGAGTATAATGGAACAGTTCCATTTCCAGAACGTATACAATGAAACCAGAGTATCTGCACTCTGGTAGCCCCACTTCTGAAATCAGAACTCGAATGCATAAGACCATAAGCTCTAGGAGTAGAAATAGCCCATTCAGCCTATTGAATCTGCTCTGCCATTCAATGAGATCATTGCCAATCTGATAATCCTCAATTTCACTTTGCTGTCTTTTCCCTACAATCCTTGATTCCCTTGCTGATTAAAAATTTCTCTCTCACTATTACACTTCATGATCCAGCCTCAACAACCCTCTGTGCTAAAGAATTCCATAGATTCACTACCCTCTGAAAGAAGAAATTCCTCTTCATCTCTGTCTCACATGTCCAACCTCCTATTCTGAAATTATTCCCTCTGGTCCTAGATTCTTCTGTATTCAACTGATTAAAGGCCCAATCTACTCAACCTCTTCTCGTAGTCTCTCCATATCTGGGGTCAACCTAGTCAACCTTCTCTGGACTGCCTCCAATGTCAGTATATCTTTCCTCAGGTAAAGGGTACAAAACTATTCACAGTATTCCAGCTGTGGTTTGATTGGTGTCTCATATAGTTTTAGCAAAACCTCCCGATGCATTCTAAATTGCTAAGGACTAGTCCTTTCATGGGGGAAGCACCTTACAGGATGTTAGGAAGCACATTCAGAAATCATAGCATATGGACATCTATGGAACTTTCCTTAATCCAAAAGAAATGATTGACAGAGATTGCTGAGCATAACTCTTGTTATATCGGGGAATAAGGTGCTGTACAAAGATCAAATTTTGAATATGGTGGAACTGTAGAGAATTGTCATCAATGGCGTACTATCTCTTAAAATATTTTAAATTCTAAAACCTGAAATGGTCACACTTAACCTTTAAAATATTACTAATTTAAAAACATAACCTCACTCATGTTTAAAGTGTTTTTAAATTTACAAATATGAAATTGTGCCTTTGTTTTGAAAGCATTCAATCAAAAGTCTAAATTGCAGCAATTTATATATTTGAGTACAGCAATAATTAGGTTCGTATTCTGAAAAGATGAAATCAATACAATTAAAAGATTTTCTTTATCTGAACACTGATTCAAATTTACTCATGATTTACTGGATGATTTGGAGTAGGCTGATTAATAATTTCATTCTTGTGATCTAATCTGAAATATGAAATACTCTGTGGCCCAAAGATTGCTTTGTCCTTTAGAGTAATGAAGGAGTATGGAAAGGGAATGTTTGGACCTCAGTTGAAAGCTAAATAGTGGCTTAAAGAATGGATGGATGTGATTTGTAATGACCAAGAAAATTTATGTAGAATTTGTTGCGGAAAATGAAACAGGCAAAGTACTAGATGCTAGGAGACACGTGCATATCTAAGTCACTTTTCTTATTCCGTACTTCAGTAACTTCTGAGTATCGGGACCATTTTGTATTATGTGCAAGCAAAGAATTGCACCTTGACTTATCCTTGTTCATACATATTTTCTCTTACCAGACATTGATTGATTCATTGGAAACTAAATGCAAGTGTCATGGTGTTTCTGGTTCTTGTTCTGTAAAGACCTGCTGGAAGGGGTTACAGGAACTAAATAAGATTGCTGTTAACCTTAAGTCAAAATACCTGGCAGCCACTAGAGTGATTCACCGTTATGTTGGCACAAGGAAACAACTTGTGCCTAAAGAGCTCGACATACGACCAGTTCGGGAGAATGAACTGATTTACCTGGTGGCATCACCCGACTACTGCACAACAAGTGAAAAACAAGGCTCCTACGGTACTCATGAGAGGTAAGGGGCTGAACCAGCTGTGGTTCTGACATTATCTTCATTTTCCGTCTTTCTTCACTATCAGTTATTCCGGATGTGATAGATTTATTTATCTCCTGGCTAAAATGGGATTCAGTTACCCGCTGTGCCGTTCTAAAAGTGCTGCCGAATGATACTTTTCATGATGAATTTGGACAGTGATAATCAGCATTTTACCAGCTAATCCATTTTGGGGAAAAGTTTCACTACATCTTGTCTCCCGTCTGAAGGTCACAATCTTCTACCAAATGCACTGGATCAGTAATTTGACTGTTACTTTTTTCTGCAGTTAGAATAGAACTTGGAATCTCTACTGATGTGAGATCCTGACAGCCATCATAAGGATTGTAAAACATTTATAGAGAACGATAGTGTAACCTTGGTCTTAAAAATTTGGCATTGAATATTAGGACAGTAGGCAGCTGTCTCTTGTTGCTTTTCCTTCACAAAGAGTTAATAACGCTCTGAAATCTCTTAAAACCATGGGAATCGCAAAGAAAAACATGAAAAGAAACAAAATCACAGAAAACAATAGGGAAGGAAGGGATCAAACTATATTAATAAATCAACCCGGATTTTTGACAACGTTTATGTAAAACACATGAATAGCAATTTGTCCAATGTAGACTGTATGTGTCAAAGGTAAGTCTACATACTTGGATCACCACGAGCACAAAACCTCAACCACTCTTTGCCGTGATAGGTAAGGACCACAGAGACTAATTGCAGTGTTTTGTCCAAAACAGCACAGACCTAGCATTTGTCAGGTGATATGCCTTTTTTTATAGAGGTTTTTCGGTCCTTTTTTTAGTTGTTTGAAATTATTAACTGATCTTCCTTCATTTGCTTCTCTGCAGACCGTGCAACAAGACTTCTGTGGGCAGTGATAGCTGTAACCTGATGTGCTGTGGTCGGGGTTACAACGCATATACGGAAACAATTATAGAGAGATGTAGTTGCAAATATCATTGGTGTTGTTACGTAACCTGCAAAAAATGTGAAAGGACAGCAGAACGGTATGTGTGTAAGTAACTGCGAAGGACCTTGCTGTATTAAATAGTAGTAGACTTAATTAAACAGTATCTGAGAACATAAACCATAGGGAGGGTTAAAAACCTGGAAATGGATTGCCAAGACCATGACCAAAAATTCCTTGGATACTACTGGCAAAACGAGTGGAGTGAACCTCGATATTGAGAGAAAAACAACAGATAAAAGGCAAAATTGAAACCCCCCCCCAGAGTGAATGGACGAGTTATACAAAAACAATGGCAAGTGGACACATTTCCATTTATCAGAAAGATTCCTTTGTTCCTTTGCTATGTTTAGTGGCCTAAAGGACAGCTGATATGTTCAGCAGGATAGCAGGATGAATGCCAGTAATTTGAAGGAAGAGAATGGCATTCAGTTAGAGGACAGAGCTGTGATCAATAGTGATCAATTGTTGAAGAGAAAGATAGTGAAGGACAAAATGAAAATAAGGTGCTGCTCAATCTGGGAAGCACTGAACAGGGCACACTTTACAGTGTTGAGGGAGCAAATATGACCTTGGAGGAACGTCTGTTCTGATTCCTTAACATTGAAATGCTGTAAGTACGGTGCAGCAGAACATGTTATCAAGCAATACAACAAAGACATTCCACCTCGTTTGGAGTGTTACCTTAAACCCTAAATATGATGATAACATTCTGTGTGCTGGAACTTATTACAATGTGCAATAAAGGTGCCATCCTACCACTGACAGTTATAATTTCATCAGGAATCCTAGTAGAAGTTTCAATGTTGCCAAGTATGTGGCAGTTCTTATTTATGGACAATTTTGTTGGGGGTGGGAGTGGATGAGGTGGCATAAGGAGATAGCTGGCTAAATTTATTACTTTTTCACATAGGCTGGCGAATCAAGTTTGGTGAGCACAGGTTCTAGTTACATGAACAGGGAAAGCTGGCAACTCTCACATTCATAATTTTGTAGCAACCAGCTAGTACCTCAACTTGTGTGCTTTTGTTATTTAGTGTTTTGTTTTATGTCTGCTTATTATTTATTTTCTTAAATAAAACACTTATACTGGTCTGAAATTTTGTGACAAGTTATTTTGGAGGATATGGGAATGAAATTATGCATTGTTAATGTCTAAAAAGCCTCCCCCCACAACCCCGTTTAACTTTGCTAACTACGTCAAAGCTATCGCCAACAATGAAACTTCTCACATTCACAGTTTCACTTTTTGTGGCTAATTCCTTTATCCTGCAACTGTCCTGAAGCAGAAGGACAGAATTTAATCCAGTCTGTGTGGGAGTGGTCCAGGAATTTGGGGTGGGAAGCTAGAGATGTGGTGTGGGGGAACCATAGAATCATGATGGAAGGTACCAGATAGAAGCCCATCACCTTCTCAATAGTGCCATCACCAGACAATTAAATCAGGCCAGGGAAGTTTAAAGGTGGCCTTCTTTTCTAGAAGCCAACTGAGTCTCTCAAGTGGTTGATAGAATACCATTGGTGAGGAGGCTGTAATCTTCTAAGTTTACGCCTTGTTCATATGGTGCCATCCCAACAGCAAATGCTGGCTCCTCAGAAAGACTGCCTCCTTTCAATAATGTCCGCTGACCACAGCCAACCCCCCCCACCCCACCCCTGTCAAACCTGCTGGCCCCAGCAAGCCCAACCCACATCTTACCTGAGTTCCATGGCTACCTTTGGTCATTGTCCTTGGCAAGATGCAGTACCAACAGTGGTCCCTGCTCCCATTGGCACTGCTGGTACTGTAAAGCTGTGGCCCTCTGGCCAAAAGCTCTTGGATTTGAGACCTTTATTCTTAAAGGAACAGCAGCCACAATGCTATGAGGCTGTTAATTCTTGCTGTCTATTCAGTTATATCAAGGCTTCCAGAAATGGCCTTGGAGTGATTTTCCTCAGTTTTTCAGCCCACAGTCAGATCCACTGTCACTACCATTAAATTGCAAGTGTCAGTGCCTTTTACACATTGCCAGTGATCTTTTCAGAATAACTCTCATTTGTTCTTCCGGCACCTTCAGTGACTTTCATAACATCAATGCTCTTGTCTGAGTCAGGTGCACTGATGTGATGTGGGTGTAAAGGAATGTGACAAATTAGCTTCATGTCTCCTACATTATAACAGTGGGTTAACTTGGACTTTTTCTTATTTAAACAGATAGTATAAAGAAAAGAAACCTGTAAAAAGAAAATGGAGGAAATAGACAGCAGGTACAGCAGCATTTGCAAGATCCTTCTTAATGAATGCTGTATTCTGAACCCTAACCTCTATTTTCTTCAAAGAATTATTTGAAGAGTATGTTGGGAGAAATATATTGACCTCTTTGTTCATTACAATCTATAAAGGCAATAGCAGAAGCTCCTGGTAAAATAGTGCAATTCTTCAGATGATCTGTCCATCTTTGCGTTAAAAATATTCGCAGATATGGCTTTTGCCACACTTTCAGGAAAAAGTTTCAAAGACTCAAAACTCTGAGAAAATTGCCTCGTGTGCAATCCCAGATTTTTAAACGTTGACCTCCCAGTTTCAGATTCACCCATAAAAGGAGACATCCTCTCCATATCTGCTCTAGCATTGTCCTTCAGGATTTTATGCTTTAATTAAGTCATCTCCTACTCTTGTAAACTCCAGTGGATTCATGCCCAGTTTGTCCAGCTTTTCCACATGAGAAAACCTGCCCATTCCAGGTATTAGTCTGGTAAACCTTCTCTGAACTACCTCCAATGCAATTGCATCCTTCCAGAAATAAGGAGATGAATGACTGATACTATGCACAGTACTCCAAATGTAGTCTCGCCAGTGTCCTGAAGAACTCATGCATGACCTCCCTTCTCTTGTATTCAATTCCCCTTCAGATAAATGATTAAATGATAACATTCTATTAGCTTTCCTAATTGCTTGCTGCAACTGCATATTAACCTATGATTATTACAAGAGGATACCCAGATCCCTCTGTATTTCAGAGCTCTGCAATCTCACACCATTTTGATACTATGCTTCTTTGTTATTCTTCTTTCCAAATGGACACTTTCTTACACTATACTCCATTTGCTACATCGTTGACCACTCACTTGAACCTATCAATATTTTTTGTAAACCCATCTTTAAAGCATCAGTAAATTTGGCAACCATACCACCCATCCACCTCTTTATTTAAGCAATTTATCAAAGTTATAAACAATGGAAGTCGCAGCTGATTTGAGCTGATTTTCATCTAGGTGCTACAGTCTCAGTGTCATTTAGGTCAGAAATGGAGAAATCAGGCAGGGTTTCTGTTGTTGAAACTGCAGTGACTCCTGCTGGAGAATACAAAGCAGTGGGAGCTGGACAAGGACTGTAAATGCCAACACTCACAGAATACTCCATGACAATAACAACTTTTATAATGAAAGACCAGCATTTACAATCACCTTTCATGACTACCAGACATGTCAAAGCAGCTTCATGGCTAATAAGTATTTTTCTGTAATGTGGCCACTGTTGTAGGAAGTACAACTAAACTACTTCGCTATACACACAGTAAGGTCCCACAAGCAGCATACACACAGTAAGGTCCCACGAGCAGCAATGTGATAAGGATGATCAGATTTTGTGATTTTTGATGGTAAATACTGATCAGGACAGAGAGAATAAGCCCCCTGCTGTTCTTCAGATTAGTACCAGGGCAGCCTTAACATCCCCCTGAGAGGGGTAGATTCAGTTTGACATTTCATCTGAAAGACAGCACATCTGAAAGTGCAGCATTCCCTCAGTAATGTATTAAGAGTGTCAGCCTAGATTTTACGCTTAAGTCTGGAGACATTAAAATCCTACAAAATATCTTCACATGTAGTAAAACAAACCTAGAGTCTTCAGTGGAGCATAATTCAAAACAAAATTTGACGCCAAGGCCCATAAAGAGATATATTAGTAAAAAAAATTCTCAAGACACTAAAAATAAGTCACTTTAACAATTCAATGAGTTGAAGGGGGGAGTGTCAGTGAAAGCTCAGCATGGGGAAAAAAAAACAAGAAAAATATGTTATTTTAAAAAATGACATTCATTAATGACAAACATAACAGCGGACAATTGTTTGAGATTTTAGTTCTTGTTGCAGCACCACCATGTGGAGAATTGAAGAGTCACAGTTCTTAACATTCAAACTGCCTATTATCCAATTTTTGTTGCTTTCTGCACAGAGCTTTTATTTTAAACACTTCCTTTGCATCCAATCTATTGCCCTTCCCTCCTGACGCACTGAGTCAGACTTGCTTTGATTCTATGGATAATTAACAACAATTCGAGCCTTGTGCAGGCTGCCTATTTCCATTCTCTTCACTGGTTCAGCAATGGGTGGGAGAACAGTCAAAAGTAGCAGTGCAGAGCTCAGCACCCCATTCTTGCCAACACCAAAATCCCCTTGTGGGACCTTGACATGGGCAATTCAGGTAGTTGTTGGTGTCAGGTTGAAGAGTCATTAGCCCAAGCAAATTGAGGACCTATTACTTCAATAGGAGCCCATCACAATTGTTTGAAGTAGCAATGGGTGAAGTAGAGACTTCCTGCTCTTCTTACTGCTCCTTGGCGTGGAATGACCTCTCCAAAACTTGTTAAAGGGACTGCCACAGACTTTTATCAGAAAGAATTTAATAACCATGATAACACTGGATATTGGGTACAGCATGTTATGAAGGCATTTATCACTTGTTTGGAAAAAGAGGCTTGGAGGACCTTACTTGAGTTTCCAAAATTAATAATCTGAGGCAGATATATTTTTCGCTACAATGAATGTTTCAAACGCCAAACTGATGGAACTAGAAGTGATAAATTCAACAAGCTTGTCATCAAATTATAAAACGTTGTGGACTGCACCCAAGGAATCAATGAGCTAATTCAACTAGTGATGCCCACACCCCATGATCAAATGAAAAACTTTCTTTGCAAATAATAGTCAAAAAGCGTTGATTTGTCCTGGATGGTGTCAAATTTGCGAATTTAGCAAATACGGCCTGCTCTTATAACTACAAGTATTTATGTGAGCAGTCTGGTTTCTAATCTATCGTAACACTCAAGATATTAATGGTGTGGGATTCCACAGTGGTAATGCCATTGAGTGTCAAGAGAAGGTTTGGCACTAATTTGTTGGAGACTATCATTGCTTGACACTGTTGTGGCACAAATGTTCCCAGTTTTCAACCCAAGCCTAAATGTCAACCTGATCAAACTTCATGCAGCCACAAGCTATTTCATTATCTGACGAGTTGTGAGTGAAACTTAATACTTCAATCAGCATCAAATGGCAAAATATGATTTATTAGTTTCTAAATGCATCATATATTCTTTTGGAGAACGTTGTGCCATGGACACAGTCTACTAATATGTCATGGTCAGTATGTTTACCCACTTGTAGTTCTGTCAGGTGTCCTGTAGTGAAATTACTTGGTTACTGTCTTGATGCCATCTCAGTCAATATCATTTGCTTCCTGACAGTGTTTGTGCACAGGATCTACATTTTGAATTGTGATTGTGAGATCAACGCTGGATTGACTATTGTCCAGATATGGACAATTGTAGACAAATAAACTGACAAGAATTACTTCCGATAGGATAGGCTGTCAAATGAAGAAGTATCTCAACCCCAATAACAACCTGTTGATTCCCTAATGGGAAGGGTGTGCTCGAATCAAACTGGGTTTTGACATCCCAATAATTTAAGCTGCTGACTGTTCATGTGGCCACCCAGGTGAGATTCTGGACTCTTTAACATCTGTAGAAATATATTCATTGAGGCAGAGAAATAACACAGAAAATAAGATTTGTAAACACATTTGCTTCCTCAACTCAGATGCAATTTGCTCTTTCATTTCCTGATTACCCTCTGAATGGAGTATGGTCCCCTAGCTGCTGGCTGCCTTCCACTAACTTGCCCAGGAAACAATTCTTCATATTGCGTCCAAGACAGTCTACATTCCTTTATACCACATTATTCACCTACTGAGATCATCAAGTTTATTGCTCAGTCTTTTGGAGTTTCAGTCAGAGTAAGGGTAAAGTTAATGAAAGCGTGCATGTTTTCAGTGTGAATGGAATTTGCTTTTTAGAAACATAGAAATGTAGAAAATAGGAATCGGGGTAGGCCATTCAAGTCTTCAGGCCTGCTGCAACATTTGCGATGATCATGACTGATCAGCCTGTTCCTGATTTTCTCCCATCTTTTGATCTCTTTAGTTTCAAGTGACATATCCAACTCCTTACTGAAATAGTACAATGTTTCAGCCTCGGCTGCCTTCTGTGGAATGAAGAAATTTCTCCTCATCTCAGTCCTAAATAGTTTACCCACTATTGAGAGACTGTGACCCCTGGTTCTGGACTCCCCATCATTGGTAACATCCTTCCTGCATCCACCGTGCCTAGTCCTGTTAGAATGTTCTAGGTTTCTGTGAGATCCTCCACCATTTTTTGGAATTCCAGTGAATATAATCCTAACCAATTCAACCTCTCCTCATGTGTTAGTCCTGCAATCTCAGGTATCAGTCTGGTAAACCTTCACTCCCTCTATAGCAAGAACATTCTTCCTCAGACAAGGAGGCCAAAACTGCACATAATATTCCAGATGAGGTTTCACCATGGCCCTGTACAGTTCCATCACAATATCTCTGCTCCTGTGCTTGAATCTTCTTGTGATGAAGACCAACGTAACATTTGCGTTCTTGATCACTTGCTGTAGAATCATACAGTACAGAAGTTTCTCTGATTCCATGACCTGGGTGAGGGAGCAAATGGACTATGCCTGCTTCTAATTCTTGTGTTCTTGTGTGCCACACGCAAATGACAGAATGGGACCGTGCTCAGGTCCCTGGCAGATTTATCTTTTTCCTATTCATGCTGCTTCTGATGTTTGCTATCGGTAAATAGGTAGCAATCATTGAAAAGTAGTAAATAATTGCCAGAAATGTCCCAATGGGAGAGGGCCTAGTAATACTCCTCTCTTTTTGTATTACATCCCCATTACTCATCAGTGTAGGCCCTGTTGTCTCCTGAGTGTATAAGACCACAACTCCATCTGTCCTCGGGCATTTCTTCCTCATTAACGTTGTCTCCACTTTCACAAGCCCTGGCTCCAACCTTCCTGCTACAGTACAGCCAGAAATTCCCTCGGAACTGAAGTTGGCCTCACTATTTCAGCGAGAGTCCTGCCGATAACCTGTGATCTATCAATAATAAGCCTTAACCCAGAAAGGGGATTGAGTTTGAGACAAGATCAAAGTGGCGCGTGGAAGTTTTAATCTGCCAGAAATTCATTCCAGAGAGAATGGGTTAAAAATTAACTGCTTATGGGCCAATATTAGCAGCAGAGAAAGGGAACAACAAAAGTCAGTTTTGGGATCAGTGCTGTTTTCAATTGATAAGTTACAGTGATTGCCACTTTGGCATAGACAGCTGCCCAAGCGCCCATGGTGCCAGCCTGACACAAACATTAAGCCTCCCTGCATAAGGAGAATAATAAGGATCCCTGCACAAAATTGGCCAGTGATGAGCAGAGTGAGCTGCAGGATTATTTCAATGGTCATCTCCAAATGTGTGGAACCTGTTCCATAGCACATCTCAGGGCTGTGACTAGCCTGTAATCAGCCCCTCAATTCCAGAATATGCCTGATGACCATTGCTTTAGTTGAGAAGCTTCCTAAGCAGCAGTAACAGATGTCACCAGCTGACCAAAATTATTATGGTCAGGCTTGAGCCTTGAGTTTGGATTAGTCTCAAACCTCTTGTCAAAAACAATTAATCACTCAAAACTGGCCAGCGTCAACTTTTACCCAAGTATTCTTCGATAACATGCTGACAATCATTATATTTATAGGCTGTGTTTACAATAAAAAAAATTATATTTATACAAGCAAGAACATTGTAAAAGAAAACCAAAGCCAAGGGAGATGATTAAAAGCATTAGGTTTTCAGAAATTCTGATTACAACCAATTTGTCATCCCATATCCATTAATAAGAGACACTATTCTTTGAATCATTCACTTTTATTTTAACAGAGGCAACAGATGCTGGTATTGGTTAAGAATTATACCTTGTGGTTTGTTGAGATCTACTTGTTTATTATCACAGTCGTAGGCATTTGAAATGGATTCTGCTCCTCAGGCATGTTTGTGAAAATAAAACATTCATTACAACAGTAAAACACAAGAAATTGTAACTGTTTGCAGCAACACAAGAAAATGATCAGAACAGAGATATTTAAGTATGGCAAAACACACACACACAAATTTGTAGATGGAGAGAAAGAAGGACACCTAATAATATAACAAAGGCAACAGCTTGTACCTACACACTGTCTTTGATGTAACAAAAGTCTCCTGAGATACTTCACAGTGGCCTAATTTTAAAAAATGTCAAACCAAAGGACAAGATTTTAAGTCATCGGAAAGTTCAGGGTTTCAATGTTTTGAAAAGGGAGAGACGTGGAGAGACAGAGATGTTTAAAGAGGAAATTATAATGTTGGACCCTGGATGGCTGAAAGCAAAGCAGCCAAGGAATGCTCCTTGCAGCCAGTATGTATGCTACCTGACCTCCTGCCTCCTCACTGTGTCCTGCCTCCATACTTGTTTGAGTACAGTTTCTAAATCTAACTATCATCAGCTGCTTTGTCAATGACCTGCCCTTTGTTATAAGGACAGAAGAAAGCATGTTCAACAGTGATTGCACAATGTTCACCCAGGTTCAAATGCAACAAGACCAGTACAATATTCAAGTTTGGGATTCTCAAGTGGCACATTAATTTGTGCCACACAAGTGCCAGGCAATGACAATCTCCAACAAAAGAGAATCTGACCATCGCCCCTTGACATTCAATGGCATTATCACATTGAATCAACATTCTGGGGGTTACCGTTGACCAGAAGTTGAACTGAACTAGCAATATAAATGCCATGGCTACAAGCAAGGTTAGAAACTATGAATCCTGCAGCAAGTAACCAACCCCCAAATGCCTGTTCATTATCTACAAGACACAAGTCAGGAGTAGGACGGAAATCTCCCCACTTGACTAGATAAGTGCAGCTCCAAAAACACTCGACAAGCTTATCACCACCCAACCCACTAAATATTCACCATATCCACAAACATTCATTCCTTCACCTCCAATGCTTAGTAGCAGCAGTTAGGACCATCTATAAGATGCATTGCAGAAATTCTCCAAGGCTCCTTAGAGCTCACCTTCCAAACCAACAACCAGTATACTCTAGAAGATCAAGAACACCACCGCCCACAAGTTCCCCTCCAAGATCCAAGCTACCATCATGACTTGAAACTATATCGCTGTTCTTTCGGTATTGCTGCATCAAAATCCTGGATCTCCTACCCTAATGGCATTATGGGTATATATACATCAAGCAGCCTGCAGCAATTCAAGATGGCATCTCACTACCACCTTCTCAAAGGCAAACAGGGATGGACAATAAATGCTGACTCAGCCAGTAATGTGCACGTCCAATAAATGAATAAAAAATACAGTTACATTTCTAACATTTTTCGGTTCTGATGAAAGGTCATTGATCTGGAAAAATCATTCTGTTTCTCTACAGATGCTGCCTGGTCAGCTGTTTCTAGCACTTCCTGTTTCTTTCATAGGGTTTGATATGTTTGTTATGCACAGAGCCAACCTATTGATTATTATTTATATACAGTGATGAGGAAACAATGCCAAAGCAAGCTTATATTTTTAAATTTGCATTAGTGAACTGTGCTTTATAACATTTTTGAAGTAACTCATTTCTCACATTTTGAGTTTTTGCAAAAAAAAGACAAGCTGCTGAAGCTTTTCATCTTGCACTCGTCAGGACAGATGCAAGAATGCAAGATTCAAAGAGAATCAGTTTATATAGCATTAGAAAACCAATGCTGATTGGTTGACAAGTTGAGTCTTGTCTCTTACAATGAAGAATGCAATAGGGAAGTATTGTCTTCCACATTTTTGTTTAATTTTTAGAAAAAAGTGCATTGCCTGGACATGATTCTTTTGGCTGCAGGGAACAGGTCACTGCGAAGGAATAGAAGCAACTTCATCCAGTATAAGAGATAACAAAAACTGCAAATGCTGAAGTCAGAAACAATACAGTGTGGAGCTGGAAGAACACAGCAGGCCACGCAACATCCGAGGAGCAGTAAAGTTGACTTTTCAGGTCAGGACTGTTCTTCAGAAATGGGGAGGGGGAAGGGAGGTGGGAAATAAATAG
>NC_063345.1:20723521-20841834 GCF_021869965.1 Rhincodon typus | reverse complement strand
TCCCTCCCTCTCATCCCCGCCTCCTTGACCTGACACAACCTGTCCATCTTCTCTCCCACCTATGTGCCCCACCAATCTCACTGAACATCCTACTTGCATTCACCTATCACCATTCCACCTACCTTCTCCAGCCCCACCACTCCTCCCTCTATTTTTTTCCCAGCTCCCTTCCCCCTCCCCATTTCTGAAGAAGGGTCCTGACCGGAAACGTCAGCTTTCCTGTCCCTCTGATGCTGCCTGGCCTGCTGTGTTCCTCCAGCTCCACACTGTATTGTCTTTATCAAGCAACCATCTCAAATCTTGTTGGTGGAAAATGGTCAAATGATTTTGAACAGTGATGTTCTGGATTGTCTCCAGAAGGTCAGGAACAGAAGAGAGGAGCTCCTGTTCTGCCATACTTGTACTACTAAATTGAGACAGAGAATTTTCAATTGTTAATGAAACTATTTAAAAATGTTTCAAAAACCATGTCAAGCTTCTGCAGAAAATCAAAACTTGTTCAAAAGACAAATTTACTTATTAGATGAGTTGGTATTTTGACAGTAAGTCTATGGACAGACAAAAAAGGTCTTCAAGTCAATTAGAAAGATGCATTAACTCTCTCATATCACAAGATTGTAGCATTACTTTGAAACCTTAATAAACAGTAGGTATAGAAGCTAATTCATTAAGTCTGAGATATCCATTCAATGTGATTATTAGAATGATATTAATAAGACAATTTAGATTTGTTCAACTTTGTTCAAATAGTTTGACATTTTGACACATGATTCTTCATTCCTTTAAGTGATGTAGGCACCATGTGTCTTTGGCAGACTACACAATATGAAAAATGCTGTTTTAGTTTAAAAAAAAATACTGTAACAATTTCAGTAGAAGCATGCGGTCTTCTCTAGTTTCTAATTTCTCTAAAAGATATTTCCCGCAAGAGGACATTGTCAGTTTCTCCTCTTTGTTTCAGGATTTCATTTGCAATGTGAAGAAGCTGCATAAGAACTCAATTTTTTTTGATGCTTCACTGAAGGACATTTTCTTTAGCAAATTTAACAAGAAATATTTTATGAACTATCATAAGCTCATAATTTTACAATCTATTTAAAAGGTTTTTGAAGTATGTTGCAGAATTTTAGATATTCAGTTTGTATCTTTAATAATCCTGAAATGCTCTTCGGATATGAGCTGAAGTGTGAGTGACTTTCAATAGAGACAACAATGAACTCTCCTGGTGTCTCAATTCATAAATACACTATTCTGTGTGCTTCTGAGCTATATGGACTAGCTTTGATTTCTGGTCTATTTTGAGTCTGTTGATGACAGAGTGTATTGAAAGTTTTACAATTGCCCTCTGCTTCCTTGGTGATGGAAGGGGGATAAAAACAGGTTGTGGTGTTTAGCACTGATCAACAACTAGTGATCCCTTTTGGAAAATATTCCCTGTAGACATTGCCTGCCAAAAGAATTGGGATTTTGTCTTTGAGTTCCTTCATCATCAAATAGTCGAAATAATTCTTGTGCTCAAATAGTAATGTCCTACCTCTGACTCCCACTTATCCCAGATGTGTCTATAATAGATTGAATAAAAATATCTACAATTGAAGTATTACCAGTTGCATGATGAATCTTTAGCTCCTTCAGCAGAATGAAGTGTCTGTAGAACTGACCTAAGTATTTGATAATATTGTTAACCATTTAATAGGCCAGAATGAAAAAGACTAAAATTTTCCAGACTTAGTGGTCCAAAAACAGGGGTTTGAAATCCCCTTAAAATTAATGCTATTTTTCCCACACCCTTACAGTATATTCCTAAAACAAAAATAATTAAGTATGAATGAATAATTAAGTGTAAACTATCAAAAGGAACTTGCAGCATTGACAGCAGACCGTGTAGAGCTGCTGATGCCTTCACATTTCTGACAATACTACTGCAATAGTAAACGGATCCCTGAGGAAAACACAAGTATGCTAACCTCCTTAACCCTGGCCAGCTGCCAAAATGCTAATATTCCTTAAATGGGGCTCTCAGTCAGCAAGGTCAATGCACAGCAGGTATGTTGGAGGACTAAAGCGGAACTGAAATCTACCAGCCACAGAGGTGTTAGAAATATGCCCCGTCATAGTTTCAACAGGCACTTACAGTGTAGAAAACATATACTTAGAAACCCAAGGTCAAATCTGGCCAATCATTCGTGGATGAGAAAATTGCACTTTGTAGCAATCAAATTAGTTAAAACTGAAGTGAAATAGTTGTAAAGAACTGCATTATGTATAGTGTCTAGGAACACAAAGGGATCAGAACAACAGTGGGTCAGAACAACACTATAACCACAAGAACATAGATTTGATTACAATTGCTGTAAGGGCATTCAGTTAAATGATTGAACACCCTGAATACAATTGCTGATGGGAAGATTTTCACTTAATGAAATTTCTCATGAGTCAGCACTGGCTACACTGCATTACTTGCAGTTCATTCAGTAAGGTTGAAGTGTTATGAAGATGGTTTACATTTAATTTTGCTTTGACAACGTGAAATTTGAAGGATGATGGAAAAAATAATTTATTTTAAGTTTTGTTGACAAAACTGGAGTTATTTCCTTAAATGAGGTAATTCCAAGTTTACAGTAAACATTGGAGATTTTGTTTAACGAGACTTGCTAGAAAACATTGTTTGGTTTGCTATAGACCCTATTTTGAAAAGTGACTGACTAGGAGAGGGTCTTGTTTTACCTGGTTCAGTTGGAGGGAAGGACAAAGTGAGTTAAAGGAAAGTTTGCTATGAACAAGCTGCCCAGCTAATCTATCCCACTTCTGAAAATGTTATACATCAGTTTAGAGTGAAACCTATGAGTTCTTTTGAAAGTGTGGTTGGTACGACATCTCAAGAATGTATTTTCTGAGCAAGCTGTGTCTGCAAGACTGTAGAAGCAACCATGCATGACTAATGACTTGACCACATGTGCTAGAACAGCAGAGCATCAGACTCTGGAACTTTGTATGTTTTATCCTTTTGCTTTCAAGAATAACCCATTGGTCAAAGTGTTGTTTATTCTCAGAAAGCTAATCTCCATAGATAAATCTTTTTGTCTTGCCACAAAAAGAGTGAGTATGTTGGGGATATTTATGGAGGTAAGCTTTTATACTACCACATTACTGATTGTGTATGTTAACCAATTATTACGTCTTTATTGACAATGAATCTTATGTGTTTTTAGCTAAGTCTGTATTTGTTGGAAGGGATTATGGAGAGATACTTGCCACACAATGAACGAGTTATTAATTACCTACCATGCCCCTATGGCATCTCTCATGTCCAATTTCCATGATATCTTACTACAGTCTTTCACAGACCAGCTCACCACTCAATGGATATCTGCCAAAACATTGGGATTCCTTGCAGTCACACCATCTTTAAAATACAACTGAATGAACACTGGCAATCTGAACGTCTCCTGGCACGTCACCGTCAGAGTTGGAACATGACGAAGAAGGGAAAAATATGATTGTCTGATTGGAAACTGGAGATCTTGGTCATAGGAGAGTTGCAAAGCAGAGAAGACCCCTTCCCAGACGACCAGTACAGGAAGCTGCACCTAGCAGCCTGGTCTGAGTCACTGCCCAGATCAGTGTCATCTTCACGGTGCAGAGGAATGGCCAACAGTACAGAAAGAAGGTAAATGGCTTTATTCACTTAGCAAGGCTAAATGCCAATATCTTCTCTCTGCTACCTCACACTCACTCTCTCTCTTCTTCTGTACAGGGTGAGATTCGTCATCAGAGAGAGTGTGGGTCCACAGTCTTCTGAGCACCTCACAGCAATAGCTCCACAACTAATGCTAATTGGCATAGCAAAGCAAGGCAAGGCAAGGAGGCTGTGAGCAAGCAGGTAGCTGTTAAGCTGGTGAGTATTAAAAGAGTAAACAAACAACCCTGAGATACAGCCTAGTTAAATCTGCGAGCTCGGTGCCTGTTCCTGTGCACAAAATGACCTTGCTGCAGCTTTTTAATGCTAGTTGCTGGTGCGCCCTGTAAGATAAGTCTATGCTTGCACAGCTCAATGCCAGTGCATTAGTAGAAATGCCAAGATGGTTGTGATGGGTTGGCAGATGGCAGATGCAAATGTTCATGGGTGAGGAGTGCATTTGGCTGGTGCCCCTAGATTGTGCCCTGAGATGTTGTTGACCAGTGACCAATTTAGAGGTAGTTTGGAACAAGTAGCAAGCTGAATCTGCCAAGTACATGCTTGAGTTTTCTTGTTGGATTTTCCTGATGTCCACATTGTTTGGCACGTTGGGAGTCAGAATATTCATGAGGTGAGTTGTGGTGTTAACAAGGGGATTAACAATCATAAATGAGCATCAATTGGCTGCTAACCGCTGCCTAGTGAGAATTCCACCATGCCACTTGTGAAAAGCATAAAAGATGGACCTCGTTGCACTTGTTGTCCTATTCTGCTGATTCGGTAAAACTCTGACCTAACTTTTAATTTGATAAAAAATGATAACTGCACTTATCAAGAAATCTAACTGATCTTCTTGTTTAAAATCTGATACTGATGAGATAGTTAATTGGTCACCTTGGTAATGGGAAGGAATATTTTTATTTTACGTTGTGACCTGTGGGATAGTGAGACCAGAGGAATGGCCATAACAGAAGAATGATAGCATGGGAAATGCGTTCTTCTGAGAAGAAGGAAGTTGAAGTTAAAGCAGCACGAAGGGAACCTTCCTTTGCATCCAGATCACAAAGTTTGGGAAAACTTTTGTTTTAATAAATATAGGGTTAATAGTAGGTGTCTTTTCCCTAGGCTGGGGGATTTTAAGACTAGGGGGCACATTTCTAATGTGAGAACAGACAGATTTAAAAAAGACCATGAGGGGCAAATATTTTACACAGAGGGTGGTTCGCATGTGGAGTGAACTTCCTAAGGAAGTGGTGGATGTGGACACAATTACAATGTTTAAAAGACACTTGGATAATTACATGAATAGGAAAGGAGGGATATTGGCCAGGAGCAGGTAGTTGGGACTAGTTTAGTTTGGGATTATGTTCCAGCATGGTCTGGTTGAACTGAGGGCCTGTTTCTGTGCTGTGTGACTCTGCAACTCTATGACTAAAAATTATTAGGTTTGGCAAGATTTACCTGAGTTTCCCCACAGTGAGATGAGGCTTTCAGATGACAAGTCATTCCAGATTTATCTCCCTGTTCCATCATGGCCAGTCCACAATAGCAGAGGTTGTGATTCAAAGAAACCAGATTTGGGGAAATATGAGCGACAAGTCAGCGTGGAAAAACATCTTAGAAATGATTGAAAATAAACTAGCAGTGAAAAGATGGGAATATAAATATGCTGGTGAAAATGTTGCAATGGTATTGAAGTGATATTTTCTCCACTTAGGAAGGTTAGAAGAAGTGATTTTGGGGCGCAGTGCACAGTATAATGTCAGTACCTTCCCAGATGACCATTCCTGATATCTGGTGATGTTTGCCACCTTTGCCAGTTTATGGTACTGGGTAAGGATTGTTTTAGGTCATTCACTGCCACCACCTTCCCTCCATTATAAGGTCAGAAGTGGGGATGTTCACTGATGATTTGTACATCGTGATATCTCAGATACTGAAGCAGTCCATGTTCAAAAGAATCAGACTGGGTTAATATCGAAGGTAGGGCTGAAAAGTGATAAGTAACATTCGTTCAACTCAAATGCCAGGCAATGACCATCTCCAACAAGAGACAATCTAACCACTGCCCCTTGATACTCAATGGTGTTAACATCAATGAATACCCAACTATCAACAAGCTTTGGGATATCAGAAACTCAACTGGGATCACCATTTAAATACAGTGGCTACCAGAGTAGGTCAAAGACTAGGAATACTGTGGTGACTCCCAAAAGCCTGTCCACCATCTCCAAGGCATAAGTCAGGAATGTGATGGATTATTCCTCACTTGCCTGGAATAATGAAGCTCCAAAAACACTTAAGAAGCTTGACATCATTCAGGACAAAGCAGGCTGCTTGATTGGCACTACATCCACAAGAATCCATTCCCTCTTCACTCAATATTCAGTAGCAGCAGGGTGTACTATCTACAAGATGCACTGCAGAAATTCACCAAAGATCCTTAGAAAGCACCTTCAAAATTCTTGACCACTTCCATTCAGAAAAACAAAGGCAGTAGATTCATGGGAATACCACTATCTGCAAGTTCCCCATCTAGCCACTCACCATCCCAACCTGGAAAAATATCACCGTTCCTTTACAACCACTAGGTTAAAATCCTGGAATTCCCACCCTATGGGCATTGTGGGTCTACCTGCAGCATATTGACTGCAGTGGTTCAAGAAGGCAGCTCACCATCACCTTTTCACGGACAAGCAAGAAATTCTGGCCCAGCCAACAATACCTGTGGCCCATGAGTGAATAAAAAGAAATCCACTTTTGTCGTTGCTTCATCTAGGGCCTATCATATGATTAGTAATAGAGGGTACACCACCATACAGTATTGACAGAAGAGTCACTGTTCTTTGATAACAAGAAATTTTATTGCATAATAGCAATAAATAATTACATCTTGTTAGGTATTATTATTAGGACTTTAGGAGGCTAGTATTGAAACATTTCCCCTATCCAAAAGCTAAAGTAAAACTCCTGGCTTCCAGTCACTTGCCATGTGACATCAGTAGAATGAGTGGAGCCAATGCATTATGAACATTAACCCCTTCAGAACCGTTAACTTATACAACAATAACATTTTGTTTATTTTGACTGCGACATTAACATTTTTCAATGTTATTCATTCCTCAAAGTAGTACCTAAGGTGGGGAGAGAAATCAACAGTTCAGCGTAAGCCAAGTCACTGAGGATTTGTCCTTCTGTGATTGTTCTAGGATTTCCATAACTCTTAAGAAAAACACGCAGAAAGTCAATAATGTTTCCAGCTTGAATCCAAGCTAGCAACATTTTCAGGAAAAGTCATTCTCAGTCTTTGTGAAACAAAAAGGTGAATAGCCTGGATTAAAAAAAGTATTATTCAGAATCTAGCATTTTCCTCTATATATCATGAAAATTAAAGTGCAGTTTTTTTTTTCTTTCTGAAGTTACTGTTTAGATCTAAAGTTGCTATGCATACAAAAAAAAACCTAAAAGAAGCATTGGTTGGAATAATGAGGCAGATTAATGATTAATAAATCAGGCTTTGACGAAATCACATAGCCTGTAATACTTGCATTCCATGTAGAATTGTACCATTGAGAAATTGAAATTGAAAACTTGTCAAAAGCAGTTAGATTATTTATCAGCATAGACCCAATTTAACTGATATAGAGTAAAACATGCTTATTAATATTACCATTGGGAATGTCCATGGGTGGTCCTTCTGACAGATGGTTTCTCTAACAGTGCGCAGGCAGTTAGTTCCAAGTAAGCAGCCTGTATACTGCAGCATACATTTTTCAGTTACCGCATACAGGTACGCAGAGTTCAGTATCAGTCCTGGTTAGTGTTGTAAATAACTCATTGACATACTTTCAAGAAATTTTAAACAATCAGTGATCAAGGTGTGAGGAATTCTAACCAGATAGTCAAATATGGCAAAGCTGTGCTGTTTTATCAAATTTTACTCTCCTGTTACTGATGGTTCTACCTCAAATTTGACATGACTCCCTCAAGTGCACTGATTCATGACTACGTGTTATTAGACTTTTCAATCACAGAGAACATTGTAATTATGCCTAATCCTCTTCTTTTGTACAATCCAAAAACCATATACAGGCTTCTGATATGTTTAGAAAACTGTAGAGGAAGCCATAATTTAACAAAAAACATTGATAGGATCTTCTGAGTCTATAGAGTTTAATTAATCTTTGGATCAATGCACAAAGTCATTGATTGCCATTGAACAACTTTTGAAAATCCTATTGAAAGAGAGAGAGAAAAAAAATGTCAGGTCAAAGTTTAGAACTTTATGTGGACAGTGGGCTGTTGACGTCAAGCATCTGTGATGATATGAGTCAGGTATCACAATATATGGCTAGAGAAGAAGAAAAACTAATTGCTCGATACTCCTCTTCTAATTGTATTCCAGTGACCCCTCTGCTTGCTTCTTACTGATGTTACTCCATTTCTTAGCTACTCACTTCAAACTGACCATAATCTCAGCATGATATTCAACCTTGAACTGAGCTGAATTTCATATGCATGTTTTCACCCAGGTGACCACAAAAGTTTCAAATTGAACATCTCTTTCCATGTCTGACAAACACAGTACATTCACTACATCATACTTGTCTAACCTTTCTGTTATTTCTTCACAAAACTCAATAAGGTTGGACAAGCCTGAACTTTTCTTTTGAAATTTATGATGATTATCTTTCAGATTTTCAATTTCTACATGTTTTTCCGACTACATATATGAGTAAAAAAACATTATCTTTTCAGTCCTTAATATTGTACTAACTGGTCTAGTGTTCATTTGAATTGTTCTCGTTCCCTTTTTTAAATATAGAAATCACATCAACTGCTCTTGTGCTATTCCCCTTTTTCTAATTATTTTTACATTATATATTATGATGCCTCTGCTTTCTCTTTCCTAATATTGTGCTAACTGGTCAATTGTTCATTTGAGTTGTTCTCACCATATTGTGGTGCCTGGGCACTCTCTTTCCTCATGTATTTCAATAAGAATGAATGCAGAGTCCATCCAGACCAGGGATTTTATTCTGATATAATTTAATCATGGAAACATAGACACACAGAGCAGGAATCTGCCATTTGGCCCTTTGACCCTGCTCTGCCCTTCAATATGTCCATGGTTGGTCATCTAACCATTGTTCCCATTTATTCCCCATGTCCTTTAGTCCTTTTCACCTTAAGAAATATATCTACCTCCTTCTTGAAAACCGTGAATGTTCTGGCCTCAACCACTTTCTGTGGCAGAAAATTCCACAGGTTCAACTCTCTGGGTGAAGAAATTTCTCCTAATCTCTGCCCTAAATGGCCTATCTTGTATCCTTAAACTGTGACCCCTAGTCTGGACTCACTGGTCATCAGGAACATCCTTCCTGCATTTACTCTGTCTAACCCTGTTAGAATTTTATAGGTTTCTATGAGATCCCCTCTCATTCTTCTAAACTCCAATGAATATACTCCTAGCTGCAACGAAAACAGAAGTAGCTGAAGAAACACAACAGTTCTGGCAGCATCTGTGGTGAGAAAATTTCAGGTCCAGTGACCTTCTTCAGGACCCATCATACTCCTAACTGATTTGGTCTCTCCCCATGTGTCAGTCTTTCGAACTGAGGAATCAGTCTGGTAAATTGTTGTTGCACTCCTTCCATAGCCAGAACATCCTTCCTTAGATGAGGAAACCAAAACTGTGTACAATACTCCAGGTGTGGCTACACCAAGGCCTTGTGCAGTTGCAGCAAGACATCCCTGTTCCTAGAATTAAACTTGCTTGTTTTGAAGGCCAACAATCATTTGCTTTCTTCACCACTCGCTGTACTTGCACGTTTACTTTAAGCAACAGTTGCACAAGGACATCCAGGTCTCACTGTACCTCCCCCTTTCCCAATCCATCACCATTCAGTGTATAATCTGCCTTCCTGTTCCTGGTACTAAAGTGGATAAGCTCATAGTTCATCTGCCATGCATTTTCCAACTCACTCAAGTCACACTGAACACCTCCATATCCTCGCAGTTCACCCTCACTCTCAGCTTTGTGTCATCTGTAAAGTTGGAGATGTTACATTTAGTTCCCTCATCTAAAGCATCAATATATATTATGAATAGCTGGGGCTGAAGCACTGATCCCTGCAGTAGTACCTAAGGTGTCCACTAGTCACTGCCTGTTTATTCCTACTCCTCATTTCCTATTTGCCAACCAGTTCTCCATCTATGTCAGCACACTACCCTTATGGCCCCCTCCCTTCTATTTTAAAAACCTTTATATTTTTAAAAAACTATTCCCCTAATGTGTTGCCTACCGTATTAGTCTCCTAGCAAATACTGATAGTAAGTCTTACTTGTTGGAATTCTTTGGGAAGAAATATTGTGTCAAGGATCTTTGATAGAATTAACCATAAGGATATTCAAAATTGACTTACTGTTGTAAATCCTATTGATAATTGCATATACAAGCTGCATGGAGAAGTTTCTCTGTTCATGGATAGCGAACATGTTAATATTGAGCTGGCAGATTGCTTAAGTGCCCAACTAACTTTCAAGCGTTAGTATAAATCAACACTCAAAACAGCTTCATCTGTGGTGACCCCAAAGTCTGACAGCTTAATAAATTAGAACTTGGAGTTAATAGTTAAAGGATGTTATAACAAGAGTTCTGAGACTTGTACTATTACAGGCTAAAGGCAGTATTGACTAAGCATTACCGTTGCCAGACAACTTATACTTTAAACCATGGAACAGAACTTTTCCGTTTTGCTTTTAACATAACTAAAAAAACTCACTTTATAGTTTATTTTACAACTGTCCCTTTTTCTGAACCCAGTCCTTAGTGATTCTTAGCTCACAAGGGTTTATTCATATTTCTTTCCTTTCCCAGTCAGGTAATTTTCAAAACCAGAACTATCTTTCACTGTGAACATTTTAATTGCAATTCTTATTCTAGTGTAAGCTATGCAAGTCTTGTAGGCTCATATCTATTCTTTTCAATGAAAGTGTGAGCTCCCAGTTCTATATTTTCACCGTTTTAGGTCTCTAGCTGCTCTTTCTGTCTCCTGGATCCTGCAAACTGCCTGTGTCTGTGAAATTCAGGGATATCATAAAAATCTTTCCCCTCTTACAGGCCATTTTCAGACACATGAATCACATGGTCATTGTATCCAGGTAGAAATGCACATTAATCCTGTCTATCTTAGAAGTAAATTTTCAGTTTAAACCATAACTGTTTACAATTTAACGATCTGAACTTTTCTTTGGACCAGCAATGTAACCACAGATGTTGCTGTCATTATTTTTAAGTATAAGCAACTTACACCTTTTTTCCAGGAAAACAAGCTATTGCCCCACTAATGTTCCACATCCACATCACTCAGGCATATGGTTAGGCAGACAATGATCTTGATCATTTTACCTTAAGTTAAAGATAGTTTCAAAACATAGCAATCTTATAAATTTCAATTATAACATATTAAACCATACTGTTAGGAAACACCTTATGTTCTACTGCCTGGACCTACTTGTTATAGTGGTAATAACTGAACCCCATGGTTACTTTGCCCCTTTGTATTATCCAATTGACCCTCTGAAGATTTCCTTTTTGTCTCAGATATTGAGTATTTACTGCCATTGCTTTGATTGCCATTCTTTCCACTTGTCAATTGTTCATTACATTCTTCACTGATAAAAAGACTTTCAAGAATTTGAAAGTGATGGGTTATTGAAATGTAGAGAAAGGTTAGATTCGACCATACCTTGAGCACTTTGAAACATCCTGCTTACTCCAGGCCACTGAAATATCAAGAGTCCAGGATACTGGATAGCATTCTTGGGCATGGGGATGTTCATGTGGATGCCTGGGGCCTCCTAGAGTAGCAACAGCCAAGAAGGGGTTGATCAAAGATCCCATTGCTGCCGGTCCCAGCCCCAACAAAATATGCAACTCATTGCCTTTTGGGTCCTCTTCAGTAAGACAGCTATTTGATCAAGATAAAATTAATTATATTTTATTTAGAAGCTTCACAAAATATAGGTAAAGGAGATGGTTAACATAAATGGCATATTATATTTTTACATCCATGTGCATTAAAATTTTATTTAAATAGAATCCCTACAGCATAGAAGTAGGCCATTCGGCCCATCAAGTCCACATTGACCCTCTGTTGAGCATCCCACCCAGACCCTCCTTAACACCCCGCCCCCACTTACAATGGCTAATCCGCCTAGCCTGCTCATTGCAGGACACTATGGGCAATTTATCATGTCCAATCCACCTAACCTGCACATCTTTGGATTGAGGGAGGAGACTGGAGCACCTGGAAGAAACCCATGCAGACGCAGGGAAAATGTGCCAATTCCACACAGACAGATAGCTAAGTGTGAAGCAGTAGTGCTAACCACTGAGCCACCCAGTCACTTTATTTCAATCTTTATACTGAAACACTAAACAAAATATTAAATCTCTGTTGTACCTGGAGCAGAACTTTAAATGGGGATTAAAAGTAAAATAATTCACCATGGATTAACACAACAAAAAATTATCACAGAAAGACTGCAAATGGAGACAGTGGTTTTCTACACAAGTCTAAAGATAAATGACACTCTGAGCTTTGTACACTCAGGGAGCACAATGCACACTCTATACAAATGTACAAGGTTTTGAAAATGGGAATGGTGGAACTAAATTGTTGGCCTGACCTTTAGCAAAATTGAAAACATTCAAGGGATTAACATAAAGGTCAGACAATCAAGGATAATTAATGATACGTTGAAAACATGCTATTAAGCTTTGTCTTCATTGGAATGCTCTCCATCATAGACTGACTATGAGGCATTCTTTGATGGAATAGATTTACTTAAGGTAAGGCTGGATTACACAGCTAACTTGGACAAACCAGTAAATTTTAAGACTGTGAAGCAAGTACAATAAGACATGCAGCGAGCAAAACCAAAGAGGCCACAATGGGGTTGGCCTGTTAAGAGACCTGCTCTATTTTGAGGACAGGATACTTACATCAGACTTCTGGTTTTAATCAGAAATTGAGCAACCTCAAACATCTAACTCGTTCAAATATTAGGACTCCAGGATGCAGGAAAGTATATTCTGGTAATGGGGGTGTCCATTTAGAGGACATGAGACCACAGAGATTAGCCAAGGATGGCTTACTGAAAGATGCCATTGCTGCTGCTCTTTTGAAATGTGCAACTCCCTTTCTTAAAGGTCTTCTTTAGCTGGACAGCCACTTGATCTGTAAAATACCAACACAATCAAACAAATCTAACGTGGCATTGAGTCCCATGCGTGTCATAGAACTATTCGTCAGATGGACAGTCTCTCCTGGCAGCCGCTTTGCCGGTGCAGCAAAATGATGGCAGCTGTCATGATGGCAGTAATGAGCATTAATTTAAAACACTTCAATTTCATTTCCCCTACTCTCCCATCTCCATCCAGGAGAACTGTACACAGTGCGTGATGTCACTTCAGAATTTTACAGAACTCTTTCTGGTTTCACAGCAGCCACAGTGTGGTGGACATTTGAAGACATAAACCTGCTGGGTGTCCCATGCTCCAATGTACTGCCTGAAAGGGCAGAGGAAGCAGATTCAATTTTAAGATAGAACAATATCATATTCGGATGGAAAACATGCATGGTTGTTTGGGAAAGAGCAGCAGACTGACACTAATTAAGTATACTATCAATGAGTGAGGACAGGCACAATGGTCTGAATAGTTTCATTTGGCGTGTATCATTTTATGATTCCATGATCAATACCAAGTAAGCTGATCCTACCAAAGGCAGCAATTGCATTGTGACAAGCTTTGATCCAGAAGCAGTACTTATAATTTCTTTAAATTGTTTGTTGAATCTATAATTGGGTTTAAGAATATCTGAAAAGGAGATTTTAAATTTTACATCATTTATAAAGAGATTAATTGTAATTTTCTTTGGTGATAAGAAATACTAGTTTATTGACTTGGCGATCTTTGACCCATTAGCAGTACCAAAACAAAAGAAGTTAACACATGAAAGTTGCATGGTTTGCTAACACAAAGGACAGCTGGAGGCAGAAGGTGATCGGCACACAGATACTAGAGACCTTGGAGGCACTGTGTGAGAGTGCTGAAAAGATCTAAAACCTGGAAAGCTGCCTGAGGGATATTCCCAGAAGTGGCCAAACAATGGCCTGTGGTGTTATGAGTTGGTCGGTCAAAAAGAAATACTCAAAGCATACGTCATCAGGATTGTCATAATCTGAGGGAGAGAGCCTGATAACTAATGTTCCATGCTAATGATAATCATACGGAGGAAACTCGGAGATGAAAGCCGTTGTCAGATGGGACCCTTAACCTACTCTGCATGGATAAACAACAGCATATTATACAGGAGAACCAAAAGAACTGCGGATGCTGTAAATCAGGAACAAAAACAGAAGTTGCTGGAAAAGCTCAGCATTTCTGGCAGCATCTGTGATTGAAAAAACAGAGTTAACGTTTCAGGTCCGGCGACCCTTCCTTATAACTGATTGTGTAGGAGCTTTGTTTATGTAATGCCATATGCCGTACACCCTGAAGGAGTGTTTTGTGGTTATTACAGACATATCTTTGTTATTTCGACTATTCAAAGAAAAATTATCTCTTTACTTGAAGTAAATTTGATCTTTTAATTCATGTTTAATATGCACTGGTTCTGATTTGTTTTAAAGTAAATGTTACAGAAATTGAATTGAATTTCTTCATTTGCGTGTCATTTGGAAATTTGCTTATTATTGTTTCTGGCTCCACCACAAAGATCATAATATACATGAACAATTATTTTACCATCCCTCAGCTAAAGAAGGGAACAGAATCAGCCATGAATTTCAATCTTGATGACTATTTAACAACTTAAAATAGAAATGTGTACGTTTAGATGAGAACAATATTTGGCTTGGTCTTATTGCAGTTTTGTCAAATAACCCATTAAATACACAGATTAAACCCATACATAAAGGAGGACCATTTGGCAAAGTATTGGAAGAATACTGGGGTATGTGGAGCTATACACAGAATAACACTTTCAGCACTATAAAGGTGGTGGCTGTTGTAACCAAGGACAAAGAGGAAATACAGCCAGTTGGTGCACCTCCCTCAGAAACTGCAGGAAACGAGGAGCCTTATGATAAACGCAACAGGTTTGTGTGGGAGTACCTGTCTATATATGTTCGTATGTGGCCTGCTACTTATTAATCTCACTTTGGTCAAGCGAGAGGGCTCTTAGATCCTTTGTGCCCATTTGACTATCCTGGTGGTAAATGTTATTTCACTGACTCTTCCACTAACAGGCACTTATTCCACGTGTAACACTTGTGCAATTATAAACATTGCAATCTGAAAGTGAATGTATATGCACACCAATATTTAATTAGTAAATGAGAAACTCTGCTAATTCAAAAGCAATGGTAATTTTCTGCTGAACAATCATTGGAGGTAAAATGTAGGACAATAATTATTTTATTTAGAAAATAGTGATAAAGCAAGAAAAATAATAAATATCTTCACACCAATATCCTTGTAAATTCAAGCATCCACCAGTATTATTACAGTAATTTACCCATCAAATCAATTTTTAATAGATCCTGATACAATTTTCATTGCATTTTCTATATAAGTTTTGGCCTCTTTCCCTTACTGCATGTCTTTTTTTAGTTCTCTTTGTTGGACGTGGACATTGCTGGCTGGCCAGCATTGATTACCCTTCCTTAGCTGCCCTTAAGAAGGTGGTGGCGAGCTGCTTTCTTGAACCACTGCAGCCCTTAGCGATAACCTTTTTGTTAGTTATGATTTAATAATTTTTAGATAAACAGCTTTTAAGAGCTACTCCAGCACAGCCACTTTAAGTCACCTGACTGTACAACTGCAAAGTTTAAGTCGATTACAGAGAGATACATCTCAGCATGTTAAGATTCTCACTAGAGAGATAACAACATTTCATTGATGATTCATTGTAAGACTGTAAGGTAGACATTGATTAGAACAAAAGCTAAGAACCCCAAAGTGGGAGGAGAGCAGTTTCTGGAATGCCAATGTCTTGTATAGAACATGACTTAGTTATTTGGAAATATTAGTCAGTAACAGCACCATCCTGGTTTGCCAGAGAGAAATGATACAAATAGACAAGCTGGCTAGTGTTATGATTCCATGTGATGGTAATACTGGACCAGTCAGATCCCAGAAGGAAGCCTGGCTTGAACTTCATATCTTTAATTTTCGCAGTTGATTACCACAGTAGGTAGTCACTGAAACATATTCACACAAGGATGCAGATGTTCTTTAACAATAGTTGTAAGTTCATCACATAAACACACACACACACACACACACACACGTACAAACACACATATATATATTTATGTGAGACAGTTATAAAATCTTACAGGCGGCATGGTGGCACATTGGTTAGCACTGCTGCCTCACAGCGCCAGGGACCCAGGTACAATTCCACCCTCAGGCAACTGTCTGTGTGGAGTTTGTACATTTTCCCCCTGTCTATATGGGTTTTGTTCCGGGTGCTCCAGTTTCCTCACAGAGTCCAAAGATGCGCAGGTTAGGTGGATTGGCCATGCTAAATTGCCCGTAGTGTCCAGGGTTGTGTAGATTAGGTAGGTTATAGGGGGATGGTTCTGGGTGGGATGCTCTGAGGGTCAGCATGGACAATTTTGGGCTGAAGGGTCTGTATCCACACTGTAGGGATTCTATGATCTTAGAACAAACAGCAAAATCAAGTTTTAAACAAAAACAGTGCTGGAGAAACTCAGGAGGTCTGCCAGCATTTGTAGAGAGAAATTCAGAAATTCTGAAGAAGGGTCAAAACTTGAAACGTCAACTTTTCTGCTCCTCTGATGCTGCCTGGCCTGCTGTGTTCCTCCAGCTCCACACTATGTTATCTCTTTTTTTGAGTTGTTGGTTTGTTAGGGAATCATAACATACACTACAAGATCAATTTCAAATTATATTATAAATGCACCATAAGAGTAAGATGAGCACCTTCTACACAATTTATGTAATCTAGTGTGGGTAATAGTGATCAGAATCGGGATGCATAAGGGTCCTGTTTGATATTTTATAAGGGATATCCAATTAGCGCAGTAAATACATTGAATAATGCATTGAATGTTGAATACTGAAATGAGAAAATCAGCAGGTGAGAAATGTTAAAGATGTAAGGCAGATGCTGATGCAAGGATTGTGTCTTTTTAGTTCACTGTTTTTAAAAACTGTGTACTGAAATGAGAAAGAACTGTTTGAAACACAACGATTCAAAGAGTGTCTATAGTTTGGAAGCAAGCACCTGATGTCCATGACAGGCATAGCAAACAACGGTTTGAACATTCATTAATTTAAGTTCAGATAGTAGACAACCTGGAGCTGAGAGTGTGTACTGATGCAGCTCTAGTTGGCAACAAGAAATTGTTTGGTTCTCAGGAAGTTGAGCAGTTTGGAGCTAGCAACAAGTTACAGAGACACAGAGAAAGAGAAACTTATGTGCAGACCTTCTCCCAGCCAGATGCTTCCTGTTCCTTGCAGTCAAAGACCAGTTACTTTCCCTGCACTATTTGCTGCAAGCAATGACTTGTGAATTGATAAATCAAATGCATAGAGCCATAGAGTCATACAGTAGGGAAACAGAACCATTGGTCCAACTCATCCGCTCCAACCAGACATCCCAATCTGACCTAGTCCCATTTGCCAGCATTTGGCCTATATCCCTCTAAATCCATCCTATTCATATACCCATAAAGATGCCTTTGAAATATTGTAAATGTAACAGCCTCCACCACTTCCTCTGGCATCTCGTTCCATACATGCACCACCTTCTGCATGAAAAAGTTACCCTTCAGGTCCTTTTTAGATCTTTCCCTTCTCACCTTAAACCTATGTCTTCTAGTTTTGGACACGCCCACCCTAGGAAAAAGACCTTGCCTATTCACCTTATCCATGCCCCTAATGATTTTATAAACCTCTATAAGGTCCCCCTCAGTCTCTGACGCTCCAGGGGAAACATACCTCTGACTATTCAACCTCTCCCTATAGCTTAAACTCTCCAGTCCCAGCAACACCCCTGTAAATCTTTCCTGCAACCTCTCAAGTTTAATAATATCCTTCCTAAAGAAGGGTGACTAGAATTGTACATAGTGATCCAAAAATGGCTCACCAATGTCCTGTACAGCCACAACATGACATCTCAACTCCTATACTCGATGTTCTGACCAATGAAGGAAGTGTGCCAAATGCCTTCTTCACTACCCTGTCTACCTGCGACTCCACTTTCTTGGGAATTATGAATCTGTACCCCTAGTTATCTTTGTTCAACAACAACCCCCAGGGCCCTACCATTAACTGTATAAGTCCCACCCTTGTTTGCCTTGCCAAAATGCAGCACCTCACATTTTTCTAAACTAAACACCACCTGCCACACTTTGGCCCATTGATCCATCTGATCAAGGTCCCATTGTACTCTGAGATAATCTTCCTTACTGCCCACAACAGCATCTATTTTGGTGTCATCTACAAACTTACTCACCATATCTCCCATATTCACATCAAAATCATTTATATAAATGAAGAACAACAGGATCTATCTCTCAAGAACTGCAGATGTTGGAGTCAGAGAAGGTAAGAACTCCAGAGGGAATTTCTGAAGAAGGGTCCCAATCCGAAATGTCAACTTTTCTGCTCCTCTGATGCTGCCTGGCCTGCTGTGTTCCTCCAGCTCCACACTGTGTTATCTCAGGATCCATCACTGTTCCTTGTGGCACACCACTGGTCACAGGCCTCCAGTCTAAAAAGCAACCCTTCATCACCACCCTCTGTATCCTACTTTCAAGCCAATTTTGTATCCAGTTTGGTTAGCTCCCCCTGGATCCCATGTGATCTAACCTTACTAACCAATCTACCATGGAGAACCTTGTTGAACACCTTGCTGAAGTCCATATAGACAATGTCCACTGTTCTGCCTTCAACAATCTTCTTTGTCACCTCTTCAAAAAAGTGATATGTGATTCCAGGTCCACAGCAATGTGATTGACTCTTACCTGTCATCTGGGAAATTAGGGATGGGCAATAAATGCAGGCCTAGCTATAGTTATCTTTATTCCATGAATAAACTTTTATTTCACACTTCTTACAAACCAATGAAAGCGTCCAGAGAGGGACATCTGAACACCAAGGGATCTAGCCAGTTGAAGAAGGTGCATTTCAACATTGAAACTGGGAAGCAAACACCACTGAACTGACTTTCCAGCTTTTCAATCTCTGCCAAAAGTCTATTTTCCCCATTTGTTTGTTTGTGTGTGTGTGCACACGCGCGTGTGTAATGGAGCAGTTTATAAGAGGATTAGAGTTATAATTAGTGGTGTTATATGCCAATGGTTTGTATCTATTTACTTGTAGTCTAATTACTTAGAATAAATAATAATTCATGTTCAATACAGAAACCTGGTCCATGATTTCTATCAACTTTCATCTGAAAGTCGAGTACAGTGGGGTAATGTGTGTATTTTTAAAAAAAATAGAACTTTGGGAATAATGGGGCACATTGTAAGGCTACCACAGTGGCCATAACAGTGAAGGCAAAATTTTATATTCAAAGAGTCCTTAACTGAGGCAGTGGATGGAAAATGAATAGTGATCCTGGTTGTCAGTCAAAATAAGATTTAGGCTTGAGCTTTGAGTTGCAGAGTATGGAACTATCCATTACATATCTCAGCTCATGGTATTTCTTAATAGATTTGGCAGCAATGCACATCTAGGGCATTTCAAAGACTCCAACTAGTCGTTCCCTCAGTACAGTCATTTCTGAATATGACATCAGCTGTCACTAGAGGTGAGATGAATAATTTACATTGTATCAGGGAATGTGTGATCATCCATGACTTGTAGTAATGTCTGAAATGTGATGTAAGAGAGGCCTCTAGACTTTGATCAGTGCAAAGTGCTGATAGCTACAGCAGCTGCAGGAACTGAAATACAGCACTAGGAAAACGTTGTGAATTGGAAAAGTTTGATAAAAGTGAAAATAATACATCTTATTAGGGAATGTTAGAATACTGAGGAAAATATAAGCCACTTGTAAAGCCAATATTTCTGTACCAGTGCCAAAATATATTAAAGCAAGTGGACATCTAACACATTATCCTTCTAAGTTTATTAATGTCAAAAATAAATGGTGAAAATATTATGCCTTGTTGGGTCCATTACAATCATTTCAAAATTTTCAGCTAAGAAATAAAAATACCATCGTACTGTAAACTATCTTGATTCACATGATCAAACAGGAACTAATTCATTTATGGCTGATAATTAGAGACAGGGATTAAAGTTACTTAGAAACACATAAAATGCCTAGGTATATGCTCAGTAAAATTACATGAAAATCCAAGGTTACAAAGTAAACGCACATTACAGGTAGAATCTTAAATGATGGAATGTGATGGAATGTGTAGTCAACCTGCTTGTCCCATGGATTGCTAACGGTTAGTCTGTATATAGCCAAACAGTTATTTCAGTCCCCTTCTGACCCAAGAATTAATTTGGATTATTTCATGCAGTCAGTCACATTGCTATATATACAAGTCACAATCCCAATATACTCACCAGCATATCCTAGTGCCCCATACAACCCTTTCAACTATGTCTCTGTTATGTTCATTCAGAATACATGCTTCTGCTATTGCCCCTGAGCAAAACTATGCAGATGTTGGATACATGTAAAAAGCAGGAAATATTGGAAATACTTAGATGGTTAGGCAGGATCAGTGGAGAGAGAAATAGAGATAAGGTTTTAGGTTTGTAGCCTTTCATTGGAATGGGAAAATGTAAAAGTGTAACAGATTTTAAGCAAATACAAGGGCAGAGATGAAGGCAGGAAAGAACAAAAGGGAATGTCAGTCAGAGAGTGGAAGACGGGGAGATTGAGAAAAGGGATCATGCGGTAACACTAAAGGGGGCAGCAATGGTAAAAGTAACCAAATCAAAGATGGGTCTAGAGGACATATAAATGAGAATAACAGAACATTGTTAACAGCTGTTGTCCAACAAAATGGTCATAGTATGATCTGAAATTGCTGAACCTCAGTGTTGCATTCAGAAGTCTGTAAATTGCCTGATCACAAGATTCTCTTCTGTTCCTTAAGCTTACATTATGTTTCGTTGGAAGGGCTCTTGCTAGTGCAGTGGTATGTAATTACCAGCAGGTTTTTAACCTGTCTGAATAGGTTGATTAAAAACGTACATTTGATTGTAACAGTGCAGGCAGCCAAGGGCAGAGAGGTCAGAGTGGGCTTAATTAAAATGACAGGTGATTGTAAGCTTCTGGTCATGATTGTGAACTGAACAGAGGCATTTTGCGTGCAGTCCTCCAACCTGCATGTGGTTGACTTTTAACCATTATTCCTCTTTATTGTCTTAATCTTCTTTGAAAGTGTTAATTATTTTACTTTTTACCGTTGATGTTAACTTACTTATTAACTTTCTAGATGGCAATGTCTTTGCTGCATATTTCCAAACTTTTCTGTGTTTATTAAAATATTTTGGAAGATTATGTGATTATTCAATTGAGTTTTTTAAAAGTCAGTTGAAGATCATAAAAACTAATGAGACAAGGTGAGGAAATTAATGTTTTCCCTTGAGAAGGGTTTTGGGAGTGGTGGTGGTGTTTGCCCTGACATGAGTGGATGGGAAAATTGTCATTCCATTTCTGTGGTAAGATTCATGGATAGCCTTCCCACTTCATTGCCTGCTGAGGCCTTAAATAGGCAATTAATGACCATAAAAGGTCCTCATCCCACACCATACAGAATGCTGGAAAAACAAAGTCACATTTGTTTGTGGGCTCCCAGTGCTGTCCCACAGTTGAAGGCACTCATTGCCTGATTAAAGAAGCTGACATCAGAGAGAAGTCCAGTTGAGAGTCACTCCTTGCTTTCAACACCCTCCGCACCTCTCCAGCCTCCTCACCCCATGACGGACATTCTGCCCTTACAAACCTGTAGCCTGGATTTCTCAGAGCTCCTACATCTCTCCCTGGGTGAATTGCTGGTAGCTGTTACCACTTCCACTGCAGGTAGGCAATCAGGAAACTGGGAACTTACTATTTGCACAGACCATAGATCAACCACTGCAGTGAACAGTTGGGTTCACAGCACCCAAAAATTGAAATGGAACAATAACAGGTGTCACAGAAATGGGCCTAGTACAGGAGTGGCACTCTCTGGGGAAGGAACGTTACCCAGATGAAGAACCAATGACAACATGCACATGTACCATTAAGAGATTGGCATGATTTAAAACCAAGGTGTGCAATGTCTGTGCAGAGACTGATGAGAATAAGGAACTGAAATACAGGAGCTACGTACTTGATGGGTAACTGAGCAAACTCAAAATTTAAACGGTAACACATGCAATTCCTTTTGGCGTTTTCCTCCTTCGTTCTTTCATGGGATGTGTTTATTGCTGGCAGCTTTTGCCCAAACCTGGTTTCACTTTGTCTTGCTAAGTGATTTCAGAGGGCTGTTAAGAGTTAACTGCATTGTTATGCTACACCAGGTAAGGGTGACAGATTTCAGTTGATGAGAGTTTCATGGTTGCCATTACTGACACTAGCTTTCAATGAACCAAATCCACATTCCACCAGCTGCCATGGTGGGATTTGAACCTGCGCTACTGGAACATTAGCCTGGGGCTCTGGACTATTAGCCCAGTGATACTATTGCAAAATTCACTGTCTCCCCTATGAAATGGGAATGTCTGGAATAAATTGCAACACTGTAACAATGTATCTCCTGGCTTGCTGTAGTCATGTGGCATCCACCATGACATGTTGGCCTTCATTGTAAGAGGAGTTAATACTGGTGCATGGACTTTTTTTTTTAAAATTGGAGCTGTAAAAAGCCTTGATGAGACTACACTTCAGGTATTGTGTGCAATTTTAGTCTCGTAATCTAAGAGAAAATATACTTACCACAGCAGGAATGCAGTGAAGGTATGCCAGACTTATTCTTGGGATGGCAGGATTGTTGCTTGAGAACGAATTGGGTTGACTAGGTCTTTATTCACTGGAGTTTAGAAGAATTAGAGAGAATCTCATTGAAACTTACAAAACTCTAATAGTGCCGGACAGACTGGATGCAGGAATGATGTTTCTCCTGGCTGGGTCAAGGATTCAGGATCTCAGGATAAAGGGTAGGTCATTTACAACAGCTGAGGAGAAATTTCTTCACTCAGAGGGTGGTGACCCTGTGGAATTCTCTAGAGCAGAGTGCTGTGGAGACCAAGTCACAAATATATTTAAGAAAGAAGTAGTTATGTTTCTGGACACCAAAGGTGTCAGGGAGTATGGGGAGAGTGCAGAAGTGTGGCATTGATTCAGAGGATCAGCCACGATCACATTGATTATTGGAGCATGCTTGTTGGGCCGTTTGGCCTATTCCTCCTTCTATTTTCTGATCATAGAATCATAGAATCCCTACAGTGTGGAAGCAGAGCATTTGGCCCATCAAGTTCACACCGACTCGCCAAAGAGCATCCCATCCAGACCAATACGCTATGTCTGTAACTGTATTTCTCATCGCTAATTTACTTAGTCTGCACTTCCCTAGGCACAGTGGGAAAATTATCATGGCCCATCCACCAAACCACAAATCTTTGGACTGGTAACCTGGCCACCGTTTCCACCCTCCACCACCACCCACCGCTGCACCCCCCCCCCCCCCCCCCCCTCAATCCCCACCCCCTCAGATCAAGACAGAAAAAAGTGGTTTGGAGGTGGGTTTGGGTCAGAATTCTGATTTTTAACTCTCCAACTTCACACATACACCTCACAACCCAAATTCAATTTATTGTGGGGTTTTCAAATCATAAGTGTGAGGTATGCTGTCTCTTACCATTTTCAAATGGGAGGCAATGGTCTAGTGGTATTATTGCTGGACTATTGATCCAGAGAGCCAGGTAATGTTCTCGGAGCCTAGGTTGAAACTCAATGTAACAGATGGTGGAATGTGATTTGAATAAAATCTGCAACCAAGAATCTAATAGTGACCATGTAACCATTGCTGAATGTCAGGGGGAAAATAACCATCTGGTTCACTCATTCACTCATGCCCTTTATGCTGTCCTTACCAACTGTCGTCTACATACGAATCCAGACCCTTGGCAATGTGGTTAACTCCTGATGCCCTTTCGGCAATTAATGATTGGCAATAAATGCTGGCCTAGTCAGTGACACCCACATCTTGAGAATGAATAAAAAAGCATTACAATAAAATTGGTAACCTGAACATTTTGTTTCCAACAATTGAAAGAAGCCATTTCTTAAATGAGAACTATAGTGATGTATACTTCCAAACGAAACGGTAATCTAAGATAACATGTTGAATCAGATATAGAATGAAGAAATAATTATCACTATTAAGTTTCTCTATAAGACTATACACAAATATATTTGAAGAATTAATCATTTACCCAAGTACTGGTATGAACTTCAAGTCATTTGTTTGTATATCAAGGATTAGGATTCACTTTCACAGTGATGACCACGTAATGTAATGTTATTTATGTACAAAAACCAAAAGATCTTTGGATGCTGTAAATCAGGAACAAAAACAGAAATTGCTGGAAAAGCTCAGCAGGTCTGGCAGCATCAGTGAAGAAAAAATCAGAGTTAATGTTTCAGGTTTTGTGACCCTTCCTCAGATCTCAGAAGGATCACCAGACCTAAAATGTTAACTTTGAATTTTCTTCAGATGCTGCCAGACCTGATGAGCTTTACAACCATATCTGTTTTTGTCACTTATCTCGTCTTGTGCTTTAGTAAAAAATGTTGCCCAGTTCTATCAGCATGATAGGGTCTTAAGCTTATCATTATATCTTGCAATATACTGCAGTGCAAGAGCAAGTGAGTGTGTAATTCATAGCTACACACAGTTGTAGTTACCAGGAGGGACTAACTAATATGCTGTGGATGAAAGTTTTGGATATACTTGCCAGATAAAATAGGGAAATAAGGGCATAGTGGATGGGTTAGATGCCTAAGTAATCTTCATTTGACCATTGCCCTCATGTTTATGTTTACCTCTGAGATGGCAACAGCTGCTTTTTTTTATTTATTTGTTCACGGGGCGAAGGCATCACTGGTTAGGCCAGCATTTATTACACATCCCTAATTGCCCAGAGGGCAGTTAAGAGTCAACCACATAGTTGTGGGTCTGGAGTCAAATGTAGGCCATACCATGTAGGGAAGGCAGATTCCTTTCCTAAAGGACATTAGTGAACCAGATGGGTTTTTCCAACGATGGATTCGCAGTCACCATTAGACTCTTGAATTCAGATTCCACCATCTGCCACTGTGGGAATCGAGCCCAGGTCCTTATTACATCATCTGGCTCTTTGGATTAACAGTCCGGCAATAATATCATTAGAACATCGCCTCCGTAGTCTTAACAGATTAAGAACAAACTGCAGTTTATGTTGATATATATGCCAATTCAAATGAGTTTTAAGATTGTTTCTTGACATCCGATAAAGTATTTGTTATAGAAATTTAAGTTGTGCTTTGATATTTCATTAAACTCAAGACCCAAGGACATATCCACTTTCAGCAAGTTGTCAATACCCAACTAGTGTTCATACAGTTCTTTGGTATTGCAGTAATTGTAGTCTTTTCTTTAACCTTAAGTACCATAAGCATTGAATGGAACATTGTTCACGTTTCTGAAAAACATCTTGCTATTTGGAAGTAAAACAGAAATACAACTTATGGAAATTATTTAAAATTTACAAAGTTAAGTTGTATGTTCCAAAATAGCTACTAAACTGAACTGTAGGAAGAAAATTAAAGTCGAAGTGATAAAATTAAAAAAAAAACTGAGTTAGAGAAAGGAAAGACCTTACTTCAAGATACTAACAATGTAGAGGAATTTAGACAAACTTTGCTACATATATTGAATGGTACTGTGCCCATTTTTCAGGCATTAACTGGGTGCCCAAAACTTTGATATAGCAGGCAGCAGCTATACATTTGTCACAAACTGGGGATGAATTTTGTACCAGATTACTGTAGGCTAAGAAGAAGTGTCCAGACAAAGTGTCTACAGTAGGCTTTTGGACCTGCTACGTTTTGTGACCCTGTAGTCATCACACTTTTAGATACAAATCCTGGACCTCATGTTGAATTCATATTTTTACATCTCTCCATGCGTGTACCAGATTTGTATATTATTGCTGTGAGTCTGGAGTCACATGTGGGATAGACCAGATTTCCTTCCCCCAGGGTATTGGAGACATTGATCAACCAGATGGGTTTTTGTAACAATCAGCATCATTGCCATGGGCTTTTAATTCCAGACTTATTTTAAAAGGTAAATTGAAATTTCATCATCCAGCCATCTTGAAATTTGAAACAAGTCCTCAGAATATTAGTCTAGCATTCTGGAGTGCTAGTCCAAAGACATTACCACTACACCACCTCCTCCCCAGATACTGGACACTTACGAATATATGAGAATAACAATATAGTTCCTCACTTAGTTAGAACACCATAATAACATCAGAGGAACTTTGCTTATATTCCTTCCTGCTCCATATAAAGCATTGCTGGCCATTGCTAACTTTCAAAATTATAATAGTAGCACTGTATACTATTACAACAAAGGAACTTTTGGTAAAATGACAAGCATAAAATTAGACAGCAATTTGTAAATTTATACAATGTGTGTATCATATTTTATTCAATCATGGAATCATATAGTACAGAAGAGGTGCTTCAGCCCATCAAGCCTGCATCATCAAAATAAAAACTACTCTAAATATATATTACTCCCACTTTCCAACACTTGGCACATAACCTTGAAAGTTATGACATTTCAATTGTTCATCAAAGTATTATTCAAAGGTTGTGAGGTTTCTTGCATTAACTACCCTCCCAGACAGTGCAATCCAGAGTCCCACCACCAGCTGGGTGAAAAGATTTCCTCAAATCTCCTCTGAGCCACTTGCCTTTCACCTTAAAATAATGCCCCCTTCTTATTGATCCTTCAACTAAGGTTACAGCTGTTTTCTAACCGTGCTCCTCATAATCATGTATACCTCAATCAGGTCCCCTCTCAGCCTTTTCTGCTCTAAAGAAAACAACTCGAGCTTATCCAGCCTCTCATCATTGCTAAACTGCTCCATCCCAGGCAACATCCTGGTGAATCCCATCTGTACCCCTTCAGTGCAATCACACCCTCCCTGTGGTGCAGTGACCATAGTTGCATACACCACTCCAGCTGTGGCCTAACCAAAGTCCTGTATAGCTCCACCATAACCTCCCTGCTCTTATAATCTCTGCCAGGACTGACAAAGGCAAGTGTCCTGTATGCTTTTTACTACTCTACTAACCTGTCCTGCTGCCTTCAAAGATCTGTGGACAAGCACCCCAAGATCCTTCTGTTTCTCTGAGCTTCCTAGTGTTCTGCCATTCATTGAGCACTCCCTTGTCTGTTACTTCTTTCAAAGTGCATCACCTCACACTTATTAGTTCTATCTGCCACTGATCTGCCCACCTGACCAATCATCTATATCTTCCTGTAGCCTAAAACCTTCTTCATCACATGGCCAATCTTCATGTTAATCACAAAGTTTCTTCTCTTCTCATCCCTCCCACATTGTCTTCTATATACATATATGAGTTCTTAGTTATAAACATAGTCTCCCACCTGACATATTTGGATACTTAAGGGCTTTATTAAGCATGAGTAGCCAATATGTGCAAACCAATCTTGTGAGGGTTGTATGATGGAAATTTGCAGCTCACTGTATCCGTGGGGATACAGAGTTTGTCAAAATAAACTCTTGTGAATTGTTATTAATGATTTTACCAACAAAAGATGGTTACGTTCTGTGCACTGAAAGAGAAACTGGGATTTGAGTTGAGCAATGAGACCGCTAAGCACTTTTGACATTCTTCTAAGCAGCTGGTAAAGTAACATTTGGAAGGTACATTTAGTTGCAAATAACATTTGATATTTGGTTGCAACAAAAAAAACATTCTGAGGGTAAAATTTGTAATTTGATTCATGGAACAAAAATAATTTTACCAGATGTTGCAAGACTAACAGGAATAGCAAGATAAAACTTTTTAAATGGTTTAATAAGGGTGAACAGCATTAAAATTAAATTGAATAATTAGACGGATTATTAGTTAATTCGTCTACATTTATTACAAATTAACATCTCATCCTGTTTGCCCACATTTTGCAACTTCATTGTTTAAGAAAATAAGAAAATAAGTTGAGTTGTGGTGTCACATTTTCCTGATGTTATCTTGCAACAACCAACACGACAGGAACAGAGTAACATCCCACCACCCTCAAAACCTACCTAATTTCTTCAGATTTTCAGTACCTCACTGTGAATTTAGGAAACGGTGAGGTTCCTATTTGGTTCACCCACAATGGCAAACTGACCACTTATGTCAGCTAGAACAGGAACTCTAAACCACAACACTGGCATCCCAACCTAAGCCGTACTACTTCCAAAATAAAAATCACTGGTTAAACTTTGGAGTGATCTGATATAACAGAAATACACCACAATATTAACTTGCACTGTCATGATATATTTATGTATTGACTATTTACTCCAATTTAACGTTTGGTCTCAGTTATAGCTCTGGTTTTATTTTTCAGTTCTTGTTTCACTATCTATATATGCATCTCTGAATGAAAGTGTCAGTGCCCTCATTGGTTCCTTTGTCTTTTAGTTCAATAAAGATTTTTTGTTGTCACAATTGGAAGCATTAAATAATGGAATTACTAATGAATAGGGCAGTGAAATTGAATAGATAGAGATCAAAGTCAAACCTAAAAAGGCTAATGCCACAGCAACTTGTAACAATGAACCAGTGATAAAAAAGATGAAAGGAACGTAAACAGGCACAAGATCATCAGAATGATTGAAGTATCAGCTAGTGTAGAGAAGATGTAAGTTTTTTTTCATTTTTGCATATCTGAACTTTTGTAAAGAACTGAGATCTTTTAAACAGAGGACATGATCATGTGTACAATGTGCTTCATTGTTCACCAACTGCCATATTGACCTCACCCATAAATATATTTATCATACTTGGCTTTGTTGTGGACTCTTTCTTTACTTACAAATGAGCAAAAACAAAATTGAACAAAGAAAATGCTGAATATGTTTCATAACCTTCAAGGAAACTTGTATGTTTTGAAACATTTGTATAATTGTATTTTCTAATCCAGTGAAAGGTGTTGAAGTACTTTGTGTTCCAGAGTCACCTATTGATGCTGCATACTAGTGGAATAGAGGCTGACTGGTATCCAATGTTTAATAGAAGCACCAAACTTTGGGAGGGGAAATTATCATTTGTTCCATAAGTTTGCTCTAGCGGTCAGTCTTGCAAATATTTTAGCACCAATCCAGAAAACATGAGGTCAGTATATGTTCATCCTACTCTTTCAGTGTCACCCATGTAAATGCCAAAGTTTTTTGTTAGAACTCAGCAGGTATGTTGCAACTAGGAGGGAAAATTAGAAAGTAATACCTGTGTGCAAAAAATACAGGGAGACACATGTAAGACTAACATAGTGAATAGTGAGTTAATAGGTGCTGTTGGAATAAGGAAGGAAAAACAAAGTTTAAATTAGGCTTAGCATAACATGGGAGGTAGAAAAGCTATCAAGAGAAGGAAAGATGGATTATGAATAAAGACTGGCAACTAACGTAAGGAATCCCAACGTCAGTTATATGCACATCAGTAGTCAAGGGTTGTTACAGTCAGAGTAAGGATAATTAGGAAAACAAAAAGGAGATTTATATGTGGAGGCAAGAGGCATAACTGAGGTGTTGAAAGGAAGAAAGAAAGAATGAATGAATGTCTGAGTGATTTTATCGTCATGAATATTTTACAGTGAGGAAAAAAAGTAAAACACAGTGAAAAGCTTTTCCACTGTCGCCATGATGCAACACCATTTGGAATAAGATAATTTAAGAATAAGATAAAAAAAAGGAAGATATAACTTAAACAGAGTCCACCAGTCCTGAACCAGCTCATCATCAACAACACCTGTGCTGCCATCCCTCCTCCACGGCCTCGCTGCTGTCTACACCAGACCCAACCAATGTAGAAGTCATTGCTCTTCAGACGGCATCTTTCACCGTTGGGCTGATTGGCCTCACCACTCCCTTCACTGGAACCACCCCCCCCACCTTTAGAGTTGTGTCTCTTGCCACTGGACCCACCTCATCAATGTCGCTGTGATACCATTCCACCACCACTTAGCTGCCAGCACCAGACCCAACATATGATGAAGTCACCAATCCTCAGGTGCCGTCTTTCGCCCCTTATCTTAGATGTTGCATCTGTCTTTGCCAATGCAGCAGATGCTGCCGAGGCCCTGGTAACAGAGAAGAAATTCAATATCTGGAAAGATTTAAATTTGATTAGAAGACGGGATTAGATGGACAGATGACGTGTAAAGTTGATATGGCACTGAGACTGAATGAGATACATCCAAGATGTTGAAGGAAGTGAGAACGGCAATTGCAACAACATTGGTTATAATCTTTAAAATTTCCTTGGATTCAGCGACAGCGTCAGAGCACTGGAGAATTGTAAACATTACACCCCTCTTCGAAAAAGATTACAAAGATAAGCCCTGCACTTATGAACCATTTAGTTTAACTTTGGTGGTGGTGAAATTTCTAGAAAATTAATAGTCACATGAAAACTATTGTTGGCTAATTCAGAATGGTCATGGTTTAGTTAAGGGAAACAACTTGCTGAAGTTTATTTGAAGATGTAACAGAAAAGGTTGATGAGGACAATGCACGATTTGTATATCAACTCCCAAAATGCATTTGATACAGTGCCACACAATAAAGCTGTGTGTGAAATATACACCATGGAATAAATGGGACAGTAAGGATGTAGCTAAAAAAATTGGCCAAAGGATAGGAAATAGAGGAGGGAATTTTCCCAGGTCCTGAATGATGTGGGCTCTAGCAGATTGGTTGGGAAAAGTGAGAAAAGCAAAACGCTTTGGATACACTCCAGTACAGTTACAACACTGGCATCTAGCTGACAATGTGGAAAATTGACCAGGTATGGTCTGTACATAAGAAGCAGGAAAAGTCCACCCCAGCCAATTATCTCTCTATCAGTTTTGGAAGATCAGTAAAGTGATGGAACATGTCATCAACAGTGCTTTTAGAAAGCATTTACTTAGCAATAACCTGCTCACTGATGCCCAGTATGGGTTCCAACAGGGCCACTCAGCTCCTGACCTCATCACAGACTAGGTTCAAACGTGGATAAAAGAGCTGGATTCCAGAGGAGAGGTCAAATTGACAGTGCTTGACATCAAAACCACATTCGATTGAATGTGGCAACAAGGCACCCTAGCAAAACTACAGTCAAGGGGTATCAGTGGAAAACCATTCCACTAGTTGGAGTCATACCTAGCACAAAGGAGGATGGTTGTTTTGTTGAAGATATATCGCTTTTGCGCCGGGCCATCTTTTCAGGAGTTCCTCAGGACAGTGTCTTAAGCCCAATCATCCTACATTGCTTGATCAATGAGCTTCCCTCCATCATAAAGTCAGAAGTGGGGATGCTTGTTGACGATTGATGTTCATCAATAGAGATCAGCTCCTCAGATACTTAAGCAGTCCATTTTCAAATATAGCAAGATCTGGACAATATTAAGGCTTGGGCTGACTCCAACCAGCTCAGTATGACTCCAACCAGCTCAGTATGACTCCAACCAGCAGAGTGTTTTTCCCTTGATACTCCTTGACTATAGTTTTGCTAGAGCTCCTCAAAGATATTTAAGTTTGGGCTGACAAAGGGCGAATGATATTTATGCCAAAAGTTAAGATCATAAGACATAGGAGCAGATGTAGGCCATTCAGTCTATCGAGAGTGCTCCACAATTCAATGAGATCATTGCTGATCTGAAAGACCTCAACTCCACTTTTCTGTCTATTCACTGTAGCCTTTTATACCTTTACTGATTAAAAATCTATCTATCTCAGCATTGACTATAATCAATAATCCAGCTTTGATAGCCCTCTGTGATAAAGAATTCTACAGATTCACTAACCTCTGAGAGTAGAAATTCCTTCTCATCTCTGTCTTAAATATGTGACACCATGTTGGATCTTGTTCTTCAAAATTCCAATGAGCACAGGCTTAACCTACTCGACCTCTCCTAAGAGGTCATAAGACAATCCCTCCAAATCTGTATTAGCCGAGTGAACTTTCTCTGGACAGTATCCTATGTCAACAATTTTTCCTTAGATAAGGGACACAAAACTGTTCACTATATTCCAGCTCTGGTCTGACTAGCACCTTGGATAGTTTTAGTAGAACCTCCCTACTTTTATAATCCATTCCCTTTGAAATAAAGGCCAGCATTGTATTTCCTTTCCTTATTATCTGCTGAAATTAGATGCTGGCATTTTGTGGCTGGTGGACAGAAACTCCCAAATTCGTCTGTGCTGTACCTTTCTGCAGTCTTTTTCCATTTAAATAATATTCAACTTCTCTATTCTTTCTGACAAAATGCATAACCTCACATTTTCCCACATTATATTCCATTTGCCAAGCTTCTGTACACTCACTTCACCTGTCTATACCCCTCTGTACACTTTTTGTGTCATTCTTTCGACTTCCCATTTTTTTTGTAGCATCTACAAATTTGGCCATAGTTCATTTAATTTTCTTATCTGAATCATTAATATATATTGTAAGTAATTGTGGGCCCAGCTCTGACCCCCGTGGCACTCCAGTAGCTGCAGGTTGACATCCTGAAAATGCCTCCCTTATTGCAACTCCCTGTCCTATTAGTCCAAAGGCAATTTGGCATGTCTGCAAAGACTATTACCAAAGTTAATAGATGGGGAGGCAATGGCCTAGTGGTATTATCTGTTAATCCAGAGACCCAGATAACATCCTGCAGACCTGGGTTCGAATCCCACCATGGCAGATGGTGGAATTTGAATTCAATAAATATGTGGAATTAAGAATCTAATGATAACCGTGAATCCATTGTCGATTGTTGGAAAAACCCATCAGGTTCACTAATATCCTTCAGGGAAGGAAATCTGCCATCCTCACCTGGTCTGGCCTACATGTGGCTCCAGACCCACAGTAATGTGGTTGGCTATTAACTGCTCTCTGGGCAATTAGGGATGGGCAATAAATGCTGCCTAGCCAGCGATGCCCACATCCCATGAATGAATAAAGAAGATGTACCATGGAAAGCATTCTATCCTGATACATCATGACTTAGTATGGCAACTGCTGTGCCCAGAACCATAAGAAATTGCAGAGAGTTCTGATCACAGCCCAATCCATCCTGCCAGCTAATCTTCCTATCTATACTACTCGCTGCCTTGGGAAGGCAGCCAACATAATCAAAGACCCCTCCCATCCCAGTTATAATCTCTTCCAACCTATTCCGTTGGGCAGGTGATACAAAAGCTTAAACACAAGTACCAACAGATTCAAGAACAGCTTCTTTAATAACAGCTTCTTTAATAACTTCTTTAATAACCCTAATAACAGCTGTTATTAGACTTCTGAATGAACCTCTCAAATTTTAAATTTAAATGTTGATTTTGCTCTTTGTGCACCTTCTCTGCAGCTAAAATGTTGTACGATATGATCTGCTGATACTGCACGCAAAACAAAACTTTTCACTGTACCTAAGTATATGTGACAATAGTAAATCAAATCAAAGCAAATGAAACCAAATCAATTGTAGTATCTTATCAAATGCCTTCTGAAACTTCAATAATATTACAACCACTGCTTCCTCTTTATTTATTCTGCTTGTGACCTCCTCAAAGAATTCTAGTAAATTTGTCAGATACAATCTCCCCTTCATGAAACCATGCTGACATTTCTTGCTTATATTATGTATTTCTAAATGCTCTGCTATTACATCCGTTATAGTAGATTCTAACCTTTTCCTAATAATACACATTAATCTAATGGGTCTCTAGTTTCTTGACATTTTGTTCCTTTCCTTTCTTAAAATAAAGGTGTTACATTGGCAGGCTTTCCAATCCTCTGGGACTCTTTCAGAATCTAAGATTTCCTGGAAGATTACTACTAGTGCATCCAATATGTCTATAGCTACTTTTTTTAATTTCCTAGGATGCATCCTGGGAGTCCTCAAATTGACTCAGGACCCATGAACCCTTGTGGCTCCAGCTTAAACATGGGTAAGGAAACCTCCTGCTGATTACCACATACTGTTCTCCCTCAGCTGATGGATCAGTACTCCTACATGTTGAACAACATGTAGAGGAAATACTGAGGGTGGCAAGGGCACAAAATGTACTCTGGGTGGGGTAGTTCAACATCCACCACCAAGAGTGGCTTGGTAGCAGTACTACTGATTGAGCTGGTTGGGTCCTAAAAGACATAGCTGCTAGACTGGGTCTGCAGCAGGTGGTGAGGGAACCAACAAGAGGGAAAAACATACTCGACCTCATCCTTACCAATCAGCCAGCTGCAGACGCATCTGTCCATGAAAGTATCGGTAAGAGTGACCATCGCACAGTCTTTGTGGAGATGAAGTCCCGCCTTCACATTAAGAATACCCTCCAACATATTTTGTGCTAAACAGGACAGAGTTTGAACAGATCTAGCAACTCAAGACTGAGTATCCATGATGCACTGTGGGCCTTCAACAGCAGCAGAATTATACTCCAGCACAATCTACAACCTCATGGCCTAGCATATCCTAGTATAATTCAACCATTACCATCAAGCCAGGCATACCTGAAGATGAGGTATCAACCTGGTGAAGCCACCAAACAGGACTACTTGCACGCCAAACCGCGAAAGCAACAAGTGATAGACAGAGCTAAGCGATCCCTAAACCAACAGATCAGATCAAAGCTCTGCAGTCCTGCCACATCCAGCTGTGAACAGTGGTGGACAATTAAATAACTCACTGAAGGAGAAGGCTGCACAAATATCCCCATCCTCAATGATGTAACAGCACAGCACATCAATGCAGAAGATAAGGCTGAAGCATTTGCAGTAATCTTCACCCAGAAGTGCTAAGTGGATGCTCCATCTTGGCCTTCTCCAGTGGTCTCCAGCATTACAGATACCAGTCTTTAGCCAAATAGATTCACTCCATGTGATATCAAGAAACGGTTGCAGGCACTGGATACTGCAAAGGCTACGGGCCCTGACAACATTCCGGCAATAGTACTGAAGACTTGTGCTCCAGAACTTGCCGCTCCCCTAGCCAAGCTGTTCCAGTACTGTTACAACACTGGTATCTACCCAGCAATGTGGAAAATTGCCCAGGTATGTCAGGTACATAAAAGGTAGGACAAATCCAAGCCAGCCAATTCCCACCCCATCAGTCTACTCTCGATCATCAGTAAAGTGATGGAAGGTGTCATCAACAGTGCTAACAAGCAGCACCTGCTCAGCAATAACCTGCTCAGTGATGCCCAGTTTGGGTTCTGCCAGGGCCACTCAACTCTTGCCCTCACTACAGTTTTGGCTCAAATACGAACAAACGAGCTGAATTCCAGAAGTGAGAGTGACAAGCTTTGACATCAAGGCTGCATTCGACCGAGTGTGGCGTCAAGGAGTCCTGGCAAAACTGGATTCAATGGGTATTGGGGGCAAACTCTCTGGTGGTTAGAGTCATACCTGACACGTAGGAGGATGGTCGTGGTTGTGGGACGTCAGTCATCTCAGCTCCAGGACATCTCTGCAGGAGTTACTCAGGGTAGTGTCCTCAGCCCAACAATCTTCAGCTGCTTCTTCCCTCCACGATAAGGTCACAAGTGAGGATGTTCATCAGTGATTGGACAATGTTCAGCACCATTCGCATCTGCTCAGATATTGAAGCAGCCCATATCCAAATGCAGCAAGATCTGGACAACATCCAGGCTTGGGCTGACAAGTGGCAGGTAACATTCGTGCCACACAAGTGTCAGGCTATGACCATCACCAATAAGAGACAATCTAACCACCACCTCTTGACATTCAATGGTGCTATCATCACTGAATCCCCCACTGTCAACATCCTGGGGGTTATCATTGACCAGAAACTCAGATGGACTTGCTACATAAATACAATGGCTGGAAGAGCAGGTCAGAGGCTAGGAATATTGTGGCGAGTAACTCACCCACTAACTCTCCAAAGCCTGTCCACCATCTACAAGGCACAAGTCAGGAGTGTGATGAAATACTCCTCACTTGCCTGGGTGAGTGCAGCTCCAACAACACTTAAGAAGCTTGACACCATCCAGGACAAAGCAGCCCACTTGATTGGTATTACACCCACAAGCATCCAATCCCTCCTCCACCGATGCTCAGTAGCAACAGAGTATACTATCTACAAGATGCACTGCAGAAATTCACCAAAGATCCAAACCCACAACCACTTCCACCTAGAAGACAAGGGTGACAGATATACAGGAACACCACCACCTTCAAGGTCCCCTCCAAGCCACTCCCACACTGACGTGGAAATATATTGCCATTCCTTCACTGTCGCTGGGTCAAAATCCTGGAATTCCCTCCCTAATGGCATTGTGGGTCAACCCACAGCAGGAGGACTGCAGTTGTTCAAGAATGCAGCTCACCACCACTTTTTCATGGGCAACTAGGGACGGGCAATAAATGCTGGCATGCCAGCGATGCCCACATGCATCAAATAAATAAGAAAAATTGTTTAGTAATTTTGGAATACTATTAGTATCTCGTACTGTGAAACTGATGCAAAGTATTTATTCTAATCCTTTGCAATTTTCTGACTCCCCATTAATTCCGAAGCCTCATTCGCTAAGGAGCAAACGTTCACTTTGGCTTCTTTCTTCCAGTTTATATATTTAAAGAAGCTCTTGCTGACTGTCTTGATATTACTTGTAAATTTATCCTCAAAGTTTATCTACTCCCTCTTTATTGCTTTTTGTTGTCTTGTTCAAACTTTCCCAATCCTCTGGCTTACTATTAATTTTCCTCACTAGTATATATCTTTGCTGTGAGCCATGGCCTATTTTCGTAAAGGCCAATCATTGCTCCTCAATCACCTTTGCTGTTAAACAGCTTTCCCAATCCAATCCAGCCAGCTCTGCCCTCATTCTTTAATAATTGTCCTTGTTTAAGTCTACCACAGTTGTTTCCAACCCAGGTTCCTCCCTCTCAAACTGAATGCTATATTCTACCATGTTGTAGTCACTGTTTCCAAGAGGATATTTTACTCTGACAGCCTTCATTGAACTTGCCACTAGATCCAAAATAGCCTGATCTCTGATTGGATCCATGACATATTGTTCTGGGAAACCATCTCACATATGCTGAATTAATTCATCCTCATAGCTTCTTCCACCACTCTGACTATGCCAATCTAGATGAATATTATGCATAAAATTACAAACAAATGCCAGACAGTGACCATTTCCAACAAAAGAGAATTTAAGCATTGCCTATGACATTCAGTTGAATTACCATCGCTGAGCCCCATCAATTACTCCACTATCAACATCCTGGATGCTATCATTGAACTGGACTAGTCCTTTAAATACTGAGGCTGCAAAAGCAGGTCAGAGGCTAGTAATGCTGCAGTGAGTAACTTACCTCCTAATTCAAGGCCCAAGAACCAAAGATTACAGTTTTAAAGTGTTTCACAGAAGAAGCAAATACAAGGTGAGAAATAACCTTATCACACAGCAATTAGTTACGGTCTGGGATACACTGCCCAGAAGTGTGGTGAAAGTATGTTCGATTAAGGCATTCTGGAGGGCATTGGATCGTTGTTTAAATTGAAACAATGTGTAAAGTCATGGGGAAAAGGGAAGAGAGAAAGCTGGTGCATGAACCAGGGATGGACGGAACAGCCTCCTTCACATTGTAACAATTTTGTGACTCTGTGATATGATAATTATTTTTAATTCTATGGGCAACAATCCAAATGAGCTTATCATGTCTACATAGATTCAACCTTCGGCTTTTGATGATGACATCGGTATTTCGGGAACACTATTTACATTTCTGAGCTTGTGAATGCAAATAAGACTCCTCTCAAAAGCCTGTCTGGCCTCTGCCAACAACAACAACCCTTCCTATATTTATAGCTCATCTCCGATGTAGTAAAATGTTCCAAGATGTTTTATAAGAAGCCGTGGGCATCTGTGAAGCAGAAAATCTGGGTCTGGTTGGTCTGTTGAAAACACTAATGTGGATTCAAATTCCATAAAATTTAAATTATAAAAGTTGTGAAAGTTAACCAAATACCAATAAAACTATCCAAGATTTTCCAGGGTGGGATATATTCAGAATCTTGAAATACATGGTCCCTTGGTAAAGGATAAAGGGTTGCAGCATTAGAAAAATGAGTTTGCAAGTCTAAAATAAAGAGTTCTGACTGCAATGATCACGTGGTCTATAAAGTTGGGCTTACATCCCTAATTTATAATCAAGCAAATTTGTTGAGATAGGCATTGATCAAAATCTTACTTTTCTCCTGGTAACAGATTAATTGCTGCTTTTGGGAGGATCAAGTGTTTAAATACAAATAGAAATATTTCATTCATAAATGGCAATTGGCTCGTAGCTTTCAATAAAATATAACAAATGTTTCCTTTTTAGCTGAAAAGAATACAATACCCTCATTCACCATAAATTCAAAAATACTGGACTAAGTGCCAACAATCACCAATCCTGATGCTTGCCTTGAAAAGAAATTTGCACCTTCAGTGCCCATATCCTGTTTCAGGTTTCATGCACTTATTTACTTTCCTCCAAGCAGATTGAATCAAGCTTTGCAATTTTAAACTGTTTCTTCCTGGGGATTTGCAGTCATCCCATGTTAACATCAGAGAATAGCTCTGTAGTGGACGTTGCTGTTTAATCTGGTTTCCATTCCTCAAGAACAATATCCCATAGACACATTTAGTGAAAGAAAAGGATCCTGAGATAATGAAGATAGAATATAAATTTAAAAGAAAAATCCACTGAGATGTCCTTTGGAAAATAATCTAGAATTAGAATTAGGTTTTATTGTCACATGTACTCGAGTACAGGGATACAGTGGAAAGTGTACAAAGTTGCCATTCTCCAGCACCATCTCAGGTATAACTGTACTTATGGACAAAATCTTAGGTATAAAGTAGAAAGCAAAGAAATAAAGTTGAAAGTTTAGCATTACTGTCCTTTAATTGTTAGACATGGGCCTAGATCCAGACTCTCTACCAGCCTGATGCTGAGACCATCTCTAGCACGTGTCCCCTCACTGCACTGCTGCCACAGAACCATATCATCATTCTTCAGTGCCATCTTACCTCTTCCAATGACATCATCGAAGTGAGACCGTGCTGGGCCAATCTCAGCAATGCAGCCATCGCTGAAGCTGCCTGGTGCTCTCCACAGAAGATAATTAAAGTTAAAGTGAAAAATAAAATTAGAAAGAAAGAAAAAGTAAAAGCAGACAGAGCAGACAAGTCCATAATGGGCTTCACCTCAGGCCTGTGCTTGGGCATCAGCTCGGGTCCCCATTGCACTTCACCTCAAGTCCACACCAGCTCAACTCATCGCCACCGATGCCATCTGAGGACAAGTGGTAAGTAGAAAGGAAAATAAACAAGAGGGAAAAAATAGAAAAGAAACAGATGGACGGGATGAGCTCCAGCTCAAGAGCCCTACTCTGCCACTGTCTAGTTGTTGAAGGGAAGCTTCTTATTAGAAGTAATATTCTCGAACACAGGAAACAAATACCAATTAAAACAACAAAAAGCAAGACTGGGTAAGTAAATGTAGCTTTCCGTTTCTTATTCCTGCTGATGAATCAAAGTGATAGTCAATGTGATCCACTATGGTCCTATGGTGAAGTGTGGACTATAAAAACCTCTGTAGGAAACAGATAGAATTTGCAAAAGGTGATTGAATTTGCTTGTTTCGGCAGGTGCACTGAATTTTTTTCTGCAGCAAAATTCAACAAGAGTAGCAATAGCAGAATTAGTGCAGGGATAAATCTGTGCCAGAAGAAACTATGAACAATATTTTCCAGCCCTTTTGTATAAGGCCACAGAGGTGAAAGAGGGTATAAAATGGCTTGGGGTGGGTTGGAACTGAGTTCCAAAACCTTCGCACCGGTTTGCAATTTTACAAACGTCGGATGGCAAGACAAGACATCACAAGACGCAGTTCTGTAGTAAAGGTTCTTAAGACAATTAAAGTAAGAATTGATGGGATGTCAAGGGCTCATTCCAATTTTTTGAAGCTTGCATGGGGACCATGGAGCATTGAAGGCCTGGCATTTATATCACAGCAGTAGGGAGCTTCAGCTCAGATCGTTGCTGCTTTCAGCAAGCATTCAGTAACTTTAAGGCAGTTTGTTCTACAGGAAGGCTGGGGGTGCACAACATTTTACATCTCGTCAGTGCATCAAAATGATCAATTCACGCTACAGGAGGGCCAGCTAATATATTATTTAAGTAGAGAAAGACTGCAGAAAGCTACAGAACAGAGGAATTTAAGGGTCCTTGTGCAAAATCACATAAAGCTAGAATCCAAATTCAGCAGGTAGTAGGGAAAGGAAATGGAATGTTGGAATTTATTTCACAAGGAATGAGTAGGGAGGTTTTATTAAAATTATACAAGGCACCAGTCAGACCACAGCTGGAATATTGCGAACAGTTTTGGGCCTCTTACCTAAGGAAGAATATACTGGTAATGCAGGCAGTCTGGAGAAGGTTCACTGGGCTGATACAGATATTGAGGAGCTCTCTTCTGAAGAGAGTTTGAGTAGGTTGGGCCTACACTTGTTGGAATATGGAGGAATGAGAGGCAACCTTATTAAAACATACATGAATCTTAGGGGAGATAGTAGGAACTGCCGATGCTGGAGAATCTGAGATAACAAGGTGTTGAGCTGGATGAACACGGCAGGCCAAGCAGCATCAGTGGAGCAGAAAAGCTGACGTTTCGGGTCTGGACCCAAATTTTCTGAAGAAGTGTCCAGACCCGAAATGTCAGCTTTCCTGCTCCTCTGATGCAGCTTGGCCTGCTGTGTTCATCCAGCTCTACACCTTGTTATCCCATGAATCTTAGGGGACTTGACAGGGTAGATGCAGAAAAATTATTTCCTGTTGAGGGAGGGTCTAGAGGGCATAATTTCAGAATAAGGGGTTGCACGTTTATGACAGAGATGAGGAGAAATTTATTCTCTCAGAGGGCAGTGAATCTGGGGAATTCTTTACCATAGGCGACTGTTGAAGCTGGGTCATTAATTATATACAAGGCTGAGGTAGAACAACTTTTAATCAGTAAGAGAATCCAGTGTTTGATCGAAAAGGCAGGAAAGTGGAGTTGAGAATAATCAGATCAGCCATGATCCCATTGAATAGCAGACTTGATGGGCTAAAGGCCCTACTTCTGATTTTATGATCTTGTGCTCACACTTCTACTGCACCATTATGATGAGGAAGCTCCATACTGCCCTCCTCTTCCTTTGGTATATAAGGAGTATAATGTTTAGATACATGATCAACCGTGACCACATTGGCTAGCAGAGCAGGCGTGATGGGCGAAATGGCGTACTGATCTATTGCTTGTATTTTTTTATTTGCTGAACGTTATGGGTTCTTTTTGCTCAGTGTCATTTTTATCAGGTTTCATGGAGAGTCTCTCGCCATGAGAATTCTGTAGCTGTACCTTACTAAACTCACCTCATTAACTTCCCATCCTGCTCCCAAAGCACCCCTCACGCCTGATTCAGGCTCATTCTACCAATTGCTGTACCTGGAACAACTCACCATTGCCAGGATATTCCAGAATATCCGGGTATCACATCTTTAAAAGCTCATCATGGACTTAGCTAAGCCCTGACAGTCCAGACCTGCCCCTCACAGTTCCTGACATTTGCCCTGGACAAGGCAAACACAGGGTAACTGGCACCCTGCTCTGCGGGTAGGGGTCAGCAGTCCTGATGGACGAGGTGGTGCATATGCGGGATGTTTTGCTCCCCCCAGGATGGGCAGTGGAGGCAACAACAGCAGACCATGCCAACCTAGTCTATGGTTGCCGACTGAGTCCTTGCAGTCTCAGCCGTCTGGAGTAATATGCAGCAATGTAGGAAGAAGGTAATGTTGTCCTCTCTGCCAACGTTAAGTCCTGAAAACTTCTGTCTGATACCTCTACCTCTGTACTGTACCCACTCTCACTAGGGCTCGTGGCCTATTGCCTGTAACATCTTTTCTCATTCGCAGTCACCCACCTTGACTCTGAAACCACCAATCCTGCGTGCCCTTTGCATTGCCTTTACAGCTCAGGACTCCTCCCCGTCTGCACCAACAGTAATTGATGTGTCACCCACTTTCACCGCTTGTAATACCTGCCTTTCCTTCATTCAAGGAGGAAAATAGCCCACAATAGGTCAGAAAGAGTCAAGACAGAAGCTGGGCTGCCCAACATTCATCCCTTACATGGAGAGGATCCTGACTGTTCAGAGTGGTTGATTTAGTGTGTCCGAGCTCCTGGATTCATTTCTTAGATGGTCCATGTCTTACTGTGCTGGTACTGAGAAAGTTCCATGGAATAAAGACAAAGAAGTGGTAATGGTTGTAGTCAAAAATCAAAATATTTGTGCAATGTGATGCTAATGGCAGAATAATCGATTTGCAAAAAGAAAATAAAAAGCAAGATTAAGAATGGTGTAATGTTGAGTTCAGAAAGCTGTAAAATGGTAAATGAGAAGATGAGAAGCTGTTTCTCCAGCTTGCATTGACCTTTGCTGGAATATTGCAGTCTAAATGTGAGCACGAGAATAAGGTCGTCAATTAAGATGGCAACAATGGAAGCTCAGGGTCATGCTTGCAGACTGATTGGAGGTGTTCCACAATGTGGTCACCCAATCTGTGTTTGGTTATGCTTTGAGCATTGAATTTGGTACAGGAGCAAGATGAATCATTCCTATCAAACAGTGACCTGGCAAAAATTGTCATCTTTTGAGAAGTGTCAGAAAGGGAGCATAGAGATTTATAGACCCAATGCTTAAAAGTTTGTCGTTCAAGCGCAGTATAGGATCAAACAAGAGAATGGATGTATTGTCTATACACAGCTACTGTCATTTTCTATTATCCTTTATTAGCTGCGTGACTATTAATAGTACTATTGTTACTGAACCTCCTTTGTGCTATTTGTAGTGTGGAAGATCAGCTCTGGCATAGATTACATGAGAAAACTGTACCAAAAAGGAATGCCTGTTATGAATGTGCAGATTGGGAATGTTCTATTTTATAAATAGTCTATGGTAAGTCAGAGATAAACTGGACTCATATCCATTTCACTACAATCCAAGCTGTTTAATCTTCTTCTAGCTATTCACAGAGCCGCCAGCTAGAAATAAGAATGCATTTCATTTCCTGATCAATTTTATTCCGATAAATGAATTCGCTGCAAATAAAATTTTAGAGTAACAAGATTTCTCCCCTAGATGAGAATCTTGATTGTACAGCTCCAGGAATGCCATTGTCCTCTGGTATCTCCCAATGACTTTTACTGAACTATGGATATTTGACAGTAAATGGTGACAGTTTGTTCAGTCATGCCACACCCAAGTTATCAGATGAATGAAAATTTCAGCAGTCTGTGGAAGTTGGAAATATTTAAGCCTAATCCTTGCCTCATCCGATCCACATCACTTTTTCTCTATAACTCAGATTTCACAGTCAGCACTTAAATGACTCTGTTCATCACTCACAACAAGGAAAGTTGCCCACAACTATTCAGCAACCTCTGTAGCATAGATTTTGTCTTTATCGATATAATTTTATTCTGGCATCAGTTCAAGCAAATCTCTGGCATTCAACAATAGTTGAGGTCATCAATTAAGCTTAGCAGCCAATCACAGACGGATTTTCATTTTCAGCAAACCAGAAAATATAATTGCTGACTATCCTTCAATTTAATCATTTTACAGCCAACAAAATAAAAATATACAACAACAACAACAGTTGTTGAGGAAGGGTCACTGGTCCCGAAACGTTATCTCTGTTTTCTCCTTCACAGAGGCTGCAAGAACTGCTGAGCTTTTCCAGCAACCTTGTTTTTGTTCCTGATTTACAGCATCCGCAGTTCTTTTGGTTTTTAAAATAAAAATATAAATTGCTGACTATCCTTCAATTTAATCATTTTACAGCTAGAAAAATGAAGATTGGATGTACACATGGGACCAAGGTAGAAGCATATATAGCGTAAGCAATTTTGATATTCCATAAATATTAAACTAAGGGACGGCATGGTGGTTCAGTGGTTAGCGCTGCTGCCTCACAGCACCAGGGACCTGGGTTCAATTCCAGCCTCAGGCAACTGTCTGTGTGGAGTTTGCATGTTCTCCCCATGTCTGTGTGGGTTTCCTTTGAGTGTTTCAACTTCCTCTCACAGTCCAAAGATGTGCAGTTTAGGTGGATTGGCTATGTTAAATTGTCCATGGCGTCCAGGGATGTATAGGTTAGGTGAATTAGCCATGGGAAATGCATGGGTACAGGGCTGTATCTGGTTTGGATGATCTTCAGAGAGTCAGTGTGGACTTGTTGGGCCAAATGGCCTCTTTCCACACAGTACAGATTCTATGATTCATAATTTTTCAGAGCCAGACAGGTTATCCAGCAATAATTATGATACTGCACTGATCCTTTGAACCTGTTTCAATAAGTGTAACAATTTCTGGAGTTTTTGCAGTGGTGCTAAAATAGTTTTAAAGTAGAAATTCACATTCATTCAAGATGACCTATAAAGATGTGTTTCAGTAAAGCTTTCAACAGCACTGCTTTTGGAAGATTCACTGTAACTTCCGGATTTCTACAGTTAGCTGTGTATGTCCACGTACCAGAATATGCTGTAAGTTTCGCATTGTAGTTGTGGCAAATGATGACAGCTTCAATGTTGTAAGAACAATAAAATTCAGGTCATTAGCTTATGAGTAAGAACAGGAAGGTAGCTGACTGGATTGCATATACATAGGCATCAGATGAGACATGATCATGATGCTTCCAGGTTTAAATAGTCCACACAACAATTCACATTAATTTAATACTTTTAATGCACTGAATTTTGCCAAGGTATTTAACATTGATCAATTTCTAAAGGCTATTTATGTTGAAGATGATAACTTAGGTGAAGTACCAGAGGATTACAAGCATTCATGAAAGAGTTCTCCTTCCCTTGGCCCCTTCCACCCATTCTGTATGGTTCCTCACCCTCCTGTGTCAAGTCAATGGTATTGCATGTCTTCATCCACTTCCCAATGGCCCATCCTAGTCCCATTCCTATTCAATGTCATTGACACAATGAGTGCACATCATGAGCCATGTGGAAAGAAAAAGATAAACATACAGAATCAAATACGATATCTTCATTATGCAGATTTGATCATGAAAAGTGCTCCCATTCATGAAACCAACAAGGATTTTGAATCTCCTCAAATGCTGAGTCTTTCATAAAAACAAACTTCGTCCACGCTCTCAGAATTTTGACAGACTCTTAAAGTTGATACTCAAATTCTGTGAAGTAATTGTAGTTTTTAAACTGTGAACTCAGAGTCCCTTGCTGATATAATGTTATTTTGAAGCTTAGCCAAGCATTCATAACATATAGACTTTAGGGAAATGTCAGCCAATAACCCCATTGAATTTGCTTTAACAGATTCTTTAACAGACTTGATAGCTGGCCTGTCAGTCAAAACAGTTCAGAGCAGTTTTTGTTGTACCATTCACTATCAGCTGCAGTTAGTTTTTAATAGTTTAAAGTGTAAGGGATGTAAAAAATCACTTCCGATCATGGCAGCTAAAAAGGCCTTATCCAGTATCCAAGAGCATTTACTTCATTAATTCATGACTTTGCATTATTGCTTAATGCTAAAACAGCTAAAGTTGGGTCAGTTCAAACTCAGAACTAAGTTCAAGTTCAAGTGGCCGCAATAAATGTGGGTTTCCTGTCTATCTGCAAAGGTCATGGCCCTGTGCTTAATTTTGGATACAATAATCAGTCTTCAAGTTAGTTAAAGATCTATTAGAATGTTTTTGCTTTCATGTAATTACCACGTAGAAGCAAGTAGAATTTTATATTTGAAGGGAAGCGAGCAAATTCCATGGAGGATCAGTTCCTGAAGACATGCAACACCGTACTTCAAAAATACCATTGCTAGTTGTGGCAAAATCATGTTGTGTAATTAACTTCTAGCTTGCAGCTATTACATTTTATCATCAGGGGAGGAGATGGCCTAGTGGTATTATTGCTGGACTGTTAATCCAGAGACCCAGATAATGTTCTGGGGACGTGGATTTGAATCCTGCCAAGGCAGATGGTGGAATTTGAATTCAATAAATATCTGGAGTTAAGAATCTAATGGTGACCATGAATCCACTGTCAGTTGTCAGAAAAAAAACCATCTGGTTCACTAATGCCCTTTAGGGAAGGAAACTGCCATCCTTACCTGCTCTATCCTACATGTGACTCCAGACCCACAGCAACGTGGTTGACTCTTAACTGCCCTCTGGACAATGAGGGATGGGCAATAAACACTGCTTGGTCAGTGACGCCTTCATCCTGTTAATGAATAAAGGGGAAAAAAAAATTCAGTGGTACTAAAAACTTCATGAGGTTACAGGTCCCCAGATTATGTGATGGAGAGCCTCCTGAGTTAGCAGGGAAGAGTTCACCTGCAATGACCTTTGGATCATTTTTGTTTTAATTTGCAGAGCTTCACTCTTTTTGTTTCCATATTCGGGATGTTCAGAACAGGCAATATCTTCTTTTTCACCATGTCTCGAATGTGTAGAATATGAGCTCTGAAAGAGTTAATGTCGGGAGCTGTATTGAGCTTCACCCAATCTAATGATGTCTGTTAGTCTTTAGCTGAATAAACAATTAATCTTGCACAAGTTCCCGAAGGAGACAGATGTTGCAGACCTGGCTCATGATAGTTGTAATTACGTCTAGCTAGTTCACATTAATTGTACCCAATGCTGTCATGCAATAAACTATACTTTGTAGATGAAATAGTGTGAAGACTCTTGTGGCATTGTGGTAGTATCCCTACCCTTTATTCAGAATTCAGGGCTCAAGTTTCACCTGCTCCAGAGGTGTGAAATAGCATGTCTGGAAAGATTGATTAAAAATATCTATAAGATCAGTTAAGATTTCTTGTTAAGACTCTCTAGTGATTTATCTTCTGCCGCTGATAACTAGTCAGACCCTTAAATTCAGCAAGGTTGATGTCAGCAATCTACCCCAACCACTACAAGCCAGTGGTGGGTACCCACAGCCCACTGGAGAAGAGAATTTCTGCAGGGGTCTCCTAATCAATTACTACCACTGTGACTAAAAGCATGTTTCTGTGTGTTTTCACTGATCTTTGGCCAAAGTTATGACAGGTTAGCAAGAGAACACTGAAGGAAATTCCCGGCATAGATGTCTGAATGAGTCACTATTTATTGCAGCCTATTTTGGCCTTGGAGTATGTCTAGCTGTACATAAACAATGTAAATGAAGCTTAAAATGTTGGCATTTAACTGCTATGGATGCCAATCCCAAGGTCTCTTCTTCAAAGCAATGCATTGATGAAATTGTGCCCTTCATTACTGACACAACCAGGTACAGCTGTAGGGTGACAATTCACTTAGCATGCTTCAAACAAATCAACAGGTGCCTTTAAAACAATACTGAATGCTTGGTCTTTGGAGAGAGCAACCAGGAAGATGTTTAACATAATAAGTACATTTGTATTTGGCTTCATCACAGAATCATAGAATTGTTGCAGTATAGAAAGAAGCCATCGCATCTGCACTAGCTATAGTACACACTGCCAATCTTTCATCTTATCCCCATATCCCTGAACACAGTTTCTATTCAAATAATCATTTAATGCTCTCTCAAATGCCTTAATTGAGCTTGCCTCCACCACATTTTCAAGCAGTGCATTCCATATTCTAGCTACTTCCCGTGTGAAAAACTCTTTCTCACATCACCTAGCTTTGTTTGTACTTCACTTTAAATCTCTGCACGTTTGTTATTTTCTATTTTATGAGCAGGAACAGCTTTTCCCCATCTACTCTGTGAAGCCCGCTCATGATTTTATAATACAATGAAGGACAGTGCTTAACAAACTGCCTTATCTGCTCCAATTGGCCTGTTCAAAACCCTAAGTTACACTTGACAAGAAATGAATTGTTATTAATGTAGAAATATCTGTTGTTTTATATTAAGCTTTTCCTAACAAACTTTCTTCAGACATTTTTACTCAAAATCTGGTTGCTAGCCAAATGTCTCAATACGTATACATTAGATCACTCACTGTCTTTGTACTCTGTATGTGCCTCATTATCTGCAATAGCCTGGCCTCCACCCCAACCAATGCCAAGCACTTATTCCCCCATTGGAGTCGGGACAGCCTTGTAGGGTAAGCCTCTTCCAGCATCAGGGGCTCACTTGTTCTGTGATTGACATACATTCCCATTGTTACTCCTCCCAGCAAAGAGACCCCTATGTCAATGGCAGTCTGGCTGTCCAATATGATTCTGCATCTGGTCAATGAACATTAACTGTGCAAGACCCAACTCTGACTGACTATTACCCTCCCCAGAAAGAGAGGTAGACACTCAGTGCCTGTTGTCTAACTCCACAGGTAGATAAGGTCAGAAATCACATGACATCAGGTTATAGTCCAACAGATTTATTTGAAAACACAAGGTTTTGGAGCCTCACTCCTTCTTCAGGTGTTAATGGGAGAGATTGTATCAGACACAGAATTTATAAGTAAAAGATCAAAGGGTCACATCACTGATGAGGATGCATTAAACAAAGCTAAGATGCTGTTAAATCTTTAATCAATTAGAAGGTTTTAATTCATTAATATTTGTATGTAAATCCCTGAATTTCTTTGAAATCACTGCTCTGAGAAAACCAAAGGTTTTATCAGTGTAAAGAAGAGGTGACATTTTAGGTCAGACAAATGCATGTTATGTGTGAGGCCTTGTTTAGAATCTGTTTATGTTTTGATTTGGAGTCAGACTGATTTTATTTCTAAAGTAGGAATTTATAAAATGCCCACATTGACTGACTGTCTATAAGTTGTGTGCTTTTTAAACAAAATGGAATGTATCTGCAAATACAAATTCACCGCAATGATTCACATGCATTGTCTTACCCTTTGTCAAGCTCATTTATTTCAGTCACAATTAGGGATTCCAGTTTAATTTTATGCAATGTATTCACCTTATCAGATTGCATCAGGTCATTGGCACTCTTTCAGCATTGCAGCCAGATACCAGGGACAATCCCACGGCTGCTGACATCTTCTGCTGTCTCTATCCAGGTTTACTTGTTTGCCAAGCTGATCTGGTCCTTCCAACATGAGGGAATGTGATGCCTCTGTTTATGTGTATTCTCTGCGTGCATTCTTATTCCCTAATGATGAATTTTAAAATTGACTGTACAGTCTCATAAATATCACATAATCTGTGTTAGGTGACCACAGGAGAAATGCACTTAGAATTACAGCATATTACATGTTGCATGAATTGTGATGAATTGGACCATGCTACCGAACCTAGGGATTTGGGTTTCACTTTGACTCTTTCCACATTGCAGATATCTGATTGAGTTCTGTGGCATTTATGGGAAGACTTGAGTGGGAGTCAGGGAGTAAAGGGACAGAATATCCGTATAAAAGAAAGTGGTATTCTGAGTGGAGTAGTGTGATGAATAAACTGCCACATGGCTATTTGTTCAGATCGGTATTCAATGACCTTTTTAAATAAAAATGTTCTGAAGAAAGGGTGTAACATCTAAATAATTACTGATTAAACTGAAATAGAAATTTCATTTACAACTGTGAAGACTCGGAATCAATATAGGAAAATGTAGATTGTTTGAAGGAAGGACAGATAATCAACAAAAACACCCATAAGTGCATGAAAACGTACACCCACATGCATTCAGGTTTCACAGGGTTATATTCTGATGTTAGATGTCACCTCAATATGTATTTGTCTTAACAGGAGTGTTAAATGAGGCACAACTAAAATAATCCTTTTCCTTAATTAATTCATATGATGGAAGCTGCAATAGATAAGGCAGTACTTATTTCCCATCCTGATTTGCGCTGGATAAGGTGGTGGTGAGCTGTATTTTTGAACTGCTGCAGTTTCTGTGGTGCATATGCATTCACAGCACAGTTAAGAAGGAATACCAAGAATATTGACCCAGCGACAGTGAAGCAATGACAATATAGTTCCAAGTCAGGATGGTGCGTGCCCTGGAGGGAAACTTGCAGATGGTTATGCATCTGCTGCCCTTGTTCTTTAAGTTGGCGGAAGTCACAAGTTTGGAAAGGGCTGTCAGATGAGGTAAGTTACCCCTACAGTGCATCTTAGAGATGGTACGCACTGCTGCCACTGTACATCAGTGGTAAGGCAAATGGAAGTTGAAAATATTGGGTGGCGTGCTAATCAAGTGAATTGTTTTGTCCTGGATGCTGTCAAGTTTACTGAGTGCTGTTGAAACTGCATCCATCCGAGAAGTAGAGAGTATCCTATCATACTCCCAACTTGTTCCTTGACAGGCTTTGGAAAATCAGATGAATTGGTCATCACATAATTCCAAATCTCTGACTTGCTCTTGTAGTCACAGTATTTATATGGCTGGTCCAGATCAACTCCTTGTCAATAACCCCAGGATGTTGAGAGTGGAGGATTTAGTGATAGCAATGTCATGGGGAATGGTTGAGTTCCCTCTTGTTGGAGACAGTCACTGTCTCAGATTTTTGTGTGTGAATGGTATCTGCAAGCCATCAGCCCAAACATCAATGTTGCCCAGGTCTCGATGCATTTGTCTGAGGAGTCACAATTGATGCTGAATATTGTGCAATCATCAGTGAATATCCAAACCATTGACCTTATGCCATAGGGTAGGTCGTTGATGATGCAGCTGAAGATAGTTGGAGACATTACTCTGAGGAAATTGAAAAGAAATGTCCTCCAATAACCACAACCATTTTCCTCTGTGCATTGACTCCAGTTTCGCTAGGGTTTCTTGAAACCACACTTGGTTATATGGGACCTTGATGTTAATGGCAGTCACCTATATTTCTCCTCTTAATTTCAGCCCTTTATCTATGGTTGAATGGATAGCCGCTAGGTGGCAAATTGTTCCAGGAATGGCACACGGTAAGATGGGGTAGAAATCGGACTTGAGAAGTGCCATGGGGCAGGGCAGAAATGAATTCTTCGGAAGATAGGGTGAGAAAACTTGCTAGGCCACGTGGAGAAAAACCCTCCAACAAGCTTGACACAACTCAGACTTCACCAACAAAAGTAAGATTTAGCTCCTAGTTATTGTGGCACTGGACTAGGACAACAGGTCATGAGACCAAACACCATCATGGCAAGATGTACAACTGAATTCAATACAAATCTGTACATTTGTGAAAATAAATGTCCAAAAGTAAAAGTTAATTGCTGCAAAAATCCAACTGCTTCACCAAATCTTTTAGGGCAAGGAACCTGCAGCCATATTAAAGTACAATCTTATTTAAAAAATGGTTAATTCGTAATGCATCAGGGTAGATAGAGATGGGAAATAAATATTATCCACATCCCAAACAAAATAAATAAATGGCTTCCTTAATAACATTTCAAATTACCACACTATGGCTACTCTATAGATAGCAAGCAGCTGTTCCTTCGTAACTGAAAAAAAAGACAAATCTCAAAACAACTGTTTTGTATCCTTTTGTGGAGCAACAATCTTAACCCCACTAACATTCCAATGCATTACTTGCTCCATGGAGAACATGGTTGAGATGCTCTTTGGAATGCACAAGTATCAGCAAATTGCTCTTCATGTATCCCTGTGGAGCAGCACTGTGCAGGAAGATTGTCTTTCTCAGAGTAAATTAATAACTGTAATGAAGAGGTAACTGCTCAGTGGGGATTGGGATCACAGCCATTGAATTCTATGTGGACCCTATAGCTTTCAGAAGTGATCATGTTCCGTGCTAACTAGTTGATTTGTGAGGCCCAAAAATAATACAAATTTGCAGTTAGGGAGGCTTAACCTTCTGCCTTTTTGGAGCAACTTGAGTCTCTTAAATCTAATCCTTGGCTATTTGCCACTCAACAACAATTTGGGATGATTCTGTTAAGATCTGAGATGGAAATCTTTCCTGGGACTACCTGTGTCAGATTTAACACACATTTAGTTGGATTTTCAGTTTAGAACAGAAAAGCTTCCAAAGTCAAACTAAGGGAGAAGTGTCTTTCATAATATATATTACTTCATAGATTTGGGGATAATTTTACTTGAATACTAGCCTCAGGTGCAATTACAGGTTCTAAATTGGGTGAAAAGAGTTAATTAAGAAGCTTATAAACCCTACCAAGAACATTAAAGATTGCAAGGAGAGGACTATAAGAACATCTAATAATTAATTATTTGTAGCCATCTAACTTAAAATTAGAAAAGCAGCAGGAATTAATTCAAAGAAAAATATTTTTCGTTAGTTTCTCGGAAATGACTGAATAGAATACTTAACTGCATCATCAAAAACATAGGGCTGCATCTTACACTTTTTTTGAAAATTGTTGCTTCACGTTTTTTTTCCCATGAGGTCTATTGATATTGAAGATCACAAGAAATGAGAGTAGCAGTAGGCCATTTGGCCCATCTAGTCTGCTCCACATTGAATGAGATCATGGTTGATCTGATAATCCCCAGCCCACTTTCCACCTTTTCCCCATTACACCTGAACCCCTTACAGATCAAAAAAAACCATCTCAGACTTCAACATACTTTAAGACCCAACATTGACAACCTCCTGTGGTAAAGAATTCCAGAGATTCACAATCCTCTGAGACAGGAAATTGCATCTCAGCTCTGACTTAAATAGATGACCCATCACTCTGAGATTATGCCCTCTTGTCCTACACCAGAAATAACCTTTCTGCATCTACGCTGTCAAGCCCCCTAAGAATCTTGCATATTTCAGTAAGGTCTCCTCTTATTCTTCTAAACTTGAAAGAGTACAGGCCCAACCTCCTCAACCTCTCGTCATAAGAAAATCTCTCCATACCTGGAGTCAACCTAGTGAAACCTCTCTGGACCACATCCAATGATGGTATATTTTTTCTTAGATAAGAGGAAAAAACTGTTCACAATATTCTAGGTGTGTTCAAACTCGTGCCTTATATATTTTTAACTCTAGTCCTTTTAAAATAAATGTCAACATTCCATTTCGTTTCTTATTACCTGGTGAACTTGTATGCTATTGTTTCACTTCCTTGTTCAAGTCATTAATAACTGTTCTCAATAATTGTGGACCCAGCACTGATCCCTGCAGCACTTCAACTAGTTACAAGATGCCATCCTGAAAATGCACCCTGTCCCCGATCCCAACACTGTCTTCTTCTAGTTAGTCAATCCTCTATCCATGTTAAAATACTAAACCCAACAATCTTATCTTGTCAAGAAGTCTAATGCATGGTAACTCTTTATTCATTCACGGGATGAAGGCATCGCTGGCTAGGCAGCATTTATTGCCCATCCCTAATTGCGCAGAGGGCAGTTGAGAGTCAACCACATTGCTGCGGGTCTGGAGTCACATGTAGGCCAGACCATGTAAGGATGGCAGTTTCCTTCCCTAAAGGACATTAGTGAACCAGATGGGTTTTTCCCTTCAATCGGCAATGGATTAATGGTCATCTTTAGATCCATAATTCCAGATTTTTTTTATTGAATTCAGATTCCACCATCTGCCGTGGCAGGATTTGAACCTTATCAATCATGTGCTAGAAATCCAAATATAATAGATCCACTGATTCCCCTTTGTCTTTCCTGCTTGTTGCCTCTTCAAAGAATTCTAATCAATTTGTCAGGCATCATTTTCCCTTCATGTGCCATGCTGGATCTGCTCAATTATGTTACATGATAGCAAGCTATTATATCATTTATAATAAAGTGTAATGTTTTCCCAATAACAGATGTTAAGCTAACTAGCCTATACCGATGGGTTCTTTGTCTCCTTCCCTTTCTGAATAAAAGTAAGAGTGGCAGTTTTCCAACCCTTTGAGAATACTCCAGGAGTTAAGTTTCTTGGAAAATTACAACCAGTGCATCCATCAGAAAGCCTCACAGTACTCTAGGTGTGATCTCATCAATGCCTGTACATTTTTAGCAGGACAGGCCTACATTTAGAGTCCACTACCCTTGCAATAATAGGCCAACATTCAACTTGCCATCCTAAGTACTTTATGTATATGCATACTAATCTTTTGTGATTCAAACACCCAGATCCTTCTCTACCTCAGAAGCCTGTAATCTCTCCACTTAAATAATCTTTTTTACTATTCTTCTGAACAAAGTGGACTTTTGTGTTATGTTTCATGGTCGGTGTGTCAGTATACTTAAAGATGCATCCTTCTGGTATCAACATATTAATGTATGTGAACAGAAAGTATGAAGTTTTCACACTCCATCTTAACCTGGGCCACTTGAAATATAATACATTGATGAAAATGTTCTGCTCTTTGTAACTGAATAGCTTAATGGTAGTCTAAACACTGATATGCCAACGAATATATCTGTATATATTAGTGTACATTAGTAAATGTCTGTTGGATCTTTCAATACCACATTACCCACGTCTGAGTTTTTTCTGTTATTAGGGGTAACACAAACATTGCCACATCAGGTAAAGATATCCTACTGGAGGCAAGACACATATCAACTGGACAACATCACATTATAGACCAACTGACAAATTTTTGCCCACTCATTTAACCTACGCCTATCACTTTGCAGACTTTTTATAACCTCCTCACAACTTGCTTACTTACATTTCTTTTATATTGTCAGCAAATTTGGAGAATTCATGAGAATTCAACTTCTCTCATTTTCGAGGCATCGTGAGATACTTTTGTGTTCAACTGCAAGTGCTAAATTGGTGTCTCATCTGAGGGAAAGTACAGACGGCAATGTAGATCTCCCTCAATACTGCATGGAAGCATCAGCAAAGGTTGTGTGCATCAATCTGTAGGTTTCTAACTCATGTGAGGGCTCTATCACCAAATAGATGGACATTGAAATTATCGGCTTTTTGATTATGTTAGCTCAAATCATGCAATGAGGCAATTGGGGCTCTATAATTTGCTGGTGTCCTTGCCTTGAACGTAGAATAACAGCAGCAAAATTTCCCAGTGAGTGCTGTTCAATTGCTTCAACAGATTCTGGCTTCCACAGAAGCCTCCAAGGATAGAATGGACTGTAATACTCACAGCTAAGAACAGGCAAGGAAAAGCTAGACAGGCATGCAAGGAAGAAGAAAACCAAGAAAAGTGATAATTACAATGTTCAATTTTGATGATGAAACACAGAAGGAGATTCAAGTCGAGTTTAAACATTGCATGAACTGGTTGTGCTGTTCCATATGCCCCATTCCATTTGGCTACAATGCAGCTGGTCCCTTCATCTGAGTAGTTAATATGAGTCATAAACTGTAGATGCCCCAGAAATGAATCCTGTAGCACTCACTCATTACAATTTGCCAATTTAAAATGACATATTTATCCCGACATTTTACTTTCTGTTATTTAGCCAATCCACTACCCCCATCAATATAATTCCCAATACCATGAGCAGTAACTTCTGCAGTAACCTTTTATGTGACACTTATTGAATGTCATTTGGCAGGTTATTTATATCTTCTACATTAAAGTTTTTTAAAAGCAGTTATTGGTAGACATGAGTGGTGATCAATTACATACGTAATAACTTTTACTCCTTGTTCACTCAGCGCACCAAGAAGGTTAGAAGCCTTTTGTTCAATGCATTCCTTTGTGCATTTAGTAAAGTGATAAATCATTACAAACAAAAAAGGGAAAAGGTGAATCCCAAAGGATCATCCATTGAACCATATCCTTGGTTACGTACCTCCCAAGATAAATAGTATTCAACAAAATAACATCTGTTATCCAGCTTCTGAGAACCAACCCTCACCTTTTTTAGTACCTAGAAGAGGAAATTAAAGCGCACTCTAGAGCATACCTCTGGCAACCAAAACTCCAGCACCAGAAATACAGGATATAAGCTGACAGAAAAATTAGAATTAGGCTTGGTGTTCAACTCTTGACCCTGCCTTATGATTCTAATCATTCGCTTACCCCTTACAAATTGTGAATATGTTTAAAAAACTTATTTTATTAGTGGGTATGCATTTAAGAGTTGAAGAGCAATTTATGAACAGTAAATAACATTATTGAGCAAAATCCCTTTCACTTACAATGACTTGTGCAGCTATGCAGAATGATGTACACTATTTATACAAAGTTCCACTTACTGGGAAGGATTCTTATTCTTTTCCCAAAGATAGTCTCATTGACATTTTGATTTTTATCTCTGGGAATGCATTAAAGCTGGAAGATCATTTTAAAAAAAGGAACAGGAGTAAGCCATTCAGCCCCTCAAGCCTGATTCACCATTCAATAGGATCATGGTTGATCTGACATTCCTAATATCATAAGACCATAAGAAGTGAATGCAAAATGCTAGCTCATAATGATTTCTGAAAATACACCATCTCAAGTGCTAAACATTCAGTCTTAATCCCTAACCTCTTCCCAGGCCAATGTTTTTGATTTTAAAATCATAATTAAAATGAATCGTATTTGATGTTTTTCCTTGTTTATTCTGTTTTCTTCCATGTGTCTGGAGGCATAGACTCACAATAGTCTAATTCCAGTGCAGTAGACAGGTCACCAGTGCTTCATCCAAGTGCCTTTAGGCAAAACACAATCATGTCCTCACCTAATATACCTCAGGGGGAGGTGATGGCATAGTGGTAGTATCACTAGACTATTAATCCAGAAATTCAGCTAATGTTCTGGGGACCTGGTTCAAATCTTGCTATGGCAGATGTTGGAGTTTGAATTCAATAATAATCTGGAATTAAGAATCTCCTAGTGACCATGAAACAACCATTATTGGGGGAAAAACCCAGCTTTAATCATGCCCTTCAGGGAAGGAAATCTGCCATCCTTACATGGTTTGGCCTCCATGTGATTCCAGACTCACAGCAATATGGTTGACTTTGAAATGTCCTAGCAAGCCACTTAGTTCAACAACAACTAGGGACAGGCAATAAATGCTGGCCAGGCAGCAACACCTACATCACACAAATTAATAAAGAAAATTCCAGCACAGAGTAGGAGATCTGAATGATTCTTTTCTTCCGATGTGAACAGCATAATAAAACATCAATGATATTTCCTTTGTATTTCAAGAAAAAATTTGTGTCCTACAATGAATGAACTGCTGTCGGCATTGTATCAATATTGGTGTAACTTTATTCGCATTGTTAAGTGCAGGAAATTTCCTGACTGTTTCTCTCTGCCCTGGAAATGTTTGTATGACTAACAGATGCATGCTATGCACGAAAATGACTGATGAATAGAAACCACATGTTTGAAGCTCTACGGTCTTTTCTACTTCTTACCAACAATAAATATGTAAGTAATATTATACAATCACCTATGATATTTCCCAGAGCAACAGCATGAAAGCTCCTCCAGGACTAGCTAAATTAGCACAACATTGTGAATTTTCTAATAAAAGGTTCACATTAGTGCCAATATGTGTGTTCATTCCCTGCACCCAAAACTCATTAGAAGTGTAAATGCTTCCCAAACTTTCAAAGGCAAAATACAGCAGATGATGGACATCTGAAAGTTAAAAAACCAACTCATTTTAAAAGGGCTACCTGAAAATCATTCTCAACACAAAAACAAAAGCTTGTTTACTCCAGGGTATGTTCACCTTTTAAAAAGTTAAAAGACTTTCCAAGCTATGCAAAAGAAAGTACCAGAAAATCTCATATTCCAACAGTAAGGCCAAGGAAATGATTTGGCTGTTGTAAGGACATATTGTACAGGGCAGAATTGTTCTTAAGAAGTTTCTAGATAAGTATCACGGCATTGCTGCATTTGAGAATTACAATGAATGAAGAATTCTGATGAAACTTTGTTGGACACAATGATAACTTCAATCAACTAAGTTTGTCTGGTCACAATGAGCAGCGGGAACTCTGCCCTAGTCTATCACTGTCTATTTCCTTCAAGCACAGGCAGTGTTCTGCTCTTAAAGATTGTCCTTAAATTTATTCCTCCTGATCTTCTTTGGTCAATCCTCTTATTTTTCCATGTGATTATGTCCATTCTACTGCCACTCTGGCTGTTCATCAAGAAATGTAGCACAACTAGTCCTGTCTCTTGGGAGTAAGGTGATCCAACTAGATCAAGAGACAGTGGGTGAGCATTTAGGGGCAGTATTGACTGTATCTTCACTGATTTAAGGAACATTATGGAAGGACAAGTCAACAGCAACACGGGGCATACTTAAAAGAGAGCTGGCAATCTGACAAAGCTACAAAACAGGACTATTTGAGTGCGAAACAACAGAAAACAGCAGAAGCAGCAAGAAATGGACAGGTCTAAATGATTCCACAAGCAATGGATCAAATCTAAGCCTGTCACATCCTATCATGAAAAATGAACGAAAACGAAGTTGCTGGAAAAGCTCAGCAGGTCTGGCAGCATCTGTGAAGAAAAAAATTAGAGTTACCATTTCGGGTCCAGTGACCCTTCCTCAGAACCCTTCCATGAATGATAGTGGGCAATTAAACAACTCACTAGAGGACATGATCCACAAATATCCACAAATATCCTCAATGATTGAGGAACTCAGCACATCAGTGCAAAAGATAAAACCTAACCATTTGAAACAATCTTCAGCCAGCTGTCCTGTGCGGTTGATTCATCTCAGCCTTCTCCTGACGTCTTCAGCATCACAGATGCCAATTTGATTCACTCAACATGTTATCAGGGAACGGTCGGAGGCACTCGATACTGGAAAGACTATGGATCCTGACAACATTCTGGTGATAGTAGTGAACAGTAATGCTCCAGACTTGTTGTGCTTCTAGTTAAGTTGTTCAAGTACAGCTCCAACACTGGTATCCACCCAACAATGTGGAAAATTGCCCCACATATGTCCCGTACACAAAAACCAGGACAGATCCCCAACCCAGCCAATTACTGAACCACCAGATTTAGTTCAAACATGGACAAAAGAGCTGAATGCAAGAGGGGAGGTAAGAATGACTGCCCTTGACATCAAGTTCATATTTTGACTGAGTGTGGCATCAAGGAGCCTTAGGAAAACAAGAGACGTTGAGAAGCAGAAGAAAACTGATCAGAGTCATACCTAGTTCAAAGGAAGATGGCTGTCGTTGTTGGATGTCAGGTATCTCAGTTCGAAGGCATCTCTGCAGGAGTTCCACAAATTGTGCTCTAGGTTCAAACAGCTCTTGTTGCAGAATCGTGGCCTTTTTTCTAACAAAATGTCAGAAGTAGGAATATTTTCTGATGATTTTTCAGGGTTCAGCACCATTTGTAACTCCTCAGATGCTGAATCATTCCATGTGCAAAACTGGACAACATTCAGGTTTGGGCTGACAAGTGTCAAATAATATTCATGACACGCAAATGCCAGGCAATGACCATCACTAATAAGAGAGAATCTAATCATCACCCCTTGATTTTCAATGACTATTGTTGCTGAATCCTATCAACACCCTGGGAGTGACTATTGGCCAGATACTGAACTGGACTAACCATGAAAAGACTGTATCAGAAGATATATTTATTGATATCAGCTTGTTTGGCTCTTCAGTAAGGTCAGAAACCAAATATTACTGAGGTGAATCAGACCATTAAATTGGTGTTTAACAAGCTATAATCCTCCTGAATTGGTGACTTGCTGCTGCTCTGCAAGAAACTCACCATGACACTTGTCAAAAACATGAAAGATGATGTGAGATGCTCCTGATGTCAAGATAGACCTCGCTGGACTTCTCTCTGATTCTGTCACAAATCTGCCATTGCCCAAGTCACTCAGACTCCTACAAGATTCTGCCCAAGATTCAGGGCTGTGAGAATAAAGCTGCAGAATGGCACCACAACATAATGTTACTCAGACCAGACAGACCAGGAGTCCTCCGTTTGCATTGTAACCATTCAATGATTCTGCACTGCAGAGGGCATCCTGGATGACTGGACAGGAGGAATATTTGTCAAGCTGCCAAACAAGGGGAACTTCAGTGACTGCAACAACTGGAGAGGCATAACACTGCTGTCAACACCTGGCAAGGTCTTCAGCTCAGTGCAGCTCAACAGATTGAAAGAAGTAGACAGTACCTTTCCCAATGAACAGGGCAAGTTCCCAAGATGACAGGTCATCTGTAAGCAAATTTTCTGTTCAGGTGTTTCTTAGAGCTTAACATAGAGTATCAGAAGTAATCGTCATCAATTTAATAGATTTTAAGAAGCTTTCAATAACATCCATCATCAGTCATTTTGGTGCATCGCAAATCAGTACAGCATCTAGGTACAGTATATTAACATCCTCAGGTCTTTAAACTAGAACTCAAATTGCTGCTCTAAGACCAGAATGGGTACCATGAACTCCTTCCCCATCATGGTATCAGTACGCAAGACTGCATATTCGCCCCATTTCTTTCTTTTTGGATGTTGAATTATCCCTATCATTACAATTTTCTGTCAGGCCATATACAGATATAATATTTCAAAATAAAAGATTTACATATATATCTTCTTCTACTTATGAAATAACATGTGGACTTGGAGAATGATGTGCCAGTCAATAAATTGCATCCCATATCCAACGCAACCCCAAAAATAATGAATGTGGAAATGAATAGGATTATTGAAATGGTAAAGTAATTGCAAAAATGACAACCATTTGCAGACTCCTTTAAACACCCCTTTGTTAAACAAATCATTCATTTCAGAGTTAGGTTCTATTATGCAAGGGACATACACTGAACCAATATTCTAAAGTGCTCTTGCCTCGCTAAATATGCATGGTTAACAGAATAGGATTCAAGATTAATTGCACTTATAGCTGCAGCCATTTAGTTTCCATGTTGACCATAATGTTTCAGAACTACATTCACTTAAAGTATAAAGTAAATATTTCACTTATAATTACCTCTACACAGACAAAACAGACAACTTGACAAATGATGGCTGAATTGCAGAAAATTTATTTTAAAGTTTGTTTTTTGAAGCTCTATTTGAGTTCCACATCCATAAAATCTGGATTCAGATTTTTGGGGGTGAGGATGTATGTTAGGAGAATGTCTGAACTATCGGTGCTTAATGATGCATGTAAGTGTAGCTGGCTATGGTAAAGCTAACATTAATTGGTATGTAAAAGTAGTTCACTGAAAAGCCAACATAATCATACCTTTACGCTTAATAGAAAGCAGATGTTAATGTTACATCAATTCCCTTTGAATTGTAGTTACAAAATAATACAGCAATTTAATAACCTTGTTAAAGGTCTTGACACAGCAGACTACTTGAACTCACATACAGGTGTTAGATTTAAAGCCAGTCAAATACATGGGAATACAGGAATAGCATTAAATTCATTCCAAGGTACATAATACATTTTTATCCTTTGAAGACATCAACATCTCAATAGATGCCTCTATGCATCTGCTTTTCTGATCCTCAGAGTCTTGTTCAATGAAAGTCAACATGGTTTGTTCAATACAGTTGGAGTTCAAGCCATAAGCCCCAGTCTCTCCATGTCACTTGGAAGTCTTATTTTTTGGGAAACTATACAATATAGTGACTGCTCTGGTTCCTCAATGTGTCATGTTCACAGAAATAAAGAAAACAAACAACAATTGAGGTGGAAAATAGATGGAGCAGAAAAGACTGTATATCTCAACAGGGAGCTAAAATTCAGTGCAAGTCCAAGATGATGTTGTGCTGGCCATTAACAGAGGGAGGTAAGGGTGAGACTGGTTGAATGGGGAATTGGGCTTGGGTTGACTGGTACTACATTTGGATAACCTGATCACAGGCTGTCTGACCAGAAAGGAAATGGTTTGACTGACTCCTCTTGCCCTTTTTCCTTCTCCTCCTCATCTGCATGTGGTATATCTGATAATAGACTCTGTGCCTTTATGATGGGAAAGATTTTTCAAGATACAAAAGACTATAACAAATCTTGACACAGCCTTCACCAAGTACTGTAGGCTTCCCTGTGGAGTGGTCCAGCCAGCATAAAGCATTCCTTCAGCACCTCAATGGATTGATCAATTGCAGTCTACTTGATAATATGATCTTGAGTAGTTTTGTCCAATAGCCATTCTAGTGTTTTGTTCACTGAGCTTAGATGCATCCCCTGTAAAGCAAGTGTGTGCAAGCAATGGCACAATGTAGCACAAGGGAGCCGACTATCCCTCTGAAGCCACATGCACATGCCTCCAGCGAATCCTTCTCTCTGCATATAGTGCAGCAGCCTCTTCCATACAATCTTGGGTTGTAAACTGCAAAGTGTTAGAAACTCTCTTTATTCCAGACCGGATAGAGGTAGCTTAGAAGATTTTATTGTTTTTGGAGATACAGGCAGTGTTAAGACCATAAGACCATAAGACATAGGAGCAGAAATTAGGCCATTCGGCCCATCGAGTCTGCTCCGCCATTCAATCATGGCTGATAAGTTCCTCAACCCCATTCTCCTGCTTTCTCCCCGTAACCCTCGATCCCCCTGATAATCAAGAACCTATCTATCTCAGTCTTAAATGTACTCAATGACCTGGCCTCCACAGCCTTTTGTGGCAGTGAATTCCATAGATTTACCACTCTCTGGCTGAAGAAGTTTCTCATTATCTCCATTCTAAAAGGTCTTCTCTTTACTCCATGCTTTCGTTCTATGCTTTTGTTCTTCTTACCAAAGTGCATGACCTCACACTTTCCAACGTTATACTCTATCTGCCACTTCTTTGCCCACTCTCCTAACCTGTCCAAGTCCTTCTGCAGCCTCGTCACCTCCTCAACACTACCTGTCCCTCAACCCATATTTGTATCTTCTGCAAACTTAGCCAGAATGCCCACAGTTCCTTCATCTAGTTCATTAATGTACAAAGTGAAGAGTTGTGGTCCCAGCACCGACCCTTGCAGAGCACCACTCATCACCGACTGCCATCCCGAGAATGACCCTTTTATCCCCACTCTCTGCTTTCTGCCAGGCAGCCAATCTTCTATCCATGCTAGCACCTTGCCCCTAACACCGTGGGCCCTTATCTTACTCAGCAACCTCCTACGCGGCACCTTATCAAAGGCCTTCTTGAAGTCCAGGCAGATAACATCCATTGGCTCTCCTTGGTTTACCCTGCTCATTACTTCCTCAAAGAATTCTAGCAGATTTGTCAGGCATGACCTCTCCTTGATGAAACCGTGCCGACTTTGCCCTATTTTACTATACACTTCCAAATATTCAGAAATCTCATCCTTTACAATGGACTCCAAAGTGTTCTGTAGCTACTGATCAGCCCTTAATAGGTGGCAGATTTCAGTAAGTACCTCTTTAATGAAATGCATCACTCTTTGCTGATGTTACGATAAAAGCATCTCCCTGTGAGGATCCTAGGTAAATATGTCCTTCTGCTGAGGCCAACACCATCCACCTCCCCCCGACTCTTTCTCGGAACATCTTCCTCCTCTGTGTTGTCTCCATTCATTAACTCTGTCATGATAAGCAGGAGATAGATGAAATTGTCCCCATCATTTTAGAATGCCTTACAAAATAAACAAGCAATTTAACATTTCAAATGTAAAATTACGCTCACAAGGGCTAACTTCTCTCATGGATCATAGGTCAATTTATTAATTTAGAGATTCTATGATTCTATGAAATGCTTCTCTCTTAATTGCTGTAACATTAGTGAACAAAGACTTAAAGTGTTACCATATTCATAAAAACATCTTTGACCAGCCTTTTGCTTTCATCAGGAACATCTGGTAATATTGAAATTTTAGAAGATTATGCATTACCTTCTGCTGTCAGAGTCTACACCAAATATCAGATACACAGTTTGCAAAAAGTACAATAACTTAGATTAAATATTGTAGATTTTAGTTTTAGATTTTATTGTCGTGTGTACTGAAGTACAGGAATATAGGAGTACAGTGAATGTGTACAAAGTCACCATTCTCTGGCGCCATCTTAAGATACAAAATACAGAACCAGAATTTTTAAAAAAGAGAAGAAATAAAAGAAACAAAGCCAAAAGAAAAGCATCCAGATCTTAAAGTCCTTATCCAAAAGAAAGGGAAAAAGCCCAGATTTCAATAGTTTTGAACAATTTCAGACCATATCTCATCTGTACAGGCACTTCACAGCCTTCTGGAGTCAACATTGATTTCAACAATTTCAGGCCATAATCTCAATCTCAGTTTGTTGCCTTTTTGACACTTGTGCAGTTTTTCCCCTTATTTTTGCCTGAGGTAGTAGTACAACTGTTATAGGCACTATTTTTGTGCATGTTTGTTTGGCCACGGAGGATTAATCTCCCGTCATTGAATCTCTCCAGCCTTTCGCCTAACACAGATTTTCCTTTTATCCTTCTTCCATCCACAACCTACTCAAAACCTATTACATTTCAGTGACCTGAAATATTGGTCCGAATAGAGTCATAGAGATGTACAGCACAGAAATAAACCCTTCGGTCCAACTCATCCACGCCAATGAGATATCCTAGATAAATCTAGTCCCATTTGGCCCATATCCCTCTAAACCCTTCCTAATCATAAACTCATCGAGATGCCTGAAAAGTCATGCTGCTGAAGTATTATCAATTCTGGTTCCAGTTCCATGTGATCTGATGTCACAATGAGATGATTTATTTTACGCATGCTTTGTAGCTATTCCTAGAGTAAAGGTATAATTAACCCTTCACTGTATAAATAGTGCCAAATCCCTGACATCAATCAATGTCATTGGCTCCTCTTGTACTATGTTTTCACATACTTAAGAAGCTATAAGTTAGGACAAATATTAACAGTACACATTAGACTTTCCACAATAATAGCACCTGTGTTGGACTTTACTTTAGAGAACAGGCATTTGGAAAATATATATACATAATATATGTGTGTGTCTTTAGTTTAGTATTCTAGTGAAAATACAGTTATGATCCCCATAGAGACCAGTAATTTTTTAAGAAGAGATTTCCTATCAATCAATGGAAATAACTGAGAAATAAGATATAACATTTTAAGACTTATACTGTAACAAACAAACTGAAATCAAATATTAGCAGGCAATTGACACGGTAAAGTACGTAATAGGTACTTTTGCATTAACTAACTAATGTAGTAATGAAGTATCTTACAACAGCCCTCAATATATTTACATTTCTAGCGGTGAAGCATTGCAGGAACTAGTCAAGAAGTTATTCCCACTCAACAAAGGTTCATTTCTCCCTTTTGTACCTGGTGGAACACTTCAATACATTTCAAAAGTTGTTCTACTCATCTTGAGCCTTCTAGGTCTAACTTTTACCAAAAAGGGATCCATTCAGAAATCCCTTATCTCCAAAAGCCCTGTTACCCCTCTCTCTATTCAAACAGAAAACAAACATTCTGCTTGCTAACTCAAACTAGGTCTTCTCTACTGTTCACAACCGTAGCTGCTTTGCTCCACCACAGAGCAATAGTTTCTTTTGTCTCTCCCTGTGTCTCAAAAAGAAGCCGTCCTACATGTGAAAGCTGTCACTTGATATTTCAGCATGTTTTTGTTTAAGTCTTTTTCCTGATTACGTCAATCTGTCTTGGAGAAAATGTGTGACCTCACAATTCCCCTTTCCAGAATGTTCTATTTCACTTTAAGTTAAAGGAAACACTAAGTGTCTGTAAAGCCCAGCATTCATAATTATTCATGTCGTTGTAACAATACATGACAACATGCTGTGGTCTTTTGTGCTCACCTTAGGTTTGACAGAGTGGAGGTAGACTTTGGTACAGAAAAATTTCAAGTGTAAATATTTTTAGTTTTACACACTATTGGATGAAAAACCACAAGAAACCAAAATACTCAGAAAATTACTGGTAAAAATGATAATACTGTGTTAATTTTTGGAAATTTCCAGCAAGATTGCAACAGCCTTGTGAAAGTCATTAGCGTCTTAATTATTGTACTATCATTGGTTCCTTTAAGAGCTCCTTTTCCATGTTCAATATTCTGGTCATATTGGATGCACCTTGAATACTTTCAGGATGTGAAAGAAAAAAAACACAACTATTTCCACCATTTTTATAGATCAGTTATCTACTTTTGCACAGTATCCCTCTGTCCTTTTTTTTGTTTAGAAATATAAATTTATTCACATTTACAGCACAGAAGGAAGCCACTTTGCCCATTGTGTCCATGCCAGTAAACAAAAATATGACAGCAATAGATTCATTCACAGAGTCATACAGCATGGAAACAGACCCTTCAGTCCAACCAGGCCATACCGTCCAGACATCCCAATCTGACCTAGTCCCATTTGCCAGCATCTGGCCCATATTCCTCCAAACTCTTTCTATTCATGACCCCATCCAGACGCCTTTTAAATGTTGCAATTGTACCCGCCTCCACGACCTTCTCTGGCAGCTCGTTCCATACATGTACCTCCCTCTGCATGAAAATTTTGCCCCTCAGGTCCTTTTTATATCTTTCCCTTCTCAATTTAAACCTATGCCCTCTAGTTTAGGACTCCCCTACCCTGGGAAACAGACCGTGGCTATTCATCCTATCTATGCCCCTCATGATTTTATAAACCTCTGTAAAGTCACCACTCAGCCTATGACACTCCGGAGAAGAAAAACCCAGCCTTTTCAGCCTCTCCCTATAGCTCAAATTCTCCATTCCCGGCAACAACTTTGTAAATCTTTTCTGAACCCTTTCAAGTTTCAACATCTTTCCTATAGCAGGGAGACAAGAATTGAATGCAGTATTCCAAAAGTGGCCTCACCAATGTCCTGCGCAGCTGCAACATGACATCCCAACTCCTATACTCAATGGACTGACCAATGAAGCCAAGTGTACTGAATGCTTTCTTCACCATCCTGCCTACCTGCGACTCCACTTTCGAGGAACTATGCACTTGGATAGTTGGCATTCTACAGCCAAGCCTCACCACATCATCATGGCACATCTCTCACACACTTTGAATATAATTATCCAAGTCAATGCTGCTGTTTGGAGTGCACCAGCAGCTTTCAATGTAATGCTGCTGCCGAGTCGCTTTGCAAGCAGTGTTAGGACCCAATACATGCTTCGGAACAGGGTTTATCTCAGGGCTGTTTGCTGTCTCCCTTTGTGCTCATACCCTTCACACCCACTTGGATGCTCGCAACATCTCTGGCTTGCCTTGCCTTTTTTGGGCTGTGTCACCTAATTCAGAATTTACAGACTAAAGTACTTCTGTCTTGTGTTGGTGTTTAGCATAGACACAAATCCAGGCAGCAGTGATCAAGGGACAGACATGTTGCCAAGTGTGTTAAATCAATGTCATGTCTCCAGCATGTGTGTCAGTGGTTTATACAGCAAACACACTGCATGTTCTTCAACCAAGTGACTATGTCTCAAAGTCTTAGGGGAGTAGTCCCATGGCCAAGTCAATGGGGATTGTCGGTCAGCCATTCGACCAGTCGGTCAAGGGCAGCATCAAATCTGAGTTCAGGGTCTTGGGTACAGTCAGGTGGCCACTTCAAGTGTACAATTAGTCAGAAAATTTACTCAAGCAGACTGAGGGAAACCCTCAAGAAAATCGACAAAATTAATATTTAGCAGATTTTTGGTCAAGTTCGTCCCACTGCTTCCTGATTGATCAAATACCAGCAAGAAGCTGAGAAAATGATCAAGGGAAGTATGAAGTGTCAGAGGAACTCACCAGAAGAGGAATGTTAAGACAGCAGCACTGTTTAAAACTGGAGGAAAGCACGGAATGAGAACGACATTCTTTTACCAGAAAGACATATTCCGCAAGCGATGGGTAATACAGTCATAATGAATTCTATCCAGCATACTAAAGAGCCTTGGCATAATCGATTATTATCTTTTCTATCAGAGAACACAATGTAACAAGAAAGAAGACCTATTGAAGGATCAAAGGACTTCCTGTTATGCAAGGTGAGACAGTCAAACTGGATCATTTTTAAGCCATTACATGTTTTTGTAATTATAGCATAAAGTTTAGTTCTCTTATAATTCTCACACACCTGAAGAAATATTTAATTGAAAACTCAGTATCTAACTGGACCAATATATTCTTGTGAATGATAACATGCCATTGGGCAAAAATGAAACACTTCTCAGGTTGATCAACAGTTATCTTGGGTGACTTATTAAGATATCACAATCTATCTCTAATTTGTGCTCAATTTCTTGTCCTTAGCCATGTAGCACCAGGGACAGTACAATGGCTTCAATGTGCCTGTGTGACAGAATAGAGGAAAATCATGTCAGTACTGCCAATTTTTACCTCTTTCCACTGACATCTGCTGGAATGTGTGCAGTTTGACTAGAAGCTCCTCTAAAGGTAACCTGCTAGTGCTCACTATTGCAGCTTATACAATAGCCACTTGATCAGAAACTGAAGCCAAGAATATGAACCTCTATATAGGTCAATTTTGCCATGACAGATAGAAGAGAAAATCAATTGATCAATAGAAAACTGCAACAGAAGAATATTTTAAAATTCATTTTAATACATGTCAGTGAAAGTTTCCCAAACTGGGCTACCACAATTTTTAAAAGATTCAGATAAAATGAATACAACTCTTTCAAAATTTGTAAACACTAGAATAAATCTCCACTTGAAATGAATACTGCAAAAACTCATAGTAAAAGTATATTTGTCAGCAAGTTGTTAATCACCTGTAAAATATCATAGATTTAATTTTTAGATGTAACTCAATACTACTTGTCTTAACACACCAAAAAACGTTGCTCAAAGAAAACATAGGCAAATATAACACATGCTTGATTAATGTTCCGTGTACAGTTCAGGCTTTACAGTTCCTGTAATCTGAAACAAAAAGCTTAATCAGTAATATTCACACTATGGTGAGCAGTTGCAGACAGATTCTCAGTCTTCGAAGCAGCATTTCACTTTCCAACACTTCTTAACCAAATTTCTATTTTTTAATCCCATTATAAAATGGCCACCTTCTGATGGCCTTATTGATGTCCACCTAGGGTCTCATTCTGTTTCTGCCATTATTTCACCCATGGCAACGGAAGACCATTTCAAGCGAGTAGCAAGGTAGCTTTTGCTGTTCAGGAAGTAATTGGGCAATAATTGGGAGGCACCATCTATGGGGGTTCTCTTTGTCTATTAGAGGCCATTTCCCGTAAGCTTTACCATCCCTATTACACATGTAGTCCCCTGGTTTCTCAAACCTCGTTCCCACCCCAAACCACTTGCCCGAACTGGCTGGGACCTGCCAGCCAGCCACGACCAATACTCTGGGACTTAGTTATCAGTAAAGGCTCCACAAAGTTCTCTTATTCAAGGACTGGCCAATACTCGAACCTGGCACTTCTGGGATAGAGCTGCCTGCTGGCCAGCTCTGTAGACAGAAATTTCACCCTAAAACAATTAATGCTGCTTCCAGCATAAAATGGGTGTGCGGCAATTGGCTTCTGGATGGACAGATTCAGCACTGACTTTTCAATCGTGTAGGATACCATGCCCCATAAAAGTCCAGACTAGAGATGCTATAGTTCAAATATAATTTTTGCTTTTTCTACAGGAAACCTATTCAAACTCTGATTTCATTATTGCAGGGTCGAGGATTGGAGAAAATGAGGCAGGGGTTTTGCTTTAATTTGCTATACAGTATTCCAATTGGGAAATGTAAGTTCAAGATTTTAGTTCAGGAGATGAGTGTTGGTTTGAGTGCACCCTGGCATTATACAGCCTCCCAGTACTCACTGTTTACACTCATTGCGAAGACTGACCCATTGGGTGAAGCGTTCAGGATAACCAATGCTCATAGAACTGTAGTCCACAAAGTCAATGCTTTCACAAAAGATCAGCAAACAAGAGGAGTCAAAATGTTTAAAATCATTTTTAATGGTAGAATCTTCAAATGTGAAATAATATGATAATAAGAAAAATAAGTGTGGTGAGTTGCACAGCTCACACCTGTTCCTGGAGCTAGTGTTTTGATCTCTTTTGATCTGTAGCGATGTGTACAGTGAAAAGATAATGTTTATCATTTTACTTGCAGCTCGAAGTCTGGTTTAAGTCATGCACTGGAAGTAGTTTCAAGTAAGCGTTTTTCCACAGATAGTTCTGTTCTTTGTGCTAAAAGCTGTGATGTATATGAAGTCTCTGGAGACCATGGGAACGTGAAGGAGGAACCTGTGGAAAGTAAGCCATGTAACCAGAGATTGATCCCGCTGACTTGTCCTCAGAATGGCCTGGTATAGAGTAACTGAACAGCGACATATTACAGGATATTACTGCATTTTTTTTGTTACGGCTGAGATATGAACAGTGAACAACAAAACAAACATAGAAGTGTTATTGTGGTTGCTGAAGTAGATTTTACAAACCTATCATGTGAAGTGTATTTACCACATTGTCCTCCTCAAATCCTGCAAATGGGGATGGTCCAGCCACAGAATGTAATCCTGGTCAGATGTTTATAATGTCCACAAGCCAATAGCATTATCTAACCACCAGCACTCCATCAGTATGTCCCTAGGACAAAAGGCATGGCAATGGGTGGGGGTAGAGGGGGCTTTGACTTCAATCCAGGTGGCCTTCTTCACAAGGAGAGAAGCAGTGTCCGGAGGACCCCAGTCAGAGATGAAACTGTACATGGGAACTCTTAGTTAGGAAACTCCACTTAGGAAACTCAGGATGTGGCCAGGTCCTCCACCCAAAACCTGCCTGCCCCTTCATACCCTTGAAAGTACAAAATGAGGAGGGTCATCCAGCCTTTGAGGCACAAGTGCCCCTGAAGTTGACCCACCAAAACTCCAGGGCCAATGAGCTCAACAGCTGAGCAGGTTCCCTCCATCTCAGCTGTGAAACCAGAGTACACTAAGATACAATGGGATAGAAAGAAAGAAAAAAAACATATTGAGGTCCCTTTGGGTGGCACAGGTGAAAAAGGCTTGTACACTTTCTGTTTATGCATAAATGTTCCTGATGTTAACTTTCATGCGTTTGTGAGTCTCTTTGTATAAGCACTAAATGCATTTTCATACCATCCAGCAGCACTTCAAAGTCACAGCCAAGACTTCATGGTCGGATGCATGCACTGACAGCTTACTGCACCATCTTGAAGAAGGGGGAGCAATGTTTACACAAGCCATTGCGTCATGGTGACACCTTTGACACCTCCTCATTCCACACCCTTAATGGTTGGTTCACTCTATGTGCAAAGGTATAGCTATCAGAGTTGTCCAGCAGTGACTGGACAGGGAGGTCCAACGCACTGAGAAGGTCAATGCTGTAGGATGATGAGGAACTAGGCAGCCTGGGTGGCTGTGTGCTTTACTTTGCATGAGCCTGTGACCAATGTTCTTTCCCATAAAAGGCCCACTCATCATTCTTTGCCACAGTCCCCGCTTTCAGAGGTTGACTGTTCTCTAAATGTGGGTCGCAGCCATTTCTTCCCCGTCACACATCAGCATCTAATAGCCTGGCTGTAAACTTTCAATCAGCATAAATGAGTACATTTTCTATGTCAATGCTTCTGCCAATCAGAGTCCACTTGCCAACCAATCAGCACTCTCCTCTCATGCACGATAAACATTGGTTTGCCCCTTGAATTTGTATTCTTGCAAAATGTCTTGATGAATGTGAGACAAATTTTTGACAGACTATGTCTTTTTTCAGCAATACTCAAGTTCCGTATTACAAAGCATGTTATAAAATAGCTTGGATGGAGGAAATTTAATTGTGTCCAAAAGATTACCTAGGTAAGTGAACCCATTTTTTAAAATGTTTAATTCTTGTTTTACAATGCATCCTCACTTAATGATTGCGGAACATCATGGAGAAAGAATGCTGAATACTCTGGCAGCGATCTAGGTGTTTCAAAATCATGAATGTGCTCTCATTAATATGCAGACTCATTTGTATTTCCAACATGCCAACAGGTAATGGTAGTATAGTACTCTTATTGGCCTAGTCGTCTGGAGACATGAATTCAAATCCCAACACAGTTGCTGACAAATTTAAATTAGTTAATTAATAAATAGGAAATAAGAAGTTAATTTCTTCATGGCTGATCATAAAAATATTGTTGCAACATCTGGTTCACTTGTCTCCTTTATGGAAGCAAATCTGCCATCCTTACCTGGTCTGGCACATGGAATCCCAGACCTACAGCAATGAAATTGGCTCTTAACTGCCCTAAATGCCTTAGCAAGCTACTCAGTTGTACAAAACAGACACAGAAAAGTTGATTTAGAATACAAGTGGATGGACCATGTACAGACATTGGAAATGGAAAAAGCAGACCCTGACAAGTGGACCCTGCAAAGTCCTTCTCAATAATTCTGGGGACATTTGCCAAAATTGTGAGAGAAGTCTCAGAGACTAGTCAAGTAATAGACTGAGTAGGCATAATCACTGAAGCATATAAAGCCAATTCATCACAATTCCTATGTACGCGCAGTAGAACAGATCCACTAGTGGTGGTCACATGGCAGTATATAGTCAGCACAGAGTGACCCTACTCATCCTCAAAAATAAATCCCTATGCCTTGAAGTCTCATGACATCAGGTCAAACTTGGGCAATTAAGCCTCTTGCTGAATATCAGTTACCATGCTTCCTCTGTCAAGGGATTGAGAGTAACAATACATTCAGGGCAAGGGACTTCAATGAATCACAAAGTCATACAGATGTACATCAGAGAAACAGACCCTTTGGTCCAACTCGTCCATACCAATCAGACATCCTAATTTAATCGTCTACGGTTCTGTTGGTCATTAGCATTGTATTGATGAAGTTAGACAAGTACTGAAGAATATATCTGTCAGCCTGGGCTTTGGTAGATGGAGAGTGAAACAACAAGGTGGATAAATTGATGACATCATCAGAGCATCAGTTTGATCTCTCATTTATAATTGAAAAACGTTACTTCCAATTCCCACCCTGTTCTCAAATTCACCTAGACCATCTCTTCCTCGACATCTCTGTTTCTATTTCTGGGGTTTGGCTGGCCACCAAAATCCATTACAAACCCACCCACTCCCACAGTTACCTCAACTATACATCCTCATATCCTGTTTCCTGTAAGAACTCCATCTCATTCTCCCAGTTTTGCCTTCTCTGTTGTATCTGTTCTAATGATACCACCTTCCGCAAGGGCTTCAGGCATGTCCATCTTTTCCCTCAACCAAAGATTCCCTGTTTCCGGTTGATGAGACACTTAGCCATGTCTGACCCATCTCCCCCACTTCTGCCCTCAGCCCTTCTCTTCACTCCTACAATAATGATAGGGTACCCCTGGTCCTCACTTATCACCCACGAGGCACCATAACAAAAGGATCCTTAGCTGCCATTTCTGCCACCTCCAGCAGATGGTTATGACCAAATGCATATTGCCCTCACTTACCTTGTCAGTATTTCTCAGGGACCGTTCCCTCTGGGACACCCTGGACTACTTCTTCTCTGCTCCTAACATCTCCCCGCACTCCCACAGCACCTTCCCATGCGATCAGAAAAGGGATAACAACTGTCTAATACCTCCTCCCTCTTCAATATCCAAGGCCCCAGACATACCTTGCACTGAAGCTGCACATCGTTCAATCTAGCCTACTATATTTGCTGCTCACAGTGTGGTCTCCTCTACATTAGATTTAATGAAATACAGACTGAACGACCACTTTTCAGAACACCTACGTTCTGTCCGACCATTTCAACTCACCAATGTGTTCCCACACCAACATTTCTGTCACAGCCCTGCTACAATGTTCCGAGTCTCAGCACAAGTTCAAAGAACAACATCTCATTTTCTGCTTGGGGACCCTGTAGCATCTATGACTCAACATCAGGTCCAGTAAATTTAAAGCCTGGCTCCATCCTTCCATGTATTTTTATCCAGCCCATCACCTGGATCCTGTCATGACATGGGTTGCTTTCAGCACAGCCTACCCATTCTCTCCTATTCTTACCTCTTGTTGTCATTTATTCAGCTTCTCTTCTGTCCTGGCTATAAATAGTCCCATTTTCTGCCTACCCCTTGCATACCTCTCTCTCTGTCTCTGTCTCTGGGCTCTGTGTCCACCTATCTGTTCACCTCTCTTCCAACCTTCCCCCACCTAAACTCATATTCACCATAAATTTCACTTTCTCTTAGCTGCTAATAGTTCGAATGAAAGGTTACCAGACTTGATACGTTAACTCTGCTTTCTCCCCATTGATGCTGCCAGACCTGCTGAGTTTCCCCAGCAATCTCTGTTTTCCTTTTAGATAAATAAAAATACTTGGTCTTACCCAATCACCTGACACTGATGCATCTGTCCATAACAACAGATGCGACCACCACACAATCCTTGATGACAAAATCCCAAATTCAAACCGAGAACATCCTCCACCAAATTGTGCGGCACAACCACTCTGAAAATGGGATAGATTCAGAATAGATCTGGCAGCTCAAAACTGGGCATCCATGAGGTGCTGTGATCCTTCAGTAGAAGTGTAGTTACAACACTGGCATCTGTTGTGATGTCTCACATCTAGTTTGCAGTATACCTTTAAGAGACATGCTCATGATATCATCATTATATCATAGCATGTCACATGATGTTATAAAGATCTTGGATTGCATCTTAACTGGGGTGTGATACACTGATGGAAGCGTGCTACTGTTTGCAAATAAATAGCTTAGTAATAGCCGAGATACTGAAGAGCTTCTGACTATGATAAGTGTATATACCAAGAGCTGTAATAAATGTTTGTTGAATATTCCAGCACTACATTACAACATCTAGTTTTTATGTTATGGAATCTAACATAAGTATTGTGGGATATGTTCTGAAGAAGAGTCATATCAAACTCAATATATGAACTCTGCTTCTCTCTCCACAGATGCTGTCAGACCTGCTGGATTTCTCTAGCATTCTCATTGCCCAGGATTATCTTGTCCAAAAGAAGAAGGCAGATTTGATTAAATATGGCATCAGGTGCCTTTGTACAATTAAAGTCATTGGGACTAAGGAGAAAACTCTCCACTCGCTGGAGTTATATGTGGTACAAAGGAAGATCTCAGCCTTAAGACATCACTGCAGGAGTTCCACAGGGTGGTGTCCCAAGTTCAGTCATCTCCAGCAGTTTACTAACTTGTATATAAAGGCAATTCTTGAGACATCTGAAGGTTTCAGTGTACCAGTAATCTATTCCGCTGTGCTTCCACTTTGTAACTGACTTCAAGTTAAATCTCACTACGTATCAATGGGCCATAAATCAGTGTTCCATTGATTAACTTTGGCCCTCACAAATTTATCCTTGGGGAAAGTAATGAAAAAATGGTCCAGACATACAATATATTTCTGATCTGTTTGATGTGGCTGGGCATTACAAGTTATTAGATTTGACATCATTGCTTTTGCTTCAAATAATCCAATAATAACAAAAGTTCAAGATAGCCTTTTCTGAATACTCAATGACAAAATCAGCCCTGACCTTGAAATGGTTCTAAAATTAGGTTACAAGAAAGCTATTTAGAAGTGAAATTACTGTTTATTAATTCCAAAATAATAAGTCAATTAGTTTGTATTTTAGGAAGCAATTGTCTTTGTTTTGCACGAAATATATTCTAACTCATCACAGTAATATGAGAGTAGACTTGATCTAAGTGAATTAAAACTGAAAGAACTGCGGATGCTGTAAATCAGAAATAAAAACCCAAGTTGCTGGAAAAGCTCAACGGGTCTGACAGCATCTGTGAGGAGAAATCAGAGTTAATATTTCGGGTTCAGTGATCCTTCATCAGCACATAGCATTCTGACGGAGGCTAACTGGACCCGAAACGTTAATTCTGATTTCTCTTCACAGATGCTACCAGACCTGCTGAGCTTTTTCAGCAACTTCTTTTTTAATCCAAGTGAAATTTGTCAACTGGTTTGAAAGGTTGTCTACATAAAATCATTCATGAAAATCAGACAGAGGTTCACAATAGTTGCATGGCATATTAATGGACAGTATTATTCACTGACATACAGGAAATTCTAAAGATGGCAGGACATGTCCTGACTCATCAAGTATCAATTTTCTGATCAATGACGAGGCCAAACAATCAGGCCTGCTTTCTTGCACACAATGAAACCCTATTCTCTGTCATGGTCTTAGAAAAAGAAAACTTGCCTTTTTTATAGGTGACTTTAGAAATATCATTTACCATATCCATATATTTACAATTAAAAATATAGGAAATAGTTCACACAGTCATACAAAAAATAAATGTAAAACTGACAAAAATATATATTTATGTGTATTGCCTTATTTTGAGAACACATGAATGAAAATTGTTCAGAGAAATTGATTAATTCTATCACGTCCATCTTACAAATTTTATTTCAGATCATTTTTGCAGCTGTTATACACAAGAGATGTAGCTGTTACGGGGCTTTCTGACACCCAAAGATTTAAGGGCAACATACTTTTCTGGCCAGTACAGAACTGTTCACAAAAACCTCCTTTAATTCACCCAACTGATAAAGTGGGCCATCGACAGTACTAAAAGTGTAGGTGTACCTTATTCATTTGCAGTGCATCTGTATGTACTATAAACTTTGTTCACAAACTATTTGTCCTTTTTCAAGCAGACACAGTAGTATAATCTCATAGGGAATGTTTATTGCGGGTGGTACAAATGTACAAATCTGAAATAACCCTAAAGGAGCTGTTTTAGATTAACAAACTTGGTTTTTATGCATAACAATCCTTGGAATCAAATTGAACTTATCTGCATGTGGAAGTATTCCTAATTTTCCCACCGAACAGAGGGGTTCTGTTATATTTCAAAAGGAAGTTGTGAAGCAAATGATTGCCAGCACTTAAAGTAACAGAAAGATGATGTGTCTTCAAAACTTGATGAAAACAGTAAGAGTACAGTGTTGATTTATTCTATAACATGTAACATGTTAAATAATCAGGCAAAATACATTAACTCTAACCTTACTAAATCCCAAACTACCATTACAATTGCCAATAAATGTTAAACTTGCACACTATGCATTTATTTCCACTCTTGTCTCCTGAAGGCACAGACTAATGAGTATGCACATTTCCACGGATAGTAGGAGCATCTGTTACCTCACCAAGATGGCCAATTCTCATGTGCGAGCCAAGACAGTGAGCACTGACAGATTGTTCGATTATCATTTGATCTTTGACAGAGTGGAGAACATTTCAGCTGAGCCCAATTCCTCAGTTCTGAGGAAGGGTCACCAGACCCGAAACATTAACTCTGTTTTCCCTTTCACAGATGCTGCCAGACCTGCTGAGCTTCTCCAGCAACTTTGTTTTTGTTCCCAATCCTATGTTTATCTGATGTTCACATAGACTTTAAAGTGGCATTTCTCTTTTACCCCATTCCTCACTCCTTTCCTCTATGGAGTCATTGATATTGAACCTTGGTTGCAAGGTGAGCCCTCTGCCGCTCTTGCGAATTGTAAAGTATTTCTGCGCTCCCTCTGTAAAGTTTCTGACAAATTGTCAGCTACCAAAGTGTAACATGCAAACAAATGCAATATCTGGTGATACTTGTTTAATAATTGTGAGATCACTCAACTTGCCTCACCTAAACTCAAGATTTACGATCCCACAGTTTGAAAACCTATGCTATAAGACCTTGATTTTTTTGCTGAAGCACAGTTTTACGGGAATCAGGCACCTTCTAATGCCTCATCAAAGGGAACATGCTGATTCGGAAACTTTTGCAACTGAGTCTTTGCAGTCTACTTAACCATAGGTATGAGGCATGAAATCAGTTAAACCAAGATCAACACCCATTCTTCATTACGTATGGCATTAATGGGCTGTGATTAGGCGCAGGAACCCTGATAATTTTGCATATATCTAATCCAGGGAGTATCAAACCTTTGATGTAACTCAAATCTTTGCATTCATATCAGGCTGTAGATTGAATCTGAAGGCTTCCCAGTCAGCATGTTGACTTATACTTTGGTAAACCAACTGAGTCACTGTGTAATTTAGGTGAAGTTAGATTTTCTGGAGTTTCCTAAGAGTGAAAAGTAAGGTAGTGGACAGGTTTAGGAAATTTAGGACCAAGAAAGCTGAAGGCAGGGAAACAAGTGATGGAGCAAAATAGGTTGTGAATGCTCAAGAAAACAGAGTTCTAGGGTTTGGCAGAGATAACAAAGATTTGGTGAATTTCTAAAGTGCATCTTGCAGATGGTGACCACTGCTGCTTTTAAGTGTTGGTGGTGGAGAGAGTGAATGCTCATCAAAGTGGTGCCAATCAAACACTAATGGTATAATGCTTTTCTTGAGTGTCGATGGAGCTGCACCTATCCAGGCAAGTAGTGAGTATTCCATCACACTCCTGCCTTGTGCCTTGTAGATGATGAACAGGCTTTGGAGAGTCAGGAGGTGAGTTACTCACTGCAAGATTCTTAGCTTCTGACCCGCTCTGGAAGCCATTATATTTGTATGTGTAGTCCAGTTCAGTTTCTCATTAATGGTAACTCCCAGGATATTGATAGTGAGGAATTCAATGATGGTGATGCCTTTGCATATCACTGGATGATCATTAGCTTCTCTCTTATTGGAGATAGTCATTGCCTGGCATTTGTGAGGCATTAATGTTACTTGTAAGTTGTCATGTCAAGCTTGAATATCATTCAGGTCTGTATGCCTTTGGACATGGATTGCTTCAGTATCTGAGGAGATACCAATGTTGCTGAACATTGTGCAATCATCAGTGAACATCCCTACTTCTGACCTTCCTTTGAAGGAAAGATCATTGATGAAGCAACTGAAGATGGTTGAGCTGAGAACATTACGCTGAAGAAGAAGAGAGCACTCATGGCAGAGTGTAAGTGCCCAACCTCTTAGCCTAGAGACTTGGGCTCAAGTCCCACCTAGTCCAGAGCTGTGTCATAATGCATCTGAATAGGCTGATTCAAAATATCTACTCTGAGGAGCTTCTGCAGTGATGCCCTGGAGCTGAGATGACTGACCTCCAAAAACAGCAACCATCTTCCTATAACACAGTGTGGAGCTGGATGAACACAGCAGGCCAGGAAGCATCAGAGGAGCAGGAAAGCTGACATTTTGGGTCGGGACCCTTCTTCAGATTTTCTGAGGAATGGTCCAACCTGAAACGTCAGCTTTCCTGGTTGTCTGATGCTGCCTGTCCTGCTGTGTTCCTCCAGCTCCACACTATGTTATCTCAGACTCCAGCATCGGCAGTCCTTACTACCATCTTCTTATATACTAGTTATGACTTCAGCCAGCTGAGAATTATTCCCATTGTCTCTAGTTTTATTCAGGATCCTTGATGTCAAACCCAGCCCAATGTGACCTTGATATCAAGAACTGTCACTCTCACCTCACCTCTGGAATTGAGTGTTTTATCCATGTTTGAATGAAGGCTGTAATGAGGTCAGGAGCTGAGCAGCCCTGATGGAATCCAAACTTGGCATCACTGAGCAGGTTATTGCTGAGCAAGTGCTTCTTGATAGCACTGTTGGTGACACCTTCCATCATTTTACTGATGATCAATAGTAGGCTGATGGGGCAGTAATTGGCCTGGTTGGATTTGTCCTGTTTTTTGTAAATAGGGTATACCTGGGCAATTTTTCACATTTTCAGGTAGATGCCAGTGTTGTAGCAGTACTGGAACAGTGGAACGTTCTGGAACTCTAGTCTCCAGCACTAGTGCGGGAATGTTGTCAAGGGCCATGGCCTTTGCAGTATTCAGTGCCTTCAGCTGTTTCATAATAACATGAAGTGTGAATCAAATGGACTGACAACTGGCAGCAGTAATGCTTGGGACCTTCAGAAGATGCTAAGATGGATCATCCACTCTGGCTGAAGATTATTGCAAATTCTTCACAGTATCTTTTGCAACAATATTCTAGGCTCTGTCATCACTGAGGATAAGACGTTTTATGGAGCCTCGTCCTCCAGTGCAGAGATTCATTGTCCACCATGATTCATAACTGGATGTGGCAGCACTGCGGAGCTTAGATCTGATCTGTTAGTTGTGAAATCACTTAGCTCTGTGTATAAGTTACTTTTTATACTGTTTGGCACATGAATAGAGTACAAGAGCAAGGAGATGATGTTGACTTTGTGTAAGACTCTTGTTAGACCTCAGCTAGAGTATTGCATACACTTCTGTGCACCACATGGTGGCTCAGTGGTTAGCACTGCTGCCTCACAGCAGCAGGGACCTGGGTTCAATTCCACCTTTGGGTGACAGTGTGGAGTTTGCGCATTCTCTCCATGTCTGCATAAGTTTCTGCTGGGTGCTCTGGGTTCCTCCCACAGTCCAAAGATGTGCAGGTTAGGTGGATTGGCCATGCTAAATTGCCCAAAATATTCAGGGATGTGTAGGTTGGGTGTGTTAGCCATGGGAAATGCAGTATTACAGGGAAAGGGTAGGGCAATGGGTCTGGGTGGAATCCTCCTCGGAGGGTTAGTGTGGACTTGTTGGGCCGAACGGCCTGTTTCTGCACTGTAAGGATTCTATGATTATAGGAAGGATGTGAACACATTGGAGAGAGTGCAGTTCAGTTAACAAAAATGGCTCCATGGATGAGGACCTTCACTTATGAAGATATTTTGAAGAAATTGGGACTGTTGTCATTGGCTAAGAGGAGACCTGATAGAGGTTTTCAAAATTATAAGGAGACTGGTTGGAATGAATAGGGAGAAACTGTTTCCATTTGCAAAAGAAACAGGAAGAAGGAGGCACAGATTTGGTGGGGATGAATTTCAAGAACAGTGACCATAATTCTGTAAGTTTTAAGTTACTTATGGATAAGGATAAGAGTAGTCCTTGGTGAAAGTACCAAATAGAGGGAAGGCTAACTATGACAATATTAGGCTTGAACTGGGGAAGGTAGATTGAGGGTGGCTGTTTGAGAGTAAGTCCATATCAGTCATGTGGAAATCTTTTAAAGGCAAGTTGATTAGAGTTCAGGACTACGATATTCATATGAAAGTGAAGTTCAGGGATGGCAAGATTTGTGAACTTTGGATGACAAGAGAAATTGTGAGCTTAGTCAGAAAGAGAAAGGAAGCATAGAGAAAGGACGTTTGATGAGGAATTATCTACTGAGGTAGTATGGGCTGAGGTTAGAAATAGGAAAGGAGAGGTCACCCTGTTGGGAGTTTTCTATAGGCCTCCAAAAAGTTCCAGAGATGTAGAGGAAAAGATTGCAAAGATGATTCTGGATAGGAGCGAAAGTAACAGGGTAGTTGTTATGGGGGACTTTAACTTTCCAAATATTGACTGGAAACGCTATAGTTTGAGTACTTCAGATGGGTCAGTTTTTGTCCAATGTGTGCAGGAGGGTTTCCTGACACAGTATGTAGATAGGCCAACAAGAGGCGAGGTCACATTGGATTTGGTACTGGGTAATGAATCAGGCCAGGTGTTAGATTTGGAGGTAGGGGAGCACTTTGGTAATAGTGACCACAATTCGGTTACGTTTACTTTAGCGATGGAAAGGAATCGGTATATACTGCAGGGCAAGAGTTATAGCTGGGGGAAAGGCAATTATGAGGCGATGAGGCAAGATTTAGGATGCATAGGATGGAGAAGGAAACTGCAGGGGCTGGGCACAATTGAAATGTGGAGCTTGTTCAAGGAACAGCTACTGCATGTCCTTGAGAAGTATGTACCTGTCGGGCAGGGAGGAAGTGGTCGAGCGAGGGAACCGTGGTTTACTAAAGAAGTTGAATCTCTTGTCAAGAGGAAGAAGGAGGCTTATGTAGAGATGAGGCGTGAAGGCTCGGTTAGGGCGCTTGAAAGTTACAAGTTAGCCAGGAAGGCCCTAAAGAGAGAGCTAAGAAGAGCCAGGAGGGGACATGAGAAGTCTTTAGCAGGTAGGATCAAGGAAAACCCTAAAGCTTTCTATAGGTATGTCAGGAATAAAAGAATGACTAGAGTAAGATTGGGGCCGGTCAAGGACAGTAGTGGGAAGTTGTGCGTGGAGTCCAAAGAGATAGGAGAGGCGCTAAATGAATATTTTTCATCAGTATTCACACAGGAAAAAGACAATGTAGTCGAGGACAATACTGAAATACAGTCCATTAGACTAGATGGGATTGAGGTTCATAAGGAGGAGGTGTTAGCAATTCTGGAAGATGTGAAAATAGATAAGTCCCCTGGGCCGGATGGGATTTATCCTAGGATTCTCTGGGAAGCTAGAGAGGAGATTTCAGAGCCTTTGGCTTTGATCTTTATGTCGTCATTGTCTTCAGGAATAGTGCCAGAAGACTGGAGACTAGCAAATGTTGTCCCCTTGTTCAAGAAGGGGAGTAGAGACAACCCTGGTAATTATAGACCAGTGAGCCTTACTTCGGTTGTGGGTAAAGTGTTGGAAAGGATTATAAGAGATAGGATTTATAATCATCTAGAAAGGAATAATTTGATTAGGGATGGTCAACACGGTTTTGTGAAGGGTAGGTCGTGCCTCACAAACCTTATTGAGTTCTTTGAGAAGGTGACCAAACAGGTGGATGAGGGTAAAGCGGTTGATGTGGTGTATATGGATTTCAGTAAAGCGTTTGATAAGGTTCCCCATGGTAGCTATTGCAGAAAATACGGAGGCATGGGATTGAGGGTGATTTAGCGGTTTGGATCAGAAATTGGCTAGCTGTAAGAAGCCAGAGGGTGGTGGTTGATGGGAAATGTTCATCCTGGAGTTCAGTTACTAGTGGTGTACCTCAAGGATCTGTTTTGGGGCCACTGACCTGGATGAGGGCGTAGAAGGATGGGTTAGTAAATTTGCAGATGACACCAAAGTCGGTGGAGTTGTGGATAGTGCGGAAGGATGTTGCAGGTTACAGAGGGGCATAGATAAGCTGCAGAGCTGGGCTGAGAGGTGGCAAATGGCGTTTAATGCGGAAAAGTGTGAGGTGATTCACTTTGGAAGGAGTAACAGGAATACAGAGTACTGGGCTAATGGTAAGATTCTTGGTAGTGTGGATGAGCAGAAAGATCTCGGTGTCCATGTGCATAGATCACTGAAAGCTGCCACCCAGGTTGATAGCGTTGTTAAGAAGGCGTACAGTATGTTAGGTTTTATTGGTAGAGGGATTGCGTTTCGGAGCCATGAGGTCATGTTGCAGCTGTACAAAACTCTGGTGCGGCCGCACTTGGAGCATTGGAAAGGGTGCAGAGGAGATTTACCAGGATGTTGCCTGGTATGGAGGGAAGGTCTTATGAGGAAAGGCTGAGGGTCTTGAGGCTGTTTTCGTTAGAGAGAAGAAGGTTAAGAAGTGACTTGATAGAGACATACAAGATGATCAGAGGATTAGATAGGGTGGACAGTGGGAGCCTTTTTCCTCGGATGGTGATGGCTAGCACGAGGGGACATAGCTTTAAATTGAGGGGTGATAGATATAGGACAGATGTCAGAGGTAGGTTCTTTACTCAGAGAGTAGTAAGGGCGTGGAATGCCCTGCCTGCAAAAATAGTAGACTCGCCAACTTTAAGGGCATTTAAATGGTCATTGGATAAACATATGGATGATAATGGAATAGTTTAGGTTAGATGGGCTTCAGATTGGTTTCACAGGTCGGTGCAACGTCGAGGGCCGAAGGGCCTGTACAGCGCTGTAATGTTCTATGTTCTATGTTCTGTAGTAAGCATAGTAGACAGACACAGCCCTCAAGGAATATAAAGAAAGCAGGAAATAACTTAAACAGGGAATTAGAAGAACTAAAAGGGGCCAGGAAATGACCTTGACAAACAGGATTAAGGAAAATCCCAAGGCTTTTTATATGTGTATAAGGAGCAAGAGGGTAGCTAGGGAAAGTATAGGTCCACTAAAGGACAAAGAAGGAAATTTATGCGTGGAGCCGGAGGATGTGAGGGAGGTAATCACAAAGGAGGAGGACATGGTGGATGGTGAGTCTAGAGAGGAGTATGTTGATATTCTAAGGCATGTCAGTGTAAAAAAGGTGAAGGCATTGAGTGTTTTGAAAAGCATTAAAGTAGACAAGTCCCTAGGACCTGATGGGATCTATCCCAAAATATGAAGGGAAGTGAGGGAGGAAATTGTTGGGGTCTTGTTTGAAATCTTTGTATCCTCTTTAGTCACAGGCAAGGTCCCAGAGGACAGGAAATTAACTAATGTTGTTCCTTTGTATAAGAAGGGCAACAGAGATAATCCAGGAAATTACAGGCTGGTGAGCCTTATGTCAGTGATAGGGAAATTGTTGAGGAAGATTCTTAGGGTAAGGATTTATTCACATATGGAAATATATGGACTTATTAGTGACAGGCAGCATGGGTCTGCGTGGGGAAGGTCGTGTCTCACAAAGTTGATTGAGTTTTTAGAAAAAGTGACAAAGATGATTGGGTGGCATGGTGACTCAGTAGTTAACACTGCTACCTCACAGTGCCAGAGGCCCGGGTTTGATTCCAACCATGGGCAACTGTCTGTGTGGAGTTTGTACATTCTCTTTGTGGCTGTGTGGGTTTTCTCTGCATGCTCCAGATTCTTCCCATAGTCCGAAGATGTGCAGGTTAGGTGGATTGGCCATGCTAAATTTCCCACAGTGTCCAGGGATGTGCAAGTTAGGTAGATTAGCTACAGGAAATGTGAGGTGATAGGGATAAGGTAGGCTCCCTAGAAGGTCAGTGTGGACTCAATGGGCCCTGCTTCCACATTTTAGGGATTCTATGATTGATGGGTGCAGAGCTGTTGATGTTGTCTACACAGAATTTAGCAAAGCCTTTGACAGGGTGCCTCATGGCAGACTGATACAGAAGATGAAGTCACATGTGATCTGCACTGAGCTGATAAGATGGATATAGAACTTGTTTAGTCATAGCAGTGGAGGTGTGTTTTCCTGACTGGAGATAGTGGTGTCCCGCAGGATGAGGACTGAGATCCCTATCGTTTGTGATATGTATAAATGATATGGAGGAGAATGTAGGTGGTCTGATTTGTAAATTTGTGGACAACACAAAGGTTGGGAACCTGTGGATAGGGAGGATGATTTCAGAGATACAGCAGGATATAGGTAGACTGGAGACTTGGGCGGAGAAATGGCAGATAGAATTCAATATGGACAAATGCAAGGTGATGCATTTTGGAAGGTCTAAGGCAGGAGGGAAGTACCCTTAGTAGCATCAACAAACAGGAATCTCGGCATACGGGTTCACAGTTCCCTGGAAGTGGCAACACAAGTGGCTAAGGTGGCCAAGAAGGCATATGACATGCTTGCCTTCATCAGTCAAGACATAGACTATAAACATTGGCAAGTCACATTGCAGCTGTATAGAACTTCAGTTAGGCCACATTTCAACAGTTCTGGTTGCAATACTACCAGAAGGATGTGCTAACTTTGGAGAGGGTGTAGAAAAGGTTTACCAGGGTATGGCCTGGTTTGGAGGGTATTAGCTACAAGGAGAGATTGGACAAACTCGATTTGTTTAAACTTGAACGTTGGAGGCTAAGGGCCAACTGGAAAGAAGTTTACAAAATTACGAGAGGCATGGATAGAATGGAAAGCCAGAATCTTCATCCCAGGGTAGAAATGTCAATTACTTGGGGATGTAGGTTTAAGGTAAAAGAAGAAAAATTTAAAGGAGATGTGAGAGGCAGGTTTTTTACACAGAGTGTGCTAAGTTCCTGGAATGTGCTGCCAGAGGAGGTGGTGGAGGTGGATACAATAGTGACATTTAAGAGACAACTTGACAGATATATGAATAGACAGGGAATAGAGGATATGGACCGTGTAGAGGCAAAAGATTTTTAGTTTAGAAAGAAGCATGCTTTGGCACAGGCTTGGTCGCTGAAGGGCCTGTTCTGTGCTAAGCTGTTCTTTCTTCTTTATTCTTTGTTCTTTGTTCTTTTTTTAATGTGCTCTGCAAAAGAAGCAAGAGTGAGGTCAAGAAAAACGTTTCACTCAGCATGTGGTTAGAGCTTGGAATGCACTGCCTGAAGTGTGGTGGAGGCAGGTTCAATTGAGGTACTCAAGAGGCCATTGGATGATTGCTTGGATGAAAATGTACAAGAGTATGGGGAAAAAGCAAGAGATTGGCATGAGATTATAATGTTCATTTAATGAGCCATTGATAGTATGTTGTTTGCAAATGGCCTCCTTCTACACTGACAATTCTGTGATAGATGGTCTTGTGTTGTAACTTCAACATGTTGACACCTCATTTTAAGATATACCGTGCTATTCCTCCTGGTGCCCTCCTGCACTCTTCATTGAACCAGGGTTAGTCTCCTAGCCTGACAGTAATGGCTGAGAAATGGATTTGCCAGGTCATAAGTTTGCACATTGCGCTTGAATGCAATTCTGCTGCAGCCAACATCCCACAGAGCCTCATGAATACCCAGCCAGAAGTTGCTACATCTGTTCCAGATCAATCCCATTTAGCATATTGATATTACCATACAACATTATTAAATTGGTCGGGGCTCAGAAAAGATTTGCCAGGATGTTGCTCGGAATGAAAGTTTTGAACAGCCTGAGACAAGATGAGAGAGTTAGGAATATCAGGTGAGATGTCCATGGAGGAATTTCTCGATGCTGAGAGCAAAAATTCTCATTTTCCAGCCAAGTATTGAACATCAAGCTGAGATTCTTTCTAGTAAGCAGCAAGAGGCGTGGTTTAGCATAGATCAACATTACTTAATCTTGCCTCATTGATATGCAGCTTCCCATTTATCCACTCGCCGAATAGAAACTAGATGCCAAGAATTCCCGATGAGAAGACAGAATGGTTACCTAGTACCTCCATTTTGGACATTTGGTACCGGCATCTCAGGGCACACTCCATGGGGAGCAAGTGCATGAACCTCATGTCTACAGACATTGGCATCTGACATAGACCAGCCTCACTGTACCTTCATGGTACATTTCCAGTCCAATTACAGTATGGTTCTGTACTTTCATACTGCGTTTTGGAGTGTACCAGTACCTTTCATTATAGGGCTGCTGCAAGGACACTTTGCATGTGAGTATGGGCACCCATCTCATGGTTTGGAGCAGGCCACATTGGATATTGGATCCTTGCTTGCCCGCTTACAACTCAGTCACTGTGTTCCTTATTCAATGTTCACACATCTCTGCCTTGTCTTGCTTTGACTTGCTTTTTGTGCCTTGCCATATCAGCCAGATCCTGAATGCACACAGTACTTCTGTTTACCTTGTCTCTGAGACAACGCAAAGCCAGGCAGCTTTTCATGGTTGTCAGTATTGATCAGTTAAGGCAGTGGACATTTTTTTATGTTCACGGGATGCGGATGTCGATGGCTAGGCCAGAATTTATTACCCATCTCTAATTGAGCCACAATAGACATGCTTCAAGCAAATGGCGAATTCTGAGGGAGTAGTCCTCAGTCAATCATGGGATTTATCTTCAGACACAGGGTCTGGTCACATAAGTCAAGAGCAACCTCCAATATTAGTTCAGTGGCTAGGATATGGCCAGTTGACCATTTGCAGTGGTCAGGTATGAGGCTTTGTACATCTACCGTGTGGGGAGTGGGCCATAATCATCCTTTTGGTTCAGTGCAATCATGTCCAAGGAGTCGTGGGAAGACAGTCTGGGAACTGTACAGATTAGTCAGGGGTCTGTTCACTCACTGATCAGGGCTATTGGTCTGTCATTTAAGGAAATGCACCACATCAGTCCTGGGGGCCCATCTACAAGAAGTTAAACAGTGATACTGGGGACCAGTGCTTGTGGGAGCTTAGTTGTGGGAATTGGAGGAAGAATACTGCAATTAGAGAGGGTTACAATTGTGAAGGGAGGTGAATCCATACGTAAAACGGGAGACAATTGAGCACTGAAGGGAAGGAATAACGTTGCTATGGTGGAGGTGATTGACTGTCCCCCTGACTTTGATTGTGTAGTGGTCGGTTGGTGAGGTGGGGGAATAGTGGTAAGGGTGGGATGTGGAGAAACAGTGCTATATGATATCCAGCATGTTTACTTGATAAGCCTGACGCTGGGGATGTAAAGTGAGGAGATGAAGATTTAGTTAGACATAATGGGAGGGAACTTGGGAAGTTTAAAGCCTATCGGGGTTGACAGGGAGGGCTATCAAGATGGATGGCTTGTGGGGCCGCCCTCTTGACCATGGAAATAGTACTAATGTCACTGAAAACTGCAGGAGACAGAAGAGAGAATGCATCATGAACAAGGAATATACGTTCCGGCATGTTCGCTATACATTCACAGTGGGTTTAAATAGAAAAAGTGAGTAGTATAGCTGTCAGAGCTGGTGCAGGAGAGAGAAAGGTGGTGAGAGGTTCTGAGTGAGTCACCAGGCAGTGCAGAGGCCTTGCAGGGTTAGTTATGTGGGGAGATTGGGTGGGCGAAGGAAGATGTTGCGTACAGCAATAGGAGTGATAGACTATGAGCCGTGATGGGAGGTGGGTGCAATAGCAGAGACATGTTGAGTGTGAGACAGCAGAGAGAAGATGATGGCATATATTCTGGTGCAGTGGAAAAGTTGATTGAACTTCCTACTGAATTGTTCAGTGTTCCTCCAGATGACTGAGAATGCCCACTGACCAAGGTAGCAACATCAAGCCAGACTGTCAGGCTCTAATTGTTGGTCCTAGGGGAAAATGATGGCCTTCCTCTGCACCACTCCATTTACCAGGATCTCCAAGCCCCTGTCTGCACAGCTTGTTGCTAATGGACCTTTATTTGCCATGTCCAGGTCAAATGTCATAAGCTGCGCTAGGCAACTGTGAACTGACTTGATTGGATGCACAGCAGCCTATGAAACACTGTTACTAAGGAGGACTTTGCAGTTACCATGGCTGATCTTCCCATTATCATTTCCACCACCTAGGTCAATACCAGTTGGTCTGTCTGGTTTCATTCCCATGCCCGTAGGTGATCTGGAGTTAGGAGCTGTGGTCATGACAAGAGGGAAAAGAATGATTAATCTTGACATGACTAATTATAATAAATGACTCTTTCTGACATGCACTATTGGGAACACCATTGTGAATAAATAGGATGGGAGGAGACGTGCAGTATAAACATTGACATAAGGCAATTCCTGGGGATTATCATCGAACAGAAGCTGAACTGGTCACTACTGGATGGCTGTTTATACCTGTGGCATAGTTAGGATAAGAGAGAAAAGTAGAAAATAGGGGAAAAAGGAATATAGTCATTGAATTACTACATCGTAATGAAAAAAAAAGAACTCTTCAACATTGAAACACAGTAAATGTATGGCATTGAATTATAATATTTGGCCCATCGTGTCCAAGCTTGCTGGAAGTAAATCTATTCAATCTAAATCCTACTTTCCAGCTATTGTCCATAGCCGTGTAAGTTACAGCACTACAAGTTGATACCCAGGTATTTTTTAAATCCATTGACAGATTCTGCCCCTATCATCCTTTCAAGCAGTGAGTTCCAGGCACCTTATCCACCAGGTGAAACAAATTTTCCTCAAATGCCCTCTAATTCTTTGTCAAGTACTTTAACTCTATGACTCCATTCAACTTCTCTGCCGTTTCTTGGTTCCTCATTATTATCACCTTAGCCTCATTCTCTAAGGATCCCATACTAATGTTGGCCTCTCTCTTCCTTTTTATATGATTAAACAAGCTATTACATTGATATTACATGCAAGTTTACCCTCCAAGTTTATCTTCTTTTTTCCTTGGCCGTCTTTTGTTTGTTTTTAAAACTTTCCCAATCCTCTCGCTTACCAATAACCTTCACCAATCTTTTTTTTCCTTTTAATTTGATGTTGTACTTAACTTCCCTGGTTAATCATGGCTTCCTTAATCCCTACCTTGAATCCTTCTTTCTCACTGGGACATATCACTGAGCCATGAGCCGCTTTCTTAAATGTCTGCCATTGTTTCTCCAGCTAAATCTGCTCTCATTCCTTTGTAATTATCCATATTAAAGTTTAACATAGTTGTTTCCAACTTATGTTTCTCCCTCTCAAACTGAATGATAAATTCTATCAAATTTTACAGGGTATTGCTGAGACCACACCTGACTATTGTGCGTAGTTTTGGTCTTATCTGTTGAAGGATGTTCTGGCTATGCAGAGAGTGCAACAAATGTTTACCAGACTGATTTGTGGGATGGCAGGATTGACATATGAAGAGAAGCTGGATCGCTTAGGACTATATTCAATGGAATTTAGAAGAATGAGGGAAACCTCATAGTAACCTATTCAATTGGGACTAGACAGGATAAACACAGGAAGGATATTCCCAATGATTGCGGTGTACAGAGCCAGGGTCACTGATTAAGGATATGGGTAGACCATTTACGACTGAGATGAGAAATTTCTTCACCCAGACTGTGGTAAGCCTATGGAATTCTCTGCATAATTCTATATAAACCACTGAAAGTGGTTGAAACATTGAATGTTTTAAAGAAGGAAATAAATATAGTTCTCAGGGTTAATGGGGTCAAAGGATATGGGGAGAAAGTGGGAGCAGGCTAATCAACCATGATCATATTGAATGGCAGAGCAGGTTTAAAGGACCAAATGGCCTACTCTTGCTCCTGTTTTCTGTGTTTCTAGCCCACTCCCTCCCTTTTGCACAGGCTTCATTCCCATCCACCTCCCTGCTCCTACAGATTACACACACACACACACGCACACGCACACGCACACAAACATGCACATCTAGGATCTCAGCAATTCTCAAACACCAATGAATGTCTTGGGGGATCAGCTGGTATATTGTCTCTCTTTAAACACTTAGGCAAGTGAGAATGCAATTTAATTTGATTATTAAACTTTGGCAATGGTAGTGTGGAGAATAAAACTCTCTGGGGGAGGGAAAATTCTTCTGGAGGCCATGTTTCAGTGACATCATAATCAACGTGGGGAATGTTTACTCTGATTGTTGCTATGAATACGTTAGTGGTTTCACTAGAAATAGTGAACATAGGGAATCTCGCTGCTTTCTTTATGATTTTTCAACACAGTGTGATCAATAGAACTTTTCCCTTTTGCATTTGAAGTTTATATACTTAATACAGAACTTTCACTTCACTGCTGGTATGCAATTAGAATTAAAGGTATATTTAGCAATCTGAACAAAAGTTACTTTGAGCATTTAAAACTAACATTTATATGTTGCAATTCACCTAATAGTTTTCCTTGAATTTCCACAGTTTCTATCTCCTTTCTTCAGAGAATCAGAGTTGGAACTGTTTTTGGAGTAATACAATGCCCCAGAATTGTATGAAGCGTGAGGAAGTTTCTCAAAGGCTTTAACCTTTTAAAATTGGAAACATCTGTAAACTTTCCACTGGGACAGCTGCCTTCATGGAGAATGATATGATCAGTCAAGAGCATCACATACCTTTTCTAATACCAAACACATGTTCAGGCTTTTGCAAATAGCTGTGCTGGAACTGCGATAAAATAATTATTTGCTGAAAATTGCCAGTGGGTTTGTTTATATAACTTGCAGGTATGAGACAAGTAAATCATTCAAAAAATGTGTGTGGTATATAATGTCTAAATTTCTAGCTGCAATTCATCATCAGTTCCAGTTTACTTTCACACAGTGAAATCCGATAACCTATTGAGAACATTGCTGGATTAAGTAATACATCAGCAAATGTTGGCAATAATATCCTAACATTTTAACAGACAATTAGTGAGACCACGAGTGATATGTTTATTGTAAAGACGAATATAAAAGGTCTGAACAATGAAGCTGTAGGCCACATGAATTGTTGTTCAGCTTTCATGATCTGGAATTCTAACAAAGGGGTAAGACATTTTTGCATGAAAATAAATTGCACAATCAAACATGGAAAATTCAAACCTGAGGCCTACATTTTTATGATGATTTTCATTGTAGGATTTCTTAAAAGACCTAAAAGGAAAGTAGAAATTATAGTCAAAGTGATTTACATCATCAGTTAACCCATACCATATGGTTAAGGGTGGGAATTGAAGTATGCAGGCTGGGATGAGGGGAGTGCTGGAGGACAGTACCCAATGAGAATAGGATACCCTATCCTTCCCATGTTATAGCTCAATGTCATGAACAGTGGCTTGTCTGTTTTGTTCCAAGTCCTCTCACCCACCCTATTTGTTGTATGATACATCCTCACCACAGTCAACTTGATGACAGATACATCAGGTAGATTTGCTGTCGCTATCCTCCTTTTAGGTTAGGATCTAAAGAACCTGACTGGTCTAGTGTGGGAGAGGAAAATCGCTTGGTAGTCTAACGAGAAAAGGCTCTTGCTTTAAACAAGATGAAGGTTATTGGATGTTTGCAATTGGGTACTGGTTATATTTATTTAATAATATTGTTACTGAGACTGTGAGGGAAACTTTGATGGTAGGTCTGACTCCTTTGACATCCAAGGTTGCTAAACTGCCTAAGCCCATCATTGTGTTGAGTAGGCTTAACGCATTCTCTTCTGTGTTAATTCTTTCAGGTATTTACCATTCCCACCATCCCAGATATTTTCTAATCAATCTGTTCAAAGATGTTTTTATGTACTTCTGGAGCAGGTGGGACTTAATCCTGGGTCTCCTGGAAATGAGGAAAGGACACTATCATTGTGCCGTATAAGCCCCCCCTTTCTTCCCCATCACTCGAAAAACACTATTATTTTTAATTTAACTTATTTTTCTAATCAACCTGTTCAGAGATATTATTACACACTTCTGGAACAGGTGGGACTTGAACCAAGGCCTCCTGGTCTGAGTGTACAAGAGGGCCCTCATACACTATGTTTTTTTAGTCTGAGTAGCAACAGCTCCACAAAGTACAAGGCTCTGACCAGCTAGCTTACAGCCAGTCGCTATAGTGAGGAGAATCCCTGAGACTTCTGTTTTTTTTCAGTCAGTGAGGTCTTGACATTTTATCATCAACTGCTCAATATTGTTTGACCATTTCTGAGATATCCTCTAAAATAACTCTGTGGTGGCCAGTATCCTACATCAAGTCACCTTTTATTTACACATGACTCTGACCAGCGAACTTAGAGCCAGTCCCTAGAATAAGGAGAATCCCTGAGATTCCTGTTTAGTTTTAGGTTTTTAAATTCCCCTACGCTACCACTGCATCCAAAGGGGCCCAGCAGTAGTGCTTATATTTTCCCCAAATAGCTCATGGCTGTGTCCGTATGCAAAAAGCCACCATTGTGCAAAGACTTTATTTTATGTTCTCCCACCACCAGGAAAACACCCATGTGGCTAGTGAAACATTAACAAGCAAAGCCTAATAAGGGCAATGCTCATACGACACAATTAACACCATTAACTGTCCAGTTAAAGGGCTCAATAGGTCTACGTTTGGGAAGATATTATAGTGGACAGCCTGGAGTAAGTGGGAAAACAGTGGGCTAGCCACTCATTCTATTTTGTGTGCCTATATGTAAATATGAACAGGAAGCATAAATGTACCTCTGCATATTTTTCTGAAACTGTTACTATTCTCCCTGTCAAGCCTCATTTTGTGCCACGACAACTTATAAATCTATGCCTCTAATCATTATGGCACCCTTGCAATTAACTCAATAACATCTATGATTTGTAATTTATCTGGATTAGTGCCAGTTTTCATGCTGCTGCCACTTAGTTTTAAAGCTGGTGATCTGACAGCAGAGTGATATATTAGCATTGATCACATTCAATGCATTTAAAAAGGGTGCAATTTTTTTTACTGAACTGTACTTGTTGAAAGTCAAGTTCTTAAACTATTGCATTGCCATGGCCATTCTTTTTTTTTTCTTTTTAGTGCTATTTCAATTATGTTAATGTTTTTGCAGCGATTGTTCCTTAGAAGAGAGCAATAGATTTGAAACAGTACCAAAAACAGTTGTACTAAATAAACTGGTATGGAAGATGCACAAAGAGTTGTTACAAAGAAACAAAAGCATAAATACCACAAATGCCGGATAACTGAAAAGAAATCAGAAAATGCTGGAATACACAACAGGCCAGGTAGCATGTATGCAGAGAAAATTAGTACTCATATTTCCAGTCACTGATCTTCTATCAGAATCTAATTTACAAAGAATTTTGATTTTCCCTGTGTCATTAAGTGGATGTGGCATGCAGCTGGTAGACAGTGTTAGCTGTGCTTTGGTTGACAAGGTGCCTCCTTCTCAGTTAGAGGGTTCAAGTTCCACTAGAAATTTAAGCAAAAAATTCTAGGTCGAGGTTGAAGTACAACATGCTGGAAATACCTTGCAGCATCTGCAAGTTGCTGAAACTGCAACCTTAGCAAGGGCAATAGGACACCTGGGACTTAGGTGGAGAACTCCACAATCATCTTAGCCATTTAGATTTTAAGGATAAAGAAAAGAACACGGGGATAACAGAGTTTGAAATTTAGTGCATTAGAGTCAAATCAAATACAGAAAAAAATAAATGAAGAGAGAAACATAAAGACTGAATTAAGACAGCACAAGGAAAAGTAAAAAAAAATGTAAAATGCAAACAATTTACAACAATTTACTACTTGTAAATGTAATGTGGAAGTGGAATGAGACTCCACAGTTTAAATTTTTCTGTTTCTGGTCTAGTGAGATAGACTGCCATGGCAAAAGAATAATTTTCATTGTTCTAGAAAATTGCACTAAGGTTTGACCTTTTTAAAAAAGTTTTAAAATTTTTACGGTGTGTTTAATTGACAATTAACGCACAAATGCGGCAATTCATGAATTCATGGGGGCTAGTTAAGCGAGGTTGTTGGAAAATTGTCAACTAGCTTGTGGCGCTTCATAACTGATATGGCATCTGTTCGTTGAGGAGGTGATTAGATGATTTACACATTAACAACATGTAGACATTAATGTTGTAAATGGATCTGAAAGGATTGGTACTGAGGAGAACCAAAAGTACTACCATGTAATATGCACATGTGGGCAGAGCAGCTTAGGATCTTGAAAGTGTGCTACCCAGCATCTGGTCCTCCTCAACATCTCAGTAATAAGGTCCATCATATTAATATAACCTGTAACGAGGTGCTAACATGCAATAAACCATATCTTGGCAACTACAACGGATCTATGCTAGTCCATTGTGGTCATTTCAGACTATGAGTCACAGTTCCAAAATGAGTGCGTAGCCAATTTGCAGTTAGTTCTGGATTTGACAACGCTAAAAACTTGATGAGATATCCACAATCATATAGGAAAGCCAAACATGGAGTTAGTTCAGCTCAGATGCTACTGAAGAAGAATACCAACTTCAATATGGCACTGCTAAATTGTAGGTTCATCTCACTCCAATATGTTCCAGAACCATCAGAGCTGCTGATGGGCAGGAAACTAAAAATTCAGCTCCCCATCCTGGCAAAGAAGGTGACTCCATGTTTACATGTGGGACTATCACAACATACATAATAAGGAGCAGTCCTATCGTGTGCATTGAGCCAGACACTACAATTGGTTTACCATTGCAAGATAGTTGTCATATTCAGTACAGAGAAACAGGTGTGGATCAGCAGTCTGTAGAGAAGAGGTATGATTATCCAAGAAGCTGCAAACTGATAGAAATTGATATAGTTTATATTGCCAAAAGGGTCATGTGAGGAAACTGTAGGAAACTTGTCCTGTTACTGGTTAAGAACTTGACAAGACACCAAAGAGACCTACGGAGCTCAGACAGTCAGGTATGAAAAGCAACAACCTTCCATTCAGCAAACCATAGGTCTTTTCCATAGGGTGGAGGAGTTCAAAATTAGGGGGCATATTTTTAAGGGGAGAGCAGAAAAATTTAAAAAGGACCTGAGGGGCAACCTTTTCACAAAAAGTCGGTTTGTATATGGAATGAACTGCCAGAGGAAGTGGTAGATGCAGGTACAGTTACAACATTTAAAACACATTTGGCCAGATACATGAATAGTAAGCGTTTAGAGGGATATGGGCCAAATGCAGGCAGGTGGGACTAGGTTAGTTTGGCAAAATTGCTCAGCATGGATGAGTTAGACTGAAGGGTCTGTTTCTATGCTGTATGACTCTATGACCAATCTTCCAGATCCAAAGTTAACATGTTTCAGGAGAATAACGAAACCCCCACATCAGCTGAATTTGTAAAATTAGAGATTTGGTGGGAAGAAGGGGTAGTGGTAAATATAATTACATGCACAAATGTCTAATAACAAAATTAGAGATAATCTTGGTGGAGAGATGTTTTATATGAATCTGAAAAGATTAGTACTCAGGAATGCCTCAATGATCTATTATGGTGATTCCATATAGGCAGATCAACTCAGGATCTCAAAGCAGTGAGACTTAATGTCTGGTCCTCCTCAAAGTCTCTATAACAATTTCTATCATACCAGTATAATCTGCAATTAGTTACTAATATGTAATAAACTGTAACTTGTTAACTGCAAGAGACTATTCTCAACAGACCAGAAAGTAGCTTTCCTACAGCACAATGGACCAAGCAGGACCTGTCATTTCCTCTGCTTAAAAAGGAACAGTGGCAGCAACCTTCATCATGAACATGGTAAGCTAGCATGGCCATACAACAATTAAGATCATAGTTAATTTGGCAGCAAAATCTGGATAGTAATCTGTCACTGTAATGGATAGGAACTTTGCTGTACGCCAATTTGCTGCAGTACACCAGAGTCAGGCACTGATCCAGCACATAAAGCACTAAAACCATATTGTGAATTTCCTTGGCAAGTCTATTTCATGTTGCATATAATATCATGTGTATTGTAACATCAGCACAGTGTGGTTGGCTTTTCAAGACCAATGGGTCTTTTGAGCATTTTCTAAACTTGACACAGATGGAAAAGTAGACACTACTTCCATGCTGTCAAAAAACAAAGACACATTGGGAGACTGAAAATTACAAACTTGTATAGCTATCATTTCTGCAATGATTTGCAGCTCACAATATAACCGAGGTCTTCCTGGGTAGGGAGGACTTTCAATGTCTTTTTAGTCATGGACAATACTTCAAAGCTGCCACATAGAGGAACAAATGTTTTATTATAACACTTGACAACATACAGGTCTTTCAGTGACTTCACAAGCTGGGACAGGTACCCCTACTTTACCAGTACCGTTCGTGACAATGTAGGAGAAATTCACAGGACAGCATGAGTTTGTAATTACACTCACTTCATCACTTCTATTAAACCAGGAATCAGTATCTCAATCTGTATGCATGGATTAATTAAGGATTACATCAGTTGTAATCCTGGTTCAGTACTGTGTATATCGGGGCAGGTCTCTGCACACTTTATTTTACTTATTTCACAAACACATCGTCTGGCCTTTTTTTGTACTTTGGCAGGATATTTGAAAGACCGACAGTAGTGGATAGCCTGGAGTGCTAACTATGGTAGATATCAGTGGGTAATTTGCTTGATACTTCTTCTCCCTATTTAGTGCAAGAACACAGAAGTTTTGTTCTAGTATCCTCAACCCAACTAAATTTAGTCTGTGGCTGGAACTTTGCTGGATTGTTTGAATCTATTCTACTCAGTCGGCACGTTTTACCGCTGAGCCGCTGAAATATTTGGAGCTCTTTGGTACCATGTTTGTTATGAACACTCATTTGAAATATCCCAGTGCTGATCTAGTAGAATTTATTATTCGGCAGCAAGGAGTCAATAGTGATTCAGATTTTTTTTAAAATTTTTATTTCTCAAAAAGAATAACATCCAGGGCTCGAATCCAGTGGTCTCCATCATTCCTTTTGTTAGTAGAAGCAAGATATGACATATGAAACATATATTGAACATTTCTACGTGTTACAGCACCCTCAGCTGGCCAACAAGTGGTTTAACATACTCATTTTTATATTGAACATCCTTTCAAGGAATTTGGATTATGAGGATTATACTATCCAGCTGACACTGGTGCTCATAGTTTGTCTTGCATTGCTTTACTAACTTATTATCTAAAGCACCTTCAGTTCAGGAAAGTTTATTATTAACTCTGCGTTCATTATTTGATGGAACATGTTTGCCCTTGTCAGCGAACAGTATGAGCAATCTGGACAGTTACATCTGTGGTTAGATGTAGATTAAAGCTGCCTTTGTACTAACCCAACAATGTGTATTAATCCCTAGATCCGAAAAGCCCCACAATTGCACTTGTATGACATTTCTATTTCCCACAGCAGCTGTCCTGTTGCCTCTTTCAGTGATGCCCTGTTTATAGTAACAAGTATGAGTTAAATCTACCAAAAAAATCATCTGTTGTTTGCTCCTATAAATGTCCTGAATTATCACCTTCTGGACTGCATTCAGATCAATGAAGACCGCCGGAAAAATGGCTTCAATCCCAGGATTGTTTGAAGGGATGTGAGAGACATCAAACCCATATAAACAGACAGGTGGTCTTTGTTCCTGGATTCTTGGCACCTCAACAAGATGATCACTGCTAACCCCACGGCTAACTCCACTGCTCCTGCCATCCAATCAGATTGCTTTCCCATTTTGGGTTTTCTTTCACTATTCATTGGGGTAACAGTTGTTACATTCCCATTCTTCATTTTAAACGACAAAGTTTTCTCGTTCATTACGTACAGATGTTTCACTTTCACTTTACTTTCAGTTTAATGTCTACTGTGATTTTACAATCATCTTTGACTGAGAGAAAATGTGTGAGATTGAACCTTACTGAGAAACTTGAGTGCACAGCCCAGGCTGACTCATGAGTGCTGTGCTGAGGGAGTGTTGCACTGTCAGGGGTGCATCTCTCAGATGCAGTGTTAAACCTGCTCTCTCGGGTGCATGCAAATGATCGATGGTGCAATTCAAAGAAGAGCAGGTGAATTATTTCTGGCACCCTGGCTAAATTCATCCATCAAGTAGCACAAGACAAAAGGAACTTGCTGCATTTACAGCAGCGAATGTATTTTAAAAGTAGTTAACAAGCTGCAAAATCCTTTGTGATGTCCCTCGCTATAAAAATTGTGAGTGTTTTATTTCAAATTATCACAGCAAGATTGAGAGAATGGCTGATTCAGCTAACCTGAGATATAAATAATGGGGGAAGGCAGACAAGCTCAGGGGGATAACATCAATAAGGATAATAGCCCTAGTATTACTCATTCTGTGACAACACTGGGAGTAGAATAAAGGTGATTTATCATACCATAGTGTGAAAGATTTGAGACGAAGACTTGGGATTCCTATTTTGGGTTCAAGAACAGCATCTGAAACTCTTAGACTAATTTCAGATGGAACTAATCAAATGCTATTTGAAATACAGTCTTACCGCTTTAGATTCTTGGAAATTCAGTTTGATCACCTTTACTGCAAATTTGAATTGATAGCATTTTACAGAGGTCCAAGCCAATTACTAACTTTCCATCAAAGATTGGGATACAAAATGTTAGCATGTACTTAAATTCTGCCTTCACCAACATTTCACGAACTGGTAGTTTGTGGTTAGCGACCTAGAGAGACACTTGTGCTGAGAACTGTAGATGAAGGTAAGGTTGACAGCACGTCACCTGCGCTTTATTATGAAACCACCAAATAAATGTAATTCAGTGAATAAATATACTAGGGACCAAGTTCCAGCAACTCATACGTCCTGTTTCAACCTTTGTCTTTTCTTCTGCCTATGCCATTCTGTGAATGTCAGTACCTGGAAAATCTTACATGTTTATGACATATGATGTTCTGGAATTTTGAAACAAACATAACAAGAAAATATCTCCTATGATTTAACTGTTGGCACCCATTGAGACTGAGTGTAATCCACTATACTCTGTTCGCACAGATCAACAACACTCACAGTTCAAAGTTGAAAGCACGAATGTGGGAAGCAACTCAACACAGAAAGTATTATAAAGTGAAGTGTTTTTATTGAGTGCATGAAATACCATTTGGTCATTTCTCTGCACAAACATTGCTCAGTGGTAGGTGGCCAAGGACGGGCTGTCAACTTGTTCCCATGCCTCACAGCTGGACACTAAAATGCAACGAAGACTGACACAGTTACAACATGATACTTGGATCTTTAACCCTGGACTGGTTCAGTAGCTACTCATATCTGTGTAATTAGGATCAAAAAAGAAGGGGAATTAAAATACACTCACTCGTCTGTGGTGCAATAATTTGATTTTTAAAAGAATTGCATTTCCTACATGAAATAAAATCTCAAAATCAAATTATTGCTTCTCATTTGTTTCAAGACTGGGACAAAACGAAAAACAATTTAACCTCTGATTTTTGACAATCAAGACTGGAATTGGTGGGGTGTAATCTGAATAGACAATTTTAATTTTCTGGTTTTATTTGAGTGACCCAGCACTGACTCCCATTGGAGATTAGTAAGAATGATGGCACCAACGCCTCATATAAATGATACCCAGAACTGAACTGAGTAAGGATTGAGCATGGGGTGGGGGTGGAGTGCTTTTTATAAGCCAAATGCACTAAATCTGTTAAACAAAAAACTTACCAGTGCATCCTATGGCCAGGACAGTACCTTTCCTTTGCCAGTGAGTTCCAGACTCTTCAGAACTCAGTCAGGTTTGCAGTTACAATGACATGCCTGTCCCTCTGATATCATCAATACAGGAACTTACCATTTAAGTTAGGCCTGTAATTCTTTGAGATGAATGGCCATCCCACATCTGAACTCAGGCAAGCTAATTCAGGATGATGTGGCTCAGGAATGCTCCAAGAACCAAGCACATCATAAACTTAAACCCATCACTTATATTCCTTCAGCTGGAAGGCAAGGAAGAAAGGTTCAAATCATTTCTGTTGATACAAAGTATTCCATTTACGTTTACTTAAAGTTAGCAAAGTTAACTGGTGTCCGCAATGCATGTTTCTACTTTTAACTCAAAAACATTTTATTTCAAAAAATGTCTTAGGAACATAAACCTTACAACTGGAAAAACGATACTGAAAGGCTTAACCAGAGTCCTTTTGATACATTACCTCCACCCACCTGCCTAATCACTTTAAATCTTAATCCAATTGCTAAACAGTGCCTTCATAGGCTTTTCATCAGAGCTGAAGTGGAGTGTGGAGGAGGCAGCATTTATGCAATAGTTGGAGGGTGGGGAAGTTGGGGGCAGTTGGAGCGCTGGAGGAGAAAGGATGTTGATAGTTCAGATTAAGCAAGTGGAATGACTTAATCTGAAATATCAACGTTCTTTCCCTCACAGCACTCCAAACCCCACTTCCCACTATTGCATAAATGCTGCCCCCTCCACTCTTCACTTCCGCTCTGATGAAGAGTCATCTAGACTCGAAACATTAGCTTACTTTCTCTCCATGGATGCTGCCTGACCTGCTGTGGTCTCCAACAGTTTTTGTTTTCAGTCCAGATTCCAGCATTTGCAATAATTTGCTCCTTCATAGGCTTTACCTGATGATTCTTTCCATAAGGGACTGAGAAAGTTCTAATACAGTCTTCTCTCAATCAGAATGACGTAATGCAAATCTCTTTCCAGCATCAATTGGTCGATGTATTTATTTATTTATTTTTGTTAGGTGTGTTGAAATACAGTGAAAAGTATTATTTTGTGTGCTATGTAGACAAATAGTACCATAAAAACTGCATCAGGGTAACAGAACAAAGTGCAGAAACAGTGCTTCAGCCCAGAAAAGGTGCAGATAGAGAAATCAGAATTACCATTTGAGAGGTCTGTTCAAAACTCTGATAACAGTGGGGATGAAGCTGAATCTTGAATCTTTCCCAAAGTAATAAAATTCTTGTCCATGTTACAAAATTTTTTCCACGATCTTGAAAATTTTAATTTAACAACTGTTGTTGGAAGAGATTACAAAGAAAGATACATAGCTGAAACTGAAAAGAAAATAGAATATGAAAGCAACTGCAAAGAGATTTAAGCCCCGAGGCAGTTTATTCTAATTATGGTCAAAATGTATGCAGATTGTAGTAAGGTGTGAATTTTATACTAAAAACTAATTGATCCAGTCTAAGTGATCCAGTGGTGTTGATTAAATAATATGCCAGTCTTTAGCTTAGGAATACCTTGTGGAATCCCATAAATGAAATACTGATGAACAATGTGAGGTGCTGCATTTTGGAAAGGCAAATCCGGGCAGGACTTATACACTTAATGTCCTGCTGAGTGCTGTTGAACAAAAAGACCTTGAAGTGCAGGTTCATAGTTCCTTGAAAGTAGAGTCGCAGGTAGAGAGGATAGTGAAGAAGACATTTGGTATTCTTGCCTCTTTTGGTCAGTGCATTGAGTAAGGGAGTTGGGAGGTCATGTTGTGGCTGTGCAGGACATTGGTTAGACCACTTTTGGAATACTACATGCAATTCTGGTCTCCCTGCTATAGGTAGGATTTTGTGAAACTTGAAAGGGTTCAGAAAAGATTTACAAGGATGTTGCCAGAGTTGGAGGATTTGAATAATAGAGAGGCTGAATAGGCTGGGGCTATTTTCCCTGGAGCGTCGGGGCTGAGGGATGACCTTGTAAAAGCTTATAAAATCATGAAGCGTATGGATAGGGTGAGTAGCCAAGGTCATTTCCCTAGGAAAGCAGAGTCCAAAATTCGAGGGCATAGGTTTAAGGTGAGAGGGGCAAGATTTAAAAGGGACATAAGGGGCAACTTTTTCATGCAGACGGTGGTGTATGTATGGAATGAGCTGCCAGATGAAGTAGTGGAGGCTGGTACAATTACAACATTTAAAAGGCATTTGGATGGGTATATGAATAGGAAGGGTTAAGAGGGATATGAACCAAAAGTTGGCAAAGGGGACTAGAATAATTTAGGATATCTGGTCTGCATGGATGAGTGGGACCAAAGGATCTGTTTCCATGCTGTACAGTTCAATGACTCTATAATCTTTAAATTAATTAAAACTGCATCTGAAACTTACTGCTACCCTGGGTGAATATTTGAATATAAATATACATTCGAGGTTGTAAGGATAATGATCCAAGAGTTTATTGGCAACAGTTATAAAACAACCAGGGAAATGCTCTGTTTATTGACCGTCTGGGCGTGTTGGCATATGTTTAATTTGAAACAGTTTACTGGCAAATCTCATTATTATGGGCTTTTCCCACATAATGAGCTCACACACCGAAGTCTCTTTTCCCCTGTAAATTTGCTTTGAAAGAGCAGAGGAACGTTTTAAATTAATACTGTAACAATGATTCATTTGAGCTAAAACAGTTTATTTCAGTGGAAAGATTTTTCAAGCTAAATGAAAAAGACTCCCCAAGCAGCATTTTTCTGCGACAAGGTTGTCAGCAAATTCTGTAGATATGATCAGTCATTTCTGTTTGTTTTATAAATAATTGAATGCGTACAACAGTATATACTGTTGCACCAGATATACCAAGAACAGTAAAAGATGCATCTTTAGGAATGAAAAGTATGATGATTTTCATGGATGAAACTGTTTAAGCTCATTTTTATTTAGAACAAATCATTCTTAATTATTAACAGTTATGGAATGAATTTTCCCAAGCTCTTATGAAGTTTGTCAAGAGGTTGTCATGTGCTGCAATGTGTTTGAATTATCTACAGTTCAAATATAATACACATTAGGCATATAAATCACAAAAAAGATTTTTGACAAGCCAAATGCACTATGTTGTCAGTTCTGTGGCCAATCTGCTTTAATCCAATAAACTGCTGTAAAATGGATGTGTTGTTTAACAGTGTCATAGAAACAGGCCCTTCTGCCCACCATATCTATACCAACCAACAAATACTAAACTACACTAATCCCATTTACCTGTACTTGGTCCAGAGCCTACTGTACCCAGGTATTGAAAATGTTCATCCAGATGCTTCTGAAATGTTGTGAGAGTACCTACCTGCACTACCCTCTCAGGCAGTGCGTTCCATATTTCTACTACCATCTGGGTGATTTTTTTCCTCATATCTCCTCTAAACCACTTACTCCTTACTTAAAATTGTACCCTCTCTTCTTAGACCCACTTGCCATGGGGAAAAGATTCTCACCACCTAATTTGTCTATGCCTCTCGCAACCTTGAATAAATCAATCAGATCACCCTCAGCCTCCTCTGCTCCAAGGAAATCAAACCCAGTCTATCCAATCTCCCCTCATAACTGAGACTTTTCATCCCCGGCAACATCCTGCTGAATTTCCTCTGCACTCTCTCCAGTGAAATTATATCCTTCCAATGGTGTAGCGACCAGAACTGCACACGTCATTCCATTTGTGGCCTAACCAATGTTTAACTTACCTCAAAAATTCTGAACTGAAGAGAACTCGGGTAAACAAGTATTGATGTTTTGAAAACAGTTCACAGTGCAGAAGAGGAAGTGCTGAAGGTCTTAGAAAACATAAAGGTGAATAAATCTCTGGGACCTGCTCAAGTGTATTCCAGAACATTGTGGGAAGTTAGGGAAGAAATTCCTGGGCACCTAGCAGAAATATTTGTACCATCTACAGCCATGGGTGAGGTGCTGGAGGACTAGAGGGTGGTTAATGTAGTTTATTTACGAAAGGGTGTAAGGAGAAGCCTAGAGCTATAGACCTGTGAGCCTGGCTTCGGTGGTGGGTAAGTTGTTGGAGGTGATTCTGAAAGATAGGATTTACATTCATTTGGAGAGGCAAGGAATGATTAGGGATGGTCAGCATGTTTTTGCGTGAGGGAAATTGTGTCTCTCAAACTTGATTGAGTTTTTTGAGGAAGTAAACAAAAAGATTGATGAGGGCAGAGTGGTATCATTGTTTACATGACTTTAGTAAAGCCTTTGACAAGGTTCCACAAAGTAGACTAATTAGCAAGTTAGATCACATGGGATTCACAGTGAGCTTGCCAATTGGATACAAAATTGGCTTTACGATAGGAGATAGAATGCTGGTGGAGGGTTGTCTTTTGGACATGCGGCATGTGATCAGTAGTGTTCCACAGGGATCGGTACTGGGTCCACTTTTGTTTGCTATGTATATAAACGATTTGGATGAGAATACAAGAAGCATGGTTAGTAAGTCTGTGGATGACACCAAAATTGGCGATATAATGGACAGTGAAAAAGGTCTCCTAAGATGACAAAGAAATTTTGATCAATTGGGTCAATGGGCTGAGGAGTTGCAGATGGAGTTTAATTTGGATAAATGCAATTTATTGCATTTTGGTAAAACAAACAAGGACAGGACTTATACAACTAGTGATCTCCAGATTACTCCCAGTGCCATGCACCAGTGAGGATAGAAATAGAAAGATAGACCAGACAAATGCGTGGCTGGGGAGCTAATGTAGGAGGCAGGGTTTTCTGTACTTGGATCATTAGGATCTCTTCTGGGTAGAGGTGACCGGTACAAGAGGGATGGGTTGCGCATGAACCGGAGGGGGTCCAATATCATTGCAGGGAGATTTTCTAGTGTTACCCGGGAGGATTCAAACTAGTTTGGGAGGGGACGGGATTCTGAATAAGAGAGGGTCTATTGAAAAGTCAGTGGAAAGTACATTAGCCATCGAGAGCAAGTTTACTATTCAGGATAGCCAGGGACACAATAAAGGGAGGGAAAAGACTTCTGGTTTAAAGTGCATTTATTTCAATGCACGAGGCCTGACTGGTAAGGCAGATAAGCTCAGAGTATGGACTGGCTTTGGGGAATGGGATATTACAGCCATAACAGAAACATGGCTGAGAGAAGGGAAGGACTGGCAGCTCAATGTTCCAGGATACAGAAGCTACAGGCGTGACAGAAGTACAAGTAAGCGAGGAGGTGGATTTGCCCTTTTGATAAGGGAGAACATAACAGTGCTTAGAGAGGATATTCTTAAAGGGTCATCAAATGAGGCCATTTGGTTAGAACCTAGAAACAAGAAGGAGATGATCACTCTGTTGGGACTGTATTATAGACCCCTAAATAGCCAGGGGGTACTAGAGGAGCAGATGTGTAGAGAGATTGCAGATACCTGTAGGAATAATAGAGTGTTATTTGTTGGAGATTTTAATTTCCCATGTATTGACTGGGCCAAGCAGAGTGTAAAAGGCCTGTTCAGGGTGGAGTTTATCAAAAGTGTCCAAGAAAGTTTCCTAAATCAATATGTAGAGGGCCCCACTCGGGAGGGTGCAACACTGCACCTCCTCTTAGGAAACGAGGTCAGGCAAGTGACTGAAGTGTCAGTCGGAGAGCACTTTGGATCCAATGACCATAACTCTCTTAGTGTTAACATAGTTAAGGAAAAAGATAGGACACGTCCACAGGTTAAGGTGCTAAACTGGAGCAGGGCTAATTTTGGAGCCATTAGGCAGGATCTAGCAGAGGTCAAGAAGGTGAGTCTATTTGAAGAAAAAGGAATGACTGGCAAATCGGAGGCTTTTAAAAGTGTAATATAAAGAGTCCAGGGATATTATGTCCCTGTTAGAATGATGGGAAAAGGTGGCAAGTTTAGGGATCCCTGGCTGAAGAAGGGTATTGAGGCTCTGGTCAGGATAAAGAAGAAGGCATACATTGGGTTTAAGCTATCGGGCTCAAGTGAATCCTTAGATGACTATAAAAAGTGTAGGAGCACACTTAAGAGGGGAATCAGAAGAGCAAAAAGAGGGCATGAGATGGATCTGACAGACAATGTTAAAAGATAATCCCAGGAAGTTCTATAGCTATAATAAAAGAGTGGCTAGAGAGAAAATAGGTCCCCTTAAAGATCAGCATGGCTGTCTATGTGTGGAGCCATAGGAGAGGGGGGAGGTTTTTACTGAATATTTCTCCTCAGTGTTTACTGAAGAGAGAATCATGGATGCAGGGATATTTTGGACCGCATACATATTACAAGAGCAGAGGTGTTTGCAGCCTTAAAGTGCTTTAAGGTGGATAAATCCCCTGGGCCTGATCAAATCCAACCTCGAATGTTGTTGGAGGCTAGGGAAGAAATTGCAGCAGCCCTTGCAGAGATTTCATCTTTAGCCACCGGAGAAGTTCCAGAAGACTGGAGGGTGGCTAATGTTGTTCCATTGTTTAAGAAAGGTAGCAAAGACAAGCCAAGAAACTACAGGCCAGTGAGCCTGACATCAGTGGTAGGCAAGTTGTTGGAGAGGATACTGAGCGACAGGATCAGCCAACATTTGGATAGTGAAGGTCTGATTAGATACTCAGCATGGGAAGTCATGTCTGACAAATCTTTTAGAGTTTTTCAAAGAGGTAACCAAGAGGATGGATGAGGTAGGGTGGTGGATGTTGTATATATTGACTTCAGCAAGGTCTTTGACAAAGTCCTGCACAGCAGTCTCATCATGAAGGTTAGGTCACATGGGATCCAGGGAGAGCTAATTAATTGGATTCAAAATTTACAGAGGGTTCTTGATCAGATGGAGAAGTGGGCTGACGATTGGCAAATGCAGTTCAATACACATAAGTGTGTGGTGTTGCACTTTGGAAAGTCAAACCAATGTAGGACTTATACAGTAAATGGTAAGGTCCTGAGGAGTGCTGTGGAATAGAGGGACCTTGGGAGTACAAGTACATAGTTCATTGAAAGCAGCATCACAGTTGGGCAGGGTGGTGAAGAAGCATTTAGCATGCTGGCCTTCATTGGTTGAGGCATTGAGTATAGGAATTGGGATGTTATGTTACAGTTGTATATTTCGTTGGTGAGGCCACACTTGAAGTATTGTGTACAGTTTTGGTCACCCTATTATAGTAAAGATATAGTTAAACTGGAAAGTGTGTAAAGAAGATTTATGAGGATGTTGGCAGGACTTGTAGGCCTGAGTTATAGGGAGAGGTTGGCCAGGATAGGACTTTATTCCTTGGAACGTTGGAGAATGAAAGGTGACCTTATTGGGGTGTATAAAATCATGAGGGCCATAGATAGGATAAAGCATATAGTCTTTTCCCCAGGAATGGGGAATTGAAAACTAGAGGGCATAGGTTTAAGGTGAGAGGGGATAGATTTGAGGAGAACCTCAGGGGCAACATCTTCAGGCAGACAGTAGTGTACATATGGAATGGACTGTCAGAGAAAGTAGTTGAGGCAGGTATAGTAGCAACACTTAGATAGGTACATGGAAGGATTTAGAGGGATTTGGACCAAATGTAGGCAATTGGAACTAGTTGAGTGGGCACCATGGTCAGCATGGACCAGTTTGAGCCAAAGGGCCTGTTTCCATGTTGTATTACTCTATAACTCTACTCTATGACTCTAATGGCATGGCCCTGTATCGTATTGTAGAACAGAGAGACCTAGAGGTTCACGTATATAATTCTTTGAAATTTGCATTACAGATAGACAGAGTGGTTAAGAAAGCATTTAACACAATTGCCTTCATTGCTATGACCTTTGAATATAGGGGGTCAGGCATCATGTTGAGGTTGTACATGACATTGATGATGCCTTTTCTGCAGTAGTAGGTGCAGTTGTTGTTACCCTACCATAGGAAGGATATTATTAAATATTGTTGCCATGAATGGAGGGTTTGAATTATAAAAATAGCATGGATAGGCTAGGACTTTTTCACTGGAGAGTAGGCCTTCTAACTTTATAAACCTTATAGATGTTTATAAAATTATGAGGGACGTAGATAAGGTGAATAGCCTTGGTGCGGAGAGTTCGAACTAGGAGCCTTATTTTTAAGGTGAGAGGAGAAAGTTTTAAAAAGGACATGAGGGAAAACTTTGTTGCACAGGGAGTGGTTCGTGTGTGGAATGAACCGCCAGAGGAAGTAGTGGATGCAGGTTCAGTTACAACATTTAAAAGACATTTGGATAAGTACGTGAATAGGAGACATTTGGAGGGATATGGGCCAAACGCAGGCAAGTGGTACTTGTTTGGTTTGGGAACATGATTGGCATGGACTAGTTGGACTGAAGGATCTGCTTCCATGTTGTATGACTCTATGACTCGACTTGAATTTATATAGCTTTATCATGACCCCAAAATCCTCTACAGCCAGTAACGATTCTTGAACAGTAGCCACAGATTTAAGAAATCTGGTTGACAAATGTAAGTTAATTAACTTTCTTGTATTTAAGAATTGTTGTCTTTTGTCCCGCAATTGAAGGATGATGTTTATTAGTCATGATGGGTCTTCATGTGACTGAACATACTATTTCTCCACCTGCACTTGGCCACACAAGACAGGACATCCCTTGGGTTAATGGGATCCATAGTGTCAGATTTGCTTCCCTTTCAATTTGGTTCTACTGCCAATCTGCTTTCTTAAGGCATTTGCAATCTGTTGGAGATAGCAAGAACTGCAGATTCTGGGGTCAGAGACAACACAGCATGGAGCTGGAGGAACACAGCAGGCCAGGCAGCATCAGAGGAGCAGAAAAGTTGGCGTTTTGGGTCGGGACTCTTCTTCAGAAAGATGATGTTTCAAATGCTGTTGACTTCCAAGAAGAGTTTCAGAATATCCGCTGGAATGCTGACCATTTAAGAGTTGAGGAAACAGTTTTGCTTTGACTTTGTTTTCACAAGGATAAGAATGCATGCAGAATTAAAGAGATTGAGAGTGGCTTGCAAATCTGTGGCAGTCAGCAAGGACACTGCAGTCATCTGCAAACTGTAGATACTGTGTGTCTACATTGGTCTGTTTAATTTCAACCATCTGGATACAGTGTCCCATCCATCAAAATTGACTTTGCAGGAGTTCTGCATGAATTCTTGTGGAACTGGCTTTGAAAATACTGTTTATTCAACAGTACTCCCATTGATTCTGAAGGACACAGTGGAGGCATTGCTGGTAAATCTCAGTAGTGTTGTTATGTATTATTGTTACATAATCTAGGACTTACTGCAATATAGGTGTATGCTGACAACAACTGTTCTATATAGCAGGACTTTGTGGGCTTGTTGAAATCTTTGTGTCAAACATTCAGTACCTTAGTTTGCTAAGAGCTGAGTTGGTGCAGTTGATCCAGTGTTGGATCTTCTCATAATAGTGGCCTTTTAGAGTCTGCCAAAGTATGGAGTGCTCAACATGTTCCAGGGACTCTCCCTATGGGAGGCAGATATTTGACTGACCAGTTTGGGTTGATATGTGGGTTTTGCTTTGACTTTGTTTTCACAAGGATAAGAATGCATGCAGAATTAAAGAGATTGAGAGTGGCTTGCAAATCTGTGGCAGTCAGCAATGACACTGCAGTCATCTGCAAACTGTAGATACTGTGTGTCTACATTGGTCTGTTTAATTTTGGCATGGAGGCAACAATTTTCCATAAACGCAGTATGTAATACACTCAGGAGCAGTTAATCTTTGATGAGTTGAATAGCCCCTCTAAAGTTGATTGAAAAAATTATGGGGGCTACCACAGAGCCTTGTTAACACTCATCTAGATTTTGACGGAGCCAACTCAAAGAAAGTTGTGGTTATATCACCACAACGCATTTGAGGGATTGTGATGAAGTCTCTTGGACATTCAAATCTCTGGAGCACATTTCACAAAGCCACAGGTAAAGTGGCAGACGGTAAGATGTCAAATGCTTTGGTCAGGTCAATGAATTCAGTGAAGAGTTGCAATTTTGCTTTTGACAATTTTCTTAATCAGTCTGGCAACAAAAACCATGGTCCAGATTTCCAGTTTTGAGTTGTGAGCACAGAGATAGGACATTTCTTGGCTCTGCAAATGAGCCAGAAAATGAGCCAAACATGATCAGATTTTAATTTGGAGTAGTGGGGTTCCTTGGGAAACAGGTCAGGTGACCCCAGAACAAGAACAGAGGTTGCTGGTCGTAGATATGTGTGGGCGCAAGGCACCAGCAATGTACTGCTATTTAATTAAAGAAACGAAACTAAAAACATCCCTCCAGTACTCACACCTCACATTCCTCACACCCCATATATGCTCCATGCTATGCCATCTCATACCCTTCACACCTCTGTATCCCTCTACCTTCCATGGTCTATCATACCTCCCATACCAGACTACACCCTCTACACACCCTCCACAATCCTTCATCTCTCCTATGCCAACCTATTGCAATATACCCACCATCCTGGTCTTTATAGCTCTATGATAATTTGCACCAAATACTCATCACCCTATCCCTTAATAGTCCTATGCCAAATTAGTGCCAACAAAACCAACACATATCACCACAGCCGCCATTTGTTTTCTACCTCCATTGCCAACTCACCTAATATTCACCATCAGCAAATATCAGGAGCCATGACGATAACAAACATTTCATGAAAACAAACATTTCATGTTCTTAGATACTTTGACAGTTAAATTTATTAGCAATGACAATTGCTGTTAATGGTGAATATATTACAATTGGCGGTGTATGTGTTTTTAGGTACATTCTTGCCTTTTTTTGCAATTCCAAATGGTACTTGACATCTAAGGGAACCTTAGCCATTCCCGAGAGAGTCTCCTGGACCTCATCCAGAGTGGTACCTCACATCTCCAAAGGGATAAACTAGCTATTCAAAATATATTCTGCTCTGTGTACTCTAGATTCCAGATGGCGGGGATAACATAATCCAACCGAAATGAAAGCTAGTTAAATTTTCAAGCTGTCTTTTGGAACCATGTACACCTGGAGTCCAAATTGTCAACAAAGATGTCCTAACAAAAATCAGAAATGATGCATGTAGTGAGGGACTTCCAATGTTTGGGATTTTGTGTTTTCACCAAACCGGACAGCCTAATCATCGCAGTGAAACTCTGGGCTCATAACTCCAAAAATAGTACTAAGTATTACTAATGGTTTGGGACCCAGGTTCGATTCCACCCTCGGGTGACTGTCTGCGTGGAGTTTGCACATTCTCCCCATGTCTGTGCGGGTTTCCTCTGGCTGCTCTGGTTTCCTCCCACAGTCCAAAGATGTGCAGGCTAGGTGGGTTGCCATGCTAAATTGCCCATAGTATTCAAGGATGTGTAGGTTAGGTGGGTTATACAGGGATGGGTCTGGGGGGGATGCTCTGAGGTTTGGTGTGGACTTGTTGGGCTGAAAGGCCTGTTTCCACACTGTAGGGGTTCTATGAAGTTCAAGGAGTAACAGCATCTCCAAGTGCCATAGTGAGCCACATGAAATTCCAGGGTAATACCTGGAATGAAGGTCAGACATACGAAGAAAGTGCAGGTATAGTTCTGAAGAAGAATCATATAGGACTCAAAACCTTGATTCTGTTTCTTTCTCCGTTGCTGCTGCCAGATATAATGTTTACTTCCAGCACTTTCCGTTTTATTTCAAATAAACAGAATTGTATTTTCTTAAACTGCAAAGATTCAGAAAGTTGATAGAATTATTCGAAATGATAAAAGTAACAAAAATAAATTATAAATAGATTATTTTCCTTCAGTAAATATATCAGATGGTATTTTGAGAGTTGATTTGAAGTCATAAAGCAATTGTCTCAATGCAAGTACAAAAGGGGAAAGGAGAAATGATGGAGATCTTTAAAAGTTCGAAGGGCTTTGGTAGATCTTATTTGGATAAACTATGTTTACAAATTGGGAAGTACAGATTAAGGAAGTTTAAGATCAAATAAAGAACTGAAAAAGAATTACTTTATGTAACATGTGATAAGAATGTGGAAAACACTGTCACGTGGAATAGTTGAACAAGGTGGTATTGAGTACTTAAGGAGAGGGTTGACCTACCTGAGGAAGAATAGAATAGTAATATGGTTGGAAAAACTGATTAGAGTGAAAGGAGGCTTGTGTGGAATATAAATGTTTTACATTTAATTCATAATCTCTGAACTTTGTCAATTTTGAGTTTCCATAGCTCCTAAATAATAATGGTATCTGTTTTCACTGTAGTCCATGCACGTTCATAATTCTTAGGACATAAAATTGTGATTTTCTCACTGTTGCCAAGTGATTTTTTTTTCAGTTTATTAGCAAGTTTTGAGCTGGTCAGCATCAATTGCCCAGGGTTACAGACATTGCTAGATTCTTACTTTTTATGGGGAAAGGAGGAGAAAATATATGGAAATCAAGATGATTTAGATGAGTTTATGTTTAATTTTATGCTTAAATGTGAGAGCTTGTATCCCTCATTGACTATTTGAAAATGCTGTTCCTCAACTTCTGGCTGTATGTTCCTTATATTTGTCACCCAATACAGATGGGAGTATGTAAAGGTTGGAGTATCTCCTTATGCATTTATTCCTGAACCTGGTTGAGGTGGTCAACTACAGGTTTGAATCGGTTGCAGCCTATGGTAGTTGTTGTTTATACTGATATTCTGTCTAGTCCACACCTGGGCAATGCTGGACATGAAGTATGCATTGTCCATTTGTACACTCAAAGACTTCTGCAATTGGTGGGTCCTTCAAAGACTGGGCTGCATAGCGAATAGTAGTATTAACATGATCATTTATAAGTATTCTCAGATTTCATGAGTGCATTGTTTATTGTGCCTCTTTAAAAGGGGGATAATTTTGTTAGGTTTTCAGTGGGTATCTTCTTATAGGTTATTTCAGAAATGAATACTAATGAAGTAACTCTTTGGCCAGCTGATACAAATGTACATACCTTTATTACCACTAGGCTTTGCTATTCAAAGGTTTAGTTAGTTGGTCTCCAATCTTCTGGGCTCTACAAACCTTGGCACATTCAAGATTCTGCAGTGTCCTAACTTGCTCCCATATTTGGCTCCCACTCCAGCAATGTCTGAATTTTAATATGTTCATCCTTGTTTTCAAATCCCTCAATGGTCTGTTCCGTTGCCATCTCCATGACCTTCTCCAGCTCTAGAACTCTGAAGTATTTGCATATATTCAAACAATGACCTTGTGAGCAACTCCAATTTTAATTGTGCCATGCATTGGCAACAATATCTTCAGCTGCCAAGGCCCCAAACTTTGGAAATACCTCCCTAAACTGGTCTCACATTTCTCTTTCCTCCTTCACAACACTCCTTAAAGCTACTGCTTGAACCAAACAGTTTGTCACCTGGCTGAACAAGTCCTTCTATAAAAGAAAAACAAAGAGCTGTGGATGCTGGAAAACAGAAACAAACAAAACAGACATTGCTGGAGAAACACAGCGGTACCGGCAGCATCTGTGGAGAAAAAACAGAGTTAAAGTTTTGGGCATTATGTGGTTTGGTGTCAAATTGAATTTCATAATGCTTTTTTAAAGTGACAGACTCGACGAGTTGAAACGGTTCTACACTATTTCAGAATAAAAACCGAAAGAACTGCAGACGCTGTAAATCAGAAACAAAAACAGAAGTTGCTGGAAAAGCTCAGCAGGTCTGGCAGCATTTGTGGAGAGAAATCAAAGTTAATGTTTCAGTGACCATTCCTCAGAACTGATGGTAGCTAGGAAAATGTCAGCTTATATGCAGAAGATAGGGCTGGAGGAGGTGTAAGGAATAAATGATAGGTGAGGATAGAGCCCAAAGAGTGAGAAGAGCAGTTGGACAGACAAAAGAGTAGACAACGATCTGACGAGGAGGGTGATTAGCTGTTAATGGAGACTGTTAGTGGCTAACAATAGGTAGTGTGTAATGGCAGACTGTGATAACATGGCCTGGTGTGTGGGGTAAGGGGCTAGGAACGGGAGAGGTCATTCCTATTACTGAACTCAATATTGAGTCTACAGGGCTACAAGGTCCCCAGCGGAAAATCAGGTGTTGATCTTCCAGCTTGCACTGCGCTTCGCTGGAACACTGCAGCAAGCCTGAGATAGAGATAACAAAAACAAAGTTGCTGGAGAAGGTCATCAGGTCTGGCAGAATCTGTGAAGGGAAAAACAGAGTTAACATTTCGGGTCCGGTGACCCTCCGTCAGAACTGATGGTGGCTGGGAAAACATCAGTTTGTATGCAGAAAATAGGGAGGTGGATGGGGTCGGGAGTAAACGATAGGATTGAGCCCAAAGAGGGAGAAAGACAAAAACCAAAAGAACTGCGGATGCTGTAAATCAGGAACAAAAACAAAGTTGCTGGAAAAGCTTAGCAGGTCTGGCAGCATCTGTGGAGGAGAAAACAGGGTTAACATTTCGGGTCTGGTGACCCTTCCTCAGAACTGATGGTGGCTGGGAAAACGTCAGTTTATATGCAGAAAATAGGGAGGTGGGTGGGGTAGGGAGTAAACGATAGGATAGAGCCTAAAGAGAGAGAAAGACAGTTGGACAGACAAAGGAGTTGCTAACGATCAGGCTGGGAGGGTAAATAGTTGTTAATGGGGACTGTTAGTGACTAACAACATTGGGTGTGTAGTGACAGGCTATGTGGTAACAAGGCCTGGTGTGTGGGGTCCGGGGCTGGGACATGGGAGAGTTTAGGCCCTAAAATTATTGAACTCAATATTGAGTCCGGAGGGCTGTAGGGTCCCCAAGCGGAAAATGAGGTGTTGTTCCTGAGCTGGGCTTCACTGGAACACTGTAGCAAGCCGGAGACAGAGATGTTGGCCAGGGAACAAGATGGTGCATTGAAGTGGCAGGCAACAGGTAGTTCAGGGTCTTTTTTGCGAGCAGAAAGTAGATGTTCTGCGAAGCGGTCGCCAAGTCTACGCTTCATTTCCCCAATGTAGAGGACACCACATTGTGAGCAGCGAATGCAGTAGACTAGATTCTTGGAAGTGCAGGTGATGTGTTGCTTCACCTGGAAGGTATGTTTGGGCCCTTGGATACTGGGGAGGGAGGAAGTAAATCGCAGTTGTTGCACCTTCGCCGGTTACAGGGGAAGGTGCCGTAGGGCTGTGGGGAGGTGTTGGGGGTGAAGGAAGTGTGGACCAGGGTGTCCCGGAGGGAACAGTCCCTGCGGAAGGCGGACAAGGGAGGGGAGGGGAATATGTGTCTGGTGGTGGCATCTCGTTGGAGGTGGTGGAAATGGCGTCTGATGATTTTCTGGATGTGGATGCTGGTGGGATGGTAGGTGAGGATAAGGGGAACCCTATCGCTGTCGTGGGAGGGAAGAGAAGGGGTGAGGGCGGAAGTGCGGGAGATGGGTCAGATGTGGTTGAGGGCCCCGTCGACAGGGGAATCCTCAGTTGAAGAAGAAGGTGGACATTTCAGAGGCTCCCTTGTCGAAGTTAGCCTCATCTGAACATATATTGATGGAGACGGAGGATCTGAGAGAATGGGATGGAGTCTTTACAGGAAGTAGGGCGTGAGGTTGTATAGACCAGGTAGCTGTGGGAGTCAGTAGGTTTGTAGTGAATATTAGTGGCCAGTCTATCCCCAGAAATGGAAACAGAGATGTCGAGGAAGGGAAGGGAGGAGTCAGAGATAGACCAGGTGAAAGTGAGGGCAGGGTGGAAATTGGAGGCAAAATTGATGAAGTTTTCCAATTCCAGACGAGAAAGGGAAGCAGCACTGATGATATCATCGATGTATTGGAGAAAGAGTTGTGGGTGAGGGCTGGAATAGGACTGGAACACGGAACGTTTTATGTACCCCATGACGAGACAGGCATAACTAGGGCCTATGCGTGTACTCATGACAACCCCTCTTACCTGAAGAAAATGAGACGAGTTGAAAGAGAAATTGTTGAGGGTGAGGACGAGCTCAGCCAAGTGGAGAAGGGTGGTAGTGGGTGGGGTTGATTCAGGTCTTTGCTCCAGGAAGATGCGTAGAGCCCTAAGACCAACTTGGTGGGGAATGGACGTGTAAAGGGATTGCACGTCCATGGTAAAGAGGAGGTGGCTGGAGCCGGTAAACTGGAAGTTATGAAACCGACGTAAGGCATCAGATAAATCATGGATGTATGTGGGTAGGGATTGGACCGGGGGGAGAAGATTGAGTCAAGGTAGGAAGAGATGAGTTCTGTGGGGCACGAGCAGGCTGAAACAATGGGTCTGCCCGGACAGTCCTGTTTGTGGATTTTTGGCAGGAGGTAGAAACGAGCTGTGCGGGGTTGGGGGACTATAAGCTTGGAAGTGGAGGGTGGGAGATCACCAGATGAAATGAGATCCGTAACCGCAGTGGATACAATGGCCTGATGTGACATGATGGGGTCATGATCCAGAGGAAGGTAGGAGGAGGTATCTGAGAACTGGCGCTCAGCCACTGCAAGGTAGAGGTCAGTACACCAGACTACAACAGCACCGCCCTTATCGGCTTGATGACAAAATCAGGGTTGGATCCGAGTGCACGGAGTGCAGTCAGCTCAGAGGGAGATAGGTTGGATTTGGTGAGAGGGGAAGAGAAATTAAGGCAACTTATGTTACGTCAACAGTTCTCAATGAACAGATTGAGTGCAGGTAAGAGGCTGGAGGGAGGGGTGAGATAGAGATGTTGGCCAGGAAACAGGGTGATGCGTTAAAGTGACAGGCAACTGGAAGCTCAGGGTCTTTTTTGTGGGCAAATCGTAGGTGTCTTATTTTATTCATTTTGTGGAATGTGGGCGTTGTTGGCTGGCCAGGATTGATTGCCCATCCCTAGTTGGCCTTGAGAATGTGGAGGTGAGCTGCCTTCTTGCACCACCACAGTACGTGTGCTGTGGGTTGACTCACAATGCCATTAGGAAGGGAATTCCAGGATTTGGACCCAGCAACAGTTAAGGAAGAGCGGTATATTTCCAAGCCAGGGTAGTGAGTGGCTTGGAGGAGAACTTGAAAGTGATGGTGTTCCCATATATCTGCTGCCCTTGTCCGTCTAGATGGAAGTGGTCGTTAGTTTGGAAGGTGCTGTCTGAGATCTTTGGTGAACTTCTGCAGTGCATCTTGTAGATAGTACACATTGCTGCTACTGAGCTTCGTTGGTGGAAGGAGTGGATGCTTGTGGATGCAGTAGCCAATCTAGCGGGCTGCTTTGTCCTGGATAGTCAGAATATCCTTTATTGTCAAGCTTCTTGAGTTTGTTCAGGTTGCACTCATCCAGGCAAGTGAGGAGTATTCCATCACACTCCTGACTTTTGCCTTGTAGATTGTGGACAGGCTTTCAGGAGTCAGGAAGTGAATTATTCGCCATTGTATTCCTCACCTCTGACTTGTTCTTGTTGCCGCTGCGTTTATGTGGTGAGTCCAGTTGAGCTTCTGATCAATGAAAAATCCCAGGATGTCGATAGTGGGGGAATTCAGTGATGGTAACACTGCTGAGTGTCAAGGGGTGGTGGTTACATTGTCCCTTATATGTGATGATCATAGGCTGGCATATTACTTGCCACTGGTCAGCCCAAGCCTGGATATTGTCCAGAACTTGTTGCATTTGGACATGGACTGCTTCAGTGTCTGAAGAGTCATGAAGTTGCTGAACATTGTACAATCATATGCTACCATCCCCACTTCTGATGTTATGGCGCAGGGAAGGTCATTGATAAAGCAGCTGAAGATGGTTGGGCCTAGGACACTGCCCCTGGGGATCTCCTACAGAGATGTTCTGGAGCTGAGATGACTGACCTCCAACATCCATAACCAGCTTCCATATGTATCAGGGATGACTCTAACCACCCATTGACTCCAGTTTTGCTTTGCAAAGTAATCACACAGTCTACATTTTGTTCAATGAAGAGGATTCTAATTCAGGTTGTTATCGAGATCCCTTAGTCTTGACAGAATCCCCATGGCGCATGCTTAGTGCTCTGACCCAAAGAGGGAAGAAGGGGCCAATCACAAGCTGTGAAATCGAGAGGGCCAATACAGGAGATAACACAGTGTGGAGCTGGATGAACACAGCAGGCCAAGCAGCATCAGAGGAGCCGGAAGGCTGACGTTTCGGA